>NC_084899.1:14860000-15543333 GCF_958979055.1 Alnus glutinosa | reverse complement strand
GGTGCAACCCACCACCTCACCAACAACCTGCAGAACCTGAATATTTCCTCTGAAGAATACTCTGGGCAAGATCAAATCCGCATAGGTAATGGTACAAGTTTGTCTATATCTCACTCCAATTCTGCAACTCTTTCCCTTTCTCGTTGTAAATTTCTTCTAACCAATTGCTTCATGTTCCTCACATCTGCAAAGATCTTCTCTCTATCCGTCAGTTTGCTTTTGACAATGATGTTTTCTTTGAGTTTCACTCCTCTTTTTTTATCATTAAGGATTGGAAGACCAAATTGCCAGTTCATCACGGCCAACTTAAGGATGGTCTTTATCACCTCTTCCCTCCGCAAGTGCGTTCATCCACATTGCAAGCACTCGTTGGTGAGAACTTCACAAAATTGGCACCAACGTTTGGGCCACCAGCCCTTCGGACTGTCAGCTTTGTCCTATCCAAATTTCAGCTTCCTATTTTGTCAAATAAGGCACCGGCTCCCTGCAATGTTTGTCCTCAGGCAAAGGGTCACCAATTGCCCTTTTTAGCTTCACAAACTTCTATTTCGTTTTTTTCATCTCTTGCAGAACCGGATGTGGCTCCTGATCAACAACCAACCCGTATACATCCTATGCGGACTCGATCTCAAAATAATGTCAACACAATCAGGAAGCTCACTGACGGGACAGTGCGCTATCCTCTACCTCGGGCATTGCTCTCTGAAGCTGCTATTACAGAGCCTACATGCTTCACCAATGCTGTCAAGGTTAGTGAATGGCGTACTGCCATGTAGACTGAATTTAATGCTTTGATGAAAAATAGCAATTGGACTCTTATTCTAGCTTCAGTTGCTAAAAATGTGGTTGGCTGCAAATGGGTTTTTAAACTCAAAAGAAAGGCTGATGGGTCTATCGATCGTCACAAGGCACGACTAGTTGCTAAGGGTTTTCACCAACATGCTGGAATTGATTGTGGTGAGACTTTCAGCCCTGTGGTAAAGCCAACTACTCTACGTACTGTTCTATCACATGCTTACTCGGCTGGGTGGTCAGGTCTATGAAACAAAAAGACATCCAAAATGCTTTTCTGCATGGTTTATTGTCCGAGGATGTCTATATGGAGCAACCTCCGTGTTTTATTCATCCTTCTTACCCTCATCATATATGCAAGTTGAAGAAAGCACTATATTCATCCTTCTTACCCCGGGCATGGTTTACTCGACTTAGTGGGAAACTGATTGAACTTGGGTTTATTGGCTCCAAAGTCGATTCCTCTCTGTTTCTTTATCATACAGCAGCTGTCACTATGTTCCTACTTATTTCTGTTGATGATATTATTATTGTCTCTTCTGTTCCCACTGCCATTGATGAACTCTTACAGCTTTTGAGCAGTAATTTTGCTGTTAAAGATCTCGGCACATTACACTATTTCCTTGGCATTGAAGTTATCCCAGTGAAGGATGGTCTCTTACTCTCTCAGCAGTGCTACATTCGGGATTTACTTTTCAAAATCAACATGACTGAAGCAAAACCAGTCTCGTCTCCAATGGCATCTTCTTCGACATTATCTGCTTACACAGGTGATCATATGGAAGACCCCACATTATATCGAAGTAGTGTTGGTTCACTTCAGTACTTATTGCTTACACACCCAGCTTGGCGTTTGCTGTAAGTCGTGTATGCCAGTTTATGCATCGTCCAACCAAGCTCCATTGGCAAGCTGTCAAGCGTATTCTTCGGTACCTCAAGCATACCATCTAACATGGTTTACTTTTGCACAAGACTTCATCCAATTCTCTACAAGCCTACTCGGATGCTGACTGGACAGGATGCTCTGATGATCGACGTTCCACCGGTGCTTATTGTGTGTATCTTCGTTCTAACTTAATTTCTGGAGCTCTCGTAAGCAGCCTACTGTCTCAAGGTCTTCAACAGAGGTTGAGTATAAGTCTATTGCTAACATGGCTGTAGAGTTGCTCTGGATTCGATCTCTTCTTAAAGAGCTTCGTCTTACATTGTCTGGTCCACTGAAGATATGGTGTGACAATATTGGAGCAATTTACTTGTCGGTCAATCCTATTTTTCATGCTCGCACCAAGCATGTTGCTATTGATTTCCATTTTGTTCGAGAGTTGGTTGCATCCAAGGACCTAGAGATTCTAGTTGTTCCAAGTACTGATCAGATTGCAGATGTGCTAACTAAACCACTTGTTTCTAAAAGATTTCATTATTTGTCTTACAAGCTCAACGTCCGCTCACTCCCGTTGCACTTGCATGAGGATATTAACGCACAGCACACTCCTAACTCTATTCAAACTAATAATAGTCCTAGTGAGTGTTTAAGGAGAAACCCGGTTGATCACAACTACTAGTGACAACCGGTTCCTATAGAGATAGAATCCTACTTGTGTTTACTAGAAGAGTTTTAACTGTATTTGTTTACTTTAGGCTGCTGATCATAGTTTTGTATTTAGATTAGGTTTATCTCTAAGAGATAGTATTATACTAGGAAGCAAGTACTTTGATGTTATCTTGTATCATGTACAAACTCTATATAAATCAATAGATGCCCACAAGATGAGTAAGCTTGAAAAGCCAAATATTATTTGTTTCTACATAGGAACAACGTGGTTTAATTCCTGAAGAAAAGTTCAGGAAAAGTGAGGTCATAAGAGATATGGAGAACGCTACTCTGCATGAAGAGATTAGTTGGAGACAGAAGTCTAGGGTTCTTTGGTTTAAAGAGGGTGATAAATGCACTAAATTTTTTCATTGGATAGCTAACTCGAACAGGAGATCCAATGCCATAGAGTCTCTCTTAGTTAATGGCTCTATTTCTTCTGATCAGCAGACTATTAGGGCTCATGTTGCTCATTTTTATGAGGCCCTCTTTACAGAGCCTTATCCTTGGAGGCCTGGGTTAGACAACCTTGCTTTTGATTCTTTGGATGCGGTTGAGGCTTCTTCCTTGGAATTTCCTTTCGGGGAAAATGAGGTCTTAGAGGTGGTTAAGGGCATGAACCATGAGATGGCTCCAGGTCCTGATGGGTTCTCTATAGCTTTCTTCCAAGATTGTTGGGATGTAATCAAGAAAGATATCATGGGGGTTTTTCCGGACTTTTACACTCATAGCAAGTTTGTTAAAAGATTTAATGCCACCTTTCTTGCTCTGATTCCGAAGAAGTCTGGGGCTATGGATCTTAAAGATTTTTGGCCTATTAGTCTTGTTAGTGGGGTTTACAGGATCATTGCAAAAGTTCTTGCTAATAGACTTAGAAAGGTTGTGGATAAGATAATCTCGAAGCCCCAAAATGCTTTTGTGAAAGGTAGGCAAATTCTTGATTCAGTTATTATTGCTAATGAGTGTTTGGATAGTTGTATTAAATTAGGTGAACCGGGGTTGATCTGCAAGTTGGATATTGAGGAGGCATACGATCATGTCAACTGGAACTTCTTATTATATTTGTTGAGAAGATGTGGTTTTGGTGAGAGATGGTGTTCATGGATAGCGCATTATATTCCCTCGGTCCGATTCTTTGTTTTGGTGAATGGTACCCCTTCAGGTTTTTTTAGTAGCTCTCGTGGTCTAAGACAAGGTGATTCTCTATCGCCTCTTTTGTTTGTCATTGTGATGGAGGCCCTAAGTAAGTTGTTCACTGTTGTTGTTCACAGGGGTTTTCTATTAGGTTTCTTAGTGGGTTCTGGTGGTAATGGGATGCTTAATATTTCTCATTTATTGTTTGCGGATGACACTTTAGTCTTTTGCGGGGCTAATCTTGATCACCTCCGTTTTTTTCGAGTTGTTTTTTTTTTTTGAATTTTGAAGCTGTTTCAGGTTTAAAGATTAATTTGGCCAAGTCAGTTTTGGCTCCAATGGGTGATGTTGTTAATATGGATGATTTGGCTGGCATTTTGGGGTGCGGAGTTTCCTCTCTTCCTTTAAAGTATCTCGATCTTTGTTGGGGGCCCCTTTCAAGGCTAAGTCCATTTGGGATGATGTAGTGGGCAAAATTGAAAGACGGCTGGCTAGTTGGAAGATGATGTATTTGTCTAAGGGTGGTAGAGTTACCCTTATAAAGAGTACACTATCTAATCTCCCCACGTATTTCCTCTCTTTCTTCCCCATTCCTTCCAGTGTTGCTAGCCGTATAGAGAAGCTTCATTGTGATTTTTTGTGGGGAGGTCTTGGTGAAGATTTCAAATATCATTTGGTTAACTGGTCCATGGTTTGTTCCCCTATTTCAGAAGGTGGTTTGGGTATCCGGAATTTGAGGACCTTTAATAAGGTTTTATTTGGGAAGTGGTTGTGGTGTTATGAGCATGAGAGAGAGGCCTTGTGGAGATCAGTTGTGGATGCTAAATACGGTTCTACTTGGGCTCGTTGCTGTTCTTTAGATCCCCCTGGGTCTCACGGAGTAGGGCTTTGGAAGAACATCAAGAAGGGGTGGAGCTTATTTAGTAGCCATACCAGACTTGTTCTGGGAGATGGATCTAGGATCTAGGATTCGATTCTGGGATGATGTGTGGTGCGAAGAGATGCCCCTTAAGGAAAAAAAGAAGAAGATGCCCCTTAGGGAAGCTTTTCCAGGTTTGTATGACATTGCTTGTGACAAGAACTCGCTTGTTGCAGATATGATTCTAGAGAACAGATCTTTTCAGTGGGATGTCAAGTTCATTTGAGCGGCCCATGATTGGGAGGTGGACGTCTTGGCTTCCTTCTTCACCTTATTGTATTCTATCAGACGTGATCGTGACGGGGAAGACAAGCTTTGGTAGTCTCCTTCACGCAAAGGGAAGCTTGATGTTAGATCTTTCTATAAGATTCTTGCTTATAAGGAGACAGCTCATTTCCCCTGGAAAAGTGTTTGGCGGACTAAGGTTCCTTTAAAAGTGGCTTTTTTCGCTTGGGTGGCAGCTTTAGGGAAGATCCTTACTTTGGACAATCTCAGAAAGAGGCAAGTCATTGTGATTGATAGATGTTGCATGTGTAAAAAGAATGGGGAGTCTGTGGATCATCTACTCCTACATTGTGAGGTCGCTTGCGTTCTTTGGAATGCCATTTTTAGTCGCTTCAGTTTGTCTTAGGTTATGCTTTGTCGGGTGGTAGATCTATTTGCTTGTTGGTGGACTGGTGGTCGCTCTCAGAGTGCGGTTGTGTTGAAGATGGTCCCTTGCTTGTGGAGGTAGCGCAATGATAGACAGTTTGAGGATAAAGAAAGAACCATTGAGAAGCTCGTTTCTTTTTTCTTTCTTTCTTTGTATTCTTGGACGGCTGCATTCCTTGCCCCTATAGTGATTAATTATCATGATTTTCTTGTATTGTTTTCCTCTTCTTCTTAGTTGTCGTTTTTGTATACTCCTTGTGTACTTGATTGCTCTTTGCGCTTCTAATGAATTTTCCCTCACTTAAAAAAAAATAGACTGATAGATTTGGATTCTTCTTGTATTATGTTGATTTTGACTTGAAATTCTGGGATCTAAAATAACAAGGGTGCACAAAAATCGTTTTCTTTCTAGCAAGGTCATTGATATGAAGATGCGAATTTGTTATTGAGTTTGAGGCTTGCCAACATAGATATGGCCTTTGGCAAGTTGTTTGCTATTATCTTTTCATCTTCATGTTCTTTTATGAGGTTTGGTATCTTAATACTCACATATGTATAATATGCATATACAAAGTAATGGGAAAAATATACTCCTTATATGCTCAGGGGTGCTTAAAAAGTATTGGGAAAAGTACACATAGCCCTCTTAAACTAACACCTAATTTGCAATGTCATATTTGAACTAAAGATTGCATTAATGTGCCTCCAAACTACCAAAAATTTGCAGTGTCCTCCAAATGACAAAAATACCTTTAATAAGAAAAAAAAGTGTTGACAAACCTACGGCAGCTGTCGTGGGTCTTGGGTTGGCATTGCCGTGGGCCACAAGACTGATTTTTTTTTTCTCTCTCGAATTTCTAGGGGTATCTTTGTCTTATTGAAAAATTTAAAGGGCATTTTTGTTTTTTTGCTGGACAAAAGGGGTACATTACAAATTTTTGGTAGTTTGGGGAGGACATTAATGCAATCTTTAATTCAAGGGCACATTGCAAATTGAGTGTTAGTTTGAGGGGGGTATGTGTACTTTTCTCCGTAGTAATAAAAAGAATTAAGTTATTTATTCTCTGATTATTCTTGATATTGTTTTCTGCTTTTACTTATTGGCTCTTAACTGGCACTTTTTGCAGAGCACTATTGACATGTGCTTTCTGTTAACTGGGGTATTCATTATTGCATATAGCTACATTCTCTTATTTAAATAATGCTGATTATATTTAGGAGTTTGCTGCCCCATTGAAAGGGGATTTATGTACATTCTCTTATTTTAGTTATGCTGATCATATTTCCTAGGAGTTTGCTTCCCAATGGGAAAGGGGATGTATCGTGTGGTTCATATACCTGAAGATGAAGCCATTCTTTTGAATTCAAGGGAAAAGGCACCTTATCTATTCTGTGTTGAAGTTTTGAAAAGTGAAATGCCAAGGTAATACATCATCTAAATGAGTAACAGTAGTTCCTAATTGTTCAGTTACTGAAACCAGCACCTTTGGTGAAAGGATTTCTAACTCACTCATATTTTTTGTTCTTTTTTTTTTGTCAAAACTTGTTTTAGCAATGCAAAGGACACATCTGGTGTGCAAAAGCTTTCTAGAGGAGGAATTCCTCTGGCAAATGGAGATGCATTATTGCAAAAGCCCCCTCCTTGGGCTTATCCGTTATGGACTGCCCAGGAGGTTTATCGTAATAGTAATGATAGAATGTCAAGGTCAACTGCCCAAGCAATTGATCAAGCAATGACACATATTTCAGAGGCGAAAAAAAAGTTTGTTAATGTGAGTCTTTCTGTAGAGAATCGATTGCCTATCCAGTCAAAGAGCATTGAACACAGTTGCAACGATTGTGCTACTCTGCAGTCTACTTCAGCTTCTGCAGGTGTTGTGTCCAGGAGCTATCAATGTGGTGAATGTGTGACTCACACATCAAAAGCAGCACATAGTAGTGATTTGGAGTGGGTAAGGGTAGTTCTGACAGCAGATCCGGGGATTAGAATGGAAGACATTGAGGATCAAGGGCCAGCACGTCGGAAGGAACACCGCCGGGTTCCAAGTACAGTAGCTATAGAGGCAGTAAAGGTGGGCCTTTGGTTGATCTTAAGTACTATTGATGCTATTGGTGCCATTATTGTTTATTAATACTAGGTCAAATTCTAAATGTCCACTGCTTATAGTTTTATGGTAGCAATCTACTCGCTATAGGAGGTTATCAGGGAGGAGGTGGTCGGCCCTCTTCTCTGCTCACACTTTTTATTCCTAGCAGCTAGCATTCTTACCAACTTTGCGTTGTTAGTTGTCTTTTTAGTGTCACTTTGATGAATTAAGTTGCCTATCATGGTTGCGCCCGTTGCGCCTTTTTAAAAAAAGTTGTAATGCTGTTGAAACATCAACTCATCAAAGGATAATATGCTTGTTGGTAAATGATTGGGCTTGTATTTCCCAAAATTAATTTCCTTGTGTATCTATTCTGCATATGAGTTTTTTTTTTTTTTTTTTTAATTTATTTATTCATATTTTGTATGAGATGTTAACGAACTTTGAACTTTCTGCAGGCTGCTGCAGCAAAAGGAGAAGCACCTCCTGGGCTTCCTCTGAAAGGAGCTGGTCAAGAGTCGTCAGATGCACAACCAAGGGTGAATATTAATTGAAAATTGGATATTTTGCACTTTTTGTTTTGTGTAAAGAGAGAATATCATATCCAAGAGACTCTAATTTCTCAACAGGTTAGTGGTGGTACTCCCAAGGCCTGTGATCCCTTATCTGGCGAACTTTGGGAGGTAAAGAAAGAAAGGATACGTAAAGCTTCAGTGCATGGAAATTTACCTGGTTGGGATTTGCGCTCAGTAAGTTCTGTATACAGTAAACACTTTTTTTTAATGAACATATTGGTTTTGAGTAGTGTGAACTAGATAATTGGTAAACATTAAACATTCTTTTTCGCTAGCATTTTGGATGATTTCTAAGATATGCATTTGTACATGGAAATAGTTAGAACAAGATGTCAATCTGACGATCTCCTTAGTGATTGTATAGTTTAAGCTTAGTCTCATCAAACTAGAGTTTCTTCACCTATGAATTTTGTTACCTGGTGGAGTTGAAAAAGATTGAAACCTGCTGCAATGATACCCTGATTGCGGTTGATAATTTGGACCATTTATAAAACTATTACCCATAGTTAAAACTAATGTATTTAAAACCACTACCCCTTCACGTGTTTGCCACTTGTGTCAGTATATTTATCATTAATTGGGAGAATTGGCGACTGTTGGACGTGCAGAAAGGTTGCTTGTTCTCTTTTGGCTGTATATTTGAGGTGTTTGATTTTATGTCATGGATATTGAAGACATGTCAGTCTTTGTATATGTTGTAAATATTCTGTGATGGGTGATTTAACGCATTCAACATTAATGACATTTTTTTTTTCGTTTTCTTGATTTTCGCGTAGGTTATTGTGAAGAGTGGTGATGATTGTAGGCAAGAACATCTTGCCGTGCAGCTTATTTCTCACTTTTATGGTAGGTGCCCCTTTGTGTATATTTTGTTTCATGTTATGTAGTTCTTTGTCTTGTTCCATGGTTCCATCTTGTCCAGCTAGTCACTTTAGAATGTTCTACACTGTAAAAAATGTTTTTCAATCTGCTGTTTAATGAGGTCAAATAAGATGTACTGTTGAGACATGGAATTGCTTATTGTTTATCTAAGTCAAGTTAAGATGAGCTAAAATTAAGTAAGAATTGGGGTTTCCCCCTCAATCTTGCTTTTGATAATGATGGGAAAACCTTAGCTCTCTCTATCGTGTTTAATTTTCAAAGATGTTTGCCATTTCTTTTATGGTTGGACTTTGATGGCGCTTGAGGCCAATAGTTTTTGGAGCCTCGACCAAATGGCATCTCCTTTCCCATCAAGCAAGGGATGGAGGGTGCGGTCACAGTTTTAATCTTGTACAGGTGTGTGACTTGTATTTGCTTATCAAAGATAGATACAAGGCCCTTGAGTCGATGGGATCATTTTATGTGGATTTATTTATTTCTGTTTTCATAAATTATTGATGTGCCTCAAGTGCGTAGACTTTTTCTCAGAACTGTGAATGCCTGTGTTGTAGTTGGTGGATTTGTTACAATGGGACTTATGGGGTGGGCTAGGTGAGAGTTTAAATTTCACCCGTTCAGCTGGTCAAAGGTTTGTTCCTTGATTTCTGAGGGAGGGTTTGGGGTCCGAAACTTACTTTTGTTCAACCGTGCTCTTTTGAGAAAGTGGCTTTGA
The DNA here is from genome assembly GCF_958979055.1 of Alnus glutinosa. Taxonomy (NCBI): domain Eukaryota; kingdom Viridiplantae; phylum Streptophyta; class Magnoliopsida; order Fagales; family Betulaceae; genus Alnus; species Alnus glutinosa. The sequence continues at coordinate 15,533,990 of NC_084899.1, read as the reverse complement.
CACTATTTGCATGAGAGAGAGGCTTTGTGAAGAGTCGTAGTAGACATCAAATATGGTAGCTCGTGGGGCGGGTGGGGGGTGAGGTCATACGGGGTGGGTTTATGGAAAAATATCAGGGGGGGCTAAGGGGAGTTTTCTAGTCATACTAGGTTTGAGGTGGGAGATGGCTCGAAGATTAGATCCTAGCATGACATGTGGTGTAGGGATCAAGTCCTTAAGGAAACTTTCTCGGATTTGTATAGTATTGCTTGCGTAAAGGATGCTTTTGTGGCAAATTACTTAGACTTATCTAGTGTTTTCCATCAGTGGAATATAAGCTTTATCAAAGTGGCTCTCGATAGGGATTGGACTTTTTGCCTTGTTTTTTAATTTGTTGTATTCCTTTAGATTAAGACAGGGAGGTGAAGACAAGCTATGCTAGGCCCATTTCAAGAGAAGGATGCTTGTTGTTAGATCTTTCTATAACATTCTTGTACCTTAATCCTCAGAGTGCAGCTATGTGGAAGATGGTTTTGTCTCGCTTTTTGTGGTGTCTTTGAAGGGATAGAAATGATAGAAGTTTTGAAGATTGTGAGAGGACGATGGTGGAATGACTTTATCAAAACTCTTTACCATTAGACAAACTGCTTCTTCTTTTTTCTTTTTTGGATAAGTAATGGCAATTTTATTAAAAAAATAGCGTAAGGCGTCCCTAATACACACGGAGTATACAAGAAGCAAAAGCCTCACCACCGACCTGACAAGAAGAAGCCCACAAAACAACCCAACCTTAAGGCCTCGAGAAACAAACCACAAAAATCCCCAAGGCAAAAAACCCTACATCACATGGGTCTTGCCTTTCTTACACCTAGAAGAAATTTTAGAGTCGCCATAATTAACGGAGCTTTGCAGATTCGGAAGCTCTTTCTTACCCTTAGTCTTCGACGCTTAATCATTTCTTCCGTAATAGCCCTGAACCTCTCGTTATGCTCCTCAGACACATTGCCTGCATACTCCTGGGACAACCTCTCCCAAAACCCAGCAACCTTCTTCCTAACATCTATCTCCCACTCCGATGTCAACTAGACAAACTACTTTAGATCTTAATTTGCTTTGTTTTCGTAATTTTCTTGACTTGTTTTCTCTTTCTAGCTTGGTGTATCTCTTGTATATTCTCTGTGTTGAGTCGCACATTTTGCGCTTTTTAATAATATTATGATTACTTTAAAAAAAAATTGTTTGGGTTGATTTTATTAAAGTGGGCCTGCCAGAATTCATAGTGCTAGCAGTCTGACACCTTTTTTTTTGGTCCTCTCTCTTAACAATAGTAGTCTGAAAGGAGGGATTGTTACTTTCCTGTCAATGACAAGCTGTTCTGAACTTTAATTCGTAGGCAAGAGCGGGTAGGTTTTTTAAGTTCCACTAGAATATGAGTTATTTGAAAGTTTCGAGTTTGCATAGTTGGTAAAGTGTGTTGGCGTTGTACCACAGAACTAGGATCAACTTTTGCCTTCACTAGGAGAGGGTGAGGGAGGAGTTTACGGGATGTGAGAGAATTAACATGTTGGGTAACACTTAGTCTCAAGTAGCCTCCAATACGCAGCCCCCGGCCCTCTCTTTAAAAAATAAAATTGGAAAATGAAAGATGAGGAAAAAGAAAAGAAAATAATGATACAGGGAAAAGAAAAATATCATGTGTGTGGTATGTGCTGTTTGTATAATCATTCTTCCCAAAAGTGAATTAACACCTATTCCACTTTTCTTCTCTCTCTCTCTCTCTCTCCCATTCTTTTCTAGGTAGTAAATTTATAACAGTTTAATCATTCATAAAAATTGCATTTATAAGTTCCTGTATCTTGGTTATTGCCAGCAACTGTTCATTTCATGTGATTGTTTTTTTTTTTTTTGATAAGTAATTTAAAATTCAATAAAAAAGCGCAGAGGGGCGCAACCCTAATACACGGGAAGTATACAAGAGAGCCCCTAAACAGGAGGAACAACTAATAAATTAAGAAAGTCTACAAAAGTAGAAACACCTAGGTGGCAAAGATGGGGAGCTATCCATAGATATAGCGTGTTAAGAAGACGCTTCCTTAAAACTACCATTACAGTCTCGACATCTTCAAAAAGCCTCGCATTCCGCTCCCTCCAAATGCTCCACAAAACACAGTGAGGAACTAAACGCCAAACATTTTTTGCTAGGCCATGCCCTCGAAAAGCACCCCAAGTAGTCAACAAACCCATCACCGATTGTGGCATGACCCATTCAACTCCAAATAAAGAAAACACAAAACTCCAAAGCTCACGGGCGGTGTCGCAATGAAGTAATAGATGATCAATAGACTCCCCTTTCTTTATTTGGAGTTAACCCTTAAGTGTGACGATATGCACAGAAAACTGCACTCATCTTTTTCCTGTTCATGATTGGCATTGTAAGAAGACAGTAAATTAACAAACATGCATGACTTGTACAATGCTGGGTCTAAGTACTGATTTTCTAATACCACATAGTTCGCTGGGTCTTATACTATTACAGCTAATGCCAACTTATTTCAAGAAACTTGTTTTCTCTCATTATTTTACTGATGGTCTGAGGCTTGTAATCATTGGGTTTTGATGCCAGATATATTCCAAGAAGCTGGTCTCCCTCTCTGGTTGCGGCCTTATGAAGTTCTAGTTACTTCTTCTTACACAGCTCTCATTGAAACAATTCCAGATACGGTAATTCTGTAAGCTTATGAGATTTTTATTTTTTTATTTTTATTTATTTATTTATTTTTTTTTTAATGTCAATTGACAATATAAGTTGCTGGCTATCTATTCTAGACACAGTAATTCTGTAAACTTACGCATTTTAAGTGAATTGGCATTATAAATTCCTGGCTATCTCCAAAGTAATTTTTGTCTTATTTTTTTAGGCTTCACTTCATTCTATAAAAAGTAGATATCCCATAACAAGTTTACGTGAATTCTTCGTTGCCAAGCATGAAGAAAATTCTCCAAGTTTTAAGCTTGCCCAGGTAATTTCCAGTTGCAATAAATACAGTAATGCTTCAGATTGTTCTATCCTTTGCGAGTTTGCTGATTCCCAAGTATTACCAGCTTTTTACCATGAGGGCATATATCACTACTATTAATTGTGTCTATTGCTTTATTTGTTTGTTTTTAACCTTACCCGATGTGGCTTAAACGAAGCCCAGTAAGCAAAGAAGTTTATAAAAGCGTAAAGGCACCACTAAGCATACATAAAGTATACAAAAAGGACACCAAAACAGGAAAAAAGAGGGAAGAGAGGAAAAACACCCGCAAAACCCAAAAACAGGAGGAAACCCAAACACCCCAACATAACCAGCTCACAAAACCCAGAGACTATTACATCACATCAGTGGCCCTCTTGCCTTGCCCCAGCTAGAACCAAAACCCCTGGCATCATAATTAATTGTGCACTCTAAGTTCTTCACTTCACCTCTAAGTTACTCATGTAGGTATATGAACATTTGATGCCTTTTGAGTGTTATTTTGTTTGGAAGGTTGGAAATGACTATTTAAGAAATGTTGGAGTCTTTTAGCATGGGGTCATTGGACTGTTTTCTTTTGTTGTGGAGAAGTGATTGGAATGGAACAACTATATGTTTGAGGGCGATAATGTCTTAAGCCTGCAGTATCTGGGTTAAAACTTGTTTCCATGAGATTTTTGTTATGTTTTGTGGAGTGAAATGACTTCCGGGTATTTATACAGTGGAGGACAGAGGGAAGAGATAGAGGTGCCTTTCAGTGTGAGAAGGGAGGAAAGCAGGTCATCATCCATACAGTGACCAGATTTGGATATGAAATAGAGAGCTAGGATTGGAGATTTTTTTTTGATAGGTAAGAAAAGAAATAGCATTAAAAAAGCGTAAAGGTGCCCCTAAGCATACATGGAGTATACAAGGACACCAAAACAAAAGAAAAACAGAAAACATTAAACCCAAAAGATAGAAGAAAGGCTACATTAAACCCCCAACTTCTTGCCTCTAATCCGGCTAGAACCCACATCTCTAGCATCGAAATTGATCGAGCATTCTAGATTCTTGATCTCTCTTTTCCCTTTTTCCTTAGGAGTAGAGACAGAGTGCTGCCTCTCATCAACTATAGTCAAGAAATCCTGAAAACCCTTCTCAGTCTCCTTGAAAGAAACCCCCCATCGTGCGAAAACAAGACCTAGCATCTTGCACTGCCCTGAGGTACACAACAACCCCTCCCTTAGGATCATCCCCCTTCAAAGATTCACTCATCTCGAAGACTCAAGAAGACTGCTGGTCCCTCCAAGACATACCAGGTAAAAACTAGGGAGAACACCCATACACCGAGGAGAATGGCCTCGGTGGAAACAAAACCCTTTGAAAAGAGGGAGGGAACCCCCCAATGCGAAACGGATACGAAAAAGCAGGCCCAATACCACCAGACGAGGGTTGGGCAACCGAAACCCCTCCCCCACCTAGCATCATCGAGGACTGGTCCATGGCCTTGATAGGGGGCTGAGAAGGAACACCCCAAGACAGCGCTATCGGAACATTGATTGCTGCCACAACCTTAGCAATCAGAGAAGCGTCCACTTGTGCTACACTGCCTTTATTCACTTTCCGGTAATATCTCTGCACTTGCTTGGAATCTGGCGAGTAGATGGGAGCCCCACACTCCGACATCATCGGGCAAGACAAGCGTAGCCTTTCACCCAAGGTAGCCACCCCTGAAAAAGTGGCTCCGAAAGATTCAGACCCACCAACAAAGCCTACTGGCTCCGGAGAAAACCCCTCAGACCTGAGAGAAGCATTCAGGGACAACTCCTCTGGGGAGAGAAAGGAGTTCTAGTGCACAGAAGGCGCCAAACCTACGCTTGACGAGCACCCCATCGAGAAACCCATGTCTACCGGCGGCGGATAGAGAAGAGCAGTTGAAGAAATCGACGGAACAGTAACTAAAGAGCAACCCAAGGCTACTTGTTGCGGAACAGTGGCATAAAACTTCTCCACTACGGCCCCCGGAGATGAAACCTTCGGGGGAGAAGAAGAGGCGTGCACATAAGACACCGGGAACTCAATTGACGAACAACCCAAAGCTTTCGACGTCAGAGAAGAACCAATAGCGGCCGCCCAAGACACCGAGCCTAAAATCGTACCTGAACTCGAGCTTAAACCCACAGAAAATGCGTCGAAAGCATGAACTAGATGAAGACCCGACTTAGTGTTCTTTTTCGAATAGGGCCTACAGCCCAACCCAAAGCAACTCTTAAACATCCGGCCCAACCCATTCTTGCCCATTCTCCGCTTCAGCCCAAAAGAGGAATACAAGCCCAATTTAGCCCTATGCCCACAAGCCTAAACTAGACACATTTCATAAATATTGAGAAGCTTCCTGAAAACCCCAAGCTCCTGCATTGATGCGTTAACTTCAAGATCAATGTCATCCACTGCAACCCTCTTCTTGGAGCACGCCAGATTGCACCCTCTGGAATCTCAAAGCCTGGAGCCCAACCCCTTCCTGCCCATTCTCCTCTTCTTGTTGGTTTTGTTGAAGAGAAGTGGTTTTGGGGAGAAATGACGAGCATGGATAGCCTTTTGTATTTCAATGGTATGTTTTTCTGTTTTAATAAATCGAACCCCCTCTAGTAGTTGTTATGGAGATGTCGGCCACAATGGATAGGGGTCTTTTAGATGGTTTTTCAGTGGTGTCAAGAAATAATGTAGGAATGGTTGTGTCGCATTTGTTTTTTGCGGATGATACTTTTTATCTTTTGTGAGGCCAATTATGAACATCTTCGTAATCTAAGATGTCTATTTTTATGTTTTGAAGTGGTCTCGGGGTTAAAGATTAATTTGTTGAACCCAAAGATTATTCCAATTGGTGAGGTGGTTGATGTAGAAAGTTTGGCTAGAATAATTGGGTGTAGGGTGGCTTTGTTACCTATGAAATATTTGAGTATTTCGGGTGGAGGGCGTCGCCGGAGGAGCAATGTGCTCTTGACCTTTTTCCGATGGTGAGGCATGCAGATGTTGAACCAAGATCGGTGGTGGATTGCTTCTCGTTGGAGTCCTCGCCGCTTGAGCTGTTGGGCAAAGACCGGCATCTTCGTCCGAAGGGTAAGAAGCTTCTCTCTCGTTCGAATTTGAATTTTGAAAATTTGAAATCCGAATATTCAAGAACGTGTACGTGGAATAAGCTGGGTTCCAGGTTTTATGTGGCCTTGGGCCGAGCTGTAAGAAAACTTCTAGACTGGTTTTTCGGGTCGGGGATGGGTCGTAAACATTTAGGTTTCCATGTGGCCCCTTTTTGGCCGAAACCTAAAGTTGCCCGTCCATCCAAATCCCTGTCGGAGACGACGCTGGAGTGGTCTTTTGGGATGTTTTTGGTTCGGTCTCCTCCTGGGGGTTTAGTGGGTAATGCACTGGTAGCCACAAAGGGTGCGGGTCCGGCGTAGTCAACTTCTCCAGCCTCTAAAAAATTTGGGTTTCCCCCTTCTCTGGCACCAGAGCTTACTTTTTTGGCGGCTCCTCCAGCTCGCCCTCCGGATCCTGTGTTTAAGTTCTCTCCTTTGAGGCCGCTTCAGATTCCTTAACCCGGGTTTGCCCCTTCGTCTTTCACTGGAGCGGCTGTGTTGGGTGAGAAGCTGCGTTCTCCCCTCGTGGTGGTTTCTAAGCCTTTTCAGTGTTACTACAAGAAGGTGAAGGTGTTAAGGGAAGGGAAATCTGTGAAGTGGAATGAGGAGGTATTTTTTGATTATTTGGAAGTCGCGAAGATGACTGTTGGCTGCTCGGTTGAGAAGGTTACGGCTGCTAAGCTGCCAATGAAGAAGGCTGTAGAGCCACCAGTGAAGTAGGGTCTTAGGAAGGGATTTGTCAACCCTTGCCTGAAGGTGCCAATTAATCCCACATCACCGCAGAAGGTCACCGATGTCGGGATGGTTGGACCTTCATTCCCCCCGAGAGGTTGTCTCACTCCTTATTCCTTTGAAGGAAATGGTTTATCCCTTTCTCGCAATTGGCCTGTTGATTTTGATCATAACGGGGAGATTGTGGTTTGGGAGGAGGATGATGAGTTTTGGGATGGCTTGCCCTTGGATTGGGCTTTGGATGGTGTTTTTGAGGAGGAGGCCTTGGCTATTCGGGATGTCATGGAGGAAAAGTTTCTGAGAGAAAATGTTAGCATGCCAAAAGTCAAAAGGTAAGAGGAGCTTTTGAATCTGCAAAGCTCCATTAATTATGGTTACGGTTTAGCTTCCTCCAGGCGTAGGAAAGGATAGACCCACGTTTTGTAGGGTTTGTTGTTGCTTTGGTGGGTTGTCTCTCGGGCATTTAGTTTTTTCTTGTAACTCTGTTTGGGCTCCTTTGTGGGTTGTTTGGTTCTTTCTTGGGTTTTGGGGTTTTTTCTGTTGGTTTTGTTGGTTGTTGCGGGTTAGCTTTAGGAGTTTCTGATGTATACTTCCTGTGTACCTAGGGGTGTCTTTACACTTTTTTAACAAATCTTTTTTTACTTATCAAAAAAACAAATATATTTGGGTCTTCCTTTGGGGGCACCATACAAGCTAGTTCTATATGGAATGGTATTGTCAAAAAACTGGAGAGGCGGTTGGCGGTTTGGAAGAGGCTATATTTGTCAGAGGGAGTAGGCTGACTTTGATCAAAAGTACTTTGTCCAATGTGCCCATATACAATTAATGTTTGTTTCCTATATCAAAGGGTGTTCTAATAGGATTGAGAAACTTCAAAGAGATTTTTTATGGGGAGGTATCAATGAGGAGTTTAAATTACATCTAGTTAAATGGTCAAAAATTTGTTCTCCCAAGTAGTATGGTGGTTTTGGGGGTTAGAAACTTGATTAAGTATAATCAAGCACTGTTGGGTAAATGGTTATGGCCGTATGCTACGGAGAGGGAGGCTTTATGATGTTTGGTGGTGGAAGCAAAATATGATACTATGAGTGGAGGTTGGTGTTCTAAGGATGTAGAGGGGCCTTTTGGTGTTGGAGTGTGGAAACATATTAGGAGGGTGTGAAGAGTTTTTTTTTTTTTTTTTTCGAGATTTGTCAAATATGAAGTGAGAGATGGATCAAAGATTAGGTTCTGGCATGATGTATAGTGTGTTGAAGATGGAAACTACCGACATACTATGATTCTCCTTTATTTATTCTGATTGCAATATTGTCTTTATTTCTTTCCATATTAGTCTATTGGTTTCTTCTATTTAAACCTATGCAATTGTATGAAACGAAGAGAAGCAATAAGTCAGGAGTTCGAACCTTGACTCTGTCATTTACCTCATATTTCAATTAAATATTCCATATGTTGGGCCTCACTTATTAAAAGGAAATCTGAGCTCACATGTGAGGAGAGTGTTAAAGTATTGTATAAGTGAATAAATTTACCTCTTCCTATTAGTTTAAGCTTTTGGGACAAGTGGTTAAATCACCGCTTGTCCCAAAAGCTTAAGCTAATAGGAAGAGGTAAATTTTATAATTTAATCAATACTTTAACATAGTGTGTGGATCAACCAATGAAGGAAGCTTTCTCGGAGTTGTTTAGTATTGCTTGTTGTAAGGAGGCGTGGGTTGCGGATAATATGCAGTTTTCCAATGGTGTATTTAGGGGAATATATCTTTTATAAGATCTGTACCTGATTGGGAGGTAGATTTGGTGATTGCGTTTTTTGGTAAGTTGTATTACCTCAAATGGAGACAAGGTGGTGAGAATCGTACTCGGTGGATTCCTTCAAAGAGGAAGAAGTTTGAAGTGAGGTTTTTTTTTTTCACGAATTGTCTAGTTCTCGGGGGGTTCTTATTTCCTTGGAGTTTTTGGAAAGTCAATGTTCCTTTGAGAATGAGTTATTTATTTATTTATTTTTTATTTTTTTTTGTTGTTGACGGCTCTTGGTAAGATTTTGATTTTGGTTAATCTGAGAAAGAGAAGAGTAATAGTGGTGGAATGGTGTTGCATGTATAAAAGGAGTGAGAAATCTATTGATGACCTTTTTCTCCATTATGAAGTGGCAAGACAATTATGGAGTGCGCTTCTTAGCCTCTTCGGAGTAAAATGGGTTATACCTAAAAGGGTGATAGAGCTGTTAGATTGTTGGTGAGGTCAAGTGGGAAGTCTATCAGTTCTAGTTGCTTGGAGGATATCCCCGTTGTGCTTAAAGTGGAGCATATGGAGAGAGCAGAATGCCAAATGTTTTGAAGATCATGAGAAGTCGATGGAAGAGCTCAAGAACATTTTGGTCAAATCGCTTTTTAATTGGACATGGGCGTATAATATTTCTCATGTTTCTAACTTTTTTGAATTTGTAGATTTTTGTTCCTCTTTTAGCCTTTAGTGGGGACTCTCTTTATATACATCCTGTGTACTGGGGTTTGCGCCCTCTTTGCACTTTCCAATGATATGAATTACTTATATGTATACAAGTAAAAAAAATTCCCATGCACTTGGGTGTAGTCATTATTTTTGGCGTGTGTGTGTGTGTTTTTTTCCCCTTTGAGAAAAGGGGGAGAGAGAGAGAGAGAGATTGGGTGGTTCCTGGAAACATATAGTTTTGGATGAATTTGTCTGTTGTACGTTGATTCGATTAATTATAATCATTTCATTATGTTTAAGTGAAAAAGAGTTTAACTGAATTTATTTTAGGGTAAAGATTTTATCATTTCATTTTTTTTTTTTATTCTTTTTGCAGAGAAATTTCGTTGAAAGTATGGCTGGATATTCCCTTGTGTGCTACCTTCTCCAGGTATGGCTCTCTCTCTCTCTCTCTCTCTCTGTGACACACACACACCCACACACCCACAGACATGCACAAACGTAAGTAGGATACGGATGTGGGAGTAGTTCAGAGTGGCATCCTCAAAATGAAATGAAAGTTGTTGTGAATTGGGATACTGATGTGGGAGTTGTCATGTAGGTCTCTTCTGCATTGTGAACTTGTCCCTTTATAAGTTTATATGATTTAGTTTTCAAGCAATTATGAGGGCTTCAAAATACTGTTTGTGACAGTTGCTATTTATTCTCTGTTCACATGTAATAAACTCTTCTTACACGACGCTGTATTGATAGATAACTTTTCCACTTCAATTGCAGTAAAGAAATCATGCAGCTTTTTAAGTTAATGAGTAAATTATTTACAGTGATGTCAAGGGATCAAGGTATTGAATGTGGAGATAGAATGGTATCATGTCTTTTTAATGTGGCATTCTCTATATTAAATGTTCTGCAGCATGGGCAATTGGTGCCCAGAATGTCCCCAACAACCATGCACTATGACATATTGAAAAATGTTTGGGGCATTCCCTTGTATACACCCTATGTGCTTGAGTTTCTTCTTATTTTAATAACATTTGTTACCTATAAAAAAAAAATAGACATTAGAAAAATAATCGATCCAGATGATGTTTGTAAGGGGTTATAGGTTCTTTTCTGTACTTAATTATGAAATTTTACTTCCCTCATCTTCTTTTTTGTGTCTGCAAAGTAAATTGTTCTCTCTATTTTTTAGAGAGAGAAGCTCTCCACCCTTTTTTCAAAATCCTCTGCTTCTCCCCTCTTTCTCCTCATTCTGTGGCTGTTCTAGGGGAGGAGGGAAGCCTTTCCTCCTCCCATCCTTTTCTCTTCTTTCCTCACGTCTTCTTCTCTTTCCCTCTGCCTCTTTGGGTTCTTAGGGTTTATCTTTTTCTTGGGTGTAGTTCTCGGTGGCTGGGTCTTCTCCAGCTCGTTCTGGTCTCTTCCGTCGATGCCGTTTCCGTGGTTGGCCGCTACGCTGTCGTGCGTGGGTTTTGGTCCTTTTGCATCTTGGGTTGTAGATCTACTGTGTTTGGGTCCTCCTAACAGTGCACGTGCTTCACCGGAGGTTTCGCTGTCATGGTCCGGCATTCCCTATCGTTGGCGTTGCTACGGGTGGACGCCACGCGCCGTCCCAGCACATGTGGCCAAGGGAGTTTTTTTTTTAAGTTTGGGAGTTAGATCTACGGTGTTGGGGATCTCTTCGCCGTGCACGCGCCCCTCCGGTGGCTTTTCCAGCAAATTCCGCGATGTCCGACAGTTTTTTCGGCTGGTTCAACGACACGCCGGCGATAGTAGCGCCACGCACCGCCGACTGTAGTTTTTTTTCTTTTTCTTGGCTGTAGTTGTGGCTTTTCTTTTGTATTTGGGGTTTGATTTGTATTTTGGGTTTGCTTTTCAGATGTAATTCAAGCTTTTTTGTATTTTTGGGTTTGTATTTCTGTTGGGTTTGGGTGCTTTTGGGCAGATTTGGGTGAATATTGGGAGGCTTTTTTGGGCTTTGGGTTTCTTGCGATTCTGGGTGTTATGGGTGCTGCATGCGGGTTTTAGGGTTGGTCCTTATGGGTTTGTTTGGGTTTTTCTTTTTATGGGTTAGGTTTGGCTGTTCCTGTGTATGCTTTCTGTGTACTTAGGGACGCCTTACGCTTATATATGAAGTTTTCTTACTTATAAAAAAAAAAAAAAAAAAAAAGTAAATTAACGGATTGATGTATGCATCTACAATAATCCATGCGAAGTATGCTTATGCATCAATTTTTCACTTATAAGTTTGCTTTTCTTTTACCCTACACTGGGTTGCTCAGGGAATGTGGGAGAAAAACACAAATAGATGTTTTATGATTTGCATTTTTTTGGTTCCAGGTCATTGAGTTTTAGCTCAAATAGCACCTCCCATTCTCTGTGGAGGGTGAACTCATGAATTCAAAACCCAGTGGATGCATAATTTACTCATAGAAAAAAAAGAAATTGCTTCCAAAAATGCAGAAGTGTTTTGGGGTACAAGGCGGGTTCCTTATCCATGTTTTATTTGGAATTACCCCTAGGGTAATCCTTTAAGGCTCAAGGGTTGTGGAATGTTATTATTAAAAAGTTGGAGTATTAACGCTCATGACTTATCATCGAAGGATTCAATCACTCAAGACACCTCTCATCCTATACGTGAGTTTAGTGATAAAGAGATAAGAGATAAGAGCATGAAGAGATAGAGAGAGGAAGACATTGTAATCTAACTCAAACTCAATGTATAGATGAGGAAGAGTTATACTTCAATATGAAGACATAGAAGAGATAGAGTTGTAGTTAATCTTATATATTGTAAATGCTATATATATATATATATATCAATCAAAGCTCACTAAGATGAGCACGGTGAATATATTATACAACTAAGGTTATTAGGTTCTTTTATGGTATCAGAGCAGCATATAGACCAACGTCTTTGATCCTTATGTCTAACTCTAACTCTACTTCCAACACCTCTTCCATGGCTTCACCGCCCCACCCAACCAATCCCATGTCTGTAGTCTTCACCGTCCCAAACATGAATCACTCTGTGAATATCAAGCTCTCCAAAGGGAATTTCATGACTTGGAGAACGCAGCTCCTTGCCTACATCTGCGGTCAAGATGTGTTCGGGTTCTTAGATGGCTCATCTCAGCCACTTGCCCAAATTGTTCCCAATACCAGCACAGATGCTGGTGCTACCATGGCCAATCCGGAGTATCTTGCGTGGTGCCAAAGGGATCAAATGATCCTTAGTATGCTCATTTCAACGCTCAGCCTTATGTTTTTCATGCTATAGGTTGTGCTACTGCCCATGCTTTATGGACCATTTTGGTCGCTATGTTTGCCTCTCAAGCACGGGCTCATGGCAAATCTATTTTCAATTAGCCACGGTTAAGAAAGGGAACGACTCTATCACTGAGTATTTTCAGACCATCAAGACCTTGAGTGAAACTCTGGCTGTTGTTGGCCAGCCCTTGAACGACTTTGAAAGTGTCTCCTTCCTTCTCAAAGATCTCGGATCTAAACATAACCCGTTTGTTACCTCTGTAACAATGCGTGTGGATCCTTTATCCATCAATGAGCTTTATGGACATCTTCTTGTTCATGAGATGCGTATTGAACAGCAGCTCCCATCCATTGATCTTGCCCAACCCTCTGCTAATATCTCTTCTCGGTCTCCCATGTCTAGAGGTTGAGGTTACCGTGGTCGTGGCTCATCATCTTCCTATGGTGGACGACAACTACCGTGGTCATGGTTCTTCCTCCATCAACCGAGGGCGTGGCTCCTACTTCTCCAATGACACTGCCTCTTCATCACGACCTACATGTCTGATTTGTGGCAAGCTAGGCCACACTGCCCTCGGATGCTATCAACGGCAAGAATTGGCATCTCCATCTGAATCTCAGCACAGTCCACTGGCTTATTACTCTTCTCCTGTCCTGCCTGCTAAAGACAATTGGTACCCCGATACCGGAGTAACTCATCACGTTACTAGTGAGCTCCAGCATCTCAATCTCTCTTCTGAGGACTACCATGGTCAGGATCAGATCTGTGTAGGAGATGGAACAGATTTGCCTATAAGTCACATTGGTTCTGCATCTCTCACTCTTACTCGTCGTTAATATCTCATTAAACAACTCCTTCATGTTCCTTTAATTTGCAAAAATCTTCTCTTAGTTCGTAAATTTGCTCTTGTAACTCTGTGTTTTTTGAATTTCATTCATCTTATTTTGTGATTAGGGACTGTCAAACCGGGATCCCACTCCATCAAGGCCCAATTAAGGATGGACTCTACCAACTCCATCTTTCGCCTAGTTCTTCCTCTTCAATAAAACTAGCCCTTGTAGGTGAGCGAACCTCTAACGATCATTGGCGCAAGTGCTTAGGTCATCCTGCTCTTCAAACAGTCAACAAAGTCTTATCTCATTTTCATCTTCCAGTCGTCCCTAATAAGGCATCAAATCCTTGCACTGCCTGCTCTCAGGCCAAAGGACATTCAGTTTCTACTTCAAGCATATGTAACCCTTCAGATTTAATTTTTTTAGATGTATGAGATCCTTCCCCAACTCTTTCTATCTATGGAAATCGTTATTATGTGTCCTTCATATATGCTTTCAGTCGTTTTACATGGGTCTTTCCCATCCAATCTAAATCTGATGTTATGCCCATGTTTCTCAAATTTCAAGCCATGGTGGAACGCTTATTAAACTCAAAGATTAAAAGTGTGCAAACAGATTGGGGTGGCAAATATCGCAACCTACATACCTATTTTCAATCCATTGGCATCATCCATTGCATTTCATGTCCTCACATGCATCAACAAGGATGCGCTAAAAGAAAACACCGTCATCTTATTGATACCACGTTGGCTCTTCTAGTTGACAGTCATCTTCCCAAAACCTTTTGAGATGAGGCGTGTCTCACTTCTTGCTACCTCATCAATAGGTTGTCCACTCCATTGCTGAAAAATAAGTCTCATTTTCAAAAACTTTTTAACCGCACTCCTGACTACACTTTCCTTAAAATCTTTGGGTGTGCATGCTTCCCTAATCTTCACCCCTATAACTCATAAATTCTCTCTCCATTCCAAACAATGTGTTTTCCTCGGCTACAGTCCAAACCACAAAGGTTACAAGTGCTATCACACTGAGTCTGGCCACATGTATATCTCACGAGATGTGGTGTTTCATGAAACTATGTTTCCCTTCACCACTACATCACTCACTGAGTCCTATGCTGCCCAACCTGCTCCCTTTATTCCATCTCTCCATATTCCAACACAGATTCCTACTCCTCCTGCAGCATCAAATATAACTCCATCACTTACTTTTTCCCATTCATCTTCTGCGGAACCAAGTGTGACTCATTCTCACTCCAATACTCATGCTCCTCCTCGCACTCATCCTATGCACACAAGGGCTTAGAATCACATTGTTCAACAACGGAAACTCACGGATGGCACAATAAGATACCCTGTGCCTCGCACATTACTATCCATAACTACATTAGCCCTTTGTGGAGTCTACATGTTTCTCGAATGTAGTCACCATCACTGAATGTCGTAATGCAATGCAAGTGGAGTTCAACACCTTGCTCCAAAACCATACTTGGTCTCTTGTTCCACCAATGGCAGCCAAGAAAGTCGTGGGCTGCAAATGAGTTTTTAAACTTAAAAGAAAGGCCGATGGGTCCATTGAAAGCCACAAGGCACGGCTCGTCGCCAAGGGTTGTCATCAACAAGCTGGAGTTGACTATGGTGAGACCTATAGCCCGGTTGTTAAATCTACGACTATAAGAACTGTGCTATCTATTGCTTACTCTACATGTTGGTCTCTAAAACAAATAGACATTCAGAATGCCTTCTTCATGGCTTCCTCTTCAAAGATGTATACTTGATTCAACCATCCGGATTCATTCATCCAAGCTATCCACATCATGTCTGCAAGCTCCACAAAGCTCTCTACGGTTTAAAACAGGCCAGTCGCGTCTAGTTTTCTAGACTCAGTGAAAAACTACTTCAGCTTGAATTCACGGGCTCCAAGGCAAATTCATCGTTGTTTATTTACCACAACTTTGTCACTATGTATCTCCTCATATATGTCAATGACATAATTATCACAGTCTCTGCCCCTGCTGCAATTACTGAACTGCTTCAGCTCCTCAGTGTTGATTTCGCAGTTATAGATTTGGGTGCCCTTCACCATTTTCTTGGGGTTGAAGTCCTCTCAGTCGAGTCTGGCCTTCTCTTCCAATACAGGTATATTTTGGACTTATTGAAGAAAACCAACATGCTGGAAGCCAAGCCTATCACGTCCCCCATGGCAGCCCTCTCTGTTCTGTTGGCTTTCACCGATGATCCAATAGAAGATCCTTCTCTATCGCAGCACTGTTGGATCCTTACAATACCTCGCACTGACACGCCTAGACTTGGGTTTTGCTGTTAACCATGTGTGCCAGTTCATGCATAGACCAACTAAACTACACTGGCAAGCTGTAAAAATGATTCTTCGCTACCTAAAGCACATTGTGTCTCATGGGCTCTCCTTCATCGAATGCAATCCACTAGCCTCCAAGCCTACTCGGATGCAGATTGGGCAGGCTGCCCAGATGTTTGACACTCCACAGGAGCCTATTGTGTCTTCCTTGGCTCAATCTTGATTTCATGGAGCTCTAGGAAGCAACCCGCCGTCTCACACTCCTATACGGAAGCAAAATATAAAGCGGTTGCCAACACTGTTGCTGAACTCCTTTGGATTCAAGCTCTTCCTCATGAACTCTGTATCTCTCTCCCATCTCCACCTAAACTATGGTGTGACAACATTGGGGCTACAAACATGTCAGTAAATCCTTTATTTCATGCACACACAAAACATGTGGAAATCGACTTCCATTTCGTTAGAGATCGTGTTGTTGATAGATCATTGGAAATTCTCTTCATTCCCAGCTCGGACCAATTAGTGGATGTTCTAACTAAACCTCTTGTCTCCACTCGGTTTCAAAGGTTATGTTTCAAGCTCAACATCTGATCTCCCCCGTTGACCTTGCGGGAGGGTATTAATGCACATGACTTATCATCAAATGACTCAATCACTCAAGACACCTCTCATCCTATACGTGAGTCTAGTGATAAAGAGATAAGAGATAAGAGCATGAAGCGATAGAGATAGGAAGACATTGTAATCTAACTCAAACTTAATGTATAGATGAGGAAGAGTTATACTTCAATATGAAAACATAGAAGAGGTAAGAGTTGTAGTTAATCTTATATATTGTAAATGCTATATATATATCAATCAATCAAAACTCACTAAGATGAGCATGGTGAATATATTATACATCAAGGGTTATGAGGTTCTTTTATGGAGAAGAGATCAACAAGCTGGAAAAAAAGTTGTATTTGTTTAAGGGTAGGAGAGTTACATTGTTAAAAAAACACTTGTCTAGTATTTCTACATGTTTGATTTCTCTTTTCAATAGCGCTATCTCAGGGCTAATAAGTGGGCAAAATACAATGGGATTTTTTATGAGGAGATACTGGGAGTGAATTCTAGTATCATCTGTTGGATGGGATTGTGATGTGCTCCCCTGCTAATGTGGGTGGTTTAGATGTTTGTAAATTGAAAGCTTTTTAAGCAAGCATTGCTAGGGAAATGGTTATGGTATTTCAGAGAGGAACCTGTTTTTGGAATCAGAGAGGAACCTGTTTTTGGCTGTGAATTATAGTCGCGAGATATGGTAAAATTTTGGATAAGTGGGCTACAGAGAAGGTGGGAGCCTTTCTCTCAACTTATGTGGTTCAAAATAGGGGATGGTAGTGAGTTTCATTCCTGGTATGGCAGTTGGTGTTGTGATGTTGTGTTGAAGTATAGTGCAGACGTTTTTTTGAGAGCTGTGCATAAGGAATGTTCAGTAGCCTCACAATTTCGAATATCGAGAGGAGCATGTCATTGGAATATTAGATTTGTGAGACCTTTGCAAGATTGGGAGCTGGAGTTAGTTGATCTACTTTTAGTTTATTATACTCTACTTCTACATTGTTAAGTGACAAGAGAGGTTGTGGTTTCTAGTCTTAATCTCTATGTAGGTTGCATGGGGTGATGCCTTCGACTGCAAAGTTTTTGAGCGTTGGAAAGGAAGATTTGATCACCAAGAGAAGGGTTTGATTTGGTGGGGGCAGTTCCTCATGCTTTTATGTGGATACTATGGGGGGAGAAGACAACCATACTTTTAATGCCGTAGGGTTAAATGGAGACTTACTTAAATCCAGTTTTTAGGTTCTTTGTATATGGAATGTGTGCTTTGGCCATCATATGCTGTGATTCTTGGATTTTATTGCTCTTTTTAATCTTTGATTGTTATATACTCATTCATCCTGTGTATTTATCGAGTACATTTTTACTACTACTGAAACAAAAGGGAAGAAAGAAATGAGGAAGTGAAATACTTGTACTTTGTCAAGGAGTTGTATTAGGCTAGGTTGGGTGGTAATATTGGTTTTGGCTTAGGGTTCTGCTTGGGAGGACCATTTTGGGGTATTGACCTTTTTTGTTACAGAAGAGAGTTAAAAACAGTTCATTTGCAGTTCTTCTATAAATGCAACATAGCATGGTTGGTTTTCATTGCAAACTATTCTGTCTATAATTGGACCTCGAAATTTCAAGAGGCTTCAGTAAAAGGGCACTGATCAACTAGGGGTATTTTATTTGCAGTTCTTCGATAATGTTTTTGATATGTTTGATGTGTTGGATTTTTGTGATTAATCTTTTGTCTATTTACCCTTATCCATATTTTCTCTTTCTTTTATATGTTTCTCTTGTATACTTCTTGTATACTAGGGCTATATTCTCCCTTTCTAGACTCTTCTCATGTAAAACTTTTACTGAGAGAGAGAGAGTTGGATACTCTGATACAGAAAAGGCAATAAAGTAGGATGCTCTATGTCTATTAATTTTTCAGGCTTCTCACTCCTAAACCAGCATATTCAATTAGGTTCTCCAGTAAAATGTGGGTGAGGAAAGAGATTTAGAATACATAAAGAAAAATTCTTCTGGTCTTCATAACTGAGAAGCAGTGGATTTTCTGTAAATTTTCACGCATTGCAATCACACCACTCCTTGAATGAAGAAAATGCTTGGGCAATTTGTACCAATAGTTAGACATAATTGATCCTTTCGAATATGTCATGTCTGTCATGTTTTGAGTTTTTTGGTTGAATGTTTTTCTGTTCATTGTTCTGAAAAGTTTCTTCAATATTTTTTTAGTACACAATCCGCTCATCTGTTCTTATAGCTAGACTAGTGAGTTATGCTTCTTTGAATGTTAGTGAATTACCAATGGTAGATTAAAGAATTCGTCTCTTGTAAGAAGTAGCCTGCATCTTGAGAGTCAGCATCAGCATCTGTAACAATACATTGCTTTTACATACGCTGCACTTGACTCTGGCAGTCAACTGGTCACATAACCCTTGATTCTTTGGATAAAAAAAGGACATACAGAAGTGTATCCATAAACAGATTGAAATGTGTATTGGTTGAAAATATAGTTGGTTTGGCACAGTGAAGCAACTTCTACAGCACATGCCCGATTAAGTGGTTTGTTTTGTGCCTGCTTCTCATCAGGTGAAGGATCGGCACAATGGGAATCTCTTATTGGATGAAGAAGGTCATATCATACATATTGATTTTGGCTTCATGCTCTCCAATTCACCTGGTGGCGTCAATTTTGAGAGTGCACCTTTCAAATTAACCCGCGAACTTCTTGAAGTAAGGAAGCGATGTTGTGAGGCTCACATTCTTTCAGTTTTTTTTTTTTTTTTTTTGTTATGTTAATTGGAACGATCTTTGTCGAGCTAACTGTTTAGCATCTTGATTTTTATTTTATTTTATTTTTTTTATAAATTTAGCTTTCAACTCTAAAGTGATGGAATATTGTGATCATTCTAGGTCATGGATTCTGATGCTGAGGGAGTTCCAAGCGAGTTCTTTGATTATTTTAAGGTCCTGATAAAAAATCTCTTTCTTTTTTCCTTTTTTTTTCTTTTTGGACTTTTTGAAGGCTTTGAATAAACTTACCATATTCTTAGGGTTAAATTTCACTTATGCTCTTTGCCCTTCAAAAAATTCAGGTTTTATGCATTCAAGGCTTTCTTACATGTCGTAAGCATGCTGAGCGCATTATTCTTCTTGTTGAAATGTTGCAGGTAAAACCATATCATCTACTACTTTTGCTGTATAAACTTTGTTTTCTGTGATTTCTGGGCCCAAGGACTTGTATTTAATAAAATGTAGTCCTCTGGTGGGGTCTGGTAGTTGTATGGATGGTCAGTTTAAATCTCTTCTTTGACCTGGCCTCTGTTTTCACCATGCTGTCATCCGTGTCTGGTTTGAACTCAATTTGGCCATCTAATGTTGTCTTGGACAACCTTATATGACTCAGCCAATTTGTTAACCTTAGATGGTTTGAAGGTTGTCTGAGACAGCCTCAGATGGCTGAGACCATTGCAGTGATTCATAACTATCATGCTGAGCTCCATTTGATCTGAAAAATGGTGATGTTCTTCAGTGATTTTATGCCTGCAGAAGAAGGGTACTCTCTTTTTGACTTTATAATCGTCATAGTGTAGGGTTTGGGGATGAAATCTTCACCTGTGTGACTAGAAGTTTTATTAATAACACCTGGATTATATTTCGATAAAATTTGCCTATAATGCAAGGGGACATCATCTTTATGTGACAACCAATATGTGTCTTGAGATGACCGTTTAATACTAATTGGAAGGCCACCTCAAATTGGAAAGCCTTTAACTAACTTTTTAACCAACTTTGGATTATGCTTTAAATACAAAGGTGTGTGTATGTGGATGGGTGGGTGCGTGATAGTGTGGTCATTCTGGTGATAAGATAGAGGAAGTACATAAATAGTTATCAGTGTCTGCTTGGATGATACCTGGTTGACTAAAGGTGCTATTCTTTTATGTTTGGATCAGGACTCTGGTTTCCCTTGCTTTAAAGGTGGTCCACGGACAATACAGAACCTAAGAAAACGATTCCATTTAAGTTTAACGGAAGAGGTTTGATGTTTATCTCCTAACCTCTCTCTACTGTACATCATTTCAGTGCATGGTTTCACATTGCTATCTATTGCTTTCTTGCAGCAATGTGTGTCCTTGGTGCTATCCCTAATAAGCAGCAGCTTAGATGCATGGCGGACACGGCAGTATGATTATTATCAGAAGGTTTTGAATGGAATATTGTGAAAAGGAAATCTTATCAGTTACATGGTTCTTTCCATTTGACAAAGCCAGCCCAGTTTAGGCATGTCGATTAAATTGCATGTCACTGTGTGATGTGAGGACATTTGGTTCGTTGTGGGATGGCTTGAGCGTTTTCTTGGATGCAAAAAGGATTATTAGAGGCAGTTTTTGGCCTGTTTTTTTTTTTCTTTTTTTCTTTCTTTCTTGGTGTGAGGAATTTGTAATTGTGTCGGGAGATGATTCGCAGGCACATTTTACCTCATCAGGGTTATTCTTTTTCACTATTCTTTTTTTCCCCTCGATCTCATGTAATATGAGACTGCTGGGCCTGTGGGCAATTTAGCTTGGTTGGAGGAGATACATAGCCATCCTAACCATCATTGGGGAGCACACACTGTACAGAGTGACTCCAGTGGAAAGGACTGGACATGAAATAGGTACAGATCGAGACCATGTTTGCTGGGTGAGATTGCGATTGCGATTGCGACTGCGACGTATTTTGCCTTGGTTAGTGATCCGATGCGTTCAGCTAGTTGTGGTTCTTTACATCTTTCGTTTCCGTCTGAAACCGATATATTCTTCAGATAAAACCATGGACAAGATTCAGCATTGAAAGGCAGCCCGCTGTTCCTTTCTAGTCTCTGCTATTTGCTAGCATGTCTTCACAAAGTTGTGATTCTTCTATATTCATCATAAAGTTGTGTTAGAAAAAACTATTGGAAACCAGAATATGATTGTATCATGTGTAATTTATTCAATTTTCATATCCAGTGAAATTTTTTTTCCGGTTGAAACTTGTAATCCGTATGGAATTTGGATGGCATTGAGATTTGATCAATTTTTGTGTCCCTTTTATCGAATTCCAGTTAGCATGGACGTGCTTGATTATCTTTTGTGAATTGAATTTTGGTCGTCTTTTATAAAATCTGTTGGCTGTCACCAACCTCTTACAATGGAAGCAGAACATTCAGAAGATACCAAAACTCTTCCATTATGATTAACTAGCTTATAACCCGCGCATTTAAAATGTTCATTTTCATTTTTAGATTTTAATTTAGAGAAAATAACGAAAAGTAATTTACTTCATAATCAACAATTTTCAATCTAAATTTCTTTAAAATTAGACTAAAATAAATCTTTTGCTTATAATATATGTATCTTAACAGATCTTTCATATTTGAATGAGAAATCACAAAATTATTTTAGCAATTTTACAATTAGGTAGTTACAACTAAACGTGATTATCTATTATGATATATAAGCTGCAAACAAAATCTCTATACATGTTGAGACTTGACGGGTAATATTGTAAGGAACCTTTACTTAGCCAGCTAGCTATACTTAAAATTCTCAACAATCTCAAATAGAAAAGATACGGTGTAGTTTGCAATAGTAAATGAACAAAGCAAAGTATCCAACCGTGTTGCTTTACATAGTACCAAAAATGACCCCTCCTCCGATAAGGGATGAAAATGTGGGTGGATACGGTTAGCAAAACCCATTATCTGTATATGCAGATACAGATAGCAGTTTTATGGTATGCCGATACGGTTAATAACCACATCCAAATTTCCTTTATATATATATATATATATAAGGGAAAAATATAAAAAAAAAAACCTCTTCAATTAACAGCCAATTTTAAAACAGCCAATTTTAAAATAGCCCAATGAATTTTCAACTGTGTTAAAGTAACCCATCAAACTAATATGGTGTGCCAAAAAGCTACTTTTTTTTTTTTTTTTTTGACGATACTCTTATTCTCTTAAAAACTAAAATAAAAAATTAATAAAAAAAACTATTTTTTTTTTTAAAAAAAAAAAAACCAAGGGGGTGGATTAATACAACAAAAAAAAGAAAAGAAAAGAAAAAAAAATTGTTTTTTTCTGGATAAATGCAAAGTCAATCCCTGTAATTGGCCTAAATTACAAATCGCTCCTTGCGGTATAAAAATAATTCGGAGGTTATCAAGGTAAACCAAAATAACAATTTAGTTCCTATAATCAAAACACTTGACAGATTCCTAAATGTCCAAGTGAGATAAGGTAGCTAGATCAAATCCCCCTTCACCCCTCTTGTATGGACATGTCAAAAAAAGAAAAAAGAAAAAAAGATAAGGCAGCTAGAGACGAGATGGTGATGGAGATCAAGGCACCGCTTTGAAGGATCTCGTTCAAGTACCAATTGGGCGGGTTACGAGAGCACGAGCAAAGAAGTTCAAGGATGTGCTCAACGGACTCATCCAAGAGTTATGGGCTCAAGCAAATTCGGGGAGGCCCATTGAGCATGATCCACGTGGGCAACAAAGAATTGTCACCTTGATTCAAGTTCTAGAAGGATCCGGTCAAGGCTAAGAACTGCTGAGATTGTTCGTTAATTTAGAAGGATCGGATTGCAAGACTTATTTTCTTTACCTACCTAAGATCTTTATATATTTTCTTTCCTTGCTAGGAATTGATTTGGACTTTATTTTCTTTCCTTGCTAGGAATTGATTTGTTTACTTATTAGGATTAGAACTACTTTCTCCGCAAGTAATTTTCTTGTATAAATAGGTGTACCTACCATGTAATCGAGGAGACATTGATGATTCATAAAACTTGTGAGGTTTTATTCTCTTTGGTTCTTTGAAGAACTACTCGAACTTATCGGGATTTCCCGTGGCGTTCATCTCGACTTATCAAACGGAATTTTCACCACCGTTTGTGGCGTCTTCCTTATACCGAGGTTCTTGTTTGTCATAAACAACGGGTCGAGGTTTTTCCATTCGAATCTGTCCTTAGAACGGTCTTGGGTTCCCTTTCGTTGTTGGGTCTCGTTATTCTTGACGGGGTTCACATCATTTGGTATCACAGCTCAGTTTCTAGTTCAGGTTTGCATATCCCTTCACATCACTATTTTGAAATTTTATTTCATTATTCTTAAAAGCCAGTTGCTAATCATCAAAAAAACAAAAAAAAAATCGTGTCAAAATTCAGATTTGTGATTTTCGCGAATCTTTGCTTTAATTTTTCAGATTTGAAATTTTCAGATTTGAATTCCATTCTTAATTGATTACGCGAATCTTTGCTTTAATTTTCAGATCAATAATTTCAAGATTTGGATTTTCTTTCCATATCTGCAACTTCCATCTTTGAATTACATGTCGCTTTCAATTGTCCTTTGTATAGTTTCATGTGCTTGTTGAAATCTGATCAATCGTTTTTGGCAATTACAATTATTATTGCTGCTTGTGACTAGAAAAAAAAAAAAAAAAAAAAAAAAAAAAAAAAAAAAAAAAAAAAAAAATTCATTATTCTGTGCTTCTCTGAAAATTTCCATATTCCTTGTGTTCAAATCTGAAATTCCTTGAGTAGTTCTGGGTGAATTGTTGCTGGAAATTTTGAGTTGTTTGTTTAGTTTCAAAAGAACTAAGAGAGAATTATCGAGTGGAAAAAGGCAAGAGTGGTGAGAACATCAGAGGGTAAAAGCCATATTATTTTGAGTGAAACACGAGTGGAGAGTGATCCACCTTCTTGAGTGTAAACACGTAAGGGAGTGATTCGTGAGGATCTTTTTTTTCTTTCTAACCTTTGTTTTGCAGCAATCATGTCTCACGATAGTGGTAAGAGCATTGTCGAAGGTGATACAAAATTGGCCGATCCGAAAATGTTTATGGAGGCCATGATGAGTGAGATGAGGCGAGTGATGAAGATGGAGATGGAGCAGGTTCACGAACGGATAGATCAGATGGAGAATAGACGTGAGGAGCAACCACAAAACGGTCGTAATTTTCGTAAAAGGGAAAGAGTTCCACCGAGGGAGGAGGATGAAGAGCGTTATGGGTCTGGTTTTGATGAAGAAGAAGATCGGGGTTCCATTGTTAACAATAGGAGACCTGGAGGAAGATTTAGAGAAGCTAGGAATCGTGAAGATAACAACTTGGGTGGTATTAAGATGAAGATTCCGTCCTTTCAAGGTAGATCTGATCCTGAGGCATATCTTGAATGGGAGAAGAAGATGGAATTCGTGTTTGATTGTCACAACTACTCCGAGACAAAGAAAGTAAAATTAGCTGTGATTGAATTTTCTGAATATGCTATTACTTGGTGGGATCAGCTTGTGATAAACAGGAGGCGGAATAGAGAACGCCCAATAGACACATGGGAGGAGATGAAAGTTGTGATGAGAAAACGGTTCGTTCCAAGTTACTACTACCGAGAGTTGTACAAAAGGCTACAAGGTCTTAGACAAGGGAGTCAAAGCGTAGAGGATTACTACAAGGAGATGGAGATTGCTATGATCCGCGCTAATGTAGAGGAAGATCGGGAGGCTAAAATGGCTAGATTTTTACTTGGCTTAAACCGGGAGATCCATGATAAGGTAGAGATGCAGCATTATGTGGAATTGGAAGATATGGTGCATATGGCTATCAAAGTGGAACAACAACTCAAGAGAGGGAGTGGGACACGTGCAGGCCATAACTCTAGTTCTACCTCTTGGAAATTGAGTCAAGCCAAGCCGCTGGACAAGTCACAAACGCCCAAACCCGAGCCCAAGTCCGTGACCACCAGCCACGTTCCTCAAGGTAAAACCGAAGCCTCTACCTCTAGGAATCGTGATATTAAGTGTTTTAGATGTCAAGGCAGGGGCCACATAGCAAGTCAATGTCCAAACAAGCAAGCCATGGTGTTGCAAGCCAATGGAGAAATTGTGACCGATAATGAAGATTCCGACACCGACAACATGCCGCCATTGGAGGATGTTTCCGATGAGGAGTATTTAGCCCCTGACGCATTGACATTGGTGGCGAGAAGAGCATTGAGCTTGCAAGCAAAAGGAGTTGATGAAGTACAGCGGGAGAACATCTTTCACACAAGGTGCTACGTTAAAGACAAGGAGTACGAGGATGTCTTCCCCGAGGAAACACCACATGGGTTACCTCCAATCCGAGGGATTGAACATCAAATTGATTTAGTTCCTGGTGTAACCATCCCAAACCGACCAGCTTATAGGAGCAATCCCGAGGAGACAAAGGAGCTTCAACGGCAGGTAAGTGAATTGTTGGAGAAAGGGCACGTGAGGGAGAGCATGAGCCCATGTGCGGTTCCGGTCTTACTTGTACCTAAGAAGGATGGGACGTGGAGAATGTGCGTTGATTGCCAAGCCATCAACAACATACGGTAAAGTATCGTCATCCTATCCCACGCTTAGATGATATGTTAGATGAGCTGCATGGTTCTTGCATATTTTCTAAGATTGATTTAAAAAGTGGTTATCATCAAATTAGGATAAAAGAAGGAGATGAATGGAAAACTGCCTTTAAAACAAAATATGGTTTGTATGAATGGTTAGTTATGCCTTTTGGTTTGACTAATGCTCCGAGCACCTTTATGAGACTTATGAACCATGTTTTGCGTGCATTTATAGGCAGATTTGTTGTTGTCTATTTTGATGATATACTCATTTATAGCAAGAACATAGACGATCATGTAGTACATTTAAAATCCGTTTTAGATGTGCTAAGGAAAGAAAAGTTGTTTGCTAATTTAAAGAAGTGCACTTTTTACACCGATAAGCTTGTATTTTTGGGATTTGTTGTTAGTGCACAAGGTATACAGGTTGATGAGGAGAAGGTACGTGGTCCAAGATTGGCCGAGCCCCACAAGTGTAGGTAATGTTCGTGGTTTTCATGGACTTACTAGTTTCTACTGGTGGTTCGTGAAGGACTTCAGTAGCTTAGCCTCACCGCTTACCGAAGTGATCAAGAAAAACGTTGGATTTTGGTGGGGAGAAGAACAAGAGAAAGCAAGACTCAACATTGAGCGAAGAACGGAACAATATGCCACACAAGCCAACAAGGGACGTCGCAACCTGGTTTTTGAACCCGGAGATTGGGTTTGGCTGTATATGAGAAAAGAAAGATTCCCGGTGAAAAGACGTTCCAAATTGCTCCCAAGAGGAGATGGCCCTTTTCAAGTCCTCGAGCGTATCAATGACAACGCTTACAAGCTAGATTTACCTGGTGAGTACAATGTCAGTACCATTTTTAATGTTACTGATTTGAGTCCTTTTGATGTAGGTGATGATTTGAGGGCAAATCCTTTTCAAGAGGAGGGGAATGATGGAGATCAAGGCACCGCTTTGAAGGATCTCGTTCAAGTACCAATTGGGCGGGTTACGAGAGCACGAGCAAAGAAGTTCAAGGATGTGCTCAACGGACTCATCCAAGAGTTATGGGCTCAAGCAAATTCGGGGAGGCCCATTGAGCATGATCCACGTGGGCAACAAAGAATTGTCACCTTGATTCAAGTTCTAGAAGGATCCGGTCAAGGCTAAGAACTGCTGAGATTGTTCGTTAATTTAGAAGGATCGGATTGCAAGACTTATTTTCTTTACCTACCTAAGATCTTTATTTATTTTCTTTCCTTGCTAGGAATTGATTTGGACTTTATTTTCTTTCCTTGCTAGGAATTGATTTGTTTACTTATTAGGATTAGAACTATTTTCTCCGCAAGTAATTTTCTTGTATAAATAGGTGTACCTACCATGTAATCGAGGAGACATTGATGATTCATAAAACTTGTGAGATTTTATTCTCTTTGGTTCTTTGAAGAACTACTCGAACTTATCGGGATTTCCCGTGGCGTTCATCTCGACTTATCAAACGGAATTTTCACCACCGTTTGTGGCGTCTTCCTTATACCGAGGTTCTTGTTTGTCATAAACAACGGGTCGAGGTTTTTCCATTCGAATCTGTCCTTAGAACGGTCTTGGGTTCCCTTTCGTTGTTGGGTCTCGTTATTCTTGACGGGGTTCACATCAGATGGTTTTTCTTTTTTCTTTTTTTTCAGGAGAGAGGGGAGAGCGTTTAAATTAAAAGTCCATGTACTAATATTAGAGATTATAGTTACAATTTGATTGGTTATTGTGACGGTATAAATTAACCCAAAAAATCATAAAGGTTTGTTTGTTAGGCTATTGTGACAATCTAATATATTTCTATATCCCTTTAATGTTAATCTAATTAGGAGTAGCTTCGCATTTGAAAACAAAAAGGTAGAAATTTGATTGGTTAATTTATGTTCTTATTCATTCTATGGTACTTGTTTTTGGGTTTTGTTGGGTTGTGTGCCTAATAATGTTTGTAACAGGTAAATCAATAAGAAGCATTGGTCACTTATTCGTTGCAATTTTTGTTTGA
This sequence comes from Alnus glutinosa, assembly GCF_958979055.1. NCBI lineage: Eukaryota > Viridiplantae > Streptophyta > Magnoliopsida > Fagales > Betulaceae > Alnus > Alnus glutinosa. The sequence goes on along the minus strand of NC_084899.1, from coordinate 15,506,274 downwards.
AAATCAAAAGCTTTGCTGTTTGGTGTATTTTTTTTAATAAGAGGATTTCCAGTAAAAAAAATTCTGATGGGACTCAAATTGTTTTTGAAAACTTAGTAGGTTTAGTTGTGTAGTGTTGTAGAAATTGGAGCTTGTCTTACTTTTTGGTATAGAGGGCCAAATGCCTGTTTGTTTAACCCAAAATTATTTAATTGTTTTTCATTTGAATTGATTTTTTTTTTTTTTGAAATTTATGAAAAATCTCAAAATTGATTAAAAGAAATTCTCCCTATTCATTTGGAATTCTGCAAAATACAGATCATATAGTCTTTGTTTTCCCCCCATTATTTACACACATCAATAATGGTTCTTGACAACCAGAATTTTCACTGATAATGGTTCTTGTTGTTTGAATTTAATATTTGAATAATGATTCAATGCCACTCAAATATACAACTTTTCACCACCTTGCCTATGTGGCAAGGTGGTCCCCCACTATTTTTTGAGTTTTTTTATTTTTTAAAATTAAATTAAGGTGGGGGACCACCTTGCCACATAGACAAGATGGTGAAAAGTTGTATATTTAGGTGGTAATGAATCATTACTCTTAATATTTAGTTGAACCCAACAAACATAGTTCTAATTACCCAAATCATGTTTTCCAAGTTGGTAGTTACATTAAGTATTTTTTCTTCCCATCCTATTTTAGGGTTACCAAAATTCACTAAACAACTACGATTAGATTTGAATGGGTATAAGATCACATACTTTAGGAAAGAGTTGAGAATAAGAAAGAGAAATACACAATTAAAGTGGTTTGGCCTATGGCTTACATTCACACGTCAAAGCCTTTGTTTGTTTGCTACATCTTTCATTTTTTATTTATTTGATTGTGTATAAGACTATTTATAGAGAATTAGTCTAAATGTTACAAGTTTTTTTTTACTTTTACATTAACAATAAATTTAATTTATCATCTTGTAACTCGTCTTTTGAGCTCTTATAACTCTTATTTCCATAATGGGTACATTATAATTTACCAATTTTGGCGATCCAAATTTCATGTTGTTCCTTTCCTTTCTTTGCCTTTTTGAAAGATAATTGAGTTGTTCATTTTGATCAAAATTATCTTGCTTTCACCCTTTTCTCTTTTCTGTCTATTGAAAAAATTACAATTTAGCCCCTTAAACTGTCAGCTGTATTGCAAATAGCCCCACAAACTACCAACGCCCGGACCTCTTAAACTACCAAAACGTTTTAAAAAGGCTAATTTGATTGAAATATGCCTATAATACTACTTACACATGTTATTTTTCAATACTTAAAAAAAAAAAAAAATAATAAAATAAAAAAAAATAAAAAAAATAAAATCAAATCAAAAAATAAAATCAAATCAAAAAAACTAGAATTTTCCTTTTTTTAATAATAATAATAATAGTAATAAAATAAAATTTTGGTTTTTTTATTTATTTTTTAGTTCTATTTTAAAATTTAATTTTTATTATTTTTTAATTGAAAAATAACACGTGACAAGGGTAATAGAAGCATATTTTGACAAAATAAGCTTTTTTGAAACGTTTTGATAGTTTGGAAGGTTAGAATTCAAGCGTAGGCAATTTTTTAGGCTACTTACAAAACGATTGGCAATTTGAGGGGCTAAATTATAATTTTCTTGCCTATTTCATAATAGACCCTCCTTTTTTAATTGTTTAATATTTCTTATGGGAAACATTAAATGCATGTTTTTCTTGGATATATTAGACCTTTTTCATGTTTTGTCTTCAATATTGATCAACAAAAAAAAACGTCATTGCATGTTTTATTCTTTTTGCAGGGTTAACAATGGATCTGTTGGTGATTATCAGTGAATTAATTAAGCTCATTGATCGATGTTTTCCCTCTCCATATAATATCGTATATTTTCTTGACGGTGACATGTCATGCATGTTACCGTATCTTACATACATACATGCAAAATGATCATCAGAAAGGTGCTGATGCTACATCCCTGCAGGGTTTTGGTAATTGTAGATCATGGTCTCCTTCACCCGAATCACACTCGAGCCCTTGATGATCACTTTTATCCATATAATTTGTATTTCCATTATGCCAGCTTGACCTAATTGCAACACTACAACTAACAACTGGCTCCAATCCCTGCATGCACATCCATCGATCGGTCACATAAATAATTCACTTCAACCAATCAATTTTCATCCAAATTAATTAAACAATATATATACATTTATTCGGATAATATTAGAAATAAATATCTATCTATGTATATAGAAGTATGCATGTCTTTACGTAAAGAAGCTTAGTTAGATATACAGCTCGATCTGTTGTTTGTGAAATATTGATAAACAAGATAAATGCAAAATGATACTAATTCAAAAAAAAATTCTCACAGTCAATTGCAAATTCTTAATTATGTGAACATACTAGAGTTTGATTTTTTTTATTTTTTTTTTATTTTTTTGTATTATATTCTACTATATTTAAAATTGTGAATACCAAAAAAATTTGTTTTTTAAAATTATGTTGGAATGGTTTAGATTTATTTAATTTTATTATTATTTATAAGTTGGGTTAATTTCAACTTAAAAATCCAACCAAAAACAACTTTTTCAAATATAATAAAATAAAATTCAGTATAATTAAACACCTAAACCTGGGAACGTGAGACATCAGTACTTTAGAATTAACCAAGTTTTTCGTTATTTTCTCACAAACAAATTATCAAAATGTTGACATTATATAAAATTTAATTAAGAAAGTGAGCCCCTTTAATTTCCTGCAAAACTTCATGGTTCAAACCTCAAACTAATGGTGCATGGTAAGGGATTTTGTTTCATAATTGGATACACATCCATCATTAATTTCTCTCTCTCTCTCTCTCTCTCTCTCTGATCGTAGAGATCTATATATCATGGAAACAATTACCTCAACCATGCTTAGCTATTTGTTATGGGACATATTTTTCTCCAATTTGAACATGTGAAAAATACATATTTTCTTAATAGCATAAACCGAATAAAAAGAAATTTTATTATACGCTATTAAAAAAAAAAAAAGAGCATAGATTTTGTTGGGAATAATCCCACTAGGCCTGGCCCACGTTGGAAACTACGAGCCTCTGATCCCACCTTAGCCCATGTGAAAATATGGGCTCAAGGCCCATTAGATGTTGACCCACGAGAGTAAAATATCTAGAGTCTCAGGAATGTACTATCCCGAAACTAGCACAGTATATTAAAAATCCGATTATACACGATTCCAGATTTTTCGGAATCGTGCACGGTCCCTAAAAATTCGGGATTAACACTGATCTCAAATTTGTTGTTGGGAATCAAGCCTCGAGACGGTTAAGGAAATAGCCTCAGTTTAGAAAGAAGACGATTCCGTATTGAGGTGAGATTCTGGCGACACTTCTACGTCGAAGGAGAACAAAGAAACGAAACCCTAATGCAATGAAGATATTTATCACTTAGCCTATAAATAGGCCGAAACCTTAGCCTATGAAGGGGACTAATTTTAATTATTATGTTCGAATATACTTTACATTCAGGTATTAACTTAAGTATCACGAGGAGGAACGCCGATCAACTCCCGACGCATTCCCTTAACTTTATCTGTTTTGCAGTGAACGTGCACCATACCAAAAATTGCACTAACATACTTCTCATACACTAATTTAAAACATGTAATTCTTAAATGTTAAGGAAGACATCACATTACTATTTACTTTCAATCCAATTTAGAGAAAATCAGTTTATCTCTCACACACACACACGTACATAGATGTATCTAATATAATTGAAATGAATAAAAGGAAAGCTCATAAATAGTAAGTGAACAAAAAAAGTTAAACCGTAGTATCAAATTAAAGTTTATTGGAGCCTTAATTACCTTGGTGAAAATACTCATCGCATCTTCTATGCTCCTTGTATTCACCACATTCTCAGCTGCCTCCTATCACCAAATTAATTAATTAACATCCTCAAAATTCATCACAAACCCATAAAAAATAAAAAAATAAAAAAAAAAAATCTGTCTCTCAAATTAATTAACACAAAAAAAAAAGATTAATTAATTAGCAAATGCATTTATATAAAAAAAAACTTAATTACCCTTGCATACTGGATTTGATGAATGCCCAAAGTCCTTGGCTCGCTTTCTATGGATGATTTCCTAGCAATCCTTACCACCGACGCTCCTTCCACTTCCATTTCTAGCGCCAAAAACAAACAAACACTAATTAACGCCTCCCCATTAATCAGATTGGAACAACCTTTATATAGTACCACGAGAGCTACTGCACCACGATATGTACGTTACGTGTCGACCGAGCACCGAATGGGTTCGGTGTGCGTGGCGCGCTGGGGCTGGTTTGATTAGACACGTGGCGTGTGGCGATTACCTCGTGCCAATTGTGGGAAACTCTCTGGGTCAGACGCCACGTGCTGGCTTCTCCATAATAGGAAATTGAGGGAGTTTTATTCGGCCGACACCTTGCGTGTTACTGTGTGGTGCCCAAGCCAATCCGTGCATGCCACGAGTGCGTGCAGTATTTTCTATTCGTTGAAGGGAGATATTTATATAGGGGCTTGTTGGGTACACGTGTGTGTTTGGGAATTGGGATCGCTGTTTAATTGTCGGTTTGGGTTTTCTGTCACCGTGTCACGCCGCCCTTGATTACGTTGAAGGAGATAAGAAGTCTATGGAACAATCATGGACGTGAGTAATAGGGATTCCAACCTACGATCTTCTTTTGTGTTTTTACACGTCGACACAAGGAGTGGATATTCGAAATAAATGATCCTACTTTATGAAATGTGATCCCAAAAAAACAGCTTAGTTGTTAAACCATTTCACCTTTTTTTTTTTTTATTATTTTGTAAATGAATAATAAACTTCTGAATTGTCATTCGATTTGAAAATGATTATTCACTTTTTAATTTTAAACATTTACTTTTTAATTTTTTTGCGTTTTTAAATTTGATCCCTCCTTATCTTTTCTGTTCAATTTTGCTATTTCCGTTAGACTAAGTCACCATTTAGCAAAGTTAGGCAACTCAATAAAAACGCCGTCGTTTTTTTATTTTACCTTAAAAAAATTAAAAATTATATATATATATATATATATTAAAGAAAGGAAGTCTTCTTCTTCAACCTTTCTCCGGCAACGATTTCTCCGGCCAGTTCTTGCTATCCGTACGACATTTTGCTATCACAAAAAGAATCCATGTGATAAGCGATGAAATTTATTATCTATCAGAAGCCATGAAACAATAATCAAACTGAAAAGTGAAATTCAAGAAAATGAAACCCAAAATGCATAATAGTTCTCAAAGATTACACGTCTGGCAACATTTTGATCATTGGCTGTGTGCAAAGTGGTGATTTGGAGAGTGGCCAGAGGGTGTTTGATGAAATGTGTGAGAGACTTAATTAGGGGCCGGTTATAATGACATGAATCTGTTTTTGGTGCAGGAAGAGTAGTGGGTTTTCGCGGGGTGCATCCATTTATAGAGTAACAACTAACAAGGTAATTAATTAATTAATATGCATGAGAAGATAATGATTCTAATCAAATAGCTATCCTGTATTTCGCCATTGACAGGGTATAGTATGATGAATGTTGTTAATTATACAGCTTGTTATTTGGTTTTGTGACAGACACCACCAGCATGGACGATGGCAAGCAAGGGTTGGAAGAGTTGCAGGGAACAAAGACCTCTACTTGGGAACTTTCAGTTAGTTATATATATATGATCTTAATCTTCATGTTAATTTGAAAATGAAAATGAAAATGAAAATGGGATATATATATATATATATATGAATTTCTTTTATAGAAATTAATGATGTTGTTAATGTAGGCACTCAAGAGGAAGCAGCGGAGGCTTATGACATGGCTGCCATAAAGTTCCGCGGGCTGAATGCAGTAACAAACTTTGACATGAGCAGATATGACGTGAAGAGCATACTGGAGAGCAGCACGTTGCCCATTGGTGGGCCTGCTAAGCGATTGAAAGATGTTGAGGAGGACGATGAGGATTCTCGGCACCGGGGAAAGAACAGAAGTTTGAAATAGTAGCAACAAAAACAGATTCATGATCATCATCAATTTACGATCAATATATAAAAGCAAAAACAGATTCATGATCCAAAAGGCTCAGAATCCAAATCAATTCATTTTCTATCCAGTTAAGAAACTGATTATTGCAAACTGAGATGATGAAAACCGTCTAAAAAAAAAAAAAAAACCGTTTGAGATGATCAAGTTCATGTCATTATCACCAGCCCCCTAATTTAAGTCTGACAGACATTTCATCAAACACTTTCTAGGCACTCTCCAAATCACCACTTTGCATACACCTAATGATCAAAATGTTATCAAAATGTTAAAAGACGTGTAATTTTTTAGGAACTATTATGCCTTCTGGGTTTCATTTTCTTGAATTTCGCTTTCCAGTTTGATTATTGTTTCATGGCTTCTGATACAACAATTTCAGAAGTGATTGTTCTCTGCTTGGTTGCTGGGAAATTGTGAGAAAAGGTAAGATAATAAATTCCATCGCTTGTTACATGGATTCTTTTTGTCGCATATTTTTTTTTACATCAAGGGTATTAATCTAAGTCAATTTAACGACTACAATTGGAGCGTTTTGGACATTTTAAGTGACTACTTTGCACGTGAAAGTTCCATTTTTTTTTTCCCGTCATTTTAGCACCAATAGCTATCACGTGCTCTTTTTTTCCGTCCATTTAAGTGCTAGTAGACTAGTAGTAATTTTCATATCACTGGGTTTTTTTTTTTTCGTCATTTCAAACAAACCATTATTTTTTAGGTTTACGTCATTTAAAAATAAACGACGTTATTTTTGCGTCCCTTATACTTAAAGGACACAACTTTTATAAATCTAACGTCCTTTACCAACAAGTGTCGTTAAGACTTCAAAAGAATAAAACAAGTGTCGTTAAAAATGAATACTTTTATGACGTTTTATTAAGCGACATGAATAATTCACGTCGTTTCTTAGTAAAAAACGACGTGAAATATTCACGTCCTTTCTAGAAACAGACGCTGCCCAAATTTTTCTTAAATCGCGCGCTTTCGTTTCTTTTTCAGCTTTATTTCCGCCTTGTTTTTTCATCACTGTACTCTCTCACTCGGTGTCGACCACGGATTCCCAATAACCAAATCAGGCGAGCGCTATCTTTTCCTCTTCCACGCATTCTCGGTCTCTCGGTCTCAAAATCCCCAGCTCTGAAAACCAAATCAGGACGATCGGTTTAGCGTTCTGCAATCGAACCAATCTTGATCGAAAATTTTCCGGTAAATATACCTTTGTAACTCTAATTTCTGGTTTTGGGCCGTCGGATTGTGTGTTTGATTGGCCTTTTGTGGGGATGATATGGTTTGGATTTTGGGGTTTTTGTTGTTGTTGTGGGTTCGAGTTACATGTACTTATATGTGAGTTTGTTTTAGTGTGTATTTGGTTTACAGGCTTTTGGGGTTTTGAATTTTTGGGTTGTAACTTGTTATGATCCTGGATATTTGAGATAGATACAATCATGCCCATAACGAAACAATCATGCCCATAATATAATTGTGCTTTTCTTTGTGGGGTTAGGGATTGGTTCAGAAAACATCTATCTCTTCTCTCTCATTTGTTTCTCTGTGATGTGTGTGTTCCAGAAATTTCATTGTTTTTCGTTTGAACTTGTGTAATAGCCATGTGAAATTTTCTTGAGAAAACCCCCTAGAAAAATTTGTCTATCATATGTTTGATGAAATGTCTTAGTAAAAACTCTCAAGAAAAGAACTCTTTGCCCATCTAAACATGCAAGATTGCTATATGTCTTATGTAAACAATAACATGTGTGGTCCAACCTCATAAAATAGTTTGCAAGTTGTATCCCTAGAAACTGGAAACTAACAGCATAGTTTGAGGATTCCTCAATTCTTTCTGATCACAAGGTAACAGCTAACTTTGCAAAAAAAAAAAAAAAAACCCATGCCCTTGACTCAATGGATTTGCAGTTAGTATCTGTGATTTTGTATTCTTACTGAAGCTTGCCCCATTTTTTTTTTCCCCTTTTGGGTGGTGGGAAGTTGGTGGCCTAGTTACCTGGAACAACATATTTGTTTGGGTTTCTAGTACATGTACAGGGGCTTGATAAACTCCTATATCCAGTATGTGGTACGTTGGCGCTAGGCTTTGTTGGTTCGCCAATTGAGCTCGTGGCTAGCATCAAAAGCTTATTTGGGCTGCTTTGCTTTGGTACAATTTGATTCACACACACACAAACACATCAATGACAAGTCTTTATCTCATTTTATTTTCTTTAGCTTCCCTATATATCATAATTTCTTCTCAAAGTGCCGAAATTTGCATATATCAAAGCTTATTCAAAGTTTCATTTTTGAATTTGATCATGAGGAATATTTTACACAAGAAAATCTACAAAATTATACCATGTGAATATTGTCAGTTTCAGGTAATATGAAGTTTCTGAATTGAAAAAACTTGAAAGAAAAACAGAGTATGAGATACCATTTTGATTCAAGATATTAACTCTAGAATCCTAATAAGAAATTAGACAACAATTAATAATACTCTAATCCTAGTTGTGTTCAGCAAAAGTAGTAGCAATAGTTGAGTTGAGTTTGAGTTGAGTTGGGTTCCTAGGCTTTGAATTTTCTTCGGGTATTCTTTTGATTATTTCATTATGAAGAGTTATATGAGCATGTGTTTTCAAGAAATTCCTATACGAAGGTGTGGGGAGTTTTTTAAAAAAGTGTATTGTGTTTTAATTTTTAAATAGTGTTTTGTGCATTGTGCTTGTCTTTTGATAAATGTTACAGTATTTGTTTTGAAAAGTGTGTTAATGGTAGAGAGCCACATTTTATAACCTGTTTCCATTCCTCATATTATTATTTTTAATGATCTATTGTTGGGTGGAGAGATCTTTTTGCTAAATCTATCCAGCAAGAAGAGCACCAACAGATTTTATGATTACCCTTACCATTTTCCCTTTATAATAACAAATGTTGAAGTCCTGTGATCACGAAAGGTCCCTCCTTCATAGCCTTTTCCATACTTCCAAGGCCTAAAATTGTGACTTACTACTAATCATCCAGCAAGGGGGCTCATCATTCATTTTCATTGAATATTTGAAATTCTTTTTCCTAGATGAAGTGAAAGCTCTGTTTAGTGTTTAGTATGAAAGGACAAGGAAGGAAGTTTCAATCGTGGACAACAAATGCAGTGGACATTTCTAACCAAATTAATATTAATATATATATATATATATAGATCCTAAAAACATTTGTTATCAAGAGTCCATTTTCATTTGTTATGTAGAGTGAAGTGCATATGTTATCAAGACACTTTTTTTTTTCAAGAAAAAAAAAAAAAATTACTGTTCTTCATGTGAATTTTCATTTGTAGTCAAGCCATGGACAAGAGTTGGATGAGAATGTCTAGAGGTTCAAAAGAGCATCTAGATGGCATCGAAGCATTTCTGGAATTTGCATTTAGCAACACCAAAACACCAGGCTTCATTTTGTGTCCATGTAACCGGTGTCGCATGAGCAAGACATTGACGCAGGAAGTTGTATACGACCATTTGATGACGGGCCCGGGAATCTTGAAGGGTTATACCGATTGGGTACTGCATGGGGATAAGATTAACGCTTCTGTTAATAGGGAGTCCATATTACAAGGCCCTACAACGGCTCCCATCAATAGGATGCCTCCTCTTTGACACTTTTACGGTTTGATTGGTTTGATTGATAGATAGTTATTGGTAAAGTATTGATTAAATGATTTAATTTATCTTTTTTTTTTTTTTTGTTTTTTTTGGCACAAGTTTTTGAGACAAGTGATTATTTGACTTTGTATTAGAGTCAAAGGTCTTGAGTTTGAACTTTGACTCTATTACTTATTCTATTTCAATTAAATATCCATGTGTTTGGTCTCACCTATTAAAATGGTAGTTTGAACTCACACGTGAGGAGTGTTGAAATATTGATTAATTGATTCAATTTACCTCTTTCTATTAACTTAAGTTTTTAGGACAAGTGGTAATATAATATGAATGATAAAACAAATAAGTAAAAAATAAATAAAAAATAAAAAATAAAAATTACAGTCTAGAAGACTAATAGTTCTAGAATCTAACGACATTCACGTAAGACTAGAGCCTCCATGTATTCCTTTTCCACCCGTTTTCAACATGAAGTTTATATGCTTTAGAACCGTGACGACAACTTTTACATCAAGAAATTGACATGTTTCTGCATGAAAAGATTAGCCTTTAGAAGGGAGATATATGCCAAATCTCATTTACGGAAAGACTTCGTTGAAAAGAATCAAAAACTCATGTCTTAGTCCTTTCTCTCTTGATTATCTCTAAGTCATAAGGAAGTGAAATTTTTTATAATTGAGACCAAGATCCTAGCAAATTAAAGCCACCTGTACAGCACGTTTACCGAAATTAAGAAAAAAAATAGAAATGATATACCGACACTGGTCACTTTGAGAAGAGTAATGCTACACACATTCTCACTCCTATTCTCACATTCATTGATGTGATTTTTAAAATTATCATTGAATTTTGGATGGATCACTATTGAATTTTGATTTAATGATTATTTTAAAAGTCACACTATAGAGTGTGAGTGTGGGAGTTAGAATGCATGTAGTATTTCTCATTTGAGAATGTAGGTCCAAGTCAAAGTCACACGCTACAAAGAGGACGAGAAGGCTCAAAGAGCGTATATTACTCAAATGACAAGTAGGGGGTTGTAGAGGATATCTTCCCACGGTAACTGTTTCATGATTTTTGGAAAAAAGTAGGCAATGACGTTAGCTTGTTAGCGAACACACTCTTGTACGACAAGGGATAACAATTAGCCGATGACACTTGGCTAACTCAATAAAACGGCTATAGCTCCGCCATACAAAGAGAATACCCATGCAAGTAATGAATATGTTATTTCTTCATTCTCATTCGGAACACTATGGAGTGATTACTCTTACTAATTTAAGTATCGGAGTTATTCCTGCTGACACTCTAATAAGACTTCGATCTCATCTTCTCCCTCTTTCACGTGTTAATTGTAGGAAAGCAGCCATGTGATCTATTGTATCATCAAGAAATTAATATGACTGATTTGCGCACTTTTAACCATGGATTTAACCAATAAAACCAACGGTCATGCTTTGATTTCGTAAGGTATAACCGTATAGGAATCAAGAGATGCCCTGTCCTTGCATAGGAGAAAAAGAAAGAAAGAAAGAGAGATGCCTTGTCGTTTAGGCCAATTGAAGCATAGACATTCGCCAAGAATAGCAAAATCCATAGCTTAAGACGAAAATCATAAAGTAAGACATGAGGACAAATTAGAACAAAAACATGTTGGAGAATGTCGCTGTCTTATATTAAAACCAATAGTATCATTCCATTGCATCATGAGGATGTGATGATGCATGCAAGGAACATAAAAGAAATTCTTAACTCAAACCTATAATTTTAAGTTATTAAATTATATTAAAAATTATTATATGATTAAAAGATACTATGGAGTGCTTAACATCTTCATCCATAATGAAACGTTAGGGCTTATTATAAGTACCTAGTTTTTTTAGGATAGGAGACTTTAAACTTTTCTTTAACCTTGAATTAATAATAATTAATGACGAAACGAAAGACTTGGTAACAACAGCTAGAAAGGTCTGACCAAAAGATAAAACAAACCCGTAGGCTTAAAGGAACAATAAACTTTGCAGAATGGTGAGAAATTCTCAAATTTGATTAACAATTCAAGGAGTTTTTTGTTTACTTGCTACTACATCTTATACTTATTGAAACAAATTTGAAGAGAAAGTAAACCTAGTTCTAGGAAAAGATGTAAACTTAATCCTAGTAAGGAAAAGAAAATAATTATGATCTTAAAAGGAAGTAAAATTCTAAATTATAAAAGCAAATCAAATCTTCAGCTTGGCAGTCACGGATTTCCCTTCTAGAATATTCGTCATCAGCGATCGTTTCTCGGATGAGGCTTAGCGATTGGGATCATGTTTCGGGAGTGTCCTACATCTGACTTGGGATCGCTTCGATCATTTTTCGGCAGCTAGCGTCCTACATCTGTCTCAGGATTACTTCTCGAAAGCGTTTTGCAATTTTTTCTCGAAAAGCGCATGCTTCTTGAAAAAGAAAGGTTATTGCTATTTAATTTATACGAGCAGTATTTTATTGAAGACTTAAAGTTATTACTCAACAAATAAAAAATTTAAATTTTTATTAAATAAAGAATAAGATCAATTCAAACGTAGTTTTTTTTTTTAATTATTATTTATTATTTATATAATAGATAGAATTTAAGTGGTCTAACTCAAAGCCTTTGCTAGATTTGTAACCTATCTATTCTATAAATAGAAATATATATTCTCGGGAGCGTCCTACATCAATTAATTAGAGCCATATTGTTCAAATCTTAATTGGTTAAGGATTTGACATCAATTTGCTGTAAATCAGTGTCAAATTAGGATAGCTTGTCCTAATCGCCTCAAGTAATGCGTGCTCTTAGTGACAATGAATGATACTTTTAACTTTTTTTTTTTTTTTTTTTTAGGTTAAAGTGTGTCATGTTATTTTAAAGCAATTCCAACTTTTTCCATCGAAGAATAATTTGAAGCACGAGATCCTATTTGCTAGAGGAGGACCAAACAACCTGGACCGATGCCTTTCCCATTCCAAGAGGCAATCAAAAGCCCAAAAAGTACACCAATTTATTTCTCCTCATAATCATTGCTTGATGAGAAAAAAAACTATCAATTTTCCACGTACTGCAATTCTCTATTAAAATGTAACATCTTTAAAAGAAAAGACACGCTTACATTTTATATATATTTATTATATATCTACGTACAATTAAGTTTCAAATCAACAGTTAAATTTGTAAAGTTTAATATGAATTTTATAAATTCAAATGTAAATTTAAAAATAAAATGTATAAAATATGCATAAGAGATGTAAAAATATCATTTTTTATATTTTAAATGGCTGATGTTAGTTTGTTGCTTTCAAAAGATTTTTTAAAATAAAATGGTTTGTTACATTAAACTTACGTTACTGTATATATTGAGTGTATAAATATTAAGGACAATGTTTACTTTTTTTTTTTATTATTATTATTATTATTATTATTTGTTTCTCTTTTTCTCAAAATATTAATAAAGTAGAGAGTTAAATAGATAATTTTGTATTAAAAAAATATAAGTTAAAATAGAAAATATTTGTTTTGAGTAGTTAAAATAGCCACTAGGAGTGGAAATGCTAATGGATAATTTTATTTTATTTTATTTTTTTAAAATGGAGTTGTAGGAAAATAATATATATATAAATTCCTTGACTAAAACTAAAACTAACATACCGAACTAAACTCCAAAACTGTCCACGATTCCCAAGAAAACCAAGGGCACCTACATATTCTCTCTCTCTCTGGAGCAGCGACAAAACAATGCTGTAAACATTTTCATGGTTTCACTCACTCTCATACAAACATACACTGACACACACTCTCTCTCTCTCTCTCTCTCCCTGGGACTCGTACTCTGAGTCAGTCCTCGTTCGCCATCCGAGTCACCCCGAAATGGACGGTTCCGCCCGCCGGAAACCAGGGTCCCGTCGGGAAGGCCCGGTCCTCCGCGGATCATGGTGTTGCTCATTCGCAGTGCCACCGGCAAGTCCCGAAAACCTCTCTCTCTCTCGCGCAAAGTCCCTTCCCACCAAGTCCGAGACCCTCTCAAAACCCAGCACCAACTCGGTCCCCAACTCGCCCCAGAGCTCCAAATCCGGGCTTGGCTTCGTTGGTCGGACCCGGATCGACCCTCGCCGGATCTTGTCCCCTGGCCGCGTCTCCCCCATCGACTCCGATCCCACCGTCCATTCCATCCAAGAAGATACCCCTGTAGCTGTCGATTCCTCTACACCCCGTTCCAAATCCCAGAGCTTCCGAGCCCCGCCTGCGAGCTCGTTCTTGAGCTCCGCGAGCCCCGAGAACGAGGCTGTCTTCGACGTGAGGTTGAACTTGAGAGGGAAGAACGGTGGGTTCTTGGTCTTGGAGCTGAACTCGGAGGTTCTGAGCGCGAGTTCAGATTTGTTCGGGGCTTTGATCGAAGAGTATAAGAGGAATTTGAGCGGGTCGTCTTCCGGGGCGAAGATGTGCAGGATTGAGGTCCCGGAGGTGGACAATCTTGGGGTGTTTAAGGAGACCATCGAGCTGATGTTCGAGGACGATATTCCAAGGCGGCTCTTGAAGATCGGAGCGTATCGGTGCATCGATATACTCGAGGTTTGTGGCATTTGGGTTTTCTTTATTTTTATCGTAGTTTGAATTTTTTGTTTCTGGGTTTTGTTGGAATTGTTTTTCTTGCGGGTTCTTGTGCTTATAGTAATGCCTGAGAGGGGATTTCTTTGAAATTCTTGCGCCTTTTGTGATTGAAGTTTTGCTTGGTTTGGTATATGTATCGGGATATCTTGATGGTATGTAACAATGGAATACTTGTAGTTTGAGTTAGACTATATGCATGTTGCTTGAAATAGTATGTATAGGAATGGGGTGGCTGCAAATTTGATGGACTAGAATATTTGTATTTGAGTGAGATTTTGTCCTGAAAGGACTACGGCTTTAGGTGGAAATATGATCCCTGCCATTTCGAGGAAATCAGGCCTATGAGTTTGATGAATTTTGGTGGAGCTCAGTTTATCTACTGAAAAATTAATTTTTCAGTTTTGGTTTTAGTCGCCAATCTCATAGCTTTCAATTAAGATTCTTGTTATTTCCTCGCAAAACATGGATTGAAAGCTGGATGGATAAAATGTGCAATTCATGACCAAAAAAAAAAAAAAATCCCCTTCAAAATGCATCATTTTTATTTTTTAAATTGAGATTTATAAATCTGATCATTGAGAGATTTCTTTTGGCTAATGGCTATGCAAATAGCTGTCCACCAGAAAACATTTTAACCAGGTGCTTGGTTGCAGCACCATGTGCAGCCTACATGGTTTTATTTCATTTTATTTTATTTCATACTTGGAATAAATAGGGGGGTGTGAACCATTAAGCATTTTATTTCATACTTGGAATAGCTACAACTCTACTCTACATGCTTATGCTTCACTACAAAATTTGTTATAGTAAGGGTTTTTTTTTTTTTTTTTTTTTTTTTTTTTGGTCTATTAAGAGCGTTTCGTGGAAGTAACTTAGTTTAGAATGTGTCATATTTGGGATTTAGATGAAAACTTTGTTACTTTGGATTATACACCAGCAAATTACATGTTTCATGCCATTATGATTTCCAGCTTTTGTAGTTTACTTTAAAAAAAAAAAATGATTTCCAGCTTTAGTAGTTTGATGAGTATCAAACTTTCCAAAATCTAAATAAAATTTTATTTTTGCATTGTCACAAGCGTACAATGATATTCTTTTGGCTTCAAAATCAACTTGACCTCAGCTGTTTACTTTCATTTTGGCTTCGTTCAACATGTTAATGTACTGGTTCATTGCTGAGTTGTTTGTTTGAGAAACTGTCTAGGTTAGTTTGGTACTTAGGTTGGCCCATTGACCAGCCAGCCGAACCAAGCTGCACGACCCTTACTGGTGCCTATGAAGACTAAACAGTGAATGAAAAAAATTAACTTGACAATTATTAAACCTTGTTTCTTCATCAGATACCAAATATCAAATGGATGTTGGAAAATTGACCAAATAAAACATGGAGGTTGAAATCAATCTGTTTGTTAGAATAAACTTAAAAAGTGCTTTCGTACATAGGAAACAGAAAAACATGGATGTAGTCTGGACTTGTCTTATGATTTGTGGGAAAGGGTTAATGGACTGTCCTCTGGCCCCAAATTTTTATGCTGGAAATTCCCAAACAAAAATTTCCATATCTGCATAGTAACCTTTTCTGATCGAACAAGCTTTTCGTACAAATATAAAATTGCTCCAATTTTCTTAGTCACTTCATCTTTGGCTTTTCCTCATTTAAAAAGGATTACTTCTATTAATTGCATTGAAAGCTTAGTGACAAGATTGACCTCTTCTCTTGTTATGTCAAACAAGCCTTATTATGAACTGATCAGGTGTCTAATGTTCTTCCATGCATAAATATCAGTAACATCATACAATTCCCTGTTTAGCTTTTGCTTCTCTTGTTTTTGCTTCAGTCTTTGGTTAGGTTCTGGAAGTCTCACACTTTATCGTTCATGTTTGTAGTTCAATGAGATAAAAGACTCACTCTCTCTATCTCTCTATCCTTTTTTTTCTTTCTTTTCTCTCCTTTTGGTTGGGGGTGGATAGGGGGTTGGGATATGTCTAAAAGGGAGCATGCCCAAGGGGGAAGGAGGGGTGGTAAGATTGGCATAAGTTTTATGGGTTCAAATATTAGCGATACAAATAAGAAAGTATCTACATAAAGGAATGTGGCCTTCTAATAAGATTTGGGGTTTTCCTTTTCCTGAAATTTGTTGTCTATGCATATCTTACTTGTTCATATTCTCTAGCCACATCAGTGGTATGACAGATAGCTTAATGTGTTCACCTTATCCTAGAGCGTGGAAGTACCAATTGCTCTTTTCTTAAAAAGATAAAAGCACAATCCAGGTACACATGAAGTATAAAAGAGAAAAACCTAGTTAGAAGGAGGGGGAAAAAAAAGAAAAAAAAAAAAAGAAAATCATGAAAACTAAGCAAATTTTTTTTTATAAGTAAGAATACTTTATTAAAGAAAGCATAAGGCGCCCCTAAGTATACAGGAAGTATACACAGAAACAACCAAAGCTAACCCACTAAAACCCAATAGAACCAACAAAACCTGAACCCCTAGAAAACGAAGAAAAACCCCAAAACAAACTACAGTAGAAACCAACTAAGAACAAAACAACCCACCACCCACCCACCAAAGCACACAAACCTACATCATGTGTGTCTTGCCTTTCCTACTCCTAGAAGGAACTTTAGCATCACCATAATTGATGGAGCTATGCAAATTTAGTAGCTCCCTTTTTCCTTTAGACTTTTGGCGCGCAATCATCTTCTCCCGTTGAAAATCTTCTTCCATGGCTTCCCTAATTGCCAAGGCCTCCTCCCCAAAAGCCCCTTCCAAAGGTAAACGTAGCTATCTAAAGGTAAACAGTATTGAAGAACAAATACTTGCACTTCACCACCATCCTTGCACGGTCCTCAAAATTTCTATCATTTCTTTTTCTTTAAAGACACCACAAAAAGTATAAAGGTGATATTTCACATAGCTGCACTCTTGAGGGCTACAATATAACCTCCTCCAATAAGGAAACAAGTCTATTACTCGTCTAGGCATAACCCAAGACATCCCAACACAATTGAAGATAGCACCTCATAAGGCACAAGTAGCCTCACAATGGAGAAGAAAATGATTTACAGACTCACTGCACCTTTTACACATATTACACCAATCGACCATAATGACATGCCGCTTTATAACGTTATCCATGGTAAGAATCTTCCCGAAGGCGGCCGACCATGCAAAGAAAGCCGCTTTCAAAGGAACCTTAATTCGCTAAATACTATTTCAAGGGAAGGGAGTGGCATCATGACAGACAAGGATGTTGTAGAAAGATCTAACATCAAACAACTCTCTTTTGGGGAGGACTCAACAAAGCTTGTCTGTTCCTCCCCGTCTAAATCTAAAGGAGTACAATAAATTGAAAAACGAAGCAAAGACATCCACCTCTCAATCATGAGCCCCTCTAATAAAGCTTACATTCCACTAATGGGAGCCACTAGAAAGCTCCAAATGAACTACTACGAAAGCATCCTTAACGCAAGCAATACTATATAAATTCGGAAATGCTTCTTTTTTTGATGACGAGGAACCCCTCCATGGTAGGGCCAGTTCGTATATCCACCCATGTCAGGTAAATCTCGAACCCGCGTAAAGCACCCGCTCCACACGGATTGGGTAATACTCCGGTTTCGACAATGGGTTGGCCCCAATGAATTGTTTACAATCAAGAAGATTCGAACCTTAAACCTCATAGTACTACCACAAAGACCAAGACTTCTTTAAGGGCTTGATTCTCACACCACTGGTCATGCCAAACAGATTCTAATCTTGGAGCATCTTCCACCTCAAATCTAGTATGACTAGAGAACTCCCCAAACCCTTCCTGATATTCTTCCATCCCACCCCATATAATCCAATAATCTCATTAGAACACCACCCACCCAACGAGCTGCCATATTTACCACAACGCTCCACCAAACCTCTCTCTAACACATATAGTGCCATAGTCATTTTCCAATAAGAGCACGATTGAATATCAAGTTTCAAGCCTCCAAACCTCCCTTAAAAAAACTCATCACCTAGCCCACCCTATAAGAAATCTCGTTGTAGCTTCTCTATGCAGTTTGCAACACTAGCAAGGAGAGGGAAAAGAGACATGAAATGCATAGGCAAATTGGAAAGTGTGCTCTTGATTAAGGTAACCTTACCATCCTTAAAAAAATACATCATTTTCCAACAAGCCAACCGACGCTCTATCTTCTCAATAACACTGTCCCAAATAGAATTAGCCTTATAAGCTCTCAACAGAAGACCAAAATACTTCAAAGGCAAATAAGAAACCTCGCAGCCCATAATACCAACCAAACCATCCACATTATTGACATTACCCACAAGAATCAATTCCAACTTGGGTAGATTAATTTTCAAATCGGAAATAGCTTCAAAACGTAAAAATAAGCCACGTAGGTAGCGTAGGTGGTCAGGATTGGCCCCACAAAAAACAAAAGTGTCATCCGCAAACAAAATGTGAGATATGTTAACCACATTAGAGTGCCTAGATCCCATAGAAAAGCCTTAAATAAAGCCCCATTAACAGTTGCTAAAAGCATTTTACTTAAGGCCTCCATAACGATAACAAACAGAAAAGGTGACAAAGGATCTCCTTGTCTCAAACCACAGGAACTACTGAACAATCCGAAAGGATTACCATTCACTAAAATAGAAAAGCACACCAAAGAAATACAATGCGCTATCGAAGAGCACCATTTCTCTCCGAAACCGCACCTCCCCAACAAGTGTAATAAGAACTCCCAATTGATATGATCATAGGACTTCTCAATATCCAATTTGCAAAGAACCTCTGGCTTACCAGATTTGATCCTACTATTTAGACATTCATTTGCTATGAGCAGGGAGTCAAGGATTTGCCTACCTCTAACAAAAGCATTCTGGGGCTTCAAAATAATCTTTTCCACAACCCTTCTCCACCTATTGGCTAGGACTTTGACAATAATCTTGTAAACTCTACTCACAAGACTAATAGGTTGAAACTCCTTAAGATCAATAGCTCGGGATTTCATTAGAATGAGAGCAACGACAGTGGCATTAAGGCTTTTTGTCAAACTTACTACTAGCATGAAAATCATCGAACACCCTCATAATGTCTGGCGGGGGAAATTTCTAATAGGTTGTAACAATTTTGTTATTGAGAATTAGATTTTATTACATTAATGGATCTGTTCGAAGAGCGACTATAAAGTAATTGGGGAGAGAGGCTTCTCCAAAATATCAACTTCCAAGTCCGTATAAGCAAAAGTGGGGGAATAAAAAAAGAAGAAAAAAGGGGTTATAGTTCTTTGAAAGTATGGTGTTAAGAAAGCTTCTCCAAAATATCAACTATAATATATGTAATAACAGTTGTGTGCTTCTTTAACTAAGTCATCTCTTATTCTTACTAGGTATCAGCAGGTATTATGTTCAGCAATGGAGTTTTGTCCTGTTTAAAGTACCTTGAGGCTGTTCCTTGGACTGAGGAAGAAGAGGAGAAACTGAGGATCATGTTTACAAAAATTAAGTTTAATGATGCTACAACTAGAGATATTTTGGCTAGACTGTACTGTCGTGACTTGGTAGATTCCCAACAGCATTTAGCCAGACAGCTTGTTTCGTCTATCACCAGTTGTACTGATGCCAACGCTAGGAATGAGCTAAAGTCATTAGTCAAGGGTCTCCTGTGCAAAAGTTCAGTCTATGAGAAGGACCAGGCTGATCTCAATGAGGAAGATCTTTACATTGCTTGCCAGTCATGTCTGGGTTCACTTGTCAGATTGTTTGAGGAGGCCTCTGACACTATCCCCCATGAGAGATTGGCTAAGAAGGAAAAGGATAGGCCCTTGATTGAACGCGTCGCAAGGCAAGTCGATAACATCAACTGGTTGCTAGAAATTCTGCTTGACCGGCAAATGGCTGAGGAGTTTGTGGATATTTGGGCAGAACAGGGAGAACTGCTTAAGATGCATGAGAATGCATCTCCAATGGTCAGGTACGAGCTCAGCAGGGTTTCGGCACTTCTATTCATTGCAATGGGTACCAGAAAAATGCATTGCCGATCAGAATCAAGATCAGGGCTTCTCCTGGCATGGTTTGGCCCAATGCTGTCTGACTTTGGTTGGCTGCAGAGATGCAGAAAAGGCCTTGACATGAAGGCATTGGAGGAAGCTATGGGTCAGGCACTCCTTACGCTTCCTTTGAAGCATCAGTATGTGCTGTTTATGGAATGGTTTCGGTGTTTCTCCAAGCATGGCACTGAATGCCCTAATCTAAGCAAAGCCTTCCAGATTTGGTGGCGCCGCTCATTCCTAAGAGGCTCAGAAACTTGTGGAATTGAATCCAGGTAACCGGTACCCTCCAATCCCGTGTGGTATTGCAGTAGTGTAGGTGAAGAGATTCTGACATGTTCTTGTTCTTGGAGTTAATAACGTAGATCAACCTTGTAGAGGTGTTGTAACAGTTGTAAGTGCATAAATTCTATGAGATTATCCTCTACTTTGTAAGCTCATAAAATTACTTCCAGCAAATGAAACATGGAGTAAAATATTAGTCACTAGTCAGGCCAAAGTCCACTGCATATATGGACCAGAAAGAAAAAAGCTACTCATTGCATGATACAATAAGTGTATACCATCGTACACATAATTTCATTTCCATTACACTATTGTGTAAAAAAATAGTTTATCAAAGTTGTACTAGAGCCAAGTACGAATGGTGGCTGAAACTTGTTAAAACGGATGGAATAATATAATGCAATAAATTGGAATTTGAGCGAAATGGAACAAAGTGGATTGGTGTACCAATTTACGTGTAAATACAAAAGTATTTCGTTGGTTATGATAGGAATGGACATAATTGGTAACCATGAGTTGCAACATTAGCTTCCCTTCTTACATGGTCAATTTGCCAACGCATCAAAGTGCTAGTGCTAATTTTTCATAATTATGCTTATTTTCATAATTACTACGTGACGCTAGTGCTACTTCTTTGTAAAACTTTCGTACCAAAAATTGCTATATATATCTTGACAACAAAACCAAAAAAAATAAAAAATAATGTAGTGAGCTCATGCTTGGTGGTTGGCCTACCCACTTGATTGGTATGGCATTCCCCCAAATTCGGCCGAAAGGGTAGCCGAACTACTCCAAGTGAATATCAATCCCTAAATTCTAATTTAAAACAATTCCCGCTTGGAGGATTGAAGTGGTCGAGAAGGTACAATATAACGATTCAAGGAAAAACGCTAACTACATTCTGTGCTATTACTCCAAAAGGACTAGTCAATTTAGAGCTTCTATGGAATCTTTTATAAAGTTCAGTTTCACTTAATAACTAGACAATGTGAGACTTCACACTTATGATTATCTTTATAAACCACTAATTGTATATGAGTTACTCCTCATGTTTCCAATATGGGACCAAGGTATTACATACAATTATACAAACATAGTGCTCATGACTACTGCGAGATACCGATGTAAAATCCATTTGGAGTGGGCCCACTTACTATATTAAAAATTGCCTCACATTTTTTATTCCCATTTTTTGTTTTTTAGTATAGTAAATGCGCCACTCTGAATGAATTCTGAATTTAACATCAGTGCTTAGTGGTGGGCAAAATATCCGATTGCCGCCCACTGACCACCACCAAACCACCTTCGACTGCCTACCTGTTGAGTCTGTGTCCGGACATCAGGATTTCTATTCGGACAGGAACTCCAAGTGCTGATTTTTTGCCAGGGCCAATCCGAACAAGTAGTAGGGCCCGTCTGAACAAAAGTTTTAGAAAGTGCTATTTTTTAGGCATATCCAGACACGCGGGGCATTAAACTATAGAACCCTATGGGCGTCTGGACACGCCAGGAGGGCGTCCAGACACAGCTGCCTGAAAACTCTAATTTTCTATTTAAAGACCTATGAGCATTCCTAGTAGCCTCACCAAATTTTACTCACCAAAATAACTAAAAATCACTTTTTTCTATTCTGGTGAGCCACTTTATTAAAATTCTCCCAGCAGCCTCACCATTTTAACTAGTCAATATTCATTATTCCATTTAAATAATAATTTTTTCATATATTTTTTTTTTTATATATAATCTTTTTACAAAAAATCATTCATATCCATGAAATAAGGACAATATCGTGTGAGAGATGGGAGATGGGAGAAGGGAGAAGAAAATGAGAGAAAAAAGGAAAAAAGTGTGCTAATCATGTGAGAGAGAAATGTGAAACAAAATTTGGTGAGTGGGTTGTTGAGTGAAAATGCCTGGTCTAATTTGACTAGTAATTTCAGTCATCAAATTTTTTTGGTTAAAATGGTGAGGCTGCTGGGAGTGGTTTTTAAGAGTTTTCATCAAATTGGCTCACCAAAATAGCTAAAAAACTAATTTGGTGAGGCTACTAAAAATGCTCTTATGAGACTATGTTGTTATGGAAAAATAGTGGAAACATTGAGAGGTATTTTCTAAGTTTTCTATAGAAGAGTAGAATAGTTTAATCAACATCTTTAGATTGTAAAAGTTTATTATATTGTTTTCTCCGTTATAGTGAAATCTGCTGCAACTCTGTAGACGTAGCCCTTAGCGGTGAACCACGTAAATTCTTGTGTTCTTTTGTGATTGCTTGTTTATCTTTCTTATGCTTTCTTCTCTTTCGTATCTCACGAGTCTTGGGAAATAAGACATATTTCCTAACACTACCGCCACAAAAAATAATCAAAATTTAGAATAAAAAATTTATACCGAAGTTGGGTCAGTTCGATAATTGGTATATATTTTTGTTGCCGGTTAACCAACACGACCCGACACGACAAATGGTTAACCAACCATGTATCATTACCACCGTGAAGTTAAGCATTTGTTTGTTGATCATATACCCTTGACAATAAAATCCATTCCCACATCTTATTGGCAAGTGGGTGCTTGATTACCTAACCTTACACTAATAATAATTAGAACACTTACAATGAACTCTTCATATTTAATTTTTATCTGCATTTTTTATTAAAAAAAAAAAAAACCATAAAATGTCCAAATAACAGACTCTTTAGCAAATGTTTAACTTAACACTTGTCAGATTTTGTCTTTAGATTTAAAGTGCTAAAAAGACATTGTTATAATTTTTTTAATATTACTTTTACAAACCATGCCAATGTTCTCTTCATTTTTCTAGTAAATACAAACCGTGCAATGCGACAATGTTATTATGAATGATTAAAAAATAGTATTTATTTAAAGTAGAGAAACATTTAGAGAATTTGTTGTTTGATGATTTAAAAAAGTGACTGCCTCAAACCTTTCAAATAGATTTTAAGAATTAAAATTAGAAAAATTATAAAAAGGCCATTGCGAATGCCCTTAATCTGCTTAATTGCCCTTCTAGAATGCACCGAAACGATTGAGATTCGCACAGATATGTTTGCTGCAATGGCCGAACCTGAAACTGATATCCATTCTCGTCCATGAAATTTATGGAGCTCACACCTCACTCAGTTGTATACCAGCCTTCGTTTGTAAATGTCTCATCACTCCTCCTTTCATATTACATTGAGCTCTAATCTTGCTTTTACGGGATTTAATTATTACTGTATATTTTGCCGTCCATTTCTACGTTGCTTGCGCTTAAATACGGCTAACAGATTTAAGCGACCAGCTATTTACTGACTTACCGAATTAATTATTTTAATTGAAAATTTTGAAAGTAATACATATTTTGAAAAAATGGGTAAATTAACCGATTATTTTTGTTCGAAATCCGAAATTACCTTTACCGTCACCGATTTAACCGATACTTACCCTTATGCTTAGCATTAATTGGGGGTTAAAATGCAATTATCAATGTTAGATATCCGCATCATGTGGTTGTTATCTGAGTCCTCTCGATCGGTTAATAAATGCAATTATTATCTGTTATTTACATATGAGGAAATGAACGTTTTGAATTATTATCTAAATTTATATGCAAGATTAAATAATGTGGTTATTACTATATGCAAGCTTAAATAAATTAAGTTTTCATTTGTTACACAATTCACGATTATCATCCATAGAGGGTCATTGTCTCACAGAGTAATCGAGATTTTGATTACCCAAAGAAAATAAAAATAGTAAATGTAGTGAGTTATGACTTTAAGATGATAGTAAAATAAACCTAACATAACCTGAAGGTCATAAACTTACCAAATTCAAAACGACGTTGTTTTAGTGAATTTAATTTTATATATATATATAAAGGGAATGTGGATGCGATTAATAACCGCATCCGCGTACTCTAAAACTGCTATTCGCGTTTACATATGTGGATAATGGTTTTTCCTATCCGCATCCACATATGCAGATAGGGGTTAGGTGCAGATAGCAAATGCAAGCGATTATTATCCGCCTGCATTTTCACCCCTACTGCTAACATTACTCAGTGTTCCACAATCATCTTGAGCATTCACAACAATCACCCTATAAGGGATTCTGTTCCCTAAATTTAGGGAAAAGCTAAAAAAAAAAAATTACAAAAACTTACCTATAGTAGTGTCCCTATATATGCCCTATACATTAGGAATGCTACAGTGCTCACGGTAGCATTCCCATAGAAAATTATAATCCTAAAAAAAACCTACACTATCTCTCCTCTATCCTCTCACGTCTCCCAAGTCCCAATCTCTTTCTTCTTCCTCTCTCTAAACTCCCATATCTCTTTCTTCTTCTACCATTCGACCATCAATCCAAAAGAGATAGCCGGATCTGTCCCACCTTTTTCCCTTCAAAAGCCAAAGAAGTGATTTTCCGTCTTTCCCCTCTCATCTAAGTTTTGGGTTTCCTCTAGTTTTGAAACCTCTGCTTTCAATGCTTTAGTCATTTGTGAAACAGAATTGGAGCGGTTGCTGGGTCTACTGAAGTTGGGGCAACCCATCGGTAAGGTAGACCATCAGCTTGCTCAGCCACCATGCATGGATTATTTCGGGGGTGCCATGACAGAGATATTTGACTATACATGCTCAGTTTTAGTGTCGATGATCAAAGCGGTTGGGGCTTTTGTAACGTTCCATATCACCTGGGAATGAGGATGTGCTTATATGTATAAATGTATCATTCTTGACACAATGTATTTTAAAGCCGTAATGACTATGAACCTATTAGAACTCAGCAGTTAAGCTTGCTTCTGCGATAATAGTACTAAGATGTGTGCCTCTTGGGAAGTATGGTTCGGTGGAGCTAAAAGCGGACAATATTGTGTCATTGGGGTGGGTCATTACAGCTTCAAACTCTGTCGACGGCTGGGTTTTGCGTCTTGCTGGAGACGAAGACAACGAGAGAGAGAGAGAGAGAAGAAAAGAATCGAATAAAAACACAAAAGAAAAAAATTAAAAATAATATATGCCAGATTGCCTGATGATGAGCTTGCCATTACCTAATTTGGTTCCAGGAACATAACTCAACAATTGCATTTATGGTTTTTATATATATATATATATGAGGATAGTAGTGACAGTAGACTAATGTCTTTTTCAACTTTCCCTTTGTATTTGAACTTTTATAATAAGCCAATTGAGAGGTGTGTAACGTCACGGAATCTTGTTATTTTTTACGTCTGCCTCAATAGCTGGGAGTTGGATTTTGTCACTAAACTGAAACAAACAAAAAGGAATATGAAGTTTGTGTCTGCAGTTTATACTTGTAGATGCTGCCACTATTTTAATGTTTTTTTTTTTTTTTTTTATTGTCATATTTACTTAGATTCTTTCCACTTACATTCCCTTCCTGAATAATCCATTTTAGTTTGTAGGAGCTATTGAAGAAAGGACTAAAGAATCTATAACATGGAAGGGTCCATTATTACAACAAAAAAAAAATAGTGTTATTTATGAGGGAGCCCCCATTTTCAGTTTGTTGCTAGATCTACAACCAACATTAGGGCAAAAATTTGTTAACATAAAAGTCTAAGAGGCGCAAATGTTACAAATAGAAACACCAGAGCACTTATTAACACATTAAATGCATGAGTTTAAATTTATTTATTTATTTTTGAAAAAAATCATATTTAGCACCTATATTTTTATCTTATTTGATAGTTTTCGAATTTCTAATTTCAAGAATATGACCCTTAATTTTTGTCCAGATTTTAAATAGGTCTCTTTATCACTTTTCTATCAAAATGAATAGTTTGTCACATGTCACATGCGTCTCAATTGACACACTGACGTCCATATCAACACCTAATATTAATATCATATCATTAAGCGCTAAATCATCAATAAAAAAAAAAAAAAAAAAAAAGGACCCCAACTCCAAAAACAAAAATAATATTCTTAGTCATTTTAATCTTTTAGATTTGTAGCGTTAGAGGAAAAATCATTAAATTTGACGTTGAGATAGACTCTGGCGTGTCAAATGAGACACACGTGACAAATAAAAAATTGTTAACTTTGTCAATAAAGTGATAGAGAGCCCAATTTAAAACTTGAATAAAACGTAAGAACTTTATTGTTAAAATTGAAAACATAATGACTAAATTCATATTAGATAAAAACTTAGGGACTAAATATAATTTTTTCCAAAGTTTTTTCTTAAACATAAATGCAAAAAACGTCAAAAAACTAAACATTGAATTTTTGAAATAAAAAACTCTTGTGCTCTAAGCACTTAATTATTTTGAATATAATAAATTAACACATGACATGACATAGAATTCCCCCATCTAATTTTCATGTGGCTTCCTAATGCGTTTCTTTCTGACCTGAAAAATAAAACAAAATAAGTGAGCAAAAAAGCTCAATAAATAATACTCTCAACCAATTTAAATCGGTTGGGTACAATTTTTTTTTTTTCCTTTCAAACATTTTCTTAAAAAATATTTATTTGTCAATAAAAGGATACTCTTAAATCTTTCCTCGTAAAATTGGGCTTAAGAAAATTTTCTTTCTTTTTCTCTATGGTTGTATGGTTTATGCATATTGTTACACCCCCATATGCAGGGGTTGCACAATCCAACATTCGGGATTATGGCAACATCCGTGGTCATGGACGTACCCTCTGTCTAACTGATTAACTTTTGGTTGCATTTAGCTTGGCAAACATGACAATGGACCACACCTTCACGTAAAGAAATTTCAGTGGGTTACGCTCCATCCCAACTCTGGTACTGTGTCGTGTCACTTCTCCATTACACCTTCTTCCATTCTCAATAACAGCTATTCATTTTCCCAATGGAATAGTCATTTCGCATATCAAATGAGTCTTTAGTTGTGGCTCATATCATTCTTTTCCAATTTTCACTATTTTACTTTGATAGTTAGTATTTAAAGTAGTAAATCCAGCTAATTACAAGTTAATAAGTATGGAGGCACTACGAGTAACACTAAGAGTTAATTATTTTAATTAATTAATTTTAAAGGCATCATCTTCTATGCGATAATCTCTTTACACATCTAAACCATATTCATTGTAACTTGCTATATATACATAAATGTCACACACACATATATATAATAGGAAAAAATACAATTAACCCCCCGAAAGTTTGACCACTTTTTCAATTTTGCTTCCAATGTTTAAAACTTTGCAACGTGTCCCAACAAAGTTTCCAAATTTGTCAATGTGTCTAATCAGTTAGTGGTTTCCGTCTGCTCTGATGGAAAGGGCCTCACGTGCTTTGCACGTGATTTTTTCATGCGAGCTTCTCAATTTTACCCTCAATTAGATGTGGTCAATTACCGAATTGACCTTCAAATATTTCACGTGTGCTTTAGACATTTAAAGACTATGACCACGGAATTTTATGTCTACATTATGTCCTTGTTTGTCTTCAAGCCGACTTTTTTTTTTTTTTTTTTTTTTGTATTGTTTCAAGTCGATGGATCCTTTAATGGAAAATGCTTCCTCTAGGTCCACATATAGTGCGGCCACATCTTCAATTCAGCACATTTGTTTCTGTGAGTGGCCGATGATGGTGAAAACCACCCACACTAAAGAAAATTTTGGTAGGAGGTTTGTGAGTTGCAAAAATTGGAAGGTAAATACATTACTCGATATTTTCCTATTCTTGTATTTTTGTGGTGAGTGTAATAGTTCTTGCTTGTTTGTATTCAATTCTTATGTGGGTCTTTGTTTCTCAATCACTGTTACTGATGTTTATTGATAATCAATAATTAAGTTGTTTTAGATTACTTGTATGTAAGCGTTCTGGGTTTTAAGTTGTTTTAGATTATCAGTAATTGATTGTTTAATAGTTACTGCCTTTGTTGTTGTGAAAAGAAAAAAAAAAAAAAAGTGGGTCTTTGTTATTGATTTTACAGATTAACCGAGATTGTGGTTTCTTTGAATGAGTTGAGCCTAAACTTTGTAAAAATGGTAAAAAGGTGGCAAGACAGTTATGGCGAAGGCACGAAATTTTGGTTGCCAAAGCAAAACGATGTGAAACCATAGTTGAAGTTGAAATTTGGATGGTTAAAGCTGAAATGGAGAAAGAGGTTGGGTAGCTCAGGGGAATAATGGAGAAACAGGCTGAGCAACTGAAGGCAGAAGTGGAGATTGGGAAGATCAAACTCCACGCAGTGAAGAAGAATTACCAAAAAATCCTTGTTTGTTCATAGATCTTTTGTGCATTGTCCCTGTTTTTGTTTTGAATACACTTTCAAAGGCACACACCATGGTAAAGTTTGTTGTATGACATTACTTTGAGGTGTCCATCGTGGTAGAGCACATTGTATTTATGTGTTATGTTTGTCCTTGTGTATTGCAATCATCTGTTTAGTTATTTTGTGTTTGTAATGAAGTCTATGATATTTAACCAAACATTTTGTTAGCGCTGTGTATACTTCATGTTTTGTTTGTTTTTGTTATTAATGTGGTGTTAAAGGCATTTTGTATTCAATGCGATGTACAATGAATGTAGTAGTTAGTTCTGTCACCATGAAGTTATGAATGTGGTGTTAAAGACATTGATTTGTTTGGGACAATGTATGAGTTATTGCATAACAATTTTGGACCACCACTGGTTTTTGGAATGAGGAAATGAGGTATACATAACAAAGTGCTACCATATTAGGTATACATAATGAGGTATAATCTTCATGTTACAAGCTATTAAAACAATATCTATAAACTAAACAAAGATACAATAACACATGTAGTAATTCTTCATTTAAAACCCATCAAAGCAGCATCCAACATTACATATTGTTTAGGATTGTTGCCCTTCAAAAAATATTGTTCGAAAGCTGTTATAGTCATAGTTTGTACCAAAATAGAAAATAACAACAATTTTTTGAATATACAAAAAAAGTGAAGCTTCTATGAAATTAGTGCTTCCAATTTGGCTTCAACCTTCTTCTCTTCGTTTCCATAATTTCAATTCCTTTTTCAACTGTTGTGACAATACATTTGCTTTGGACTGTCGATGCATGTGCTGCACCAGTTTCGACTATACCTCTTGCTGCACCACTAGTTGGAGCCTTTCTTGTTAAGCCACCTCCTGATGCACCTATTGGGGATCATGCGTTAATCCAATTAGACGTAGCGGAATACCAATTCCAGAAAAATTTTCTTCAAGATAAACAAGGCTAGATAATTTAAACTAACATGTTTAGAATACTTACAATCGAAATCGGCCTCTCCTAGGCTACTAGGGCCAGTTGACTTTGGTTGATTTGCTCACTGCATGTTGAAGAACGTGTTCTTCGTGTTCTTGACTCAACCTTTAGATCTTTCTCTTCGATAACTGAATATGACCGTGAGTGTGGATTCACAACTTGAAGTAGTAAAATTAGTAAATAATACTTCACTATAACCCTTTATTTATAGACTTAGATTTACTCATATGATAGAGTTAGGAGATAATTCAAAAGATGTAACTGAGATTGCATAGGAGTCATTGAACTCCTCTTCCTAGTTACAATAGTGCACGGCCAAAGGGAGATATTTATATCCCTTTGGCCATGCATCATCCAGCCTATGGGGAGATAATATCTCCCCATACATCTAGGGATAGGGTTTTAACCCTAGCCCATTGGTACAAACTTTTTTAGCATGGGCTTGGGTTTTATCCCTAAGGCTCAATGCTCTTTTATCTCTTCTTAAGCCTTTGAAATTATATAACCGAGGCTAATAGTATATGGTCAATTTAATTATATGATCTATCCTTTTTGTACTTGTGAGTTTTTCATCTCACCTTACACAAAATAAAGTTTCAGTAAATTCTACCGAAACACTCAGACCCGAGCTTTAAGATAATCAACCTCATTAAATCTACATCAAGGGGAATATCCCTTATCGCTTTGCTCTTTCTGACAAAGGATTTAGATTTCTTCTTAAAAAAAGTGTTCCTACAATGCTACATGCGATCACCCAACGCACAGAAGTGTTGACCAGTGATTTGATCTCATTCTTGTACATCAAAGCAACCTACACTTCACATTTGAGTTTGAAATCTTCTTGAGATTTAGATTAATTGTTATAAGTTGTCGTGCACGTACATCATTCTTAATCACAGTGTTGAAAGAATGATGACTCATGGTCTTCGTTCGGTGATGGTACTATATACCTTGCACTTACACCAACATATCAATCTGAAGCCCTACCTGCTTCTCCTAATCAAGATAGATCATTAAGATTAACATGTTATAGTATAGATGGATTTTCCAATTCTATTTACGAGTACGAACAATCTTATATAAATTACAAGGACCTATGATTATGATTTTCTTTGTGATAATCTCATTACTCACACTTTAGTAAAATACAATGTAACTTAGGGTGCTTACATGTATATCATATAAAATACTCAAACATATATGTACATGTAAAGCAATAATATATATATGTGTATGTGTGTGTGTGTGTGTGTGTGTGTGTGTCCAATGTTCAATATTATACAACTTAGGAAAAACAACTTAATGCAATTGGAGTTTTGGACACCAATTCCAAAAGCATCACTTCTTGGGCCAGCTCTTGCGCAGTCATCAAGTTGTGAATCACATTCAAATAGGTCAATGTGTATAGCGCCACATTGTTTTATGGGAGCACTACGGAAAATACCGTTCACTTTAATTGATTGTCGAGTTCTTGTTGCAGGTCCTGCTTTGATAGTGGTTTTGATTGGAACTCTGCCCCATATAACACCCTAATAATAATTATTAAATATTTTAAGATTTGATAATTAGTTGAAAAAAAATATATATATTAAATTTCTGGCTGAATTGAGGGTTACGTGGCAAGTTTGAAGCTTCATTTTCTTATGGACATGTTGAGCTGCGTATCTTTCACGTAAGTAGTTTCTTCTTCACCAATCAATTTTCTACCGGTCACAGTTATAAGAGCTGAGTTATTTTATTTCTGCACATCATACTTTAGTTCAGTTAAGAAGCTCTTCTCAGAGGAAATCTGCAGGTATTTTCTCTTAAGAATTAGTGCACTCTATTTGTTCATTAGCTCTTTAATAATTTTGGCATATATTCATTACTATTTATTCATTTCTTTTTCAATTTTCTTTTTATTCCTTTTCATGCCGTGCGTGTACCAGACCCTATATCCTTAAGATTTTATTTTTTTCTTTTCCTTCCTCTTTTCTTCTTCTTCTCTGCTTGTGTTTCTTCATTTTTTTTTCTCCTTGCACAGTTTGAGAGGGAGACGAGAGTGGAGATGAGGGAGAGTTGTGTGTGTGTGACCGTGAGAGGGAGGGGAGGAAGGAAGAGGACCCAGCCGGTGGGTGGGCCACCGGACTGGGCGGACGACGCCGCCGGACCGGCAGGCCACGGTCCCGCGCCGGCGACGTCTCCTGGTGCATTTTTCCGGCGACTTTGCCGGTACCCATACCTTTGGAAGCCAATTTTCTCCTTGGGTAAGTGAAAATCTTAGTCTTTATCAATTTTTAGTTGAGTTTTGAGAAGAATTTAGAGCAAGATTCGTTGGGTAGGCTGAATGGGTTTTGAACAGAATTGTTTTTTTTCAGATGGGTATAACCTGCGAAGACTCTTCTCTGTCTATATTTTTGGGTTGGCTTTGTGGGTTCGGTTGGTTGGAAGGAGGTTGGCTGTGGGTTTCGGCCGGTTGGTTGGAGAGGGCAGTGGATTCGTTTGAAGGGCTGGCCGAGTGTGTTGAGATGTTGATGTTTTTGGCAGATCTGTGTGTGTAGTGTTTCAACTGAATGGATGTTTTGGTTTTGTGGTTCCTTGAGCTATTCGGCCACTGAGCTATGGTGAAGGAATCTGGCCGTGTGTGTGTGTGTCCTGTTTTGAGTTATCATTTTGGCCGGTTCCGTGATGTTGTCTTTGAGTTTTTGGTTTGTTGTGCTAACCGGTTTGAGTTTTTGGATTTCCCGGTGGTTTTGGTGGTTCTATGCCATGTAGATTTTGGTTTTTAGTGGGTTATTTAGGTTAGTATTAGTTTACCCGGTAGATGTTGTGTTTTTAGGTAGACCCGTGAGTTGGGGTTGAAATTGTAGGGTTTTGATATTTAAGTCTTATTAGTTAATTTATCTCTAGGTTTGTTTTTTTTATTTACTTATTATGGGATTATTTTTGGTTAATTAGATAGAATAATTTTATTTTTTAAAAAAGGTATGAATATAATAATAATGTAAGAATTAGCTCTAATTTAGATTTTAAGGTTTATTATTAACTGTTATAACGGCTTTCTAATTTCAGAATATCCTCTAAATAAAATTTACCTTTGCATTTTATTTAGGTAAAAGCAACTCTGACAAAAAGGGCTATCAAGGTAAGGGGATACAACACCAAAAAACCCCCAACAAGATTTTACTATAAATCTTTTGAAAAAGTGTTGGGGAATTTTACAAAGCGTTGATCATGTGATTTTTAATGAGAAGCTTTTATTGCTCATATGTTATTATTCAAGAATTTTGTGCATAAATTATAGTTATGAGTAAGAGCATTTTTAAAGTTATGATTTATGCATAATTAAAGTTATGATTATGAACATTTCAAAAATTATGAATTATGCATACTCAGAGAAATGATAAAGAGCATTTCAAGAATATGATTCTATTCATGAATCCAGTGAATGAAAGAAAAGAGATTTTAAAAAAATTAATTCTGCACATGACTACAGTTATGAAAACGGCTCTTACAGTTTTGAAATAAAGTATACAGTTAAAGCAGAACCCACAGTATAATAGAAAACGTTCATGTGCAGTAACCGTTTAACCCTGAGGCACTATTACAGCTAGAATTGGTACCCATAGGGTAGCATGGCAAGCATACCATGTGTTGGTGTGTGCTACCAGCCGATGTTGGCCTTCACCTAGGGAAGATCCCCAACTCGGAACCGGCTCTCCCCTGTGACGACAGGCTGAGTCCATAGGTCTGTGTGACAAAAGCCAACGTGCTCCGCTCACGGGTAACATCGGTTTAGAGTCTATAAAGGGTTAAACCACAGTTAAAGGATAAAAGAGGAAATAAAAAGAATTGATTTAATTATTCATGCCATTATTCATATTTCTTGTTCATCTATTTTTAAGTTCTGTTAATTATACTTATAAATTCTGTTTTAATTGCTCATTATGATATTTTTGTCATTATGCATAATTAATGATTTTATAGCATGTTTTATTTTCCTGGTGTTGATATTTCCTTACTGAGTTGTCGAACTCACCCCTTTCCCTTATAACCATTTTCAGATGAAGGTGTACATCATAGTTTTGAGGGGAGGAGTGCCTGTAGGACTCCTGGTGGTCAGTGACCCCCAGATCTGGCCCCATCCGTGGGCAACTTGGACTTATTGTATAGTGGACTAGTAGAGGATGTAGATTCTTGTAAATAGTAGCAGTTTGGTACCTAGGGACTCCGTCGTGGACATAGACTGTAGAACTGATAGATCATGATAGTACAGTCATATTTTGTTGATGGAAACTGTACTTATTTCAGTCTTTTATCTTATGTGGTGGTTTTTCTAGCAATGTTGATTGCTAGCTTTTGTTTTACCACTTCACTTTTGAGCTGTAAATAACTTCGAGCCCCAGTGTAAAATTTTGATACTGCTATCTTAGTTGGTATAAATAATAATACTACTTGTGTTTTGAAACTCTCTGTCTTTATTTACTTATTTATTTATCTTTTAGTTCGCGTTTCCCTTATTTTCCTAAACGGGGGCGTGACACCCCATGTTGGAGGTGGGAGAGTTCTTGCAGCCAATCCCGGGAGTGGTGTGACTCCTCCTATAGTAGTTTGAAGTGGCATTGGAACATTTCTCATAACAGATGCTTGTGGAGCATGACTGTCACTAATTGCTCATGGCTATTTTTTTTTTGTTACTCGTATTAGTATTAGTGTCGAAATGAAGAAAATAAATGATAAGTGTTGAATATTACACATTCAAGCCAATTTATTTGCATATGTTAATTCCTTAGCATTGTTATTTGTTTGATTTTGTGTTATTTTATTATTTTCAGGTTTTAAATAAAAATGCAATTAATTCCATTGATTTTGGGCTAAAATCACACTTTAAGAAGACCTAGAAGATGTGGTTAAGTTTAATCAAATCAATGGAATGATTAAATCGGAATTTCTCCAATAAGAGTTAAAATCGGATTGGATTCAAATTTGGATTCTGCACATGTCTCAGTGTTTTGATCATAACTTTCTCCTCAGATCTCAGATTGCAATGAAATTGGTGGTATTAGAAAGCTAATAAACACTGCAACAAATACGTTAGAAATAACATTTTCATAATTCGGATGTTTGCTATGCAAAAATTTCTCCACAATAAAAGACTGCAAATTTGAAATCATTTTCCTACTTGGATTGAATTTTCAATCTCCTACTTGGACTAAGAGACTAAGTTTCAATTTTTCTTGGATTCCTAGGGCTTTTAGGCCTCTCATTGTCTCTATAAATAGATCATTAAGTTTCAAGAGAAGGTGTACTTAGTTTTAGACAGAAAATTCTTTTTTGAGGCTTGACAAGTTGAAGAGGAGAAGAACATGGTAGGAGACCATCCTAACACCACGATGAGCGGCTAAATTCGTAATAGAGTGTTGATGTAGCCATTTCCAAGTAACAATAACTTAATTATATTTTAATTTGAAATTTTCTATATGCATGATGGTTGTATAACTGTGAAAATTGATCTTAATGTTTATGTTCAATCATTATAAATTTATTATCTTGTCATAGAAAATCTTTTATATTAATTGAACTCAATCCTTCATATTTTATGTGATTATGTAAATGATTGTTATACAACAGTTTTAATTGGTATATGATCAAAATGGTTAGATAGGCCATGCATAGGGAAGACGGATTGTACTACGCCCTAGTTTAGTGTAATTTAGGTAGACAGTTCGTACCAACTGAAGATGGGTTATACTATTCCATTGATTGTGTGTATCCTATTAAAGACATGGCTAATCTATACCTAGAGAAGACGGGTCGTACCGCATCTTAGTGGTTAGGTGGACGGTCCGGGCCAATCGAAGATGGATTATACTTATTCTTTAGAAGCAATTTCTTGACTACTCAAGTGAGACGAGCCATATATCATGCATAGTATGAATTCTCTTGTTAATTTATGATTGACCATTGTTATGTGGTGAGTGGTGAAATCAATCTTATATTCTTTCTCTCATCACTACAATTTTTATTTTTTATGTCTTTAGTTTTATGCATTTAGCTTTATTATAAACAAAACCAAATCAAACTTTTTTTAATTAAATTATGGGAAAACTTCAATTTACCCCTATGAAGTTGTCACCAATTTGCAATTCTAACACCAATGTTTCAATTTTGTTAATTGCACCCCATTAAGTTTCAGAAATTTTCAATTTAGGGAATCTGTCCAAATCAACCGTCTAACTTAACGAAATTTTGCTCACGTGTCATGCAGGTGCGTTTTTTGTCCCCAAAAAGACGAAAATGCCCTTGTTCCCATTTTTTTTTTTTTTTTTTTTTTTTGTTTTAAAGAAACGGTGCCGTTTTAAATGAGGGCAATTTTGTAAGTTCTGAACCAAAAAAGTCACATGTCGCGCACGTGGTCTCCATTCCGTCACTTCAGACGGCAAAAATTGACGGATTCCCTAAATTGAAAATTTCTGAAACTTAATGGGGTGCAATTAACAAAATTGAAACATTGGTGTTAGAATTGCAAATCGGTGACAACTTCATGGGGGTAAATTGAAGTTTTCCCTTAAATTATATTTAATCTTGAAAAACTTGATAGCAATTCCTACGTAGTTCTTGAGGTTTGACACCCTCAATATAGCCTTATCCTATAAGGATTCGTACTATTGCGAGTGGTAATTTTATTATTGATATTTTTGTATACAAAAGACCACATTAATAAAATAAAGGGAAAAATACACATATCCCCTTCAAACTACCACTCAATTGTCAATATCCCTCCCAAACTATCAACTGTGTCAATGTCTTCCCTCAAACTACAAAAAAAATGTCAATGTCTCTCCTAAGACTAACAAAAAGACAATTATGATCCTAAATTTTTTTGAATAAGACAAAAATGTCCTTATAAATTTGAAAAAAAAAAACTAAAACTAAAACTAAAAATAAATAAATAAAAACTATTTTTTAATTTTGTTTAAAAAAAATTAAAGAAATTAATGAAAAAATAATAATTAAAAAAAAAATGAAAAAAGAACGATTTTTTTTTTAAAAAAAAATAAAACAAAAAATTAACTGAAATTATATAAAAAAAAATTAAAAAAACAAGCGAAAAAATAAGTAAAACCAGTTATTTATTTATTTTTTTATATAAATTTTTGTTATTATATATAAATTTTTTTAATTTTAATAATTTTATGAAGGGTATTTTTGTCATTAGGGGAAATATTGACATTTTTTGGTAGTTTAAGGGAGGACATTGACACAATTGGTGAGAAGGACATCGACAATGAGGTTGTAGTTTGAGGAGGTTATATATACTTTTTCCTAAAATAAAAATGAAATGAGATATAGTTAAGTACCTTCAGCGACATAGATCTTTTTGAACCAGCACTACCACTGACAGTAGTTGCCCCACGATTGTTTGCATTCTTCTTTCAATCCCACAAAAAATGAACAATTGAAAGTTTTAATGGTGATAAAGAACACGAAAATGCTTTTAAAATAACATGACAAAGATATATTGAAGTACCTTCATAGCAACCCTTGATTTGGCTTTGGTCATTGTACTCCTACTAGGGCTAGGACTTTGTGATTGAATAAAGCTAAAAAAAAAATATGCATGTCAATCATATACCATAACTGATGAATAAGGCTTAACATAAGTAAGAACAGTAACTATAGTAAACTCACACTTGCTACAGGTTGGGTAGGCAACTTGACATGTGTTGTAGATAGTGAAACATGTGTTGGTGCAACCCTATTTAGTGGACATGCCCTTTTATTGTGCTCTATTACCTTACACTTAGAGCATTTCATCCTTGTTCTAAATTTTCTCATTTTGTTTGGATTTTTGGGGTTTATACTCTCATCATGACCCCTCTTTTATAGCTTTTTGGGTCTACCTAGGAGGCTAGGACTACTCTTGCTCTTGGAGGTTCCAACATGTCATGCCCTTTAGTATGGACCCATTGTTCCTCACTAGGCATAGGGTATATAATTGAGGTATGTGCTTTTTTGTACCTCTCTAAACTGTAGTATTAATCAACATAATGCTCATGGTTCCCACAATCAAATAGTATATTAGAAACTGCATGGGTACATGGGATACTAGTCAGCTCCATGTCTACAACCACAACTCTTTTTATTTAAGTCCACGACAAACTGCTTGGAATTGGGACAAGTAACTTCAAACAATGTGTCACCAGCATAAGTGGCAACGCATTCCATTGCCTCTAGCCCAATTGCTTCCAACTTCACAACCACTTTAGGTCATAACTTACCGGTCAATTTTTCAAAGCCATCTCTTTTAACCTGATACCTCCTCATAAGTTTTTTTCCTTATCATCTCCAACATTGTCAAAATAGGCTTGTCACGAGCTTTCAGATTGTAGGAATTGGAACACTCACATATGTTGTCCACAAGAAGATCACACTTAGGGTGGTCGCTAAACCATGCTCTAGACCACCTACTTGGGTCAATCTTGTTCAAGTACTCAAAAGCTTCTCCATTCATTCTTTTCAACTACTCCATATGGATAGTGAACTCCACTTCAGTATAGGCAGATGCTGCAGCCCATAACTTATCCTTCAAGGCCACTCCTCGATGCCCTTCCTCTCTAAAGTTGGCATATAAATGCCTAATACAAATCCGATGATCCGCCATTAGAATCACATCCTCAAAAGCAGGCATAAGACTCTACAAAATGAAATATGAGTAAAGTTAGCCATAAATAAAATGCCTAATGGTATGCAAAAATTTGAAGTAATAAACCTCACATTCTGTCGATCTGAAATAAATGTAGGCCTAGCATGCCGCTCATGTGCTCCGAGATCTGACAATAGGGTTTCCAAGAACCTAATCCAACTGTCTTTGGTCTCAGCTTCAACAATCGCAAATGCAATTGGATACATATTGTTGTTGTCATCCCTACCAACTGCAGCCAAGAGCTGGCCCTTAAATGACCATTTTAAAAAGAACCCATCTACCCCTATCACTAGCCTACAACGATCTAGGAATCCTTTCTTCATGGCTCCCAATGAAATGTATAGTCTTTGAAATTTTGGTGAGACACCAAGATTTGGTCTTTCCACCTTCATCAACACACAACTTCCGTTATTGGTTTGTCTCATTGTTTCACAATATTCCCACAACTTCTCATATTGACACTCCAATTTGCCATGAATTTTCTTCCCAACCTTTCTCTTAGCCCTATACATACAACTTGGAGTTACATCTACCTTCCACTTGTCTTTCACTTCATTTTGTATCATATCCAATGGCATGTGGGGCTGAACTTTGAACTTGTCAATGAGCTTGTCAGCTATCCAAGTTGAGTTTATAATTGAATTTTTTATATTTCCTGCCACACACATGTTTCGGTTGCAAAGACCTTATATGCAAAGACTCTTTATTTATCATCTGTCGGGCATACACTCGATAATGACACTTGGGATCTTTGCACACCAGGATACATTTTCTTCTTTCATTTCTTTTAAAAATAAAATAAAATCTAATGTCCTTTCCCCTTCTCACATTATACTCCTTAACAACCTCTTTAAACATTTGTATGTTTGGGAATTTCATTAGAAGATCGAGGATTTGATCGTTTAGGTCCACTGCATGAAAATCTTAATTGGGTATATGTGTACCTTCTTCATCTTCTCCACTAGAACATGGTGACCCCAGTATATCACTTATACCCATTTATGAGTTATTGTCAGCATCATCACCATCTTCAAATGATCTCCATGAACTTACCACTACTTTGAGACCTATCAACATCATGCTCTTCACTGTGATCCTCAGCCTGTTGACCATGAGAGTTGTCATCAGAACCCTCATCATTTTTGACATATTCATCACCCTCTTCACCACCTTCCCCATTTCCATCATACTGACTACCAGCTTCTACATTTGAAGTGTTACCATTTTGTGTGGAGGGTCCAACCCCACCACCACCCTCATCCACATTAACATCAAACAAATCTTCATTATCACCAAACTTATCTGCCCCCCAAGGATTATGCAGATCAACCCTACCTCTATCATCATCTTCTTCTTCATAATCATCTTCATTACCTCCACCTTCCCCAAACAATACAATGTATAAGTGCACAATAAAATGATTGATATGGCAAGAAGACAAAAACAACACATCATGGCCAGATGTTATTAGGCGCAAATCATCAACTAGACTCTTCTCAGGGTCTCTAAAATACATTAAATCTCCAGACTTGTAGCCATACGTTTTGAAATACTTTCTAACTCAAAGTATGACAACTTTTTAGGATCATAACTCTCATGAAGTATTGCAACTTCACCACCCACATACTCACAACCAAAGTGCCTGTTGAACCTACCCTCGTAAGGAACCTCAAACACAAAATTGGAGGACCCCATCCTATAAGGTGAATTAGTAACATACTTGAGTTTGTTAAAAAAAAAGGTAACATACTTGAGTGTTACTTTCACTAACATTAGAAAAAAAAAAGAAAAAAAGAAAAAGAAAAAAGAAGCGGGATACCTTTATGATAAATAAGTATTTGACCTATGTTATGAAATTAATACTTAATCATTTTTTTTATTCATAAATTAATACTTAATCATAAGTGTTAGTCAAAAAATTTGTGTCTTTTGCATAATAACTACATTAAACAAGACATAGTAGGCATTGACATATTAAAGAAGAAAATAAATGTTTCACCACATATCAGACAACGACGTTGAACAATTAAAAAGGCAGATAATGAAATCCATTTGGGGACCACTATTGTTATTGCTACAGACAAGGACCAAACTTCACAAAAGCAAACACATAATGCAGCATCGACATAATTTTCGCACACGTGAAAGCAGCATCTGAACACAACCCACCAACTAAAGTCGACGTAAAACAAACAGCCGATAATAAAGTACCAACTCCATCATTCACATGTGAAAATCAACATCTCAACACAACTCATGGCATCACTTATCAATGAACAAACAATAAATTGAAAGAATTTTAGAACAAAACATATGGGAATTTCATATCCAAACAATATAAACCCGAAATCCTCAATTTTCACACAACCTTAATTTTAAAAGATTCATTTTTTTACTAACCTCCAACTGAAAAAGATAAATCAGTGGCCTTGTGAGAGAAATCAAAAGATGAAGACTAGATTTTTGTAACACAGTCACGATGTCACGCTTTGGACTTGTCGAAGAAATCAAAGATGTTGGTTCGTTCAAAAAGTTGCTATCTTCGGACTTGTCGAAAAACATGAAGAAGGGGAGATATCTGAAGCCTTATAAAACATCGGTTAAAATTTGTCCAAAACACACGTGAAATATTTGAAGGTCAATTCGATAATTGACCGCGTCTAACTG
Source organism: Alnus glutinosa (assembly GCF_958979055.1). Taxonomy (NCBI): domain Eukaryota; kingdom Viridiplantae; phylum Streptophyta; class Magnoliopsida; order Fagales; family Betulaceae; genus Alnus; species Alnus glutinosa. The sequence continues at coordinate 15,464,963 of NC_084899.1, read as the reverse complement.
AGGGTAAAATGGAGAAGCTCGCATGAAAAAAATCATGTGCTGAGGCCCTTTCCATCATAGTAGACGAGAATTACTAACGGATTGGCTACATTGACAAATTTGGAAACTTTGTTGGAGCACATTGCAAAGTTTTGAACATTGGAGGCAAAATTGAAAAGTGGTCAAACTTTGAGTGGTTAATTGTATTTTCCCCTATAGAATAATATGCTCAATGTTCTAGTTTATCTTAGAAAATAAATAATTTTTTATTAAACCGAAAATGTCACGCAAATCAAATTAGTTTTAGGGCACTATCCCTAACACCCAATGGGTCCGCTTGGCTTGACCTATCATAAATGGGTTGATCTAATAAGTTTTTAGTTTTTTTACTACATACTTAACTTTTTTTAATCCATTGGATCAGGCCTATGCGGGTTAAAAACCTTACTCGATGGCTAAGAAAATGAGCCGAAAACATTTCAAACACCTATTACTGCCTCCCATTTTTCCCTACACACGGTGGCCACCACTATCAAATTATCACTAAACACCTTCGAGGAGTGCAACCAGTTACTATGAAGAAGCCACTGCCTCACACAACAACAGAGTTACGTGGCAAAAGCTATCGGTGATGTAGCGGCGATTCACTGCACCACCCTTTATATTGCCATTGCACCACCTTCGTGCGGCGAAGTAGATCTGCTCTAGCTTAATAGTTGAGCGGCGCAGATCTGCCGCTCCTCCATCAAGAAGCGATGACCATGGGTTAAAGCATGAAGCTCGTACACACGAAGCTGCTATGCAATGGTGTTGTAGCACATGCTCCACTGTAGAGCTGTTTTGCATGCGTCTTTGCAGTGCGGCGGTGCTGCTTCGAGCGCATTACAACAATGATATTGCCAGTGCGCATGTTGATGTAGACACTGCTAGTTGAGGCTACACATGGACGATTGTGCTGCTACATGCTGGCGGTGTTGCCTTTGTGTGTGGGCAGCTTTGCCGCTTGGTGTTTCTACCGTTGTGCTTGCTGCACGCGGCATTTCTACCTCTTGGTGTGCATGGCGCTGCCTTTGTGTGTGCAACAGTACTATTCGATGTGTTAAGTTGTATGGCACGGTTTTGCATGCAAACCAACACTAAAAAAGACGAATGCGAGACCAATGGTGTGTGCACTCAAGAGCTATTGTTTTTCAAAACACGAATACACATGAGAAAAACAAACCTTGCTCTGATACCAATGTTAGGAAATTTTACACAATGAAATAAAATATTCGATAGCTCTCATGCACCAAAAACAGGATCTGATGAAGTTGTTCTACGTGCCTTAACTCCTAAGCTCTACCATTTTCTTCTCCTGGCGGTGGATTACACTACTAGAACGATACCCATGATACATACGGTCTAAGAGCACAAGAATATCACAATGAGAGAGAGAATTTTCCTGTTTGCCTCACAATCACACAAATTGTCTCAACTCATTCAATGAAAGGGTTATATATAACCACACCTTCATTAATGGAGAGGTTGAAAAACAACTATAGAGTAACGTGCCAGACATTACTCATTCAACTGTTGCTAGCCGTTTAGGGCATTACTCCAAAGGCCATCAATTGGCCAGTAACTGGCAGGCGTTACACTTGGCTATTGAAGTAAACCAGACATAACATCTAGCTTCCTTGTAAAGAGGGACGCCTGTGTGGACGCCCTCCACTAATATCAACCTTTTTGTATTAATGGAAAAAATTATTTTCTCATTTAAAAAGTAAAATGCTTCTAAGAATTTGTGTTTGTTTTTATTATAACAAAAAATAATGAGTAATGTTAATCTTCACACCCATTTAACACTAGTTAATGTGGCATGTTTTAAGTGACTAATATATATATTTTTTTAAATGGCTGACATGTTAAGCCACTTAAAACATACCACGTCAGGCGATGTGAAATGAGTGTGATAAAATAGTTGCGGAGAGTAGAATTAATAAAAAAAAATAATTAAAAATTTCATATCAAAATGAGAAACAATGGATCTGTGAGAAGTAATTACAGCAGTCTGATCGGCTATAACTTAAAAGCAAACTCTTTTAAATATTTTAAGTAAAGTATAAATTTGGTATACTTTTCAACTAATTGTTATTATTTTTTTTATTGCAGTAAAGGTTTTCATTAATTCATGCAATAAACTAATAATTTGAGGATGATCGGACTAATGATGTTTTCAAATTAAGGAAAGTTAGAATTTAATATTTTAATCAAACTAATATAGAAACGTAGAACTCAAACTCAAATTTGGATATTAAATAAATTTCAAAAATCGAAACTTGTAAAGAGTATGAATTATATATTTATATATAAAAAAATATAAAATTTTAATTTTTTTTCACATAACTGAAGGCTAAATTTGTTTTTCTTTTTGCATAGGAATTTGTACGAAAAACAAATAATTTTCTGTAAATTTTAATGGTGGTAAGTCATGATAATGAAAAAATAATAGTAATGGATATGATTTGCATGCAGATCATAGCATTGACTTTTTTCACTTGGAAAGGGTACAACAGTTACTTCAACTTGTAATAAAAAAGAGAACTTTAAACAAATATAAAATGCTGAATCCAATCTAAAGGAGATTTGACGTCCGCGAGCGCACACAGACAGACAGATAGACAGAGACGCACGGAGTGCATAGAGACAGTGTACAGAGAGAGTGAGTGAATAAACAACAGACAATGAGAGAGAGAGAGAGGGAGACTGTTGTGTAAAACCTGAGAGACTCAGAGAAAGGGCTTGAAAAAGTGCGTACGGACGCTTCTACAAGGAAGAGTATTGTTTAGAAACAGAGAACAAAATAAATATTCACATTGAAACCCGTGTAAAGACAAGCAAGAAAATCATACCGCTTAATCATATTTTATAGTCATGTTTGTGTTTTATCAATTTGGGTTTGTTTTAAACGTTGTTTAGGATCATAAATTATCTCCCCAGAATCACTGAGACTGCCACTCTTGTAAGTCTAGCTCTCTCTCTCTCTCTGATTTTTTCTTTTTCAAACTGAATTAGATATTTTGTTTGGACTGTAGTTGTATAATTTCAGTGATATATAGGTATATATATATATGTGTGTGTGTGTTTGTGTTATTTTTTCTTATGTAGCTTGTTTATGGGTTTAAACAAATTTTGTTGTGGTTGATGCTATGCTTGTTCTTAGTTGTTGGGTAATTGGGTTTTGCTATTTGTTTGGTTGCCGGGAAAATGAGAAAAGAGAACGAAAGAAATTTTGTTGAATTTTTGTGGTGTGTTAGTTTTTTGTTTTTGTTTGTTTGTTTGTTTTTTTTTTTAAAAAAAAAGAATTGAAAAGTAGGTTATTACCTGAACTTAGTGAAGTAGCTCTATTAGGCTCAATATGCTTTTTTTTTTTTTTTTTTAGGCTCTATGATGTGGTTGTACATTTTTTTTTTTGTATCCTGAAATCTTTTTTTTTAAATAGTCTGATATTTGCAACCTTTCCAACGTGAGTTGGGAGGGGGGGTTGGTTTGCGGGTAGTACTTGCAACATTTTAGTTGAGATTCCCACTAATCCTTTTGATGGCGCGGTAATCAACTTTTTTTTTTTTTTTTTTTTTTTTTTTTTTCTTTTAATTTTTTTCTCTGGTTTGTGTGTTGCTGAAAGGTTTGAGGCTTAGTTTTATTGTTTCATTAAATATAGAAGAACTTATCAGATTTTGGCCTCAATTCTTTGCTAGAGATTTTTTATTTTGGCAAAACTGTGGGTTGAATAACCAAAGGTAACTTTTCTTAGTCCATCGTCTTCCACAACTTGGTTCAAATGATTAAAAGGAATACCTTTGTTTTGTTTTGTTTTTTGCTTTATTTTATTTAAAACTTCTGTTGCTGAAGTGAGAACCGTAAGGTGTTAAGGTTTGATAAAGAAGTTGATTTCCCTCTAGGTTGATCACAATTTTGAGTTATGCATGTTGGCCTATAAGTTTGATTAGATTTTTTTTTTTTTTTTTTTGGATATGTTATTTACGCTTTATTGGATCATTTTGGTGAATAGGTACAGTTCTGCTACTGGCAAGATGATTCCATCTGGATCGCCGACACCGATCGGTGGTGCACAGTCTATTTCACCTGTGGTACTTCGATCGAACTCTGCCATTTTAGGATCTCAGGGGGGTTTGTTGCCTCCACAGGCAGCATTTTCTTCACTTGGACCTCCACGTGCACAGTGTAACTTGAATTTTCTTGGACATACATCCAACATTTCATCTCTGCTCAATCAAACATTTGGCGGTGGGGGATTGAACACCAGCATCTCTGGTTTGGGGGGTTTTCAACAAGGAAGTGTTGATAACACTGCCAGGTCTGATCCTCTTTCTACTGCAGCAAATGACTGTGGTTTCACTCCTCATTCATTATTTGCACCACCAAACATGACAAATTCTGGTTCATCCAATCAAGTTCAAAATTCTCAACTACCAACCTCTTCTGGGAACTCAATGCTGCCAGAACAACAGCAATCTCAAGTTAAAAGATTGGAGTTGCAGAAGTTACAGCATAGCCAGGCGTCAATGCTGCAGTCATCTGTTTCTCACAGCCAACTGCAGCAACAGCAGCAATTCCAGTCTATTCAAGGTGGTTTAGGGGGTGCGCACACTGTCAAGTTGGAGCCGCAGATGTTGAATGATCAGATTGCCCCTCAGCAACAGCTGCAGTCTCTGCAGAATCTTGGTCCAGTGAAGCTAGAGCCTCAACAGAACCAGATGGGAAGACGCATACGACCTGTTAAATTGGAAGATCAACATTCTGATCAAGCAATGCTTCTGCAGCAGCAACAGCTGCATTTCCTTCAAATGTCCGGGCAGTCTTCTCAAGCTGCCACTGCAAAGATGAAGTTTTTGCAGCCGCAGCGAATTCTGCAGCTGCAACAACAAGAGCATCAAGAGCTATTCAAGACTCTTCCTCAGCAACGGTGCCATCTACAGCAACAGTTTCAACAGCAGAATTTTCCCATTAGATCTGCCATGAGACCAGTCTATGAACCAGGAATGTGTGCTCGCCGTTTGACACAATACATGTATCAGCAGCAGCACCGACCAGAAGTAATGTTGTCTTATTTCTGTATTTATTTATTTATTTCTTTTGTCACTGATCTGGTTGTGATGTTGGATCTTAATTCAGGATAACAATATTGAATTTTGGCGGAAATTTGTTGCTGAATTTTTCACTCCAAATGCCAAGAAGAAGTGGTGTGTTTCATCTTATGGAAATAGCCACCAAACAAATGGCATTTTCCCTCAGGTATGTTACCAGGAAAAGAGTAGTTGACTTACAATTGATATGGGGAAAAGAGAGACTTTTCCTTATTGTCTGTGGTGAGGGGAGTTGGAATGAAAAAAAAAAAAAAAATGGTCTCAAACCCTAGTAGAATGGACTATTGGCTACTATCCAGGAATGGGTGGTAGATGCATGCTTTCCCAAGTGAAAGATGTGTGATTCTTGTGCTCGTTTAGCATCACATGCATTGGTGGTTTAAGAAGGAATTGTAGGAGATGGATAATTTGAGGGTTATGGTAGGCTGCCTATGAGCAAGCTGAGAGTACCATATGTGAAGAAAATAGTTGCGGGCAGATTTACCAACCATATTTATTAAGAAAAAAAAAGAAAACAAAGAAACAAATATGATAATAATGCATGATATTGGAGCTTGAAATTGGTCACTCGGTGGGGGTAGTGATAACCTTTTGAGTAACAGTGTCCTGAAATGTGGTTCAGCTTTCATGTTAACCTTGACATTACCTATAATTTATTTACTCATGATTTACTCCCCTTAATATGCGGTTGACACAATCATGGCAATAAGTATTACCAATTCATTCTATATGATTTATGGTTTTTATTTCATATCAATATCAAAACATTAGAATCTTAATTACAGAATTTGCTGGATGTATGGCTCTGTGAAATATGCAATTGCAAGCCTGCTCGTGGTTTTGGTATGTTATCCTTTTCTTCATTAATTTTTTGTTACCATTTATTTGTTTTTGAAAAAAGCTGCTCCTTGGAATTCACTGAGTTAATTGCATTTCTTTTAGACATGGGTTGGATATGCATTTTATTGTTCAAGAGAAATACTTTATTACCCCTTTTTTCAACCTTGCAGTATCAAAGTGTCACTTTACCTCTCTGAAATTTCTTTTGTTATGTTTTACTGTTAGAATTAGATGGAATGTACTTTTGAATGAAATGGGAATCGTTGACGGGAAGTGAGGCAATCACTACTTATCCTAAAAGATTAAGTTGACGAAAAATAGTGAATTTAATCATTTAATTAATATTCAACACTTCTCCTCACGTGTGGGTTCAAACACTTCCTTTCAACAAGTGAGTTGAACACATATAATATTTAACTGAAACAAGGGGGTAAATTATGGAGTCAGGGTTCGAGCTCAGGATTTCTTCTTTGGTATTTTGTTATTCATCAATTATTCTAAAAGCTTAAGCTGATATGAAATGATGAATTTAATAATTTAATAACACTTTCCGTTACGTGTGGGCTCAAACTCTCGCTCAACAAGTGAGACTCAATATGTAAAATATTTAATTGAAAGGCGAGGTAAATTGTATAGTCTGAATTTGAACTCAAGACATTTCCTTTGATACTGTGTTAAATCATCAATTACCCTAAAAACATAATTTGATAAGAAATGATAATAAAAAATTAATATTTTAACACTCATCTTCATGTGTGGTTTCAAATTTCTCATCTTAACAAGTGAGGCTTAACATGTAAAATATTTAACTGAAATGAGACATATAGAGTTAGAATTCGAACTCAAAACCTCTACTTTGATACTATGTTAAATTACTATTTATCTCAAAAGCTTTAGCGAATAAGAAATGATAAATTTAATCATTTAATTAATGTTCTAACAAATTTAACAGAGAAAACTTCAAGGTGGCAAAATCATGATTTTGAAACTATAAGTTGACCGTAAAAACTGGCCAAACCTCACGGGGACAAAGTGTAGTTTCCCTTCCTTATCAAAAAAAAAAGAAAAAGAAAAGAAAAGAGAAGGTTTCTCATATTCTAAAAGGTACGTTCTATTTTGTAGTTTTAATTTTTTAAATTTAGTGGGTATTTTAATGCTTAAGAAGGAAGAATTTCCCATAAGAAATGTTAAAAGAAATGCTACCAGTGCATCCATTCCATCCTCTCCATCAGAAGGATCTTAATATATGTCATTATGTTTAAGAGCAGACAACAAAGGCATTGAGTAAGCAAAATTTCCAAAAGAAGATGTTTAACGAGAGAATGAGATGAAGTTGTGAATGGTACACGTATATGGGCACCTTGTCTTAAAGCAATGGTGATCCATTGAGAAATGTCATTGACTTAATGAGTGGTGGATGGGTAGTAAGTGGCGGAGAGTTAACTTGCACTCATCAATAATGAGTTAAAATTAACTTAGTAAGCACAGCGGACTGCTCATGAAAATCTTATTAGTGAGCTGTGATGGTGTCTTCTCTTGATGGCATAATTAATAAACCATTTTCCTTATTGACTCCTAGTGGCAGAATCAAGTTACTCATTAAAGAAGGTACTATTAGCATGCGCATTAGAACTAATGGTTAGTCCAACTGTCCAAATATCCCTATCCTTCTACTGTAGCAGACTAGCCAAGGAAGTCAATATCATATTTTGAGGGCAAGGGTTCATCATAGCCTGTTCCAAATTTGAAAGAAATATGCATAAAAAAGACCGAAGGAAGATTATATGGTGAATGTCAAACAACATTGGATAAGATAATAAGGGTACATGATGGAATTTCCTTGTGATCATCAAAGTAGCAGGCAATTGAAACAGTTTGCTCTAATTCCATTTAAAATTAGGTGCATGGAACTTCAACAAATGTCTGTTTCTTCGGTACTTGAGGTTTAAGGAATCCTTTGATTGTTCATACAGAAATAATTGAAGTTCCAATTAAAAAGATTTCTGGGCTTTGTTAGACCCAAATAATATAATAAAGCAAATTGTATTGCAATTTTCTTGTAAAACAAGTACATGATATATAAAGTTCAGAGTGATTATGCAAGAACAAAGGTGAAACAGCAAGTATTAGAAAGATTTACAAAAGTTTTCTGCCCAATCGGTCCCATATCATGGTATTGATGTTTGTGGAAGGATAGGTGAACAGTTATACACACATATAGGAACTGAAATTTTGTGATGCTTTCCTAATTGAGAAGCCACCACTCCATCTTGGAAACATGCTTATGGAAGGAGCAGACAAATTGAAAGACTAATGACAGATGACCAAGCTGGCATAGCACTGTTAAGGCATAACACACGAATTTAAAGGTACTAAGCAACAATCGAATCATGGTGGAGATTGTCCATATCTTGATCTGAATTTTTTTGGGAGGATAGGGTGAACAGTTATAGACTCTTATAGGAACTGAAATTTTGTGATACATCCATTATTGAGAAGGGGCACACTCCATCTTGTAAACAGACTGGAAGCAAGTAACCCATAATTTGCAAGACTAATAACAGTTGGACAAGGTGGTCTATCATTTTTTAAGGAGTCATGCTAGAACTTAAAGTTACTAACCAACAGTGGATTGTGGTCAAGGTAGTAAAGGTCACCGTGGTCATGTCTTTGATCAATCATCTCTTCGTCAAGTGTTCTTGAAGTACGTTAAGTGTAAAGAGTCAATAATCAGGGAATATGATTTTGTTGAGTTTTTCAATTAGCAAGGGCAAAGGTATATGCAGGAATGTTAGGAATTCAGGCAAAAGGAAAGATACTGTTGGGACACTGAGCTTTTGCTGAGTTCAAGAAATGATTAAAGCTCCTAAAAGAAAGTATCATAATAAAAGTGAAGCATAACCAAATTCAGTGAACATTAAATATTTTATCATGTTCTGATGACCTTTACTCTTCTAGTTATGGTGAGTCTGGAGAAGTATGTGGCAAATAATGTTTGCTGATTGAGCATTCTGGCATAAAATTGGCATATGATTCAAATAAGAAACTAATGGTAAGAGACAAAAAAAAAGTGTACTTGTACCAACTGAGGGAAGTAAATTTTGAAAAGAGGTCACCAATAAGCTCGTCTGAGGTGATCATTTGTGAAGAACAGGAAAATTAAGATATTATTTTTGTGTACATCTTTTAATATTTCAATTTTTTTTTTAAGGAAAAGTAAAGTTTGTTGTCGTCTGCTAAAAAAAACCAAAACTTTTCCAAGTTTTCAAACTGATTGGATATATTTTTTTAAAGTGTGGAATAGAACTCTCTTAAACTTCTTCATCAAAGTTGATTTTTTATGTCAATTTTAAAATTCTCTCAAAGATTGTCTTCATTGAAATTTCAGAAACAACTGTTGAGGTTCTGCCCAGGCTATTCAAAATCAAGTATGATAGTGGTACTTTACAAGAGCTTCTTTATGTTGATATGCCCCATGAATATGAGAATACATCTGGTCAAATTGTCCTTGACTATGCAAAAGCAATACAAGAAAGTGTTTTTGAGCAGCTTCGTGTTGTACGAGATGGTCATCTTCGTCTTATCTTCTCTTCAGATCTGAAGGTTGTGACTTATTAGATAACCTTTGTATTAGATATTTCAATTTCTAGATAAATTACGGATTCTCTGGTACAACTTCTATTCATTTTTGTTAGATTTGCTCTTGGGAGTTTTGTGCACGGCGTCATGAGGAGCTTATCCCTCGAAGGATAATAATACCCCAGGTGAATGATCTAATGCTTTCATTTTCTGATGCAAATGTGTTACGTAAATGTGTAATGGATCTAGTAGCTCGACCTTCAAAAAGAATTGAGAAGCAGAATCCTGCTTCTTGTTCTTACCTATTTTGCTAATTTGGAAGAACTAGTAGTAAGAAATTAGAGGATCTTAGGACTCTTTGTCAAACACAAGGTTTGGGTTAATTTTTGATACATTTTTATTCATAAGTTAATCTCTTTAAATAAATGAACATAACCATTGTAGGGTTGAATCTACAGCTTGGAATAACTCCTATCAAGACTCAACCAAGTGGGAATAAACATCGACTGAAACTAATCTACTTATCTACTAAAAAGTAGTAACGTAGGAATATAAACTACTCTACTTATCTACTAAAAAGCAGTAACATAGGAATGTAGATAACTTGTAAATGAAAACATACTTCTACTAAGAGCTGAACTCTCCTATGACTTGATAACATAGAGCAAGACTCCTAATTACATACACTTGACCACTAGAACCCAAACCCACTACAAGACTTATGCCTACAATATCCTCCTTTATCCATGTGATGACCATATCATAACAAAATGCCATTATTCTTTTGAGTAACGAACTTGCTACAACCTTCGATGGAGGTTCATTGAATTGGTTTACTTGATTTTGTTAAGCCATCATATAATTATTGGTTATTCATCGATAATAGTGGAAACAAAGAAAGAGAGGGAGATGGGAATGAGTTCATTTTAAAATTTGAGGGAGTATGATAGACTAAAAGGATTGAAGGGGCTGGGACAAGGAGTAATAGAGAGATGACAAACCCTTGTAATTTCTTGAGAAGCTCACCTTCTCTTGCACGGAGATCAACCTTAATGTCTAACGACCCATCCATCAGGAATCCTATGCAATGCATAGGATTGTTATCTTTGAGGGCCGTACTAGTTTTAGCACTGCATTGCATTACATTTGCTCTCTATTAGCATTGATTACCTTAGCCTCTCCTATATCAAAAAGAATGGCAAAAAATCTTATCTTGTTATTTCCTTTATCGTAAATCAAGAAATACGTATAGAGTTCCCTCGACTTTTTGTTTCTGTATGTGATAGGTAAACTCAAGTCACATCGTTATAGAATTGAACTCATGGCTTCACCTTCTACCCCTTGTTCATGGGAAGGGGATCCAAAAAAAAAATTTATGGAAATAGGGGATGCCATTTAGTCCAAAACCATCGTTGAGTTCCCTTTATGGTTTTTGAGGTGAATTCAAGACCTACTTGATTTTGCTGCATTAAAAAAGTGATTATGCCTTTGCTTCATTCCTCATAAAGATGAAAATCACCCCATATCGGCAACCTTTTTGCAGTTTTTCCTTCTTTCTTTCTTCTTCTTCTTCTTCTTCTTCTTCTTCTTCTTTTTTTCTTTTTTTTTTTTTTTTTTTTTTTTTTTTTTTTTTTTGATAAGGTAGGAGAATGCTAGTTCATGTAAATACTTACCAAAGGAAAAAAGAAAAAAAGAGATTTACCGCAAGTGAATGTCATTGTTTTGGTTTCATTCTTCTCCACTTATCCTTCAGGTATAGTGGTGGAAAGGATTTTAATGATTAATCATGGCATAGATAATTGATCATAATACGAATTTTGCAGCTTAGTCAGGTTGGAGCAGCTGCGCAAAAATATCAGGTATCTGCTCAAAAGGCATCAACCAGCTCATCTTCACAAGATTTACAAAGGAATTGTAATATGTAAGTTATTCACTTTTATTTAATTGAATTACTTTCCAAGGTTGAGAAATTGTTTTAAAAAAAAAATAGTGGACTATTACCCTGTTCTGTAGATTGTTATCAAATAGTTTGATAGGTTTTTAATTTTATCAAATAGCTCCTTGTGTTTCTCCTGCTTGCCAATCAAGGCCTTCCACTCCTATTATGTTAAATTTTTTCCAGATTATTTTTTATTTTTTTATATTTTAATTCCAATCATGCCCCAAAGCAAAAAAGGACTGCTAAAAAAAAAAAAAAAAAATCCTTTTTCATTTATCATGATTTCTCTGAAAACCGAAGACAAACAAATGAAAAGGGAAAAAGAAGAGGAAAAGGGAAAAAAATTGCAAAAAAGAAGACGATATAAATTACTTTTTTGTTTCCCTAGATTTCTCTGCAACCAAACAGATTGATGAAATTTGATGAGAAATAGAAGAATGATTGAGAAATGGAGAATTGCGATCTTGTCGGTGTTTAATATGCTGAACCAAAACATGCAGACTTTATTGACATTCACAGGAGCGTAAGGAAATTGCATATCCATGGCGATCAGATTAGGAGAAAACCCTATGACCTCAAGGAGGCAGAGTTAGAAAAGTTTAAAATCTCAAAATCTCTTATCCGTGGTGATCAAATTAGGAAAATCTTACAGTCTCAAGGAGGGAGAGTTTGAAAAGTTCAAAATCTCAACGCACTGTTGTTTTGGAATTTTCTGATTATTTTGGTTTTTTGTTTTTCAATCTTTGAAATGTTTCAGTTAGTTTTTACTGAGAGAGAGATACCGGCCTGTGAGAATCTGTGGCTCTTCTGAGGAAACTCTCTGGGTGAGAGCCTACAAACAAATGAAAATGGGAGCCCATGAGGGCCTAGCCACAGCGCCACAGGCATTGCTTGGGATGGAAAGCACTCCTTCAGCCCTTCAGCCCTTCAGCCATATTGCGTCTTTGGACTTCTTTTTGTCTTTTGTAAATTTTTCCTTTTTTAAGTATCTTCTTCTTTTTGCTCTTTTTTTTTCCTCGGGGGGTGGGCCATTAGTGAACCAATAACGACCTATTATGTGCCCAAAATTACTTCTATATATAGAACGAAATCTGCTGCTACTAGAAGTGTGATGCCCTGGGACCAGGCTCGAGGGAAGGAGAAGCTACCTAAATTCAGTCTTACCAGCATGGCCCCACTGATTTGACCGAATATTTGGGAAAATTAAAAATCCAATGAGTTATTTTATAACAACCAAAAGCATAGGATAGTAGTTTTTTATTTCCCTCCCTTACTCTGCTCCCCCCCCCCCCCCCCCCCCCCTTTTTTTTATTGCTACCTTATCTGTCGGAACTTCAGTTTTCCTTCAAATAATTCGTTTATATGTACTTGAGTGTACTTCTCTATTCAGAAATCCTTCTCTCTCTATTGGAGGTTTGCAATGCCAGTTTTTATTTTTTCCGTTTCTAGTTGGCTATAAATTTTATCTTCCCCCCCCTTTTTTTGACCGGGGATATACCTAGGTGGTCAATGAAGTTTTACCCTTTCCAAACTTAACCCTACCCTTCTTTTTCCTTTATGTTATAAGGAAAATATGTAACTTGTGGAGTTAATCCATCTACTGTTGGCAGATCAACCTTAAAAACAGTGTGTAATTAACTCGTAGATGAGCTGAGCTTGTGTTGCTGTAGATAGGTAGGAGTTAGCATCATTCTGCATATTTTTATGTAATATGGTTCGAGCAAGTATGATTTCTTCTTATTTTAAAATATCATTGCATTTTGACCAGTTTTAATGGCCATTTATTGACTTTTATTCCCCTCAATACATAGTGCCATTAGATGTTTCTGTTTGAAATTGTTACCATCCTGTTATCCTTATGGTATGGTATTAAGAAATTGTGTTCATACTTGACAAGTGCATTTATCACAACACTCTTTCTCCATTTTTTTTCTCTTTTACTTCTGCTTAATAAGATTTTAACCTAAGTAAGGCCTTACCACTTATCACTTATCCAGCCTCTCCTTACTCCTTATCACTTGATCTTAAGCCCAAGTGCTATTAATTATCTCTCTTTGCATGGTAGTATTTCTGTATTGGCATTCTAGCATCCAGCCAATGGCCTAAATAATGAGGAATAGCCAGAGTAGTAGTATCTGGCATGAGTTTGGTCTTCATATGGTGACCTGAAATATAGTTATGATGTGTAAGTGATAATTCTTATCCTATATTTCAGGAATCTCGCACTTATTGAAAAAAATAAGTAAATAAATAAATAAATTTTCTACGAGGAGTCTTGCGATCATCAAAAGTAAAATTATGGTGTTTTCACATTGTCCATGTGAACCAAATCATTTCTCCCTTCATAAGGTTGTACATCTAGAGTAATTTCTAGTAAGGCTTTACTTAAAATACACATACTGGGTTCCTTTGTCCTACAATTAGTTTGTTCTACTTCTTGTATATTAGGGTTGAGCCCTATGCTCTTTTAATGAATTTGCATTACTTAATAAAAAAAAGAAAAAAGAAAAAAGTTAGTTCTATCACTCATTGGGGGCAAGGCAAGGGATCTATTTTTGCTCTGAAGAGTGGTTATGATAATTTAAACCCAATGTAGATTATACAAGGCCCCAAGCCTGCAAGGTGCTTTTCTTGGAGAAATAGAAGGAATGTCTATGACTTGTTTGCTTTCTAGAACAACTTTTATGTATCTATGAGTTCGGGTATGGAATTTTGCCATTAAAATTGCTCATTTGGTAGTGTATTACATATAGAGATCTGAAAAATTAAGACTCCTATGTGTGTGTGTAATCAATCAATATACCAAAATATTAAATGCAGAATATAAATAATACATATATTTTGGTGACGAAGTGGAAACTCTTTATACCAAAGAGAAAAACCATTCTGGGGCAGCCAAACCCAGGTAGTCCACTATTCAGAAAAAAAAAAGCTAGTTACAAAGCAGTCGTACTTACATACCCCAATGCAATAGTCGTACCTTTAACTCCAACACGTATCTATACATGAACGCCTCCCAACCAGACCTTCTGTCTGAAGGGTTCTTCAATGGATTCCTTTACCTTAGAGCTCCTCTTTAAGCTAAACTTCAATGGTTGATCAAATCACACAAATATTCTAAGAGAGTTAGGACATCTAACAATATCTGTCTAAACACCTTCTCTTATCACACTGGAATTCAATACTGAATTCTTACAAATTACAAGCACAAAACCCCTTTAAATAGGTTTCAGAAATTCTAATTCTAATCAAACTCGGATTTTCATAGGTGGCTTTAGGACGGTGCTTGTGGCTCCGGACCTTCACTTGAATCTTCAACAAATATCTGACGTGCATACGGACCGATAACCTTAGCGTCCGGACGATTGCATGAAAATCCTTTCTTCGTTCGCAATCATCGCAATTTCGTCCAGACCCTGTGCGAACGGAGACTTACTGACTTCAATGTTTGTTGGGCAATCCGGACCTTGAGCTACTGACTCCACCATCTGTTGTAGCGTTCGGACCCTGATCGAACACTGAGTTTCTGACTTGGGTGTCCGGACCTTGGCAACTGGGTGTCTGGACGGTCTGTAGAGAAAACTGACTTTTTGAGCTGTAAATCTTCTAGATTCTTTCCTTCACCAGGATATTTCATTCTTAGTGAAATTCTGTGCAAATTTCTTCCTTGTTCAGCCCTTTCCATTTTGGAATTAATTATTCTGCAATAATACTTCTGGAGTCCTCTAGAGTTACGGTTTCCCTGATATGGAAGCGTTTTTGTCAAAACAGAATGAGCCAATTAAAATAAACCAACAAGATCTTTTTTGAGCTCTCTTTCTGTATTTATTTCTGCCATATTTTTTAAAGGGGCCTATTCGGGTTTGGATGCGGGTTGCGGGGCCCCGAGCTCTCTCCACCCAATTTCTGTTTTGCCAAAGGTGGTTCTGGTCCCGACTGCTTCGCCTGAGGTTGTTTTGCTACCAGCGACCTCATCTGAAGATGGGTTTTTTCTGGCGTGCCCAGTTGACGCCTGTGATTCCCTCCAAGGCTGATTGTAAAGACTGCAGCCCAGTTTTCTGCTTCGTTGAGGTAGTGCTCGCTTGGTGCTGTGGATTCCCCGATATTGTCGGTAGATCGAGATATTCTCCAGTCCTTTACTAAGCCGTTGAAGTTCTACAATCGTAAGTCCAAGGCCAGTAGGCTTTTGAAGATGGATGCTGGCCTGTTTGCTGAGGCAGTGTTGGTTATCAGTGGGCCACTTGTTGCTAGGCTCTTTGAGCTATTTCTGTCTGATTTGTTGCCGAAGGTCACGTCGTAAGGTGTTCTCGTTTCGATGGGTCTGGTTCGTCTCCGGCGATTCTGTCAGCTGACATTGGTGGGCTGAACCCGCATACCCAGTGTCATCCTACCTCAGTTGTGAAGGAAGTCTTCTTTCGGTTTAATGGGTATGATCCAGTGAGGCTGCAATTGAGTTTGACAACAGCTTGATGGATCATCCAGGTGATGTTGACTTCTTCTGCGGGAGTGCTTTAGTTTGATGGGCCTGCACCGGTTAGCTTTCCCCTTTTATCGTTGGAGCCGATGGTGGTCCTTGATCAGCATGGGGTTCAGCACGAAGTGGTATCCGAGATTGTGCAACGTGCGATGGAGATTGGCCCTATGTTGGGAATTTCTTTGGAGGTGATGGGAATCAGGACAGCCCTTGATAAGAAACATTGTCGAGAGGTCTCGGCTGCTCCTTCCAAACATGGCACAAAAGGCAAAAGGGAACTTAAAAACTTGGAATGTTCCATTAATTTTGAAGGCTCTAGTCGTGGCAAAAGGAAGAGGGCTCTGTCAGTTTTCTGAGGTTTTGGGTTGTGTTGTTGGGGGTGTCTTGCAATTATGCTGGGTTTCAAGGGTGAGGGTGGGGGGTTGTGCTGTGGTTGTTGTTGGGGCTTTTGTGGGTCCTTGCTTCCTTTTTGCTTTCTCTTTCTAGGTGTTCATTTTGTATATTTTCTTTGTACTTGGAGGTGCCTCTCACTTTTAATAAAATTTGACATTACTTATTTTTTTTTTTAAAAAAAAAAAAAAATTCAAGGGTTTGCTACAACCATAAGTGAAGCAAAGACCAAGCATTTGTTCAACTTTTTTTTTTGATAAGTAAATAAAGTTTTATTGAAAGCGTAAGGCGCCCCTAAGTACACTGGAAGTATACACAAGGAAACGCCTAAGAAGGCAGAGAAAACGAACAAGAAAATCAGAAAATCTAATCGACAAGGGTGACAAAAAAACCACCGTCCAAAGATACAGCATACGAAAGAACGAGGCAACAATATCCTCCAAGGAATTCTTCATATCTTCGAAACATCTAAGGTTTCTCTCCTTCCAAACACCAAAAAATACAAATGGGCACTATCTTCCAAACCGCAACACTCCTTGGCTTTCCAGCCTTCCACCAACAGGCAAATAAGTCGATAACTCTACTAGGCATAACCCAAGACATACCAAACCGAGAAAAAACAAGATTCCATAAGGCTCCAGCAGTGGTCTTGCGGAGTTCACCAAGCTCCAGCAGATTAAGAAAAGAAAATAGTGGCAGATGTACTATAGGTCTTTCAATCTATGGTTTATGTATTAACTCATTTGTAGGTAGTAAATAATAGTGCGATGGACTTCAGAAATAGGATAGGAGTATATATGACATGATGGCTTTCAACAGAAATCTGTATGAATTTTTTAGTATGAAATTTTTCCATTCAAATTGCTTGTTTGGTAGCCTATTGCATATAGAGTTGTTTTCTTTCTGCAGATTAAGAAGAGGAAATAGTGGCACTAGATGTATTAAATGTCTTTCTAGTTAGTCTGTTAACCTAGTTTGCATTATATGAGGGTATACATGTTCTGCTATGGCTTGTGTAATAACTCATTAATTGGTATAATAATGTGAACTGGCTTTATCTTTATGTCCTGTATATTCTATAATGGCATCTAACGAATGTGTGGTGGTGAACTTGAACACCATAAAGTTAATTTTATTTCTTTTCCAGAAAAATGTTCCATCTTCCCTGATACCTGTGTTAAACTTGCTTGATGACTGATAAACTTGTATGGAATTTCTATTTGCCCCACGTGTGCTTCAGTTGATTTTTATTACCCAATATGTGTAATCTTTCCAGGTTTGTTGCATCTGCTTGTCAATTAGCAAAAACCTTGGAGGCGCCTTTAGTTAATGATTTAGGGTATACAAAGAGATATGTTCGATGCCTTCAGGTATAATGCGGTGCAGCTTTCTACTACTTTTATTTAATTATTGTTGATAATTTGAATAAGGCTTGGCTTTTTGCATCTAGTAGTTTCGTTTTGGTCTTCCAATTGGGTGTTACTACCGTACTGGGTATTTTGTGTGGCCATTATATCCATGGGTTATTACTAAAATATGGTTGGCTTTGACATGGAAAACTGCTGTATTTTATTCAGATTGTTTATCCAGCATTGTTTCAATACACCTTGTATGAATGCCTTGTTATCCAGATTGTTGTAATCATTTTTCAACTGCTATTAAATGTTTTTCTTTTCATCAGCAATACGCAGATATTCCATTCTACTCAGAATGAGAATTGCAAATTTAATACATAATATGAATCATACTGAGCTGTGACTTTTGTGATGAATTTTGGACTGAGTCGCTACACGATTTTATCTTTGAATGTTTCCTGGGTGGATTACAGATAGCAGAGGTGGTTAATATTATGAAGGATCTGATTGATTATAGCCAAGAGAAAGGCAAGGGACCCATGGGTAAGCTTTACCAAAAATTTTCCTTCATTTGGTTTATAGTCTTCTTTTATTTGACCTATAAGCTTTCCATAGGCATTGCTTTTTATTTGTTTCTTGTCTTGGGAAAGAACCATTCCTTGGGAGGGAGTTAAGAAGGCATATTTTGTTAGCCTAAAGATGTCAAATCATTGCAGGTAGACTAGGGCTGTAAACGAGCCGAGCTCGGGCGAGTAGTAGTGCATGTGCGAGCTCAGCTCGTAAACTCGTCATGAGCTCGAGCTCGTGACGAGTATCAAAACCTGTGCTCGGCTCGGCTCGCCGAGGTAAAAATCTTGTGCGAGCTCGAGCTTGCCCATTAGCCGAGTGCCTTATCGAGTACTCGGCTCGGCAAGGCTCTTCCAACACTGTTTGTAGTCTCCGCCTTTGCCATGGCAACCTCACCACCCAAGACAGCCAATAGTGTGTGGATGCTGCTACCCATGGTGCTGAGATGCTGAGCAATCGTTTTTTTTATAGCAAAGAGACACTGAGAGAAGTTCAGAAGGTCTTCGTTGCATGTGGCATGTAGTGTTTGCAATGGAATTTAGAAGGTAGAAGAAGAGAGAATGTCAAACAATTGTCATGTCTTTGGAGAAATAAAGGGTAGAAATGGTAGATTTAAAGAAGAAGAGAAAATGTCAAACAATTGTCATGTATTCGGAGAAATAAAGGGTACAAATTGTAGATCTTACGAAATAAAGGGAAGTAAATCTTACGAAATTAGAGTTATGTTCATGTCGATATGAAGATAAAAGAGGCATTGAAGGGGAAAAAAAATGGGAAGAAGGGGAGCTAGCAGAGCTGCGATTCAATTGGGTTTTTGGAAGTCTGTAATGTGTAGAATAAAAGAGTAATAGTAGGGAAAAAAAAGAATTGGGGTTAAAGAAGAATTGAGGGAAGAAGTAAATGTGGAAGAGGGAAGAAGTGTGTAGCTTGAAAAGGAGGATCTCAATAAGGCAGTGTCATTGATTGTGTTGTCATTGATTGTTACTCTCTGTTGAGTGTTGAATGGCATTGGGAAGATGTAGCATTGGATGCCGTGTTGGTAGAAAATTGGAAGAAGAGTGAGTTGGAAGCAGGAGAACCGTCGATTCAATTGCCAAACAAGCCCATTGTCTTTCTGTAAAGCATATGATTTTAAATGATAGAGAAGATTTCATTTTCGAAGGTTTCAAATCATTATTCTCTGTCTAATGCCTTGGCTTTTATTATTTCCTACTTCCAATTGCCGGAAAAGTTTAGCCTGTGAATGCAATATGCTTGTAGTTTTTTCAATGCCCTAAAATTTGGGTAAGTAATCTTTAGTTTAGCACAGATGAAGAAGATATAAGGTTTTGTGTAAATTCAGACTTCAAGGCATACTTACATCAATGTTAGCTGGGAGAGAACTAGTTAATATTTTTTTTTTGGCAGGCATTTATTTGGTGTTTCTGTTTGTCTGACTGCTTAATTTCTTTAGTTTTCCTTTTCTCCTCGATCAATTTTCCTTTGTTACATTACTATTGCTATATACTTATTGCCAATTATACACATTACTATTGTTATACTTATTGCCAATTACTCATTACTATTGCCTGATACTTATTGCCAATTATATACTGTCAAGTTACCATGCGGTAGCTAATACTCTCTCCCTTCTTCAGAAAGTTTAGCGAACTTCCCTTGTGGGATCAGCTCACTATCTGGGCTTCGTAATTCAGCTCAAACAGCTGGGGAGTGGCAGCAGTTGAAGCGGCAAATTACAGGACAGAACTTAATAAATGATCATTCATTACCTGGAACTTCCACGCAGCCTTCTGCAAGCAATTGTGTTGCAAGTGTAAACAATTCCCAGTCCACAACGTCCACATTGACAACTGCTACCACTGTTGTTGGACTTCTCTGTGAGAATTCCATGAACTCTGGGCATGAAAGTCAAATGAACAATCCAAGCAGTCCCTATTCTGGGACCCATGTTTGCATTCCATCAGCTGGGTCCTCAACCACGCCGCCTCCAGCTCAATACAATCCCTCTTCTCCCTTCTTATCTCCAACTCCATCCTCCTCCAGCAATCCCCCTCAGACTTCTCAAAATGCCTTAACATCATCAGTGAATTCACCAGCACGAATCGCACTACAGCATACAGCTCAGTCAAAGGAGGCCAACCATGAATCCCAGAGATATGTTGAAAAAATCCTACAAGAAATAATGAATTCGTCACAGTATAGCAGAGAGGGTAGCATGGCCTCTGCTGGATCCTTGCGGAGTTATATGGACAATGTGATTGGGCTTAGCAGTTCACTTGCCAGTACCAACTCCCTAGTGGGGAATGGAGGTGTCAATAACAATGCAGGTGTTCCTGGTGAAGGGTTTGGGAACTTTGTTGGGGTTGGTCCCTCTACCGCTGCTACTGGAATGAGAGTTGCCATGGGGAATAACTCTGGCACTTTGACTGGAAGGGTAGGCTTGCCATTGATGCCTTCGGATAATAGCGTGAACCTTCAGCAACAGGAGTTGGCTAACAGGTTGTTTAATGGGCTTGGAGCAGTAAATGGCTTCAATGATCTCCAATTTAATTGGAAATATCCCTAGAGAGGCTTGTTAGATTTACTGATAGGTATTGCTCATTGTGAAAGTTGATTGCACCTACTAATAGGACTTGTTTCTGTGGTGATATAAGGTCTCATGCAAAGGTACAAGGGATTTCTCCCATCCAGTACTAAATACACACACAATCTACGCCAAGAGAAGCGGGTCTCTTGTTGCTGCAGTTGCGGTGACCTGGCCGACTTGGAGAAAGAACAAGCCTGACCTTTCTCGCTCTATAATTTTTGGTGCAAAAAGGTGACTCATTTATGCTTTTAACCACCTTCAAATTTGATCCATTGTGATCTAGGAAAGGCATAGTTAGAAATTTGTATATGAGCCCGTCCTGCTTTGTTGATGAAGATCAATGAACTGATCTTTGATATCTGATTCTCAACATCTTCTTGTGATTACCCTTCCTAAAGTTCTGTGTCTTACTATTTGTGTTCCCACTTGAAGTTATTCTCAAATTTCTTTTGCAAAGATGTAATGTGTTTCTTGTTTGTAAGACTAATTACTGAATTATAAAAGAAGATAGAGAAGGATAGAGAAAGATGTAGAAAAGGAATGAACAAGAAACAAGCCTGGACACTTCGAGAGGTCCAGAATCTCCAAGCTTTATTCAAGGAAAGCCTAAACTCCATGGATACCGTTTGCACATTGACAAATTCGATAATGGTTCATTAGTGGGCTCTGGGTTATATACACATCACAGTTGTAATAACCCCCTATCTAACAACCCAGCCCACTAGTTCACAGCAACTAACTCTACAACTCAACCCACTAAGTCTATTGCAACTAACCTTCTAACAAGGCCAAAGGCCCCTAATCTAATACCCAATATCCCTTATATTTATCCCTTACAAAAGATAGGTGTCTTTTGTCGAGCTGGCACACAAGGGAGAAACAGGAAGGAACACTGATTTATACGTTAATAGCTTCGTAGCAATAAAGCTTGAAAGAAATCTATTAAACAATCTCTTGTTTTTCTTTTCTTTTATTTTAGCCTGATTATAAGTATGTTCTCTATAATGTTTCCTGTCAACGTGGAATTAATTTCCTATGTTCTCTCTCTCTCTCTCTCTCTCTCTCTCTCTCTCTCTCTCTCCACATAAACAATGTGCGTTTTAAAAATGTGCGATTTGAAAATGTGCGTTTTAAAAATGTGCGATTTGTATTCTAAGAGTTCATTTGGGTTTGCGATTTGAAAATGTGCGATTTAAAAATGTGCGTTTTAAAAAAATAATTTTTAAAAATGTTGTTAAACGTTTAGTAAAATCGTAGGTTAGCCTTTAAAATTTTGCGTTTTTAAAAATATTCACTTACCTGTGATTTGAAAAAGTAAGTTTTTTTTTTCACAACTTTTTTAAAATGTAATTCTCAAACGATTTATTTTTTGTGATTTGATTTAAAATCGCAACGCACCCTAAATGTCTGTCTTCTTGTAGTTTTCGAAAGTGGCATAGGCCCAACTGGTTTTTGTCAGGAAAGGTCTTACTCAAATAAGTTTTAAACTGTAATTCTTATTCAAGATATTTCTTTGACAGCATGGAATGGTGTTTTAGTCTCACTATTATGAATAGCTTGGCTTCCACCCCGCTTGGTAACCTTGGATCCAGGAGTGCATTGTTAGGGTTTATGTCCCAAAAGTCAATTACTTTCTTATGACTTTGTTGGTTTATTAAAATATATTTTTTTATTATTTATTTAAAATTAAGAACATTGGGCATATTATTATATGCATGTGCATATTATTCTTTATATATACATATAGTCCTTGACATACAGAAGGTCTAAGTCATAAACTTTGTAACTTATAAACTATAGTTCGTAGTTGGTAATAGAATTGGGTATTCCATTTGATAGAATTGTAACATATAAATCACAATGCTCTATCATGATTATGAAAGTGGAGACTTCTTGTTGATGTGTTGGTGCGGTTATAATGCACTGAACAGACCACGTGAGTTGTTATTCTATATAACTACTGTTAATGTGAATAATTTGAACTCACGACTGCTTATAGCATTGACTCTTAATTCCGAGAGGAATGTGAACTCAAATATGAAGTTGATGTCATTTTGATATATTTAGGAGTAAGGTCTTTTATGGTCAAAATCTCAGTTTGTTGGGTGATCAAATGTAGCATCGTAGGAATGCTACTCCTCAAAATGGAGTCCATAATCATTTCATCTTAATCAAAGAGATATGGAATATCATCTTGAGATAAATTTAGTGGGAAGTGATTATTCTAAATCTTTGGCCAAAGTATTTTAGTAAGGAGTTACTAAAATTAAATGTATTAGATGAAACAAGAGTAAACAAGGGATCAAATCAGGAACTCAAGAATTAAAAGATAGTGAATTAAAGAGATAGTTTTATTTTGATTCTACTATGGATATTTTATGAAGGAGTTAATTGCAATTATAAGATGTCACTTGGAGTTTTGATTAATCAAAATAAATATAAGAGTGCAATTACATTTTTTTTAGTAAAATAAATTCTAATTATTATTAATTTAGAACAAGTCATGACAAGTGTCATAGGCCTTTTGGAACTAGTTTTTATTTTTCATTTAGATCCCTCTCAAGCTGATTATTATCTCTTAGGTGCTTGACGTAATTACACAAGGAGATCCCCTCTATGTGGTTGTGTATTATAATAATAGGATTTAGATGTTCAAGGTTTACTTTGACAAGGAAATCTAATCCTACCTTCAGTTGGAAATACACGCCTATTTAAAGGGATCTTGTGAAGGCATTAGACCATATACTTTTGGTCTCACAATCAGAATTGAGGAGAAGATTTAGAAGTCTCAAGGCATTAGTCTACACATGCAAGATTGAAGGAGAACTAAGAGGAATCAAATTAGCCCACACCAAAGCACTAGCCGATTGGGGTGGGGGGGAATGCAAGAGACAAAAGCCATGGAGGTATCATTGGTATTTCTGTTGAATAGGATTGAGGACTTGAGAGATTTATGGCTTGGGCTCCTCTTTGATTATAATTGTTGGGAATATATCTCAAAGATACAATGGAAAAATCCAAGAACAAGCTTCATGAAAGCATAGAATAAGATCACGCCAAAAAAAAAGAAAAAAAAAATATTGCAAGTTAAGAACAATACCTTGCATATTCGGCTAGAACTATAGTGTGGGCTGATTTGATTCCTCTTGGTCCTCCTTCAATTCACACGTGTAGGCTAGGGTGTTGAGACCTTTAAACATTCTCCTCAGTTCTAATTATGAGACCAAGAGTGTAGGCTCTAATGCCTACACAAGACCCCTTTAAATATGCTAATATTTTCAAGTGAAGGTAGGACTAGGTTTTCTTGTCAAAATTGAACTTAGAAAACCTAAGTCTCATCCACTATATAATACACGTCCATGGGGGATATCTCCTTATATAATTAAGTCAAGCCCTTAAGAGATAATAATCAGCTTAAGAAGGGACTTAAAGGGAAAATAAAACTAGCTCCAATAGGATTAGGACACTTGCAATCTCATGACTTATCCTAGGTTATTATTAATTACAATTTATTTTACTAAAAATTTGTAATTGTATATATGTAATGCCCCGACATATATAATTTTTTTTTATACAAGCCGTGACGTTACTACTAATACCTTAAAATAACACAACGAAAATAAATAACATTATAAATTCACTAATAAAATATACCAGAGCTTTTATAAAATAAATCGTTACATAATTAAATCTTACTGTTTGAACATATTTACAAAATATTTCATATGTGGCATATAACCTAAGTTAACAAACTGATTTATCTCAAGCCAGCATCCCATAAACTAGAGGCTCCTGAGATTCTCAATAGAAGACATCTTAGCTTGCTAGCGAGTCTATATTTACATTTAAACCGGCAACATAATCTATGTAATTGTAGGGTTACCACAATTACATAGGTGAATTAATGAGTCTACGTTCTCAGTAAGTATAAAAATTAATGTCATTGGTATGAGCCTTCTTTTTGGAAAGTAGAGTCACTTGTTTATGCATAAAAATTCATTATATTTGTCCTTAGCAATGCCTTAACTATATATTTTTATGGGATTTGATTCATACACAACACCATCACAACAACCACACAACAACCCCTCACATGAGGGTGGGCCCAGTGTCTGAGGCCCACCCTCATGTGAAAAGTTGTTGTGTAGTTATTGTGTTGGTGTTGTAAATTTAACATTTTCCTATTTTTATATAACTTTCGATGTAAATGTATAATACATTTCAAGTCTCATACCGAGAAATGTATACACATAAGTACATCTAAAGCAAAAAACCATACACATCAATCACATCAATTTATGCAATATAGTGTCTTGTTCTCTCTTTTAATTCCAAGGGACTTGTTTCTGACTGCTTTTTAAACTAGCTGACAGTTGGACTTGCTCCCATTGTGGACTTTCTCCTTTGTCATCAGTTTATTACTAACTGGGTGACTCGCTCCAACAAGGACTTTCTCCCTTGCCATTCAACATTGAGGATTCACCCCCCTCACCCTGAGCCTCGTGCCCAACTTATTATTATTATTATTTTTTCTCAACACTAGGACTTGTTCCCATGTTGGGGACTCATGCCCACTTCATTATAAGTGTCTTATTATCATTTTAATGCAACATGTATGCAATATGTAGGGTAATGCTAGGGATAATCTTTTTATTTTCTTTTTATCCTCTTAAAGTTGATGTGACTTTTAAAATTATCACTAGATCAAAATTTAATAGTGATCCATCTCAAATTTAATGGTAATTTTAAAAGTCATATAAATTTAGTAGGATAAAAAGAGGGTAAAAAGATGGTCCCTAACATTACTCGTAATATGTATCATGAGCATGATGCATGTCATCTTATATTTCATAAACCATAATAGGCATAAATAAAATATCTCGAAACTGCAACCTTCATCAAATGTAAATGTCCATATTAATTCATAAAATAATCAAGCTCGATTTATAAAACAAATATCATAATTTGAAAGTAGATATCAAGTTTCAGTAAGTAATTTTACTTACCTCTTCTCTATAGACCACTTTATTGGATTCCTAATGTTATTCCTTGATTCTAGTGCTTACTGTAATTACTGTGCTCGCGCTTGACAGTATATCAATTTTAAATTATTTTTAAAAGGCTAAAAAATAATGACCATTAATTTTTCTCCCTATACTGTCCAAAAATATACAAAATAATGATATATTTACAAAAATTGTAAATATCTGGCAAGCATGGGACCATGGTATTGTATGCATGGTACTATTCACATGAGTGCATGGCCCTCCAACGTGATAGCATGGAAATACTATCTAGATTTTGTTTTATTAACCTAAACATGTTTTATTCTCATTATTTATTTTGGCAGGAATAACGCTATATCTATGAGGTAGTGATGTCATTTGGGCATTATGATAATATATCTATATCATATTGTCACTCGTGCATTATGACGACTATTGTAGTATTTACTCATATTTTCATACGGGCATTACTACAATATAGATATAAATATTATTAAAATATTCTAACATTAGTCAAGCATTATAACATAACTATTGTAAAATTTTCAATTTCAATTGGGCATTACAATGGCGCTATTATAATTTTCCTGTAATAAATTCAATATAAAAAATTAATATAAAGTATTAAATCACTTTGCTTCCTCTCCCTCTCATGCTGCTCACAAAACAAATGAAAGGACTTTAGATCCTTTACAAAGGGCTTTTGAACTGCCCCTAGCCATTGGGTTTAGGAGATATCTCCAATCAATGGCCAAGATTCATTCTACTTTCACTTTTTTACTTAATATAAAAAAAAATAAAAAAATAAAAGACCAGTGTGGGACTCGCCATGGTGATGTCATGCTAACGTCACCTGACGACGTTAGCCTGATGTCATCTGGTGACCCATCATCTTGTTAACGTGGCCTGCCATGTCAGCAGGTGCAACATCATCATGCCACTAAACAATTGTAATTGCACTCTATTTATTTTTATTATTTTTATTATTTAATTAATCACATTGGCTATATTTATATTTTAAATTTGACTCCTCCATGAAATACTCCATAGTCAAATTAAAGTTATAAGTTGATTGTCACTTTAATTTATTACATCTTATCCTTAAGTACCCAATTTCATCTCTTAATTATTCTCGTACTTGTAAAATCTCATTTCATCATGTACATAACAACTCCTGCAAGAGATTAAGAATAATTAATTCCATTAAATCTATCTCAAATGAATATTTATTCTCTTTGATTTAATCAAAGGATTTGGATTCATTCTTAAGGAATGGTGTTCCCACAATGCTACATGTGATCACCCAACACATCGACATTTTGATCGTTGAGGATCTCACTCCTAAGTATATCAAAGTGACATTCATTTGCAAAATTCCTTGAAAAAGAATGAATTATTGCTCAATATACAATACCAAACACACCACAACAAAATGGTGTAGCAAAAAAAAAAAATCATACACTTATGGATATAGTCAGGAGCATGATTAGTAATTCTAATGAACAAGGTTCCATCCAAGGTTATCCATAAGACACCTTTTGAATTATGGAATGGATGAAAACAAAGTTTAAATCATTTACACATATCAAGTTATCCTATTGAAGTGAGTATTTACAATCTGCATCTAAAGAAATTAGATCCAAGGACAACTAATAGATTTTTTGCTGGTTATGCAATAAATGCGAAAGGGTTCAAGTTTTATTGTCCTTACTATTATCCTAGAGTTTTTTAGTCTACAAATGCAAAATTTTTAGAGGATGTTGAACCTAGTGGAAGTGCTTATCCTCGAAAGACTAAATTTGAAGAAGCAAGAGAGTTGACTGAATTGGCTTCAGATGAAAGACGTTTGATTGTGCTTATGGAAAATAAAATTGATTACCTTGAACCATAATCGATTTCAAAGTAGCCAACTTATGAAGAACATATTCGGGATGAACCTACTCAATCTTTGCAAAATGCAGAGGAAGTAGGATTAAGAAGGACCTCTAGAATAAGAAGACCAGTAATTCCTAGTAATTATGTTGTATACCTCCAAAAGTCTAATTTTGACATCAGATCTAAGATTATACAAAATCATTTTCACAAGCCATGAGTGGAGATAACTATAGATTGTGGTTCAATGCCATTAAGGAAGAGATTTAATCTATGGCTAAAAATCAAGTTATAGGATCTCATTGACTTACTAAAGGAAATTGTAGCCATATGCTGCAAATGAGTTTACAAAACCAAAATGGATGCTTCCAATAACGTTGAACGATATAAAGCTAGACTTGTAGCCAAGGTAGCCAAGGGTTTTACTAAAAATGAATTTATTGATTATCATTAAACCTTCTCTCCAGTGTTTAAGAATGATTGATTTAAGATAATCATGGCTTTAATAGCTCATTTTGATCTAGAGCTACTTCAAATGAATGTAATCTGAATAGGGATCTTGAAGAGGAGGTTTACATTGAAAAATAAATGACTTCTAATTTACTCTGTGTGTGCGAACAATGTGTAACAAAATATTGTAAATGCAAAATTTAAAGAACACAAATATTTTGTTAACGAAGTGAAAACTCAATTAAGAGAGAAACCACTCCGGGGTAGCCAAACCCAAGAAATCCACTATTAGAAGACAAAGCAAGTACACAGACAGTAACACTCATATACCCGATGCAACGAACGTATCTAGCACTCTGATACGTAACCCAACGTGAACACCTCCCAACCAAGTCTCCTACTTGAAGGAGTCTTCTATGGATTTCTTTACCTTAGGGCTCCTCCTTAAGATAAACTTCAATTATGAGCACAACAACAGCACAACGGTAACGACTTGAGAGCTAGCGGATCTTCACAATTTCTCTCATAAATCTACTCTCTAAGTTGTAAAGAATACATGCCTAGAGGCCTATATTTATAGGCTCAGCAGACGTAAAACAAGTCTAAAACGGATTTCTTTTGGCGGCGTCCGGACGGTAGCTAAGAGTGTCCAGACGGTGAGCTGTGCAACTGGTTTTCCATAATGTGCTCCACTCGATTCCATATCAGGGCCGCGTCTAGACGGTGTAGCCCTAGCATCTGAACGGTTGCACTTCTGCTATACGTAATTACCATAATAAGGATCGCGTTCGGACGATGTTGCTTTGTCGTCCGGACGGTTGCAATTCTTCTCCACGTCTTACCTTATCAAGGACCTCGTCCAGACAGTGTTGCCTATTGTCCAGACGGATACAGCTGTCTTCCTATATACGTGTCTGTGAAGGAAATCTGATTACTTGTCGAACTCTAATGAGCGTCCGGACGCATGTCTAGGCCCTCTAGATGGAATTTTGGGATCCGACTTCTCTGAGTTGGAATCTGCATAGAATCTTCTTTGAACACCTTGAACCACTTTTCTAAAATGAAGAATCTGAAATAAACGACATCCCTGATTATGTAGCAACATTACATAATATTGATTTTGTCAAACAGAATGCAGCCAACACAAACTAACATACATGACACTGAGCAGGGCTGGAGAGCCCAGGCCTCCGGATCAGACGACCAGAACCGAGGACTTTAGCCTTTATGAGGTTCGACTGGGCTTGGACCCCGAAAGATCCGTTGGGGACGACGCCGGTGGAGATCGAAGGGAAAGAGTCGGTGGGGACGACGCCGTTTTGGAGGGTTGCGTGGTGGAGCTCGGCTTTGAGAGCTAAAATTTGGCTTTTGCGGCTCTGAGAGCCTGGGCCCCTGGACCTCGTGGAGGATCTGAGTCTCCGAGAGGCGTCTCGGCCATTTAGGAGGTGTGATGCGTGAACTTCGTGAAGACGGTGAACTGGGTGAAGTGAGAAGAAAACTAGAAATGTGATGCGTGATGGTGAACAGTGTGATGCGGCTAGGGTTTTGGACTCTCAGTCCTTTTGGACCCGACTTAAAAAAATAAATAAATAAAATAAAATCTAATCGTGTAATCATGTCTGATGGGTCAACCTGCGACACGATTATAAACGGGTCATAATCGGGTAAACCTGATAATGTCAAACCCAAACCCTGAATTTTCTTGTCGTATTCGTATTGGGTTCGCCGGTCGTGTCAAAAATTGCTAACCCTAGTTCTCGGTATGGCCAGAGGATAAACATCAAGTCTGGCAGTAGTGTGAAGCCAGGAATTTGTTTGGCTTGTGTTTTGTCCTAGATCACAATTATCCACCCTAATGTGTGTCATATCAACCTCGAAGGGATCTTAGTCAGAATGCAAGGAAGGGACTCTACAATCAAGTCCTCTATGGAGTCCAGAAAGAGACACTAAGCTTTGTCCGATGGTTGCTGGACGGTATGGAAGATGTTCAATTTTACCTTCATATTCCTAAACCTGATCTTCATAATTCTGGTCCTACAGTTTATGTTCTCATTAGTTGTACCTAAGAAAGGGCGACTGAGGATTACAAGGATCATCTTGGTGGGATTGGCCACCGGTTCAGTATGAAGAACGATGAAGTCGACAAGGAAATAGAAATTGTCGACTCGAATGACAACATCCTCAATGATTCCCCGCGGTTTCTTGCTGGATCTATTAGCCAATTGGAAGATAATTGGTGGGCTTCAATTCCCCCAAATTGAGCAGTAAATAAACTGAATAAGTTAGTAGATTCACTCCAGCCCCCAAATCAAGGAGGGCTTTCTCAATCTTGTGGTTTCCAATAATGCAAGAGATGATTGGAGCACTAGGGTCTTTGAACTTTGGAGGGAGACTATGCTGAAGGATAGAGCTGACCTGCTCAGTGACAAATACCTTCTTCGGAGTGCGAGCCCTTGTTCTTCGCTTTTGAGTACATAGATCTTTGAGGAACTTAGCATAGGATGAGATTTGTCTGATGGCATCCAGAAGTGAAAGGTTGATTTTTACCTGTTTGAAGACCTCCATCATATCTTGTATTTTCTCTACTTGTTTCCAGAAGTGAGAATGTGCCTTAAGACGATTTGAGAATGGGGGCCGGGGCTCATATGGTATCTTAGGAGTGGGAGCGGATGAAGAAGAAGCCTCATTGTTTACTTGCTTACCCTCTTCCTTCTACAGATTTTGTGAAATCTCAGTTTGCTTATCCTTCTTTTCTTGCACATGATTGTCGACCTTTCTTCCACTTTGCAATGTGGTGATGGCTTAAACTTGCTGGTGATGTGAAGTACCTTCTTTTACCATGTAGTGTCCCTTCGGGTTGGCCACCGGCTGATAAGCACTAAATGTTGCACATTCAAGCCCCTTAATTCGCATTTGTTAACTCCTTAGCTTCTTTGTAATATAATGTTTTGCAGTGTTTTTGTGTTTTAAGAATTTTCATGATGCTAAGGAAAAAAGACAAGTTAAACCATCAAAATTGAGTTTAAAAGGAGCAACAAGTTTTCTGCCAAGGCATTCCGCTCGAGCGCACAACCAGAAGAGCTTGAGTGCACCTATGCTCACGCGCAAGGCCAAACAATGCTTGAGCACAGGAATCCAACCAGCTAGTAGGGTGAGCTCGAGCTCACCAAAATGCAGAATCACTACAGAAATTCTGGAAAAAAAAAAAATAGTTGCAGCAGCGAATCCAAACTTCCTACAGTTCTGAAACAGAGTAGAAGATGCCTTTCTTCAAGAGGAGGAAATCTGATTTTGCCTTTAAATAGAGGATTAATGTACATTTTAGAGAGAGATGGAGAAAAGAGTGAAAAAATAGAGTTTTCAGTTTTCTTAGTTTTTTCTAGTCTCTCTCAACAAGAACTCGTGGACAGCAAGTCTTGGATGGATTTCTCTTCAATCAGAATGCATTCCAGCACCTCCATGAGTAGCTAAAAACTCTTCATAGGTTTTTGATGTAACCCTTTCCAAATATCAATAGCTTAAATTGTATTTTTCTTTGGGATTTTTTGCATAGGCATGATGATTGTATAACTTAGAGGATTACAACTCTTGTAATTGGTTTTAATGATTATATGCAATCTTGACGAAATAATTATCTTGTCTTAGAAAGCTTTTTATCTTAATTGAACTCAAATCATCCTTATTTTCTATGACGATAAGAATGATGGTTATGCAATGGTATTCTTTGACATGCAAGCAAGAGACTTTGATAGCTCATGCCTAGGGTAGACAAATCATACTACACTTTAGTTTAGTGTAATGTAGGGAGATGATTTGTGCTAACCAAAGATGAATTATGCTTAATCCTTGATTGTTTGTAAACAAGTTGATAAATTTGATAATCCACACTAATCAAAGATGGGTTATACTTATTTTTTTATGATGGTATTTTCTTGACACATTGTTGTGTGTTTGACAAACACAAACAAGTAATATACTGCCTAGAATGAATTTCCCTTGTTAAAAATGATAGTCATTGTTACAAGGTTAGTGGTGAAATCAATTTCCTATTCTCTACCATCGTTTAGATGCGTTTTAAATTGTATTCCAACATCTAGTTTAGTTTTTTAGTTTACAAAACAAAACCCACAAAATCAATTTTCTGCGGAGTTAAGTTAGATTAAGTTTTATTAAGACTTGATAAACACAACCAACGCAATCCTTGAAGTTCGATACCCTCTCTATAGAACCTATCCTACAGTGATTTGTGCTATTGCGAGTGGTATTATTATTAACATTTCAAAACGACCACATTACTAGATGACTTGAAAGTTTCCCATCTTCCCTCATGTTGAGGGTATTAGCCATTTGTCCCATCTGAGCCTCTAACATGGCAATGGCTTGGGAGTGAAAGTTCACTATTTGACTCATTTCGCTCACAAGTTTCAACATCTGATTTTGAAAGTCAAAATCTGACCGAGGAGATGGTGTGGCCTGAGATTGCTGCTGTGGAGGCCAATATATGGAAGAAGGGTGGTAAGGCTGTTTGTTAGATTGAGCTTGATTGTGCACCCTTGGGGCCGAGTTGCCTAAAGCTTGAGCCTTCCATTAGAAGTTTGGATGACTTCTCCACCCCAAGTTATAAGTATTAGAGCACGGATCATTACCCGGACATGAAAATGCTACATTGACCTGCTCATGTGAAACATCAAAAAAATTTCTAGCAGTAGGACAATCATTTACATGATGCATAGGACTAGAACAGACTGAACATGGTTCATGCTGTGTGTGCATGTGAGCAGAATTAGGAGTAAAACTAGCAACCATCAATTGATCTAACTTCCTAGTGATAGCATCAACTACTTGGGTAGCTACATCCGAAGAATGTCCTATTTCAAAAGACTTTCAATTTTTGGTGCTTTAGGTGCATGTGCCCTACATCTAATGGATGCGTGCCGAATAGAATTTATTACTCAAGTTTTCAAACAAGGTCCATGCTTCATCCTCACTTGTCATCATAAATGTCCCCCCACAAGATGCATTTACCATTTGTCTATTAGGCTCGGTCAAGCATTCATAGAAGCTTTGCACTAGTTGCCATTTCGGGACAGCGTGGTGCGGGCATGATCTAAGCAAGTCCTTAAGTCTTTCCCAGATCTCATACAGTTGTTCGCCTCATGTTGGGAGATACTAGTAACAACTCTCCTAATGTCATTGGTCTTTCCTATGAGAAAATACTTCTTAAGGAATTCTTGTTGCAATTGAGCCCAAGAAGTAATGAAGTTTGGTGCTAAGGAATGAAACCAATGTTTGGCTCTTTCCTTGAGGGAGAAGGGAAAGAGACACATCCTTAGGGTATCTTTGGTGAACCCAGTCAATTTAATGGAAGAACAGATTGATAGGAATTCCCAGAGGAAGTCATACGAGTTTTGATGAGCATTGAATATTGCATATTCAAGCCCCTTAACTCACATATGTTAGGCTATTAGTTTAATTATGGTATGATGTTTTACATTGTTTTTATGTTAACAGAATTCTTAGGACCTAAAGGAAAAACACAAGTACTTCTTTGGTTTTTTAGCTTCAAAAGCAGAAAAAACGAAATCCAGCATTCTGCGAGGCAAAGGGCTCAAGCGCAACTTACCTAGGCTCTAGCACCATACCCAAAACATCACACTCGAGCGCAATTAATTACCTGGGATCAAGCGCAGTCGCGCGACAGAAGCTGACAGCAAGGCAAAATTAGAAAAGGAAAGAGGTTTTACTTCTCCTACTTAGACTATAAGTCCTAGAAGACCACGAATTGGACTAGGGTTACCCCTGTACTCTATAAACAAGCCTCTAATTCATGCTTTAAGAGTTTTCCACATTACATAATATAAATCAATAGGATTAGTGACTAGGTTTTTGGAGAAAAGTGCTTTAAAGTTCCAGCAGCTTCTTGGGATGAATTTCTCTCTGACAAAGACGATTTCTAGCAACTCCATGAGCAGCTAATTCATCCAAAGGATATCATGTAGCCATTTCCAAGTAATTATGGTATAATTGTGTTTTTCTTTGGGAATTCTATGAACATGAGTGATGGTTGTTTAATCTTGAGATTATGCTTTAAAGTTTATATTCAATTTTAATAAACATCTTATCTTGTCTTAGAAAGTTGTTTATTTCTATTGAACTCAACCTTCGTATTTTGTGATTGTATGAATGATGGTTTTACAAAGGTTTTAATGGACACAAAATCAAGAGGGTTTGATAGGTCATTCCTAGGAAGGATGAATTGCTCTACACCTTAGTTTAATTTAGGTAGAACAATTCATGCATTGCCGAAAGATGAGTTATGATTATCCCTTGATTACGGTAAGCTAACCTAGAGAAGACGAATCATACCGCATCTTAATAGTTAAGTAAACAATCTGTTGCAACCAAAGATGTGCTATTCTTATTTCTTAATAAAAGAAATGTCTTGACAACATTGTTTGGTGCTTGACAAACACACACGAGTCATATCATTCATATAAGTGAAATTCCCATGCTAAATGCAATTTAGCGTTATTATGAGGTTAATGGTAAAATCGATTCCCTATATCTTCTCCATACTATCTTACTTTTACTTTTATGTTTTTATTTAGTTTCAATTACAAAACAAAAATCAAATATCCTTTCTGAATTAGATTAGCGTTAATTTCAATAACTTAACAACAACCCACAATCCTTGAGGTTCAACACCCTCACATAGACCCTATCCTATAAAGATTCGTTCTATTGCGAGTGATTTATTTTATTATTGGTACGCTCAAGACCACATCAGGTTTTCAGTACTAAGCCCAAGGAAAGATGGTAAACTTTGTATAGTGCTAGGCTTAATCTCATACTGAGATTCCATAACGTCCGGCAACCTGAGACATGTGGGAGAAGTGTACGTGGTAGGGAGATAATGATCTCTCAAAGCCATAGGGTTATCATCGTCCATAGTCTCAGTGGGACGCTCTCCTAGCAAATCAGAGTTTATTTCGGACCTAAGTTGTCTAAGAGTGCATTCAATGTCGAGGTCAAAGACAATGATAAAGAACGACGACCCAACATAAACTAAAAGAAAATAAAAACATAAAAACATAAAACTAAAAGCTCACAAACGGTCCGTAGGAGTATTGGAATTCAGGTGTTGCAGCTGTTGGAATTAGGTAGATTGGCGCTAGTGTGCTTGAGCTCACTATCGGCAGGGAAGGGCTCGAGCGCAGGGATGATGCGCTTGAGTGCAGATTGCTGGAAAACTTGGGTGCTACGGACCTGGGTGAGAAAAACTAAAAGGAATAACCAAAAAAAAAAAAAAAAAAAAAAAAAGAAAATAATTAAGCTAGATTTAATCTTTAAAACTTAATAACGCAACAGTTAAGCAATCCCCGACAACGGTGCCAAAAATTGATATGATTTTTTTAAAGCAAAAATTTATCAATAATAAATTACCACTCGCAATAATACGAATCCTTGTAAGATAAGGCTATATAGAGGGTGTCAAATGTCAAGGACTACAGGGGTGTTGTTATCAAGTTTATGAAGATTAAAAATAACTTAG
Organism: Alnus glutinosa; assembly: GCF_958979055.1. Lineage (NCBI taxonomy): Eukaryota > Viridiplantae > Streptophyta > Magnoliopsida > Fagales > Betulaceae > Alnus > Alnus glutinosa. The sequence continues at coordinate 15,429,226 of NC_084899.1, read as the reverse complement.
GAAAATATGGTTGATTTTGTTGTTGACTAAAGTGCATAAAATAAACGCAAAAGAGAGTTGAAATAAGAGAGAGAGAGAGAGATAAGAAAGTTGAAGTTGAATGGTGGCATTTGATCTGGTTTCCTTGTGCTATCCCAAAACATGCCTTTATTCTTTGGTTAGCAGTACAAAACCGGTTAACAACAAATGATCGCCTTCTTGTTTAGGGCTTCAATGGAGATCCTCTTTGTGGGTTCTGTCATCATGTTCTTGAAAGTAGAAATCATCTTTTTTTTAGTGTAGTTTCAGTTCAAAAATTTGGAAGTCTTGTATGCAGAGGTGTCCTGGTGTGCCTTGTTTGCTTGACTGGCAGGTTCTGTTGACAGAGGGTTGCAGAAATTGGAAGAAGAAAACTATGTTGGGGGTTCTGTGCCGATTGGTTTTTGGATCTGTTGTATATGGTTTATGGAAAGCTAGGAATGCTATTCGGTTTTGTGGCGTTCCTAGTTCTGAGGAGCAGATTCTTAAGAGGATCTTTTGGGAAGTTAGAACCCGAATTGCTGGGAAAGGTTCTTTCGAGAAGACTAGAATAAATGTTCTGATTTGTCAGATTTGGAATTTAGATGATTCTGTTTTAAACTAATTCTAGTCAGTTGTTTCTTAGTTTGTTGTTGTTTGGTTGCAACGTGTTTTGTTTTTGTTGTGAGATGTTGTTGTTTGCTTTGCTGCAGCTGCTTGTTTCTGCAGTTTGGCTGTTTTTGTTTTGTTGAGTTGTAATTGCGTAACTCTGTTTCGGTGGTTTAGATGTTAATAATATGCTTATTGATCTAAAAAAGAAAAGAAATAAGAGAGAGAGAGAGAGAGAGAGAGAGAGAGAGAGAGAGAGAGAGAGAGTAGGGTATTGACTTCACCACTATCCGCGCATCAATGGTTAATCATATTTAATCAAAGAAATTCATTCTATGCATGTAATAAATAAACAAGAAAATACCTTATTAAAGAATAAGTATAATCTATCTTCGGTTTGCACGGACCATTCACCTAACCAATAAGATACAGTACAACCCGTCTTCTCTAGGTATGGATTATCTAATTCTTTAATAGGATACATACAATCAATAGAATTGTATAACCCATCTTCGGTTGGCCTGGACCGTCTAACTAAATTACACAAAACTAGGGTGTAGTACGATCCGTCTTCCCTAGATATGGCCTATCTAACCCTCTTGATCATATGTCAATTAAAACCATTGTATAATCATCATTCCCATAATAATAGAAAATAAGAATGATTTGATTTCAATAATGGTAAAAAGCTTTCTAAGACAAGATAAGGATTTCACCAATATTGATTATGAATTTAAGAACAATTGCATTAAAATATTAAGAAAAATATCAAATTGTAGCAATTCTCATAATTATACAAACAACATGCATAGACTGAAATTCTCTAAATTAAGATACAATCAAACCATTGTGCTTGGATAAGGTTACATCAATACCCTACGAAAGGTTTTAGCCGCTCATGACACTGCTGAGATGGTCTCCTGCCATGATTTACTCATCTTCAGCTCTTCAAGCCTTCAAGAAGTATTTTACTGAATTTTAGCTCTAGGTAGCACTGTGTTTCTTCAATGTTTAGAGGCTTATTTATATGGATTAGGAGACCCCTTGAAGCCCTAGAAACCCTAGGAAAAACGTAGGTCAGTCTCCTAGTCCAAGTAGGAGACTGAAATCCTAATCCAAGGTGGAAAAGGACTGTTGTCGTGTGCTGTACGCCCGAGTGTGCTCGAGTCCAAGGGAAGTGCGCTCGAGCTTAGGTAATGATGCGCTCACAAGCCCATGGCTACCAACATGCTTCCAAAGTGTCCTTTAAGCACAATTTTCACTGGAATTCTTGCATCTATCATATAAAGCCTTGAAACACGAAAACAAAACAAAACAAAATTAAACAAATAACAACGCTAAAGAATTAATATATGCGAGTTAAAGGGCTTGAATATGCAACATTCGGCACTGATTGCATAACCGGTATTTTAATAATTTATTTATTAAGTCATGGACTTACGCAGTCACTTTTCTTCCATTCATCGAACACCTCAGTGTTTATGGCTTAGCAGGTTGGAAGGCGGTAGAGTGAGAAATTCGCTGGGGTGAAGATGTCAAGCGAATGGCTCGTATTGTCAGGTTGGGCAATTGGTAGTTTATTGCTATAGTAATGTATGTTTGAAAGCTCTGAGTCTATAATTGATGATACATGATTATGTCTCAGAGGTTTATTGCTAAAAGTCTCAAATCATGATTTTTCACTTTCCACATGCTTTTAACTCTAATAAGTTTATGGGTAATTCTATTAGTCAGTTACCAGTTAATTGATCTGGAGGAATCGCTAGTAACTTTCCTAAGTTAAATAAATATAATTATGTAATTTTAGGGGCATTACATGAAGTGTCTATTGAGTATATAAGCATTGAATTGATGATTGCACCGATAAAGCAGTTTAAAAGTCATGTGGAACATATAGGACTCATTGATTCATTTTGTACTTAGTTTCTCTCTATTAGTCTATAGACATCACGTTTTGCACACATGTATTAATTTTATCAGTTGGGATATAAATAAAGTTATACCCAAATGGTTTATAGGAAGTCCATTCATATAGTTGCTCATAAATTACTCATTTAGGGAGTATTATGAAATCATGAGAGTTCCCTTCCAAAAAAAAAAAAATGAATACATGGAAGTGGTGACTCATTATATAATGGTATATCATCATATTCATGTGTAGTATTCTTTGTGTGTAGGAGTATTCCATGAATAAATTGACATAAATAAAATTATGGTCATTATTAAAGTACCTAACACAATACAAAAATGCTTGTGTCATGATAACCAAGTGAGAGAATATTAGAAATCTCATAATAGTTAATGTGTCCCACATGCTACATACGGTTTAATTAGACACAATTTAAATTGTTCGGTAATTTATTCCAAATAAGAAATTATTTATGGAATCATAATTGAAATTGATTTTTATTCCTTGATAGGAAGAACAATTAAGAAAAAGTTTTAATTGAAAGTCCAAGACCTAGCGCCTATAAATACAAAGCCTATGCATTTCATCTATAAAGCATTATTGAACATAGGTTAGAAGACACCTCTCTACTAAAATATTCTTTTAAAGTTTTTATTGCTGAGGTTCTTTGATTTGTTTGAGCAAATATGGTGGAAATATGTAATGAACTTTCTTATTTATAGGATATTTTCTATGATTTAGATGGAAATGGATATGAAATTAGAATGGATATTAATGGATTTGTAGAATGAAAGAATGGAATGGATAAACTGAATATTGAAATTGATAAAAGGTTGACTAATTCGAGCTTAGTCGGGCTCCAAGAACTACAATTCTAAGAAAACACTTCAACACTTTCGATCCCCATCTTTACACTCCCTTTGGGCTTTTATACCTCATATATCTTCTAACTAACTAACAATTAAGCCCATTATTACAATTATATCCCTTACCTATTATATCCCTTACATTACCCACCCCTTCAAAGCATCTTGCCCACAAGATGCGGGCGTAAAAAGAAAAATACCCAGTCGGTCCTTTTGCTAATTATAATCAGCTCGTTAGTAGCCATGCTCAATTGAACGAAGACTGGAATTTTTCCAAAAACCAATTCCTCTAGAATTCTCTAATGCTTAGCTAAATCCCAACTTCAACGTACTGTTACCCCGTGCCAGGTGTTCATTTTTACTTCTGTTTCCATCTACTTATGCACTTCGCCACACTGTCCAACATCTGAACATCTTGACTGCCCAACACATCACTTGACACACACCCTGCTCAAGGCTAGTCGATTCAAACACTGAACTTGACACTTCACATTGATGAACAAAGGATCCTCCTGTGACTCAAACTATGTGCATTCGGACCATCTGGAAGCTGTCTCTTCTCCATGGAATGGCTCCATGCTCTCTTTGCCATATAAAGAATGACATGAAGAAACCTAACTTCAGTCCCATTGTAACCTAACTTCTTCATCTTCTTCCAACGTGAGCCTCTTTAACTGTGCATCCAACATCATCCAGTACAAGAGATTGTAAAGCCAGTGGTAGAAACAAATGCAAAAAATTTCCAACGCCATCTATGCTTCCACATAACAAAAATCATACCGTTCTCAGTCAGGTACTGAAACACAAAAGGGCTCAAAATGTGCATCACAATCTTCTCCTTTGTTCCTTGGCACTGAATCAGCTCTTGATTCCAGCTGTGATTTCTATTTTCAATATCGAAAGATTTCTTGCCTGGATCAAAAATCCAGCTACCGATTCCTCTCTTTGCAAGTCTGTTCTCAAACCCCAAATTCAGAAACCCCTTTTCCTCTCCATCCTCCCCTGTATATTCCAAACCTAAATGGACGTTAATTCCCAATTTCCTCTTCTTCCTTTTAGCCGATATTGAACGTAGCCCAACATCACTAAAACCCATCGAATCCCTCTCTTCTTCTGAACCCAACCCATTTCCACTCAATCCACAAATCAGGTCATTCTTCTGTATCTTCAATGGCTGGGTTGAGGGAGGGATAGGTTCTGATTCGAGCAACTTTACTTGGATTGGTTGAGGAATTTCGTCGAATGGTTGGTGGGGAACAATGATTGCTGTATCCTTGAAAGCCAGTGATGGATTCTCAAATTTTCTGGATTCGACCTCCTTGGAAAGATCTAAACCACCATCACCATGCTCAAGAATCGGATGTACCTTCTTTAACTCCATGTTTTCTATCTTTGGAGACGGTTCTAAAAATTCATCGTTCTTGATTTGCCCATTTTTTTCTTCTTGAATTCCCTCACCACAAACTTCTAACTGTTCAATTGTCCTTCTTTCTTTAGATAATATGATTCTGCCCTTTTGCAAAATTTCATGTTCTTGAAAATCCTTGATTTCTTTCTGTTCCACTGATTTTTGTTCTTCTTCCGGTTCTTGGAAATCCATTTCTCTTCCCTCTGGAATTTCATCTTCATATTTTTTTGCAACTGTTCCCCTTTCCTGCCCTTATCACTTCTTTCGAACAATTTTTAATGGATTTAGTCAAACTCTCCTGTTGATTCTGATAATTCTTCAACTTTTGTTCTGTTTCACGAGGATGCCCAAATCTACTGTTTATTAGTCTCACAAAATTATTCCACTAGGTATCAACTGTAAAGACTCCCTTCCGTTCCATTTCTACCAACCAAGCTAGAGCTTTACCTTCCATATGATACGAGGCGAACATATATCTGTGATAATCGTCTGGAGTACCATAATAGTTGAAACATGGGTGAATCTTGAACATCCAAGCCGAAAGATTCTGACCATCAAACCTGTGAAGATCCATTTGATGATCCTGCCTCTGCACTTCTTCATAATCCCTGCTAAACCTCCTCCTTTCTTGATGATTCTGCTGGCCATACCAGTACTAATCCTCAACATAATCCTTGCCAAACCTCCTCATTTCTTGATGATTCTGCATGCTATACCAATACTGATCCTCATCTTCATTTTGTCTTGCATGCCTTCATCGGTCTTCAAAGTAATTGGGTTTGCTTCTGTTATTCTCTAGGACTTCCTTTTCTTGAAAGATTCTTTCTTGAAAATTCCTGCTTTCTCTTCCTGCGGGTACTTCTTTCCTTCTTACATCATAACAATGTTGTTGCTCCCGCCAGTGAGAATCCTCTTCATACCTTCTGCCTCCCCTTCTTTCTTCATTATAATGATGGTCCTTTTCATACCTTCTGGCCCCCCTTCGTTCTTCATTATAATGTTGTTCTATCCAGTGCAGATCTTCTTCTTCATCTAACCTCTCAGTTCTTCTCTTTTCTTCAGAATACCGGTTTTGATTTCTGCCCTTCTCAAGAATGTGCATCCTATCATAACGACCTTCTTGGAATTGCATATTTCTCCTAATTGTCGCCATTGTTGAATCGAACGGCTCTGATACCACTTGTCATGAACTTTCTTGTTTTTGGATTTTGTTTGTGTATTTTGTAATCTAAAAGATAGAGAAAAGAATAGAAATTGAATGAAGAATACGTAGACTATTGTATTGAAGATAGAATAGGCTGATTCGAGCTCAGCCAAAGCTCCAAGAATGGATGATTCGAGCCCACCCAAAAAGGCTCCAAGATTACAATTCCTAAGAAAACATTTCAACACTTTCGATCCCCATCTCTACACTCCCTTTGGGCTTTTATACCTCATATATCTTCTAACTAACTAACAATTAGGCCCATTATTACAATTATATCCCTTACCTATTATATCCCTTACAAAATAATTCTAAATCTTTTTCTTCTGTTGCATATTTATAAAGCAAAATGGAACTAAATGATCTTCCCTTGGCTCCGGCCAGTTTTCATGAGAACTAATCTTAGAGAAAACTCCATGTTGAGAAGCTCAATTACAATTTCAATCTCTAATTCTTTATGCAAATCGTCAGTTACTAGTTATTACTATCTGAAATGTAATTTTTCTTTCGCTGCATCACATAATCTAGACATGCGTTAAATATTGCAGTCTCTTCATTGCTATAGAAATGTAATGATTTCCTTGGTATATTGAAAGAATGATGTCATCAACAGGATATACAATTTTTTTTCTTTCTTTTTTTTTCTTTTTTTAAGCACATTTCTGATAATACACATAAGTAACAAGGATATGTAAACATCTGGTTGAATCAATTTTTTTTTTTTTAAAAAAAAAAAAAAAAAAAAACTGATAGTTTCCGTAAGCTGCAAGATTCGTCCGCATGCTGCGTTTTCATTTACCGATGTTCTCTGTTTCATCACTAAATTCCCTCGACAACCCTTCTCTCCTCCTGAACTCTATTTTTCTCTTTTCTTTCTGTAAAGATGACGCTGTATGGGTGGGTTTTACTTGTTCTTCTTGCCACCAGCCAGAATTCGTTGAATCTGAAGCCCTCTGCTGAAAGCTTGGTTGAATAGCAGCCTGGTTTGGAACTCTGAAACAAATGGGAACCAGGCCAGTACAGCCACAGGCGCTAAGATTACCAGCCCCATAAGGTATTCATAACCTCTTGCTAGAGCTTTGACAGATCCCCACATTCCAATGCCCTTCACCAATGGCCTGCATGCTTGTGATATCTGTCATTCAAAGGGCATCGCTTTATTAATGAAGAGTGAAATATACCTATCCAGCTCAGACTGCACTAAAACTGACTACAATCTCATGTACAAATTGGAATGGAATTTATTCTCTACTAATAATGAATCTTAACTGAAAACAAATAAATCATAGAATGTAGAAAATTTATTCCAAACTGGCTTCAAATCAACACAAAGGTTCACTATGCAGACAATCATTCCAATTTTTTTTGTTGCAATTATTGGACCATGCTACACTGGTTGCTCGAGTCGGTTAGTAGAGATAGAGGAAATACAAAGATTTGTTTGAAAAAAAATATATATATATATATGTATTCAAATGCGTCAGGTACCTGCAGAAGTGCCCATCCTGTTGGCATGAAGGCCAGCAGGCTTGCAAAGATGTCTCCAACTGTGAGATCAAGAACAGTGAAGAGCACGACAACAGTGACTATGGATCCAATAAAAAGGAGTAACTTCAGAAGACGGAACATCAGCTGGAAATCTGCACTGAACTTCTTTCTACCCATGGAAACAATCTGCAGTCCAAAGTTGTACCATTAAATGAAATAAAAGCCCCAAGTCATGACTAGAGGCAAATTCTTTACATTCATAGAAACTTTTGGAGCTTGAGACTAACCTTTAAGATGATCATGACAGCTACAATGACCAGCCATGACAGACCATAAACCTGGAACCAAAAAGCATGTTAGAAAAAAAATTTCTTAACTGGGTACTTAGTTTGTTTTAATTGTAAAAGTTCCCTAGTTCAAGATCTTCTAACCCATTTCAAAACAAGTTCTCAGTTTGAACTCATCTATGCTAGGAAAAAGCAGACAGCAGCATTTATTTATTCTATTTTATTGTCTTAGCCAAATGGTAGAAGATTGCAGTCTTCTGAGATCATCCTCATCCAAACAGAACAACTTTCGTATATTTAGCCAGAGCTGCAACCAGATGCTTCTTTTCCATGCATCACAATGCATCCATCATCACCATTTGGGTCCTAACCTTTGTTTTACTGGTACTTATAGTCACCATAAGGAAATTTTCAAATTTTCAAACCAAGGGCAGAGAGCTTAGTCTACAGAAAGATTAAGTTTTTAGCAACTATTATCTTAGTGAAACTTTAAAATTCTGGACAGCAAATTCAAACGAAATTTACGTAAACGTGATATTAAATGTCAATAGCCAGCTGCTAAACTTACAATAATGCTCCTCTCTTCTTTTACTGCATGTAGATGATATACAATTCCATACTGATAGAGAAAGAAGCGCAGTGAAAGAATGATCTCCCAGAACCTTCCTAAAAGTCCAGTGTATTGCATGTGTTCCTGTTCCTCATCCCACCAGGATTCCCAGCTCTTGTTTGCTGGTACACCAATACCGCCTCGGCTGCTTATCCACTTTGCCCAATCATCCCAATCTTCCACTATCTTCTGCCATTCAAATCCTGAAGGGTTGAAAAGGAAAGGAGCAAACAACCAAGAAACCACTAAGAACCACATGGAGAATGTTAGGAGGGCATAAGATGTAGGATCTGGAACTGCTGAACCATAAATCCTATAAACTATAAGCAATATCATAAGCTCCAGCCCTTTCACAAAGTGGCTCCTTGAGTATAGCCTGTAGTTCTCCGCAAACTTCTCATGCCGGACTACAAAACCACGCCCAGTTGCTCTGTACCTCGCCCCTCCATGCAGGATGGTGCGCCCAAAATAATGGACCTTTGTTCCAAGGGAAAAAGTGAAGAAAACTGCAGCTAGCTGCAGCTGCATAATTATTATGTCACCTAATGCAGTTCTGAACCCCCTCTCCAGTCCAATCTCCATGGCCATGGGCAAGGCCATCAAAAGACCAATTTGAACAAGGGATTGTGAAGCCATGGCTGCCTTTAGAGGATCGCGTCCCTTGTTCCTGGCAAATTTAACTATTTCCTTCTCCAATCCACTCAATGACAAGTAAAGTTTGCCGTATAAGTAAACATAGACTGTGATGACAACCATCTGCATAACAAGAAAGAGTTATTTTTAGCTGAAGAAGATGCAAACTAAATTAGTAAACTTTCTAAATGCAAATCTAAGCACTCAACGGTAAGTTGGTCCTTCATATCCAGTTTTTCTTCTATTTCCATATTAAATTGATGTAAATGGTAAACAACCTAATTTTATTTTATTTTTTTACCTCTTTCTCTTTCTTTTTTTTCTTTTTTTTTTTAATTTTCTTGAGAGGGGGGGGGGCGGGGGGGGGGGGGGGCTGTCATTAAGTATATCAAACTGAAATGCACGTTTCTCTTTCTATTTATGATTTTAGCATACAGCAAGAATTGAACAGCGGTCTCCACTCCATGATGGCATGACCTATACTATCAAGCAAAGAAAGGAAATTAATTTATCCTTTCAAGAATGAAATAATAGGGATTATACCTCTTGGACTCAGCAAAGCATCTAACCTATAAATCACACTGGCAATTCTAAGGCACCACGAGAAGCCTTTCTTCAGTTTTACATAAAACTTCAGTGAAGAAAAGGATACAAAATAAAACTAATATGCTTAAGAGGGATGGGGTATCAGGGGGTGAGGGGACCTCATGAAATCTAGAAGCATTCTATAGCATAAGAAAAAACAGTTCATGCTGATTAGTTACACCCAGTTTAACACTTGTTTCCAGATACAGTTCTATAACTAATTTCACATGTACCCCCATAAACTAGAACTTCTAAAAAATTTGTGTGCTAACAAATCTTAATCAACTACTTGAGGTTGGCTTGCTTTTGTTTGGGAATTAGTATTTAAACAGTGCAATTAATAATATAAATTGACTTTTAATTCAGCCCCTCTGAAATAGTTATTTGATTGTCTTTCAGCTTGGATTACACATGTAATAGGAATTACCATTGAGCTGACATAGAATCCTACTGTCGTAAAATAAAAAGACAGCATGCGGAAAAAGTCAAAACGATGCCCTAATCGATAGAGATCCCTGGTCAGTGTCTGCTCTCCATTACCACAGGCCACTTTTGCTTCAAAGAGTGAGATTTGGTTGAGCCCGACATCTCGACCCTTTCCAACTTGGATGTACTCGTGGTGAGTAACATTCCCTCGTCTTAATGTTGAATTGAAACCTGCATAGGCAAAGCACATGTTAAGAAATAAAGCACATACCATGAATCTCTGAGAATATGGATGTTTTAAAATGCTACCGGCAAAGATGTCCTCGCTCAGATTGATGCCACGAGAAGCCTTGCTGATTCCACCACGGGTAATATGGAAGATTCTATCAAATACATCTGGATGACCATAGTGGAACCGAACCCTAAAACCAACAACAGTTTAAGGCACAATATAAGATGCTGCATTGTAGCTATTTAGATGATGAAACAATGGCAAAGAAAAAAAAAATCTCATTCCAATCTCGCTTCCTGTAACATAAGAACTCTGTCCAAATGATTAGAGCATGGTTTAAGGGGAAAAGGTAACATTCCAATAAAACATTAAAAAGAGTGGGAAAAAGCAATAAGAGAGAGGGAGAGAGGTTATGAAATTCACTACTAAATGAAACTCAAAATTATTTTTACCCATGACAAAAAATTTAGTAATTTATTGATGTATTATATACTTGTACAATCACCACACCTCAATCAAAACATAACACCTTTCATTCATCATAAGTCTATTCTCAACTATGTAATATGACAAATAAATTCTGGCTAGCTATTCAATATGAGCAAGAACTTGAAAAAAAAAATGCCTTGGAATACTTCATTAACACAAAGAAGGAAAGGACGAGAGAGGACATACTTCAAAGGTCTGGCAAGAACTCTTTGACCTATGGTAACAAATGAAGTTTCTTGATTTGACATAAACCAAGCTAATGAAGATACACTGCAGCACAGATGTTATAACATCTCAGAAATAACGAAGTCAGGATTTAAATGTTAAAAAATAAAAAGCTTATGGATCTGAATAAACAGAATTGCATCCAACCTTCCAGTAAAGATATGCTCACGAACACCCAAAATTGTAGGTGAACGCACTCCATGATCCTCGTTAAATTCTTCCAGAAGGTTACGCATCTTAAAAGCTTCTTCCAAGTAGTTGTCCTACAAGAAATTGACAAACTATCACAGTTTGGCCCAAAGAATTAATATTGGATGTGTTCGACTTCAAATTTCTATTGCTAACCTGGTTCATGTCAATGGCCTGAACAGCTTCCCCTCTAGTAAAAATTATAGCATGGTTCTGATTTTCAGGCTTCCCTTCTCCTATCTTTGCTGAGCCCGGCAATTTTATCCGATAGATTTCCTTTAAAGAACATACAACAATGATCAGTGTCTGTCTTTGTAAATCAATATGGTGGCTCTGTTCACATTACAAATAACAATTACCTGATCAAGATTATCGACAGCTTTGACCAATACAGAGTAGTAAACCTTTTGTACCTTTCCACTTTCTCTCTCTTCAACTTCGTCAATATATGCCACACGAAGAGAGGGATTACTGTATTGAAAAGAGAAAAAAAAAAAAAGATTGGGAATCATATTCTTGAACAAAATTAATGCAGCATTTAAATCTTCAAAGAAATCAAATTGCATAAACCTATAAACTTCATCAGAAGGAGAACATACTTAACCATCAAATTAAGAATGTCTGTTGCACGGCGATCTCCACTCCGCTTCTGTTTCCCATAGTTCTGACAGGTAGCAACATATGTGAATTTCATGTCAGCCACAGCCTCTAATTGAGCATATAGGGATCTCTGACTTTTCTTATCTTCCTCTGATGGAATTGTGACAGCTTTGTAGCCTTCCAGTATCTCTGCTCATAATAAAAACAGGCTAAAGCAACCATAACTACCTCCAAAAGTAAATACTTCAGTAGACAGTAAAGGCAAACATTAAAAAAAATAATAATAAATAAATAAATAAAAAAGAAGAAGAAGAAGAAGAAGAAAAAAGGAAAAAAGAGTTGAGGCCTCAGGTACCATGCTTGGCCAAATGTTACCGGAGAAAAAGCTAATACACACTTACCACTTTCGGAAGCCATGTCAAGAAAAGCCTGAAGCTTCAAAGCCCGCCGATAATACATCATTCCCCTAACTGCAAGGCTAAATTTATTAAGACCAAAGACAAAAGTTGATATATATGATTAATGGAGATAATAATGCATCAAATACCTGTCCTGCAGAGAGTTTGTCCCCGCAAGGAGACCCAATGACGAAGCTGCAATATGTTCTCTTCATTTTCCCATATCTCACTATCTTTTTTGCAATTTAGTCGCTCCATGAAGTTATTCCACTCATCTAAAAAAGTCAGAATATGATTTTTTAAATTAGTAACGCCAATCACAATGAAGTCACTTCAAACAAAATCAATCTACACTAGACAGAGTGTTACCATGGATATTTATAGTATCACAAACCTGGGAAAATCTTTTGCAGGTAAAAGATGATTGATACACCATCTTCATTTTCCATCTCAAGGTCAGCTTTAGAATAGACAGTTTCCTCACTATAGTATGGAGTCAAGACACTTCCAATAGCAAGAAAATGATTTAATAACTACATGACAAGAGTAATAATTTCAAACACTTAAAAGCTTCACCTGCTATTCAGGACATAATTATTGGAAAACCCAGAAGAAATTGTTGTATCGTAAAGAAATAAGAAGCTAAAATAAATTTCACTAATCATTTGTAGTTGCATCTAATATGGCAAGCAAAATTCAATTATTGATATAGGTAGAAAGGTAAATTCCTACGATTACTAATCATTTTGGCTAAGTATAGTTCTTTCCCTTGACAGTTTGTAATATCTTGCCAATCATGCTTTTGAAGCCATGCAACATAAAAGTACAATGAATGCTTTACATTTCTATGAGCAATGGCAGGTCTATAAACAAAGGAAAATACTTACAATGACTGGTTTTTTCAGAAAGAACCAACCAAAACATAGTTGAGAAATGTTCTAAGCCAATATATATAAAACATAAATCACACCTGAACGAGAGCATTTTACGAACTCGTGGAGCACGTGGCATGTCCATGAACAATGAGTTTGTGAAAAATGCAATCCTTCTACGTGCTTCAAGATTTGTTGGTACATCAAGAGCAGATTCCCTCACCGTCAATAGTAGATACAGACGTCTTATCTGAAAAATGTAATAAGCGATAAAATTGTCATTTTTATCAAAAATTTAATAGATTATTTCATTATAAACTATTTTTGAGTATGAATTAATGGTTTGATTGCTATAAGTTAATTCATATATTGTACCTGTTCTTCCCATTGTGCAGTGACTGTAGGAGGAAAAACTATAGCAGGTTTCGCATCAGTGCCAGCAAAAAGTTGCCTTCCAGAATCCTTGCTACTATGACCAACTTCTACCAGTTCACTAAAGAAATATATTACATCAGAGAAAAAAGAAGCACTGTAATCTTCATATGGAAAAACAGCAGGATATCCCACTAAACTTGTAAAATAAATTGCTAAAAACTGATTGGAACAAAGTTAACCAACCGTATCTCATTCACCATCATATCACGAGTAACTACTTCTAACATGTCTTGCAGCAAAAGCACCAAAGTATCTTTCTTGGATGGATCGCTGTCTTTCTGCAGAATGAAGAGGAAGCAGAAAATTTCTATTATATAACAATCATGCATAAACAGACATAAGTTGCAGATATGACAAGTACTTTTCTGTAAAAACTAACCAAGATCCCCACAAGCTCCACAAATTTAGTGCAAAGTGTAGGCAAAGAGCCCATTCTGAAATTTACAAGAAGTGTATTCTTTGAAATGTTACTTTCGACTTCTTTAAAGATGATGCCCATTATCCTGTTACATTACTATTGATGTTAGAGGTTCTAGCAATGATACAAAATGGGAAAAATAAATCTATCCTGCTTCTTGATTTATACTAATTTCATACATACAAAAGAATCAAAATATTATTGATTTATCTTGCTTTCCTTCTGTCCAATTTCATCTTGCATCAGAAGATCTTAACCTTCTATATGCTTCAACAATTACTAATAAGATTCATGTCAAGCAAGTCAACAAAAAATGGGAAATTTTATAATATAACTAATAATATATACCAACTGTACAGGAATCATACACCTGAAATTTGTTTAATCTTGGTAAATCTAGGATCAGTTGAAGATATATATTTCAGTCAGGACCAAGTGGTGACAATAATAACCTTTTCTCGGTTTCACCAACCACTAGGGCATTCAGGACATGTTTGAATGATTCATAGCATTCAATCACAGCACATTTCATATATTCATCCGCACATATGCGCCTCCAAAGGTCAGAGTCCTTGGATCGAAATTGAGCAGCCATATCCAATGCTATTGGGATCTTCAGGGTAGACAAACAGTCAACAATAAAAAGAGGTAACAGATACAATACATTTTTGAAAAAGGATTATGCTTGACCTTGCTAGCAAGCAAAAAAGGTGGCCACTGAATTATTTTCAGGCTAGGATCTGATGAATAAGGAACTATCAAAAGGTCCATCTCCCTGCACGAAAAAAGGAAACTGTTCAGTTTTAACTGCATGATGGATAAAAAGATAGTTAGGCTGAAAAAACAGAGTAAATTGGTTAAGGGGCCTTTCCTGTCACTTAGTAGATCTTCCTCACGGAAACTACATATCACTTCATTCCATAACTGAGCAAATTTGGCAGCTTCACTTCTCCTGCTTGCCGTTATCTATAAAGGCACTCAATTAAAAGAGAGAGAGAGAGAGAGAGAAAGAGAGAGAACAGATGTACTCTACTCAACTTAGGCTACTAAAATATAAAAAATTTGAAAACATAAGTCCAACCTCAGCAAAACGTTTTGATAAAGAGAATCCCCTTTTCTGAGACTTATCAGAAGGCACCAAATATGTGTTAAATGCACCAGGTAAGGACTGGAACCTTGACCTTACCATGCCAAGTGTTCGTATCTGTAAGAAAAGAAAACAAGATGAACATAAACTGACTTCAAGGTTTAAGTCACAAGAGTTAGTACAAGTCAATGAGCCATGGAGTTGTTGCAATGCCACTACCATAATGCAGCCTATTGATTGCATAAGGTTAGATTAATCCCAGGTTTTCCCCCAAAAAGAAGTGGGTCATCTCAATTTTAAAAATGATACAACTGGAAGACTAAGATTTTCAATGAAATTGAAAGAAAATGGTGGTCGAGATTTAATGTTCGTTAGTTCAGTAAAGAGCTCCCGCCAAAACATTATCTTTTACAAATTCAGGTGTGTGTGTGTGTGTGTGTGTGTCTGTGTGTCTGTGTGTGAGAGAGAGAGAGAGAGAGAGAGATAGAGAGAATTCAATGAAGCTTGATCAAGCCTTCTTCAGCTTTTTCTTTAGCCAATTTGGTAGCTTCCTTCATGCATGAATTTGTTAATTAGCATTAAATGCACTTCCAGCAGAATATCCCAAGTACTGGCACTCTCTCGTTCAACCAATTCATGGGTTTCCTTCGAGGTTGGCCTTCCTTGTCATGGTGGCTTAGTTGGCACCAGCAGCTTTCTATTTCAGCTTAAGGCTGGCATTTCCTCCACTTGGTTTTTCCTCATGGCATGGGTGACGTTAGCAGATCATGAGCCATTATACAGCCACTATATATACAGGCTTTTGCCTTTTGTTTTAGGGAGTGATAAAAGCTTAGAGGAAGAGAGCCTACCAAGTTAAAGTAAATAGAAAATTCTCTGTGAGTAAGACTTTGGATGTATTGGGGCTTAGGATTTAAGTGCTTTTCACCATCTTTTGTACTCTACATTTTGTTAGTTTTTATTATTATTATTGTTGTTGTTGTTGTTTTCGCCTGTAGAAGTAGGTCTTTAGGCCAAACCACATAAATTTTGTGCCCTTTAGGTATGATTTTGTATTTTCTTCTTCTGTTTCTCTACCTTTTGCCACTCGAAATCTTAATTTGTCACAACATGATAATCTTAGGTTCACTTAGCATGAGCCCTAATATTTAGTTGTGCTACACAAGTATTGATGGGGGAAAAAGCCAATTAATCTAGCTTTGGCTAACATGTCATGCTCACGAACAAGGAACGAAAAGTATGAATGCAAAATAAAATGGATAGAATAATTGACTTTAAATGATGTATGATGACACACTATGTAGAATGAGAATAGATGTCATGAATAATATAGGAAAGAAAGAAAGGCATTTAAAGGGTCACCTCTCCTAGACGATCAAAGGCCCCCAGAACACCACCATATAAAGTTTGGTAAATGGCATACCAAATTTGAGTGTCCATGAAATAGACCTGCATTGAAGCTTGTAACATAATATGAAATGCACTACCTAACTACAATGTAGGAGTTGTTAATCCCCCACAAACTGAAGAAAGTAACAAAATATCCGACTAGACAAAGGAAAGATATAGTAACACACACCAAGATTACTGGTGCCCAGAGTGACACAACTGCTCCATAGTTATGTTTAGCTGCATTGACAAGAGAATCTTTAGCATAAAACTGGAAGCTAAATTGAGAAACAATAAAAGGTGGAAGCAGCAGCATATAGATACCATATGGGAAAAATTCATGCCAGTCATAGTCAATACGACGAATACTCATTATGTCTTTTGTTGGATTCACCAGAGGTTTTATCTAGGGAAAAAGAGTCAAAAGGTTATCAGAAAATCCAACAATCCCACATATCTCATTTACATAGAAAAATGAACAATTGCTGCCCAACAAATTACCTGGATAAAATAGCTGAATGCAAATTTGGAAACCAGAAGTAACACCCAAAAAAGAGTATACCTGAAATTGGAAAATTAGTCTAGACAATGAAGCAAATTTCAACCAAACAAACAAAGGAAATGCAGAAATGTAAATTATTAGAATAAAGTTTAGTGTGTTTCCATATCATACTCACTTTATCAGAGCAAATTGACTTTCATGCATTCCCCTTCCAACATATACTCTTGGCTGCATACAAGTAAGCAAGAGACATAAAAGCATTTATTACAGATGTGTTGCACTTCAAAGTAGGAGAACCATTTAATATAAAGGAGGGAATACTATAATTCTGCAATTAGAAGATAAAACAGTTGGATGATAGAGACTACGATCATTTTCTGAAAAAAGAATGGTCGAGCAACTGGAACTTATCTATAAGAGTGAACCACAAGAGAACTTAACACAGCTCAAACTATGAGTAGTCTGTTGATCTTTAACATACTAGAAGATGTAAATGTTCTATGTTCAAGTACTAGGGATATATTTGAATATAAAGGCCCACTTGATACAGGCAAAAATAATTTATCCTAACGTTAGCAACATGAGTCTATAGATTCCACACTTCTGCACCCAAAACTAGGACCCATCACGTATTGTCTTCAGTTGTGTCTAAACTTGAGAACACTGCAGAATCTGTTTTGCTGATTTCAGACAACATTTACTTTAGTAAACTTTTCCCAGCTATTTTCATCATTTGGTCTCATGCAATTGGTTTTCTTAAGCACCGTATCTGATCAAACAATACTTGTGCAACAAACTTCCTACCAATTAAGCATTTACGCAAGTACAAATGAAAGATGATATAAAATATAAAAGTATAGAATATAAGAAAAGCAGAGCAATATAATTACCTGTGACCACCACAAGAGGAACCTAATGATATGCCAATCTGAGTTTTCGATCCAACGTCGGAGCATTGGAAAGATGAATAAAGCAGCTACCAGTAAATTTGGAAGTAAATAGATGGCAACAGCCAGGATATATAAAGGAGAAATGCCTTTCACCTCACCAAGAAATGACAACATATCTTTAATTTTTTTAGGGACCATTTTAGAGGTTTGCAAGTAAAAAACTGGGAGAATGATGGCCCA
This sequence comes from Alnus glutinosa, assembly GCF_958979055.1. Taxonomy (NCBI): domain Eukaryota; kingdom Viridiplantae; phylum Streptophyta; class Magnoliopsida; order Fagales; family Betulaceae; genus Alnus; species Alnus glutinosa. The sequence goes on along the minus strand of NC_084899.1, from coordinate 15,411,238 downwards.
TGCGAGACTAACAATTATCTTGAGAATATTTCTCAGCACACGAGTGAACCTCCACCTATGATATCCTGGGAAGTTCAAAATGAGGTCCAGAATACCTAGAACAAAATAAAAAAGAGAGAAAATTAATTTTCTTTTTTTAAAAAAAAAAACTTCTTTAAATACTTAAGCATATATTTGACACACTGATGATGAACACCAAGCTTATACAATTTACAATTTATACAGAAATAAGATGAACGCCAAGCTTCTGTAATTCTAAATTCATACAGAATAGTAAACATCATATAGCTAGATGCATCATAAAATACTATAACTTGCTTCAAACACAAATACCATCTTGGCTGAATAGAAATGCAGGTATAGAAATCAGGGCAGACCCAACAGTAACATATTCTCTCTATATTGGGAAGTTTTAAGTGTGTTTGTGAGCTTGATATACATTGTTGGTTCACATCCTAATAGCTTAATATCTTAGGTGGAGAGTCCCAACTACTCAAAAATTCATATCAAGCACCACAACTAACCAGTAATAGAAACAGAGACAGATTGGCCCAATCTGCTCAGGAGATGCAATTAAAGATGCAAATGGACTTGACACGTGGAGTCCAAGTACATACAAGAAGCAGACTTCCATACAATGATAAGATTAAAATAGTATAGGAAAAGAATGAACATAAGATTAGAGAAAGGAAGAATAAAAAGGTCTTAATGTGATTTGGCTATAACAGCCAATCCATGACAGACAAAACCTACAAAGCTATATCTTTCGCATTGACCTGAATGATCAATATTACAGTGGAACTGATATTAATAATGAAATTTACATAGTAGGATAATACAAAATCAACCGTAAATTAATCACATTTTTTTAATTTTGACACAAAAGTTTCAATCAATTTGATAATTAGTTTCTAACAAAGATGAATTTATCGTATTAATTTTCTAATGGTGATATAAAATTATTTTTTACTTTCCAACAGGATCCAAATAGATTTGACCAAGAAAAACTAAGGAAAATCTCAGATATTTTTTGCAACTCTACTTATTACTATATAAACTCTCAAGTCAAGTTGCATACTTTTCAAACTACGGATTGTCACCAAATCCCATAATTTAGTGGCTCGCAAATTAGAGGTACATAATTCAAGAAACAAGATTTGGTACTTCCTGTTTCATGAAAAAGTCAATATTTATTCAGAAAGTTGCAAATAAATCAAAGTGTGAACCAGGGGTGGAACTAGAATTTTAGGGGGGGGGGGAGCAAAAAAAAAAAAATTTAGGAATAAAAGTTAATTTTAGGGGGGTCCATTCATAAAAATACCTAAAATTTAGAAGAAATTTTCAAAATTTTATAACATTTTTGAAAATTTGCAGGGACCCGGAACCCCCCAAGGCTATGGGTGGTTCTGTCCCTGAGTGTGACATCCTTGGAAAAGCACTGCAAGGAGTCTGGAAGCTTCCTCCTTTATAGTGCACATTTTGCCTGACATAAGAAAGTATCTTCTTTTACCAAGTAAAGTGTAAGGGTCCACAATAATAACCACAAAATGCAGAAATGAGAAATAAATCAGGTCCATATCAAGTCCTCAAAATAAATTAGTTTATAGATAACATCTAAAACTATTTGCAAATATTCAGGTACATTTGGATGCTGGATATTATTTGAAAATCTTTGTTAACGAAAATACTGCTTATAACCACCAATATGTATTAAACAAACCTGATTCCAAGAATCAATTTGTTACATATTTGCAAGGCAGAAAAGAAAAAGTAAAACAACAACAATTGCACAAATATATTTGATAGACCAAATTCCATGCATAGTAGTAGCTGTGCAACTGTGCAAAATTCCATCAGTTTTTCAAAACAGTAACATATAAGATAAGTTCAATATTCAATATCTCTTTCTTTTCTTCCTTCTTGCCTACTTCATATACTGAATATTTGTAGAGGCTCATCTAAACATGATTGAAAGAAATAATTCATAACAAGAAGCTATGTTTCTTATAGTACTAGGATAAATTATAGACTTCTCTCAGAAATTTAAGTTTATTGTCCGTAGCAGTAGGTAGCTTATAATGTAAGATGCTTAGAAAGAAGAGATGCAAGCTGCATAACATTCAAAAAGACTAATTATATATATATATATATATGTTCAAAATAAATGAGCATTGCAGCTGCAAGTGAGGATATCATACTTTGAATGAAACGAAGAACTGCTGCTGTGATGAATATAGTGGACAGATCGAGTAGGACTTTCACTTGAAGTATATCCACTAGTTCAACCTTTTTCCAGGCAATGATGACCATTGCCTATAAAACACAGATCAAAAAATGAGTATTTACGCAAGCAAACTAAATAAGGAGCCAACAATAGAAACGTCAGTCTAGTATCTCCACTCTGCTGCAATTAAATACCTGTAGAGCCAGTATATAAAAGGTCCAGAATCTATCAAAACTTCGAAAAATGTGCCAAAATGTTCGGGTCTCTACAAAGTATGATTTTCCTGTGCTTCCAGATTTTCTTCTAGAACCCTTTCTTCCCTGGAATAGCAGTTATATTAAGAAATGAACCAACAGATTAATCTGAGAAATGTGGTAGGAATTGCTGAAAGTATACTAGTACCACTGCGTTGTCACGTGTTGATTTAAAAAAATCACCATCATCACGCATGGGCCAACCGAGAGAGAAGCAGTCAGACGACCTAAAAAATGTAAAGAACAACCAAATTTTAAATGGAATTAAGAGACCCAAACTAGCAATAAAATCTTAACATTCGAAAATTGATATCGAACCAGAAATACTCATTCAGATCATCATAATTGCACCAAGCAGAGTTAGTAGCTTTTCCATTTCTGCTCTTCTTGGCTTCCTGGAATGTCATTACCAGCTCTCTCATATCAGAAAGAATGATCTGAAGTTTGCACAAAGTAGACATGACTTTTCAGTAACATACCTTTTCAATTACGCGGTACAGGGGCGTTATAACCTTCCGCAGGAAAGCCTCATCATCCCCACCATAAGAAGGCTTAATGTTTTCACCAGTGACAATGCTGACATTTCCAGCCAATAGGCCATGGAGTTCATATGCCATCTGAAAGTAAGGTGTATGTCATTATCAAAGATGTGATAATTTATAACTAATACGAAGATAGAAAAACCATACTCATACAGATGAAAAAATACTCACGTTATGAAATATATAGCAAAGACATTCTGGCATGAAGCGAACATTAGCCGCTTCGCCCCAAATGAGAAGATATAAACCCATGTATAGCAACTTCCTTTGTTGTATCTCTTGATGACCTTGAGGGAGCCTATATTGAATAAGATTTGTCTATTTTAGCATCAAAAGTTTCAGATCATGCATAAAAAGTTCTCATTGAAACTGTAAATGCGTAGATACTGGTAAATCTACCGTAAACTGTGTTTTCGTCCCAAAAATTTGCACCATGTTTTGTAATTCTTGAAGAGCTTGCTCATAACTGCATCCACGGCACGTTCATCAAGCTGCATAAAAATTAAAGAAATAGAAGAACGGTTTAACCACTGCCCAATAGTTGAATCATACGCAAGGCGTGCCCATTCATAAAGACGGTGCACAAACAAATTAGAGTTTAAATGCAATTACATCTTTATTACCGTCACTCATGAAAGGGACAAATGACACTAAAATTTCTGGAATGTCAAAAAAAGTAGACAAAAATAAGATTCAAGACTGAGATATTCGTGCATGCCTTATTAAGAGGTTCAGGCTTGGGATGAAGCCTTATATGAGCATTAGCAAGAAGCAAAATCAAATTCTCCCTCTGGTTCCTGACATTGTCTCTCTGTAATCACAAAAATAAACCAAATGCATAAGGCCCTCCTTGAAGATCATATAGTGACTCCTAGCTACCTCTCTATCTCTCTTCGGGTTTAAAACCTACCTGGAACCCAAACATGGCCCTTAGCCAATCAAGAAGGTCTAAATCTCCTGCTTTCTGCCTGTGTTGCTCAAACGCACTGGGCCAACTCAAGCCACGAGTATTCCACAGAGCACCCACAGCAGCCTTAACCTGGTATAAAGAGATTCAACAAGCTTGAATGACACACCAACTAGGCATCAAAAAACAAGATGCTGGAGTCATTAACCACAACAGAAGAATACCTCTTCAAGCTGCATGATAGACTGTGAAGCCCCGGCGGAATCCAGAGGAAGAATGTTATAAGGTGCGTAAATTTCAGTCTTTTCTTGGACATCTTTGGCGGCCGCGATAATCTGCTCATAGAGAAATTATTGCAGGCATGCTTATGCCGAATAGTGGGCATTTGCACGAAAGAATGATAAAGGCAGCAAACCACCCACTTCCAGGACAAATTAAAATAGAATGACAATTAATTGGACTAACCTCGGGAGCAACTTCTTCAACTTTCTCAGTTTTATTAACTGCGCAAAGCACTTCAAAAAGCACTCCAGCTGTCTGGTAAGCTTTTCCAAGTTGCGCTCTGTCAAGAATTTGGATTCAATAAGCATATTTGAACGTCAAGATGATCAAACATACAATGGGAAACAACCAAAAAAGAAACAAAAAAGAAAAAAGGAAGAAAAGAGCAGAAGCGTAAAAATCGTTTGAATACCTGTCTGCCTGTTCCCCCTGGTCAAGAGCTCTAATATATTGTTCATAGTATTGCTGATAAAAGCTTTCAATTTCTCTTGCATCTGTCTTCTTCACCCGAGAGGCAAGACTAGAAGCATTGTCCTGAGTCAAAAAAGTGTCGAACCAATTCTCCTTACGCTTCAAATAGACTATGATAAAACTCAATTTCTTCAAATTATTATTTTGAGGGAGGGTGAAGTTTTTCAGCCACTTCCATATGAATGAAAATGTGGAACTGAGTGTCACGCTCAAACGAAAGAAATGGTAGTCGGTCACAATGGTGTAAGCATGTAATTATGACAAACCTTTGGCTTTGGACTATAATCCTAATGACCCATTTGATTCGGCTTTTAGAAAATGCAAAAGGAGGCTAAAGAAGCCATTCAAACAGCAGAGGCAGGAAATTTTATTCGGCAATGTCACTGTCTCTCTCGTTTTCAGCGTGCAAGACATTTTAGACCATGGGTATTCTGAAAAGTAGTAGGTGCATTTTTTTATTTATTTTTTATATTTTAAAGTTGATGCGTGAAAATTATCATTTAGTCAAAATTTAATAGTAATTCATCTCAAATTTAATCATAATTTTAAAAATTATATCAACTTTGAATGATTAAAAGATAATACCTAACATTATTCTATGATGAATATTGCTTTAGCAGTGTACTCCACCATTGTAAAAGAAAAAAAAAATATATATATATATATATATATATATATATATATATATATATATATATATATATATATATATATATATATATATATATATATATATATATATATATATATATATATGTATATACTTTTTATTTTATTAAAGTTTATGTGTTTTTTAAAATTACTATTTAATTAAAATTTAATAGTGATTCATTTCAAATTTAATAGTAATCTTAAAAGTAACATCAACTTATAATGATAAATTTAAAAAATTAAAAAAATTAAAAAAAAAATGATAAAGACTCACGAGCAAAAACATGTGGAACAATTACATTTCTTCTTATTTTTTGTGCATGTGAGGTACTGTAGTTATGCTTCCGCTGTGTGTTATATTTCTAACAGTACTAGTCAGTAAAACAAAAGGCGTGAAACGGGCCTGGCTTCCTAACCTCAAAGGAAATCAGCCGTCCTAAATCTCCCTCGAGAGCGAGTTGCCACATTAGTAGGGTTGACAACTTTGTATTTGTCTAATTGGGTTAGGATAGTATCGGAACACGTATATAAAATTATATAAATTAATTATAATTTTACCTACTTAATTGAATGAGTAAATCTTCAGCCCTAATATATTATTTTGAGTTAAATTTATATCAAATTCATGAGTTGTGTGAAAATTATTAGTTTTAAATATCGCATGTTGTGTTCAGTTTAAATCATATGGAAACATGAATAAGGAGGGTAGGTTCATACCAATTTAATAGATTAGCATTAAGAGGTTTAATTTATTTAATTAATTAGATAAGATTAAAATTTACCTATATAGTTTAATGTTAGCCGTATTGCCAAGCCAGAAACCCATCTCATTAGTTACTCAATTTTCTCCCTATGCATACCCAACTCGATCTCAACTCCCTTGAGAGTTGAGAACGCATAAGAAAAATTGACATGAAATTATATCTCAAACATAAAATCCTAAAAAAAAAAAAAAAGAGTGAAATAATAATAGAATAGGAGTAAGAAACCAAAATCATCTCACGAGATGCCAAACGATCATCCACACCATGATGACCAAGTCTACCTTGGAGGCTTGGATGTATCCGCCTGATCCACTCCTTTGTGATGTACGGATAGTTTCCAACTCGACTTTGTTCTTTACCGTGGGTTTTTCACCCTCGTATCTTTCTTGCTGCTTTTTTTTTTTTTTAAGGGATCTTTCTTTCTTTTTTAAGTCACCATGGTATCTTTATTTGGCCTTTGAGCTAATCTATTTTTTTGTGCTGCACCATAGGTCATTTAGTTTGCCCTTAGATCTGTAGGATTTGTTCTATTGGTTAGATTTTTAAGATCCGAAACTCTCTTTTGTATTTCTGTATTTTTGTAATGGAATTGATTTGTTAAAAAAAAAAAAAAAAAAAAAAACTGGTGGATACAAAGGCAATGGCACGTTAGTAATTTTAATTACTATCTTTGGCAAAAATAAGAATAAAATGCAAGGGTGTTATTTCTTGTGAAGGAACTGTGTACTAAAATAATTTTTAAAAGAAAATTGAGGTAAATAGCATTGCTCTTAAAAAATTTATACATTATATATTATTATTTTAATATTTATCCTAAGTGATATGTTTATATTAAGATTTTAAGCTATTTTAGTTTGTTAAATGTATTATTTATCAATTCTTAAGATTTAAGAAAATCGAGAAGGATTATCATTCAAAGTAAATAACTCCACCCAATTGAATAATAGATAACTATTCAATTCTATCACATTTTATTTTTAGAAATAATTATTTCTTTTTTTAATAGAATAGTCATTTTACGAGGCAAAAATTATAATTTCTGACGTCTACGGCCATAATTTGGTCACTGGAAAAATCTAATTCGTCTAGAAATGTGAGTCAAAAAGATAGTCATAGGAGAAAGGGGTGAATCACAAAACTTCCATCCTATCACGTTCCGATTTCACCCAAGCTTAATATGCGCTTGAGCACATATAATCCCTCATCACCTTTCGAACATGTCCCGCCGTTTACATGCTCGAAGAACTAAACCATGATAATTAACTTAATCTAATTTGATAAGAAAGAACTTGACTTCTCAGATAAATCAATAAGATAGAAAAAGAAGTTTTTACCCTTTCTAATCTTTGCAGGAGCCCAGTCTTAAACTGTCTCACGCCACGCCCGCTGGAGCTCTGATCCAACCTGTGCGCCTTCTCAAACGCATAGAATCGACCTTCCAAAATCACCAACCAAGAAAGCACTTTCAGAAAAACACACAAAACATTAACCAAAAACCAAATTGCAAGCGTATGCATACATGCATGGACCATACATACATATACATATATAATAAAGAAAAACAGAGAGAGAGAGAGAGGACTTTACAGAGGTAGGCGACGCGAGGGCGCTCGTTCTCGATCTCGGCAGCGACGCGGAGGATGGGAGCAATGGAGGCAAGGGACGAGGGGACGACCTCGGTGTCGAAGACCTCCGTCGAGAATGTGGTCATGGCGGCGCTGCGAGACGGCCTCCTCGCCAGGGCCTGTTGGCCAGACTCCGACATTGCTGTTTGGCCTCCTCGATCGGGGAAGGAAATTTACGTGCCTTCCTCGGTTCTAATCTCTCCCTACCAATTAAAGACAAACATCAGAAATGAACACGTATATGTTTTTGTATAACTTAATAATCTAACCCTGGCTTCACGAAGGATGAACCGCTCTCATGATCATGAATTTTTTGAGAAAATGTTAATGGATTGACGCTCCGTTTGGCAGCCGAGAAAACGTAGGAAAAGAGAAGAAAATTAGGAGACTGTTGATGCTCTAAAAGACGCCTTGTAACAAGAAATGAAATGCAATATTACAAGTCTTCATTTCTTTTCCTCGAGTTTCTTGGCACCAAACAGACCGGAGAGAGAAATGAGATGCTCTAGATAACAATCTCAATCAAGGTTCCCAAGAAAATCATTAAGAGACAGTAGTACTCCAAGAACCAGCTCTGATTCCAGAGATCTTGAACATCATAAAAAATCAGAATCCATCAGCGTTCAGAACCGATCCAAAAAAAAAAAAAAAAAATGATCAATCATTCAATGTCCAGGAAAGTTCGGAAAGTTCAAGAAAGTCGGAGAGAAAATAATCCTTCAATCTCAGGGTGACGAAGCTCACGTTTGATTAGCTCGAACACAAGGCTGTCATGGCCTCGCTACTATATACAGAGCCTTCGTCTTCACTCCACGAGCGCAATAAAGGAAAAATCAAACGCCAAAATCGTCAATCTTCCTGAGCGAGAAAGTAAAAGAAAATCAGAGAGAGAGAGAGAGGTTATAGAGAGAAATGGGCGTAAGAGAGAGAGGAGGAAGAGAGGGGGTCTCCGTACAGTTGGGCAGGAGGCACGTGGCGAGAGGGGAGCGGTGGATGATGAAATGTAAGACAGCGTGAATAGAGAGAGAAGAGGGACAGCGTTCTCGGAGGCGTAGAGAAATCGTTTGGTTTTGAGCGCTTCTCCGTATGGGATCATTGGAGGTCCGTTTTTCTCTTCCTCTTTTTTTTTTTTCTTTATTGTTTTTCGCTGTGTGTAATACACAGTCTGTTTACCTTAATCCCTTGGGTGTCAAGGTCATTTTTGCAAGTAGATTTGAAACCACTTTGACCACTCCCACAACCTCCCTGGGACCCACACCGTGACGTGGCAAGACCCTGCAGGGCCCACACCATTTGCTTGTGTTTTTTAAATGGATAAATATTCATTTCTACTCATTCTCCATTCTCTCATTTTTTTTAAATCATATTGGATTTGTCAGGTCCATGTGGTCGACCGATAGAGCCAACAAATCCAATAGCTAGTGATCTTAAAAAAATAGAAAGATGGGAGAAGGACCAAGAAATGATGTATAATAGGTCTTGAATTAAATGAGGCTACAATGTGTTGGCTCTTACCTAATTTTGAATTAAGGTGCATTTGGAATTGCGATTTCGTAGACAAAAAGTGTAATTCTGTAACAAATCGTATATAATGAATCATTTGAAATTATGTTTTTAAAAAATTGTGATCTGAAAACACATAAAATTTGCTTTTTCAAATCGTAGTCAAAAGGGTGCTTTTTTAAAAACTCGAAATTTTAAAAGCTAAACTATTATTTTAAATGTCAAAATGTGATTTTGTCAAACACTTACTGTGTTTTTAAAAATCACTTTTTTAAATCGCATATTTTTTTTAAAAAAATTACTATTTCTAAATCGCACTTTTTAAAATCATAAACCCAAATCATACTCTTAGTATTTATTATTGATAATAATCTCACTCGACCCGGCCCACATTGGGAACTACGAGCCTCTGTTCTGTACATGTCTTTGCCAAACAAGCTCATTATTACACTTGAATATACTATACTCTCAAACACTAACTTAGGTATCGGAGAAGGAACGCCGGCCAACCCCCGGTGTGTTCTCTTAACTTTGTCTGTTTCGCAGTGAACGTGAGACGTGAAGAACATCGTCAGAGCGTACTATCACACAATACCAAAAACTGTATTAACATATATCATCCATACACATCACATAATCTAGCTTGATATTTTCTCTCTACAAAAGAGAATGATTCGTTTAAGCGTAAATATTCTGCAAAACTTAAATGGTAAAATAATACTTGGGAATGACATACCAATATAAAAATTATATTTGTCAAATTTTAAACTTGTGTTCAATATTAAAGAGATTTTTGAATTCTTGTAGTCCACTTCAATGGAAAATTCTCAATATGTAACCTCTAACTACTAGCGAAAAGACCAATTTTTATGAAGTAAAAAAATTTAGTTATCGCCTTCTTTGGATTTTTTTTTTTTTTTTTTTTTTTTTTTTGGGCGATAAATGCCAACGGTAGATTATTATAGTACCCACTCAAACTAGCGTATCATGATTAAGAAGGAATAAAGATAGACAAGGAAGGTGTTTAAGATGAAATTTATTTCATTTTTGGTATTAAACTTGTGAAGATATTCAGCTATAGGATCCAACGTCGATATTAAGTATTGTGAACCTTATATCTCAAAAAAAATAAAAAATAAAAATAAATTGTATTTTTAAACTTATAATAGGGCCCGTTTGAGGCCACATGTCACATAAGTCTCATCATATATTATATTGAGATATTTGGATATCAAAATCAACTCAGTCCAACCATATACATAGACTTCTTTTTCTTCTTTTTTATTTTTTTTTTTGAAAATTTCATGATTTCATTAAAATTTTCAAACCAAAGTACTATCTGAGATTACAATATCATGAATAAAATGAATAAAAGCATGATATTCTTTCATCCATATTTGTTTCGATGATTTTTGGAGAGCCGCCTTCACAGATCTCTGCCAAATTTCGCAGCCTTCAATGCCGCAAAATCCCTAGCTACAGTAGGGTCCATTATGTATGGTTTGGAAGAACACATCGTACTAGCTACAACCTTCCCTTCATGATTTCTAATAATTATGCTCATGATCATATTCTTTTTTATTTTATCAATCAATACATCCCAGTTAATTTTGATCACGCCACAGGGGGAACCCTCCATTTTGAAACAAGTGTGTCCTAGCTACACGCCACACTATTTTTCGCCTTTTGCTCCATTGCTTCCATCGCACTTCGTACAATTTTATTGCGAACGTGTGACTTGGTATTCATCAAGTCAAGTGGGCCAGCTGTATTCTCAATTCCATTGTGTTTTTGGAATACTTCTTCAGCACCGGTTTTGGAGTCCTTTTCCAAGATGGGGTGTGTGGGCCACGTTAGCTTTTCTAGTCCTTTGTGGTTTTGGATTACTTCTACAATACAAGCCGGAAAAGTAGAGAGCAACCGATTTTCATGCTCTATAAAAGCATGATCTAGTTCTTGTTTAGTGTGCAAAAAAAATAAAAAAACAATTGAGAGAAAGAAGAAGGTGAGAGCGCCAAAAGAAAGAGAGATTTTATGTTTTGTTATTATTCTCTTCTTAGGTAAAAGTGAGAATTTAGTGTATTGGGGCTTTGGGTTTGAGTAGTTTTCTCATCCTATTATTCTCTTGTACTTATCTTTTGATAGTGGATTTTCTCCGGGTCATCCCTGCCAGTGGGTGTAGACTTGTTAAGCCGAACCACTTAAATCTCGGTGTCGTGTGTGATTGCTTATCTTTGTTATTTCGTGTTCTTATTATTTTCGTATCTCAGGGGTTTTGGGTAATAGGATTAATTTTCTAACAACTGGTATCGAAGCCTTTGGTTTGAGTGGGAGCGATGATAAGAGAAGAAGGAAAGATAGGGATCGAGAAGTTTGACAGCACAAATTTTGAGTACTGGAAAGTACAAATTGAATATATTCTTTATGGGAAGGATCTTCATCAACCTCTTTTAGGAAAACAACTCAATAACATGTGTGATAACGAGTGGGTGCTGCTTGATTGTAAGGCCCTAGCAGTTATCAAGTTTTCACTGTCAAAGTCAGTCACACACAACGTTGTAAAGGAGAAGACCATAGCAAGTCTAATGGCGGCTTTTGTCAAGCATGTATTAGAAGCCAACGGCTAACAATAAAGTGCACCTAATAAAAAAATTGTTCAACCTAAAGATGGCAAAAGGCGCTTCGGTGGCTCAACATCTCAATGAATTGAACACTATCATGAATCAACTATCCTCGATGGAAATTAATTTTGATGATAAGATTCACGCGTTGATCGTCTTGGCATCTTTGCCAAATAGCTGGGAAGCCGTGAGAATGGTTGTGAGTTACTCTGCAGGAAAGAGTAAACTAAGTTATGAAGACGTCAGGGATTTGGTTCTTGGTGAAGAGGTACGCAAGAAGGATGCTAGTGAAACCTCCGGTTCTAATGCAACCTTAAACCTTGAAGAAAGCGGCAGAGGTCAAGAGAGGAACTCTGGGAAGGGCATATCTAAATCCAAAAAGGGTAGGAGCAAATCCAAGTTTGGGAGACAACCTAAGTGGTGGAACTATGGCAAGACAGGCCACTTCAAGAAGAACTGCAGAGAACTAAAGAAAAAGAAGACTGACAACGATTCTACAAATGTCGTGGTGACAAAAGAAGTGTAGGATGCTCTACTTGTTTCTGTTTACAGTCATCTTGACTCTTGGATTTTGGACTCAGGAGCCTCCTTTCATACCACAACAATCCGTGAAATTCTCGAAAACTATGTTACTGGAGATTTCAAGAAGGTGTACTTGGCTGATGGATCGGCACGGCACGTGATATTGTGGTCATGGGTGATGATGTGCAAATTTCAATACTCGCAAGCGCACGAGTCATATGTAGCATAGTGCATGCGCAAGTACGAGATCGTATCCACAGGGAAGTGTGTGTAAGCAAAGAAAAATCAATTTCGATTTAAATTAATTATGTTTTAACCTAGAACCAAATATTCGAGAGTTTTTGTCAAGTAAAAATAAAAATGAATAAGAACAATTGATAAAAATACTAAGGTTTCAGAATCCACCTCGCCAAATCAAAAACACAATCTTGTATTCCATTCATACACCCGATAAATAAAATTGTTCAAAGAGCCAAAAAAATGTATGTTAAATAATTTAATGAATCCAACTCTATGACAAATCACAACGAATATCCAATTAAAATAAAATCATCCAATGTATCCGCTCAATGAACAAATCACAATGGATACCCTATTTTAATCAAATCATTCGATGTATCCGTTTGGTTTAAACACATCAAATACCCAACTTAAAATAAATTAAAATTCAATCAAAAGATGTAAATCAAATAATTGAATTTTGGACTTTGAACAATATAATAAAAAAAAAGAACGCGGGTTTGTAAAAACAAAATAACAAGAATGTGACTTATCAATGACGAGGTTTCATCTTCAACCTTAGTTGAAGATTTAACCTCTCACAGCTAAAGACAAAAAGATAACAAAAATAGAAAACATAAAAGAAAAGAATAAAATGATGAGAGAAAAAGAAAAGAAGAAACAGAATTATGGAAAAGAAAGAGAGATCGAACAAAAAGTGCTATGAATTAAAATTGATAAGGAAGAAGAAAAAAGATATTATAAAATTAAAGTGATGAAAAGAAAAGAAGAACTTAAAAGAAAACAAATAAATTTAAAGCAATAAACTAATATGAAAAAGAAAAGAAGACGAATTAAAAATTGAATAACAAAAATAAGCGATAAAAGAAAAGAAAAACTAAAGACAAAATAACTTTTAAATTAAAATAAAAACGAATAAAGTAACACTTACAAAAAGAAAGAACAAGATGAGAGCTAAAACAATGCTCTTGAAGAGAAAAAGTGATGCTCTAAGTGGTACCTAGCAGGGGGTATTTATAGCAGAAGATTAGGTTAAACCAATCTTTTACAAAATGGCACCTCTACCCCTCTAAACCCTAATAGGAGAAAAGAACGCTAGGGTTTAGGGTCATATTTTCAAAATGGCACCTCTACCCCTCAAAAACCCTAATAAGATAAAAGAATGCTAGGGTTTGGAGTGTCTGCAGTCGCCAGGAACAAGAAAATTCGCGCACTTATATTGCGGGGCATTTATGACGTGGCAGACATTCGAATTGGGAAAATTCTATTTCACAATGATTTGTATCATTTTGAATTATCTTTCCAACGCCGCTAATTTCACTTCAATCCGATACTTGAGCTAAAAGTTATGATCAAAATACTATGACTTGTGCAGAACTTGAAATTTAATCCAATCCGATTTTGACTTCCAAAATTTGCAATTTTTTTTCTTTTTCACTTTAAAACTAAGGTTTTCTCTCCAGGATCTGCAAAATACCAAAATACAAAAACTAACAAAAAATATTATAAAATAACAAAACTAAAGGTCTAACTAATGCAAATTAAGGGGTCCAAATATACAATATTTGGCACTCATCAGGTGATGTTCGCATTACAGTCCACAGTGACTCGGTATGGAAGCTACAAAAAGTCAAGCATGTCCCATAGCTGAAGAAGACATTTGGATAATGAAGGACATTCCATTAACTTTCATAGCGGTAAATGGAAGCTCAACATTGGAGCCAAATTGTTGGCTCTGAGATACAAGACAGATACCCTCTATATGACTACAAATATTAGAGATACAGTTGATGTTGTAGATTTTAGTGTCAATTCAAAATTATGGCATCTAAGGCTTGGGCATATGAGCGAGAAAGGGATGAAGGTATTATTGTCTAAGAGAAAACTACTGGAACTGAAGTCAATTGAGTCTGACATATGTGAAGGCTGCATCCTAGGGAAGTAGAAGAAGGTAAGTGTCGTAAAAGTTGCCAAAGAACCTAAGCCAGAGAAGCTGGAACTAGTACACACGGATTTGTGGGGTCCCTCCCCAGTGGCATCTCTTTGAGGCTCGCAGTACTATGTTACATTCATTGATGACTCAAGTAGAAAGGTATGGCTTTACTTCTTAAAGCTTAAATCTGATGTATTTAAAGCTTTTAAGAAGTGAAAGGCCATGGTAGAGACAGAAACTGGTCTAAAATTGAAGTGTCTAAGATCAGACAATGGGGGAGAATACGAAGATGGGGGTTTCAAATAGTTTTGTGCGGTGAATGGGGTTAGGATGGAGAAAACTATTCCAAGAATGCCACAGCAGAATGGTGTGGCTGAGCGCATGAACAGGCCTCTCAATGAGCTTGCAAGAAGTATGAGGCTGCATACTGGATTGCCAAAAACTTTCTAGGCGGATGCAATAAGCACTGCTGCTTACTTGATAAACAGAGGACTATCAGTTCCTTTGGGCCATAGACTACCTGAAGAAGTATGGAGTGGAAAGGAGGTAAATCTTTCACTTGAAAGTTTTTGGTTGTGTTTCGTATGTCTATATTGAATATGATGCTCGTACCAAGCTAGATGCTAAGTCTAGAAAATGTTATTTCATTGGCTTTGGGATGAGGCATTCAAGTATAGGTTTTGAGATGATCAAAACCGAAAGACCATTAGAAGTAGGAATGTTAACTTTAATGAGATGGTTATATATAAGAATAATTCAAGTGCAGAACTAGTAAGTACAGAGTTGGAGGCTGAGAAGCCTGAATTTATCAACCTAGATGAATTTTCTAAAGGTGCATCTCAAAGAAGGAATTTAGATCCTCAAGTTGAAGAAACAGTAGAAAAACATATGGAACAAGGTACACTGACAGTGGTTGTCCGTGGATCTACCAGAACCATTAGATCTCCACAACATTTTTCACCCTCCCTGTTTCATATTTTGTTCACTGATGGTGGCGAGCCAAAAACGTTTGTTGAAGCCTTGGAGGTTGAAGATTCAATCAAGTGAGAGTTAGCCATGAAAGATGAGATAGACTCATTATTGACTAACCAAACCTGGGAGCTAACAGAGTTGCCTGCAAGTAATAAGGCTTTGCACAACAAATGGGTTCTCAAAATAAAGGGTGAACATGATGGTAGCAAACGCTACAAGGCAAGATTGGTAGTCAAGGAATTCCAACAGAAAGAATGAATTGAGTACACAGACATATTCTCTCTAGTGGTGAAGATGTCAACCATCAAAATTGTGCTGAGCATCGTGGCGGCGAATGACTTACATCTAGAGTAGTTAGATATAAAGACGGTACTCATGGTGAGTTGGTGGAAGAATTTATATGCAGCAGCCACAGGGATTCATAGTGCAAGGGAATGAAAGTTTAGTGTGCAAACTAAGAAGAAGCTCGTATGGCCTGAAACAAGCTCTGAGACAATGGCACAAGAAGTTTGACAGCTTCATGTATAGTACTGGGTTTACAAGGTGCAATGCAGATCATTACTGTTATGTCAAGAGTTTTAAAAACTCTTACATTATTCTACTCTTCTACGTAGATGACATGCTTATTGCAGGAGTCAGTATGGAAGACATCAACAAGTTGAAGAACTAGTTGTCAAAGCAATTTGCAATGAAGGATTTGGGTGTTGCTAAACAAATCATTAGGATGAGAATCATCATGGACAGGGCCAATAATACATTGAAGATTTCACAGAAAAAGTATGTGAAAAATATTCTCAGCAAATTTAGCATGGATGGATCTACCCTTGGAGAGTTACTTCAAATTAACCAAGGATCAGTCACCGAAGATGGATTAAGAGAAAGCATACATGAGCAAGTACCTTATGCCATTAGAAGTCTGACGTATGCAATGGTCTGCCCTAGATCGGATATTGCGTATGGAGTGGGAGTTGTGAGAAGGTACATGAGTAATCCAGGGAAAAAAGCATTGGGAGGCAGTCAAGTGGATTTTGCGATATCTGAGAGGAACTTTAGATACATCTCTTTGCTTCACAAGTGTAGATTTCAAGCTGCAGGGCTACGTGGATACTGATCTAACAAGTGATGTTGATAGCAGGAAAAGTACTACAGGGTTTATATATACTCTAGGAGGTAATGCTGTGTGTTGGACCTCAAGGTTACAGAAAATTGTAGCCCTTTCCACTACAGAGGCGGAGTATGTGGCCGTGACAGAACCTAGAAACGAGATGGTTTGGCTACAAGGTTTTTTGGATGAGTTGGGAAAGAAGAATGAGTAGGGCGTTCTGCACAGTGATAATTAGAGTATCATTTTTTTTCGCGAAGAGCCCTGCATATCATTCAAGAACAAAGCATATACAGTTGAGGTATCACTTTATTCGGTCTCTTCTTGAAAGTGGACAACTGTTACTTGAGAAGATTCGTGGAACTGAAAATCCAGCAGACATGTTGACAAAAGTTGTGACTATGGAGAAACTAAAGCTGTGTGCAGCGTCAGTTGGTCTTCAAGCTTGAGGACGAGTGGAGGAGCTTGATGGGATTCAAGTCAAGTGGAAAATTGTTGAGAACATGTGACTTGGTATTAATCAAGTCAAGTAGGCCAACTGTATTCTCAATTCCATTGTGTTTTTGGAATACTTCTTCAACACCAATTTTGGAGTCCTTTTCCAAGTTAGAGTGTGTGGGCCACGTTAGCTTTTCTAGTCCTTTGTGGTTTTGGATTACTTCTACAATACAAGCCAGAAAAATAAAGAGCAACCGACTTTCATGCTCTATAAAAGGATGATCCGATTCTCTTGTTTAGTGTGCATAAAAAATAAAATAAAAACAATTGAGAGAAAGAAGAAGATGAGAGCACCAAAAGAAAGAGAGTTTTTATTTTTTGTTATTATTCTCCCTTTGGGTAAAAGTGAGAATTGGATGTATTTGGACTTTGAGTTTGAGTGGTTTTCTCGCCTTATTACTCTCTTATACTCATCTTTTGATAGTAGATTTTCTCGGAGTCGTCTCCTCCAGTGGATGTAGGCTTGTTAAGCCGAACCACTTAAGTCTTGATGTCGTGTAAGATTGCTTATCTTTGTTATTCCGCATTCTTCTTATTTTTCGCATCTCACAGGTCTTGGGTAATATGATTAATTTCCTAACAAACTTGGGCTGGATGGGAGAAATCTCAACAAAAAATTACTGAATTTCTACGGACCCAAATTCTCCTTGCCAGAGTAGCTATTAATTCAAACTCCTCATTCTCCAACTTTTCTAAGGGCTCACATGTTATTTGTAGAAAATCCTCCTTACCATTAGAACAATTTTGAATTTTTCTAATACAGTCGCCCCATACATCATTAGAAGATGGGCAATGCCACAGAATATGACACGTGTTCTCCACCTCAACTCCACAGATCAAACTTAATTGGTCTTTAGTAATCTTTTTGGAATAACTTTTCTTTGGTTGGGAGCAAGTTATTGCATGTCTTAATACAGTCGCCCCATACATCATTAGAAGATGGGCAATGCCACAGAATATGACACGTGTTCTCCACCTCAACTCCACAGATCAAACTTAATTGGTCTTTAGTAATCTTTTTGGAATAACTTTTCTTTGGTTGGGAGCAAGTTATTGCATGTCTTCCGTACAAAAACTTTCACCACTCTTAAGACACATAGGTTACAAAACCTTTTCCACACATTGTTATACAAGGAGCCGCCTAAGGATTCACACAAGACTTGTGTGAATCTGTTTTTTTTCAAGTGGTATGCACTTCTCACAGAAAATTACTCCTTTGATGTGTCAATCCAAAATAATTGATCTTTTTTTTTCTTTTTTTTTTTCTTTAGACTGATTATCATACCACATATCATTTCCGCCTCATCTTCATTAACAATCTCCTTTACCATAGACATGTTCCACCACGTAGTATCTTCTTCAATTAATTCCATGACTTTTGCATCCCTACTCAAAATTCTAACTACGACTACACTATAAAAGTTGTCAGATTTTGAAGTCATTTATCCTTCCAAATTTTAATACTAACACCATCCCCCACAAGCCACACTAGCCCTGACTTGAGAAATTTTTTAGCATTCCAAATACTCCTCCATGCATAAGATGGCATACGTACCAGTTGTGCTTCTAAAAAACTTGTACAAGACATTGCACAAACTAATGGGTCGTTATTCCGTCACTTTTGATGGGGGTTTCAATTTTTTGGATCAAAGCAATGTAAGTAGAATTAATTGTAGCATTTAAAACACTAGAATTCAAGAAACCCATAACAGTTTGACATACCTCACCACCCACTATATTATAGAATTTTTTATAAAAACACACCGCGAAGCCATTTGAACCCAGAGATTTTAGCAGTTTCATTTGGGCTAAGGCTGAGGCAATCTCCTCTTTTGTTAAAGTCTTCAATAGTTGGGCATTCATATCAACATTAACCCGTTACTCAATGCTTGTTAGACACTCTTCCTATAACGCCCCATATTTTAAGACATAAAATATAAAGTTTTAAAATAGAATTTAAGACCTAATAATAAATATAAATATTTATGAAAATAAATATTCATTAATTAAGAAGCGTTTATAGTTTCAATTTGATAAAAGCTCAAATGGACCTTAAACTTTAGAATGACGGAAACATGGTCAAACAAACTCCATTTTAGTTGATTCAAAAACTAGGAAACTATATTCTAAGTCCTCTAACTACCCTCCAAATTTCATAATTTTTGGACTTCGTTAAGGGTACAAAAAACCCTTGAAACATACTACCCTTAATTAGGACAAAAATTCGCATATAACATTATTAATTAATGGGTCTCTGATTTTTATTAAAAATCATCATTACTCATTGATGATTTTTAATTCATATAGTGACTCAATTTATTCACACTCAGCTCTCAATTATTGCAAAGCTAAATTAAAAATCCTAAGTAATAAGTTAGGAAAATAATTTTATTTAGTTAAAATTTAATGTATAACTGCATGAAATAATAATAAATGTTGTTCTTTTATTTCGACACCCAGACCTAGCCATGACACACGTCCAGCTAGCTTAACCACCAATACGTTATCACCAAAAAGAAACTCAGTTAGAGGATTTTTTTAGCTTCCTAAGTTAGAAACAAAACCTTAGTTACTTGTAGATATAGGATCTACACACATGAAGTTACCTTACCCCTTTGCTGTGACGACTCAACGCCATGTGCAGCTTCCCCAATGGATAATATCTACCCAAGCTTACTATCCAAGTGTTTTTCTCAGCCTTTGATCAAGAATGAGTCAAAGTGATCTCTACCGTGCAAGGCTTCTATAAGAAGAAATACAAACCCCTTTCAATCGCACATCTCTTCCTTCTCTCAATTCTCTCTGTTTCTTTATAATTCCAGAAAGAAGCCACTCAAGAAAGTCTATCAAACTCTCTCCTGCCCTCTCTATTTTTAGTTGGTAGCAAATAAGAAACAGAGCAAAAATAAATCAGCCCCTCGTCCCCTGTATTTCCATGCAGAAATAGAAACCAAAACAGGCCTCTATACTCCCTTAGCCGAAACCTAAACAGAACACAAAATCCAGCTTTTCTCTCTCCCTTGGCTAACAAAACGGTAAGAAAACTCTCAACTCACCCTCTGTTTTCTTGGACAAAAAAAATAGCAAAGAGCTCTCCCACTTTCTCTGTTGTTGCTCTGGGCTTAAAACAAAAATATAAAAACTCAGAAAACTCTCTCTTTTTCTCTTCTTTTTCCCACGGCAAGTAGCCCATAGAAATTTCTCCCTCTCTTGTTATCACGACAAGAAGGAATGGAGCTCTCCAAAAATCTGCTCTCATCTCTCCCTCTGTTTTTCTTGTATAAACAGAAACTCTCTTAGTCCCTTGGTTCAAAAGCAGAAAAAGGAGAAGAAGAAGACTTCTTCTTCTCTCACAACTCAATAGGAAAAGAAGAAACAAAACCAAAAATATCTCTCTCCACCGTAAGCCTTCCTCTTCCTTCTTGTATTTTTAGTCTTTTAGAAAAGAAAAGAAGAGAGTTTCAAAATATCTAAAATGTAGGGGCGGAGGCACGTATAAGCTTGGGGGGTTCATGGCCCCCCTAAAAAATTTCAAAGCCTTTTAATCTATGGCCCCGGCAAAAATAGAATTCATGCCCCCCCAAAAAATTTAATCTACTATCTACTATTATAATATTTTTTCTTTTCCTTAAAAAAAATATTAAAAACCCAGCAAGGCAGTGGATATTAAACTAGAAAGAAAAAAAAGAACAAGAAAAATCACTAGACGTAGCAGATAAAAATAATAATAATAATCAGCAGCAGCAAATCCTCTTCAACACGGCAACCCAATGTCAATAAAAAAATCACACTGCACAAGAAAAAAAAAAAAAAGAAAACAAAATTTACTATACAATACCTTTCAAACTTCCCTCAAACCCTCGATCTCACATTCAACCCCAAGAAAAAAGGAAAAAAAAAAAGGCAAAGCTTGAAAATACCGAGAGGCGGAAGAACTAAGTCTGAGAGATTGAGATATGGTTGTGCATCCACCGTCGACCGTCTGTCCACAGTCCACCGGCTCAAGCACCACCAGCAGCAGTAAACACTCATCACCATTAGTTATTTGCTCTTATTTTTCTGCATGCTCTAAATCTTCAATATGATTTTTCTTTGAAATTTAGGCTTTTCTAAAAGAAAAATCTGAGTGTTCACTGTGTAGTCTGTGTTTGATTATGTGATTTCTTTGAGATGGGTTGAAGACAAATAGACAATGAAGATTCATGAGAGAATTGAAGCACAGACAGAGGGAGGAGAAGCGTGAGGTTGAAGAGAAATAAAAAAAATAAGGATGAGAAATAAGGAGGACCACCGAACAGTTTTATCGTTTTTTTTTTTTTAAAAAAAAAAAAAAAGACAAAAAAATGAAAAGATTAGGGGGCCAAAGTGTGAGAGTAGAGGCTTCGAGTAATTAAGTGAGTGGATTTCTTTTTTTTTTAATAGATGTAATTGAGTGGATTGTCTCCTTGATTTGCCATATTCTCAGAAATTCAGAATCTCAAGGAGTCAAGACTCTTGGCTCTTTCTTGAGATTAGAAGATGGTAGATAGAAATGAATGGGGGGCATGGTGGGACTTGGGAGTGGGCAAGAGTGTGGGACCGTGGCTAATGGGGGAGAGAAATGAGATTTGATGGTGGTGAAAAATGAAAATTGAAATGAAAGAATTCCTCAAATATGATTATGTGCGGAAATAACCAATTAACCAAATATGTCTTGTGATATTTGTCTATGATTAATAGAATTTTTTATATTTGTTTTTATTATTTAATTTTTTTTTTCAGTATTTAGTCTGGATAGAATTCTCAAGAAGCTTACAAAATAAATACACAAAAAAAAAAAAAAAAAAAAAAAAAAAAAAAAAGAGAAGAGGAAACTAGGTGTCTTTTTCAGCAGAAGTACTAATTAAAATACAATACTTTGATTTTAGATGGAAAAAACTCAGCTAAATTAGATGGGACTTTTTTTTAATTATTCTATTAAATTAATATTTGTTTTTAAAATAAGTAATTAATTTAGAAGACAATTTGGAAGATAACTTTTTTTTTTTAATTGTGTTCATCATTTCTTCTTCTAAATTATTATTTGTTTTTATTGGTTTGCAGCGTTCAGCTAGCACATTATTGCCTTTGATTTGTTTTCAAGAAATTCCTCAAGCTCAAGATAATGTTGATTCATTGAAAGGTACTCATTTTTCTTAAACTATATTAACTGTGAATAATTTATGTGTCAAGTAGTCTATATTTTTCTGTGTTAACTATTTTGGCTAGATTAAGATTTTTAATAGATACTAACTGAAAAATAAATATGACTTTTAAATTACCAAGTGTGTTTTCGTGTGCAACAAAATATCTTAAATGCGGAAAATAAAAGAGACAAGATATTTGTTGACGAAGTGGAAACTCTGTGAAGAGAAAAACCACTCCGGGGCAGCCAAACCCAAGAACTCTACTATCCAAAAACAAACCAAGTTACAAAGCACTCGTACTCACAACACTCATTGCAGTAGTCATACCTTTAACTATAACACGAAGCCCATCGTGAACGCTTCACAGCCAAGTCTCCTACTTGAAGGGGTCTTTGATGGATTCCTTTACCTTAGGGTCGACTCCTAAGATAGACTTCACGCAAACTATTGAGCACACACCGGCAACGGCTAGAGAGCTAGCGGATATTCAATTCTCCCTAAACACCCTCTCTAAGCACTAATTCATTTACCTTAGGGCCGACTCCTAAGATAGATTTCACACGAACTGTTGAGCACGTATCGGTAACGGCTAGAGAGCTAGCGAATCTTCAATTCTCCCAAAACACCCTCTCTAAGCACTATGAAATTCGTTACAGAATTCATACAATTTACAAGCCTAGAGCCCTCTATTTATAGGTTTACAGAAATCCTAAATCTGCTCAAATTCAAACTCTGGCTATCGAGCGTCAGGACGAAAGTTAGCCAAGTCCAGATGGTCTTCTGCGACCGCCTTCCAGAATAGCGCAATTCTTTTCATAACAGGTCCACATCCGAACGGCTTGGCCGAGCGTCCAAACAGTCTTCGCTGTAACTCCTTTCCGCTCTCGAAAAGGAAGACCGGAATCTTCTGCAATGTTGGACAGCGTCCGGACGTGTTGCCACGTCTTCCGGACGTCTTGCAGAAACTTCTCAAACAATGTCGACAGCTGAAATCCAACTTCGTGTAGAAATTGGAGAAGCTTGACCTAGCGTCCGGACGGTGTTGCTCTGACGTCTGGACGTCTTCAACGCTGAAGCTTCTAGACACTGCAAGGCGTCCGGACTCCTTCAAAGGCTCGTCCGGACGATTGCACAGGAACAGGTTTTTCTGTCTTGGAATTTGCAAGGAATCTTCATGGACATCTTCTAGAAACTTGTGATCAGTCACATGTTTTGAAATGAACACTATCCATATACATGAAGACTCTGAATAAGAACCAATCATCCTGTTAATTTATAACCATTATATAAAGTTTTTTTGTCATCCAAAATGTAGCCAACATAAAATACTAACAAACTCCCCATTTGGCCATTCTGGGACAAAAACAACACTTGACAGGTTTGGAAATACATTCCCGGTCCAAAAACAAAAAAATACTCCCCCTTTTTGTCACAAAAGGACAAAGGGTAAACAAAGTATTAAAAGAAAACCACAATTACTAAAATTCAAAACAACAAAAATAATAGTAAAGTGTCTCATCAAAAGCTCAAATCAACATAAGTGAAAAATCAAAACCTCAAGATATCACATTTCTTGAATTTGAGCCACTTCGGATTCTTGCTCCTGAAGCTGGAAAACTACAGACTGAAAATTTTCAGTCAATTGAGTCTTCTATCCCGAAACTGATCATCCGTAGAAAGAAATCCTCTAGACAAGTGGTCTGCAAGATGATAAAGAAGATTCACCACTGAATCTCTAACTGGTGCAGATCTAGAGGAAAAGGTTACGGAAGACTCTATATGAGTAGGGGGAATGAGCTCATCTCAAATTTGAGATCTCTAGAACATATGATTTCAACACTGGTCTATTTTCCAAAGAGCCCTCTATCTGACACTATGCTGGAAGCCGCTGGACAACATATTCCTGAAAATATTTAAACAGAAATCTATCCAAAAATAACACCACAATGAAACCAAATGAAAATAAATATTAGATCCTGTTAGTTTCAAACAGAATGTGGTATTATGATGGCTATCAATTGGATGCATAAAGAAATACAAAAGTAGATATAGCAATTCAAAATGCACAAATTAGTAATATCCATCCAGCATAAAGACAGAAAAAGATATTCATGCACAATCACTCAAATCATAATCAATTAAAGATTCCAATATTCTAAAAAGAACCAAAGTTAAGAGAATAAGGAAAGTCAAAGGAAATACCTGGTAATGAGAAAAGATGTGCAGAGAATGCCAAAATCCTGGGATCAATCCGAAAGAAAACACACACAACACAACATGATAGAACAAGCAAAAATTTGTGTGTGTGTGTGTGTGTGTTTGGCAGAGAAAGCAAAAAGCTCCCGTCCGGACGTGGTACATATTCGTCCGGACGGAATACTGTCAGATAAGAGATCGACAGAGCCGAGCACATCTAGACGCAAGAACATGTCCGTCCAGATGCTTCACACTAGAAGCTAAAAAACAGAGGGACATATGCAAAATAATAATAATAATAATAATAATAATAATAATAATAATAAATTAAAAAAAAATTCCTAACGTTAGCTTCAGAGCACGCATGTATAAATAACTGATAAAATAGTCAAATAACATGTCAAAAATATACCAAGCTATAATTGAGAGTTAAGAGTCAATAAGCACAAAAAATTTCCTACAGGTAGAAGTTTTTCAATAGTAAACTTAACTCATGCAATGCATGTGTGTGTGAAAGCTTTCTCAATAAGGTATAAAGTTTATTGATATGACATAAAGCAACCGAATTTTTTAAATAAGAGAGAAAATCAATGTTAAATCAGTCAAAATTCAGGTAGAATGGCCAAACTTTTTCACATCCCAATGTAATTATTTTGTTTTTTTCCTTTAGGTATTGGAGTTGAATGACAAAGATGGACATGACAAACTAACTTGCGTTGGACCCAATCTGATGGACAATGAGCATATTCATTCAAGGGATCAAGACTTAAGAGTGGACAATTATGATGTGGTTTTTTGTATTTGAGAATTTTTTGCCATAGAAATGGCTCTATGTTATTCCTTATTAGAACTCTTTCTAACCTCCAAATTTCGAACTATCGGAGAAGTTAATTGCTAGAAAGGTTATAAAGTTAGTTGCAGCCTTGTAGGATGTTGGTTTTCTGTGATATGCCTTATTGGCCAGATCTTTTATATTGACTGGCTTCTATTTTGCTGTTCTGGTAGTGTAATTAGGTTAAATTTTCTGGAAAATCAGCATGTAGGATCTGTGAATAATTTAATATGGGCACATGGTTCAGTAGGTTGTACTCATATTGCATACATTTTTACTTTTTGTTAAAGTTTGTGTCCAAACTCAGCCTGGGTTCGCCCGAGGTTTATCAGATGGGCTTCCCAAGTTCGTCAAGTCTGAAGGAGTTCTTGGGTATGGAACTATGCAAAACTTTTTGGCTTTGTTATGTGTATGGAATTACTCGCTTTTGGAATTTTAGTTTTATTGTTGTTTGATTTTGCAGCTTGTACAAAGGGCTTGTTCCTCTTTGGGGTCGTCAGATTCCATGTAAGTTGAAGCATTTCCATTGTTTCATGTTACTTGTACTTTTCTGGTTTATCCTATCTATCAGCTCTGGAATGCAAGAAAGTTTTGGTTTTATTAGTCTTTGGACATATTGATATGTGCAACTGCTATTTTTGTTCTGTGATTGGTTGAAACATTTTGTAGTTATCTGGTTTAATAAATGTTTCTTATGTGATGCATGATCCAAGAGTGATTATTGTGTGAAAAGTGTCCAGCCGTAGCAAGTAGAGTTTTTTATATGTCTTTTTCTTTGCCTCCATCAAACTACACTTATGTAGTTGGTTTGGTTGTAGGAAGAATTGAATCTTATTAATTCCTTTTATTAGGAGGTTTCTGATGATCAGCGTGGGTGTTCTGCAGATACCATGATGAAATTTGTATCCTTTGAGACTATTGTGGAGATCATGTACAAGTATGCCATCCCAACCCCAAAAGAACAGTGCAGCAAAACTTTGCAGCTTGGGGTGAGCTTTGCTAGCGGATATGTGGCTGGTGTATTCTGTGCTATCGTCTCACACCCTGCTGACAATCTGGTGTCTTTCCTCAACAATGCCAAGGATGCAATTGTCGGTGATGTGCGTGATTTCTTTGCATAGGACTTCAAGGATACACATTACACACACACACACACACACACATATACATGTTTGCACATCTCTCTCTTCTCTTGTGCTCACTTTGTTTTTTGTATTTGTCTGTTGTAGGCTGTGAAGAAGATGGGATTGTGGGGTCTTTGTACCCGTGGCCTTCCTCTTCGTATAGTCATGATTGGAACCCTCACGGGAGCCCAATGGGGAATTTATGATGCTGTCAAAGTTTCTTTTGGGCTGTAAGTTTCTTTTTCCTGCATTTGCTGAGATTAATTTATGCTTTGCTTTGCTTTGCTATGTTCCTTGTATTCTCTAACATGCTTGAATAGTTCATTCGAAGGAAGTCCCTAGTAGTCTTTCAAAAAGACGTGACTTGTTATAATTAACTTCAGATGTCAAGACTAAGGTCAATTGCATTTGGACAATTTATAATTTGTCACTATATCATTAATGCATAGTAACCTTTAGTTTTGCCCTGAAAAGTTGTTATAAAACTTACACTTTGAAAAGTTTTCTTATGATTTTTTTTTTTTTTTTGACAAGTAATCGAAAGTTTTTATTTTTGTTTTAGAAGTAAACGAAAGTTTTTATTAAAAGAAGTATTCTTGTAATACATCTTTTTTTTTTTCCTTTTCTGAACCTATATTTACTTCTTAGCATGTTAAACATACTTGCCTTATTGTGTTAGTATTGTCCTCTTAGCTTCGAGTATTCTTACTACATATCACATGACAATTTTTTTAGTGAACTTTTTTCAGAAATACTTTTTCCTTGGAAGTTTTGTTTATCAGATAATCCTGTTGCTGCCTGCCTTGTTTTTGGTTCTTCTTTAACTTGGGTCATGTTTTGGTAGATATGTATGGTCAAGAGTTTGCTTTCTACGAGAAAGTGAAGGAGAAGTTACGAAACCCTGATGATTACCAGGAATTTTTGAAGTGCCTTCATATTTATAGCAAGGAAATAATTACACAATCAGAATTACATTGTTTGGTATGGATGATAAAAATATCTAATAATTGTTATACTGATTGTATCATTGGCTCTCATCAATATAGTTAAGCTTATCAAGCATTTCTTATGACATTTAATTGATTGATATTTTGAACAAGATCATTTTAAAATTCTTAATTAAATTACAAGTGTTTGGCTGGAGCTCTGCATGCATGAAATGACGGGCATACCATGGCCATGCATAGTGGTTGGTGCCCCTTTAAGTTGGCCAGTCGCCAGCTTACAAAAGCATAGCAGGTTGTCTTGTTCTTTTTTCATGTTCAGTAACAGGGGTAGAGTCAGTTAAAGAACAACTATTGTCATGAATTTTACGCAAATATGAGTTTCTCCCAGGCCCTAACAAGTAGAGCTGTGTTAGTTAGACACTAAATTACCTATAAAACAGATCAGGATGGTTTCCAGAAAGGTTATGAGAATGTGGTACTACACTAATCCTGTGATGGGAGTAGATTTATGTACAACTTGTGTGTGTTTTGTTTCAGTAGAAGTTAGCATGTGATGAATTACACTTCCAGTTAAAATGTGTATAATTCTAGGTTGGTTTTTCCCTAAACTTCATAATAATAGATATTTGTTATACTCAAAATGATGTCTTTCAACAGCACAATGAGTAAATGAAAGGACGGAAACTCTTGGATTCATAATATATTTTTTGGTTCGAGTGCTTGGTTGGCTAGGATATTAGTATGTTATGGTAGCTTTGGGTAGACAACCAGTGGTGTTGCAAATTGATTTCCAAATCATGATGAATGTAACTTCTGATAGTTTTCTTGTACTCTCTCAACCCTAAAAGAATAACATAATACATTTTTACTTAGCAAAAAAGAAAAAGATTATACTATTTTGGTGTTTCCTGGGAGTAGAGTTGAATCTAGATGGAGGAGAGCAATGTTGATGGGATTAAGCATTATTGCCACTTTTGTTGGCAATTTCAGTTTTGTATTAAGGATTTTGTTATTCTTTTTCATTGTTTCAGGCATTTGTTTTCTTTTCTGTTATTTTTCTCTTAGTGGATGTGGGGTGTCACCGTGTCATCACTTTTTTTTTTCTGGGAATATGAGAGTTTTAAGTTTTTGCATTAGAAATTTTTTGGATCAACTTGTCCATGTGCTTATTTATATTGAAAATTACACAGTATAGCTAAGGAATCCCTTTGATTCACTTATTAAGAGGCATTGACAGGAATACAATCAGTAAATTGTACTTTGGCTTATTTCAGGTGTCTGATTTACTTGGAAAATATCCGGATCTTATGGATGGATTTAACGATTTTTTGGCACGTTGTGAGAAGAATGGTAACTCTTTAAACTAATGTTTACGTCCTCTGGTTTCTGCATTGTTAATTTTGATCTAATCAAGTCCTGCATTGCAGATGCACTCCTTGCTGGTGTCATGAGTAAAAGTACGTAAAATGATTTCTTTCCCTTTTGTTATCCTTGTTGTGGGAGGTGCTTCAGCTGGCATTGTTCAGTAACAGAACCTTTTTATAGGGCTTTAGCTTTTCTCTTGTTAGTTTTAGTTGCCTACTTTGTTATTTTTGCTGTTCTATTGCTGAAACTTAAGTCTGTCTCTGGATTAAGCAATAGCATTTTTGCTGTCATATATGGGTTGGAGCTTTATCAGGGGTTAATGCATGCCCTGTTTTTCACCTCTTTTTTCCCCCACATCACTATCAATTTTCTTGAGTTAATTGCAGTAGTATCCAGCATTTTGTTGCTTTCGCAGTTAGTGAACTTTTTGTAATCCTGCTGTCAGATTCGAACTGGACATGTTGTTAGAGTCTGTGAATGTAACAACCAAGTGTGTAGAAGAACTATTGGAAAAGATCAACAATAATTCATTGAAAACAAATGGTCCAATTCGTATCGAGGAACACTTCACAGGTTATAGCTTGATTAAGAACCAACGAAATTCTAGGATATATGTTATGTAGCTCATTCCTCAGATATTTTTCTTGCAGCACTGAATCTCAGGTGCATTGAACGTTTATATGGTGACCATGAGCTTGATGTGATGGATATGTTGACTGTTGAGGAAGAATACTCATCTTGCTTTGCCAGTTATACTAACGTTTATATGGTGACCATGGGCTAGGTGTCGTTCTGATTTTAATAAAGTCTGGGCTGAAATTTACTCTAAGAACTATCACAAATCACTTGACCATCGTAGCTTACGATTTTTCAAAGTTCAAACTGCTTTTTTTCCAATGTTTTTTAAAGGCCAGTTAAACGGGTTAAACGGGTCGTGTCGACCCGTTATGACCCGATATGATATACGGGTAGTGTCGGGTCGTGTCGACCCGACATGACCCGTTAGGCTAAACGGGTTTCACGGGTCGTGTCGGGTGACCCGTGAAATAGCCATGTCGTGTCGTGTCTGGGTCTAGCCTAAACGGGTCGCGAGTCGTAAACGGGTCGTGTCAGGTACCCGTTTTGCCAGCCCTAGAATTCGATAAAGAATTCATACAATTTACAAGCCTAGAGCCCTCTATTTATAAGCTTACAGAAATCCTAAACCTGCTCAAATTCAAACTCTGGCTATCGAGTGTCCGGACGGAAGTTAGCCTCGTCCGGACAGTCTTCTGCGACCGCTTTCTAGAATAACACAATTCTTTCCATAATAGGTCCACGTCCGGATGGCTTGGCCGAGCATCTAGATGGTCTTCGCTATAAATCCTTTCCGCGCTTGAAAAGGAAGACCAAAATATTTTGAAATACTGGACAGCGTCCAGACATGTTGCCATGTCGTCCAGACGTCTTGCAGAAACTTCCCATACAGTGTCGACTGCTAAAATCCAACTCCGTGTAGAAATTGGAGAAGCTTGACCTAGCATCAGGATGGTGTTGCTCTGACGTCCGGACATCTTCAACGCTGAAGCGTCTAGACATTGTGGGGCGTCGGGACTCTTTCACCGTCCGGACGGTTGCACAAGAACAGGTTTTTCTGTCTTGAAATTTGCAAGGAATCTTCATGGACATCTTCTAGAAACTTGTGATCAGTCACATATTTGAAATGAACACTATCCGTATAAATGAAGACTCTAAATAAGAACCGATCATCCTGTTAATTTGCAACCATTACATAGAGTGTTTTTGTCATCCAGAATGTAGCCAACATAAAATACTAACACTTACTCACTTTGATTATTGGAATTTTTTTTTCCTAATTTGATGAGTTTGATTTGGTTAATTATTCATTGTTTTTTCGCTTATTAATGCTAATAAGAACTATTATAAGTTAAGTTTAAGACTTGTTTTCTTTTATTTTACAATCGGGTGCACATATAGAGGGACTATATATATATTTATTATTTAAGTTTGGCCCCCCCTCCTGAAATTTCCTGACTCCGTCCCTGCTAGAATGCTTTCTTTTTGTAAAGCTTTCTTTTCTTTCTAGAAGGTACCGTTTTCTCCCATAGAAAAGAAATAAAGAAAAATATTTTATTCTCATTTCTAGAGGATTCCTAAAGAAAAGGGTAAAGATAAAAGAAAAAGAAAAGGTCCATCTCTCCCTCTCGTAACCTCTACCTTTCGTTTTTAGTTTTTAGTACATTTCTTTTAAAGGAAAATAAAGAAAATAAATAAAAGTCTGTCTCAGTCGATCCTCGGTGCCTTTGCAAAATTGTGATATATTTGGATAAGTGTCTTATTAGCTTTGATTATTTATTTCATGACTTTAAAAGTTAATGGTATTTTAAATGATTACGATCCTATGAATTTAAAAGTATTTTAAATATTTTATGTAATAACCTCAACCTTCTTACGAAGGCAGAATGGTCAATTGCTATCTATGAGAATGGATAACGAATTTGATATTTTAAATATTTAACACCTGAGTTCATATAATATTTTATTATTCATATTGAATATCTGTTTTTATATTTTACTAAATACCTTCTTTTACTTTTAAAATTTTTTATATTAATATTGAATGCCTCTTTTACACAAAATATTTTATATTAATATTTAATATCCAATTTCTAGTCTTAAATGTAAAATCCTTATTGTCAAAACCCTAGTAGCCAACAAGTGAGAAAACCCTAGCCTTATAAATACATCTCTAGCCGTCGCTCTCCCCTCTCGTCACAGAAAATTCTTCAAGCCGTCTCTCCGACTCTCTCTCTCACACAACCTTGGGTTCTACAACAAGGTGAGCCTTGTCTCTTTCTTTATTTCTACTTCTTTTAGTGGAAAGCATGGTTGGCTCCTTTTATTTTTTTTCTTCACATGTTGTATCGACGTCATCTGTAGCATTACATTATTTTCTATTTCTTTGTGTACCATATCATCAAAGCTTGACAGCCCCTGTTGTTCTTTGATTTTTGTTGACTTTTCTCTTCCTTTTGTACCACCTTTTTTGGCTTTTCTTTTCCTTTGTACGATCTTTTGTTGGCTTTTCTTTTCTTATATACACTCCCTACCAACGTCAACAAATGCAACTTCTACTACTTTATTTTTTGTCTCATATTACCAAATGAATCCCTTGTCTTTTGTGATGATACTCATTGTCCCTGTGTCTTTCTAGCCAATATTGATTTGTCACCAAAACCTTGTTTTATTTTCTTATATATATATATATATATATATATTGCAAACTGTGGTCTTATCACTAGCACACACAGTCACGTAAATTCCTTTAAGAAACCATTTATTATTTTTATAAGCAAGATGTCACTGTATGGACAAAATCATTTCCCTAGAATTTTCATACTTTCTGGTTTATATATATCTTAAACTCCTTTTTCAGCCAAAAGTCTCAGCTAGGATAAAATACATACACAGAGTTTGAAACTATTTTATACACACCATGCACTACCTCAATGATTTTAATATGTGGTTTCATGATTTCATCCAAAAGTTTGAAATAACTAAGCTTCATAGTTTCAATGGATAACACATATTAATACCTTCTTGTAATATGTTTTAACACATGTACACAATTGCAAAAGGATTTATGTAAATATCGAGTAAGTCCATTCTCACTAGGCTAGCAAGACGAACCATAGTGAGGTCAGAGTGTGGTCTAGTGACTAGTATATTGTACTAACTTATTTAAATATGTACCCAGTTGATTAGCTAGATGTCGAGATAGTGCATTAGCAGCATATAGAGAGGTAAGGGAATCCTCTACCCCTTCTAAAATTATTTCGTGGTATTCTATTTTATTCATTATTTTAGTAGATTTGTGTATAAATATCATCTCTATCTATTGCCAATTTGATTACTTGCATGAGTAATTTTTAATAGTTTTTGAAATGAAAATTATTGCTAAAAATTGGTATTCTTGAAATCAGTATTTTTGAGAAAAGTCTATTCATGAAGTACTTTCCAGTTATAGTAAATTAGTATTTGTTTAAAAGTTCCCAAAATAGGGAAGTCACTATCTTTAGAAAGTGAAGAAAATGAGAATTGTACAAGTGGAAAACCCTCCCATATGTTGCCTCAAGGTGTACCAAAAGAAGTGAAAAGAATGAGAAAATGTTTTATAAAAAAGGTACGTGTGTGGAGGAGGTTATCTTGGCCCCAAAGTTATTCACAAAGGTTAAGCTCGGTACCGTAGCTTGGATGGACACGCAACCATTGAAGGACTCGAGAAGGCGGTAATTCAACCTTATGTCATGCTAAGTGCACTTTGATTAATTAACTGATGACGCAAGCCTGCTGCCACAATTTCCTGCCATGGTCACAAGGACCGCGCAACCCTAGTACACATGGCGTAATAGTGTACATGATCCATAAAAGAGGAAAATTTATTTATAAGCAAATATTTATGTGATTTATGTAAAATGATGGATTTGCACTTTATATTTTCCCGAGATTTGAAGAGTACGAGTTTTACAAGCATAGTTTTAAAGAAAATGAATTTAACTCAATCATTTTTTGTTACGGATTACCTTACTAAGCATTTCTCACTCACCCTTACTTTGTTTTTGTTTTCAAGTTATGAGCAGAGAAACTTAGGCGGCCGAAATGGGGATTTAGACTAGCAATAAGAGCATTGCATGGCATTTACCCTAATAAGTGCACTAGCACAAGAACTTAAGTTTTACTATCCCTAAGGGATAGCTCAATCGACTGGAGACCATGCCTCATGAAGCGGAGGTCACTAGTTGGAATCCCCATCCCCCCTCTTGTGTGGACATGTCAAAAAAAGAAAAAATTTTACTTTGGATTTTAATTATTCTACCAAACATTAATGTTATTTAGAGATACTCATTTTCGCATTTATTGAAGTTCTGAATTCAAAACTATTTTCTGTTATCTTTATAATTTAGCATATTAGCAAGATTATCTGGCAAACCTTATGATTCTTTGTGGCTCTGCATAAGAAAATGGACGAACCTAACTCTAACGGTCTGGGGGCGTTACATTTTAAGTTGTGTTTTTAATAGGAATTTAAAGTGGTGTATTTAAATAATAAATCACGTCGTGTAAAGTAAAGCGTCGTTACGCCACCCAAAATTCCGAAAGTATTTTTTGGCATTGGTAACACTAATGCCTTTATTCCACCCAAATTTTATAAGATTAAAATAAAGATTATTTATATTTATGCCCTTTTTAATTAAAGGGTACTTAGTCATCAATTAATAAATGCCGTAATAATGCCCACATGAAATATGTGGTAATATAATTAACCTATTTTATATGTCGTGGTAATGTTCAAGCGAAAATATGAAATTCAGTTAAGGTTTTAAAAGATAAAAATAAGAATAGAGTTAAAATGCATTTTTAGTGAATTATACTAATTCACTATCACTTGTGTTAAATTATATTGCAGTGAACAATTGTCTTTGAAATACTTTATGATGAAAGAACTGTGAGTATTTCTTACTCACTGTGGATGATACGTGGTGGTCTTTGATAATTTTTTGATTTCTGCTTTATTTAATTGTATACAAGTTTTTTGGCATTTTACATGTGTTGTTTGGAAAATAGCATATATCACTATTGTGAGTATTTCTTGCTCACTTGGGATAATACGTGGTGGTCTTTGATGACATTGGGATGTCCGTTTTATTTAATTGTATGCGAGTTGTGTGTAACATGTTTTGTTTGGAAATATGCCTATTGTATTGTCATGTAAGATGAACTTGTTGATAAATTGTCATTGCATATTATTCTATTGAGAATTATAAACTTGATAATAAGAAAAACCAAGGGTTAACGTCCCAAGGCAAAGACTGCGAGTTAGAGTCCTAAGGCAAAGACTACGGGTTAAAGTCCCAAGGCACTAATCAATCCCTAGAGACCGAAGGTTAAAGTCACATGGCAAAGACCGATGGTTAGAGTCCCAACGCAGTGCTGATTCAAACCACAGGTTCAAATAAGACCAAAGGTGGTTAGAGTCCCTAGGCACTGAACAGTAATCACCAATAATAATAAGACCAGGGTTTAAGTCCTTAAGGAAATAATTAATAATAAGACCAGAGTTAAAGTCCTAAGATAATGACTGAGAGTTTAAGTCTCGAAGCAAAAATGAGTATAGGAGATTATGCATACATATAACTGTCATTATTATATTGTATAGTGTACTTTTAAATGATTCAATATTTCTTTATGTTATTGAAGGTGTTGACTCACTTGACTACAGTATGGAATTGTGGTGATAACCACAATCACATGCAAGTTTTTGCAGGTCCAGACAAATGATGGAACATCTTCAATTATTATGTT
Organism: Alnus glutinosa; assembly: GCF_958979055.1. Classification (NCBI taxonomy): domain Eukaryota; kingdom Viridiplantae; phylum Streptophyta; class Magnoliopsida; order Fagales; family Betulaceae; genus Alnus; species Alnus glutinosa. The sequence goes on along the minus strand of NC_084899.1, from coordinate 15,376,135 downwards.
AATTTTATTCGAGTGTTGATATGTAATATTTAATAGGTTGGATAAACAATGGTTATATATTATTAAGTGGCACATATGTTATTGCTTTGAATTTATTTATTATATTAGAACATATGGCTTTTATTTTTATATAATGAGGTAATTCAGTCAGCTCTGAAGTGTTATGTTCCCAGTTGTCAATATATATATATATATTATGCTGCCAATTCTTAACTCTGATGATGTCGTAATGTCATGTGGAAATCAAAATTTTCACTACTTACGCTTTTTCTTTTTGTAAAAAGCGGACTGTTACTCTTCCACCCCTACAAGCATTTCAATAGTGAATATATTTTTATACATGAGTTTCGGTAGGGGTTTATTCATTGGGGCAAATCCAAAACTCATGTATAATGGATTTGTACGGATCCACGCAAATCTGTGTTTATACACAATGAATCAGCACCCAACTGTAACGGATCTACATTCACTCACTAAATCGACATTCATCTCTCTTGGTAATGCAAAGATTTATGTTTGACGGCCACAAATCCATATTCACGCACACTAAGTCGATGCTGGCCTTCACCTGTCGAGTGAGATTAGTTTACGTTCTTCCTTTCATCGTTATTAGTAGTAGTTAGAAATTTTAGATGGTTATTGTCTTATTATGTGACTTTCCATTCAAATACATGACTTCCATAATTCCGAGGATTGTAAAAATTTGTGACCATTGGTTTTACGAGAAAAGACAAAAGTTTGAATGAGATAAGTATTATCTCTTGAATGCTTTATTATTGGAAGCCAAAACTTAGTCATTCATAAGACTATTTGTAACGACCCAAGGAAAAGCGCTAGCCACATCTGCGCTATCACCCCAAAAGGACTAGTCAATTTGAAGCTTCCTTAGAATCCATTATAAAGCCCAGTTTCACCTAGTAACTAGGCAATGTGGGACTTAGCACCCATGAATATCTATATAAACTACTCACTCTATGTAAACTATTCATCTCTTCCCAATATGGGACCGGGGTGTTACACTAGTGCTAGAAGGTCTTGCCGAGATAAATAACAAATAAAAGTGCTTACTTTTGTTAACATGTTAGTGTGTAGCCTTTCATAACTGTATAAGTGCAGAGAACAAGAAAATGAGAAAACCCTAAGGCAAATCCAGAGAAACAACCCTGGAAAGAAAACAAGATAGGGAGACAACCTTATTAAAAACAAGGAGATATGGAGAAAACCCTAAGGCAAATCCAGATAGACAACCCTATAGAGAAAACAAGGCAAGAAGACAACTAGGGGTGTAAACGAGCCGATCCTGAGCGGGTATTGGTTATTCGGGATCGGCTCGTTTGTTTTGGTATCAAGCTCGAGCTCGACACGAGCTTGAATTTGGTGTTCAAGCTCGACTCACTATGGAAGTATTATTGATCGAGCTCAAGCTGGTCAAGCTCGAGCTCAATCATTTTGGCCAATCTCGAGCTCGAGTACTCGGCTCGAGCTCGGCCCGAGTCAAATAATTTAAATTCTTTATTTTAGCATTACAATAAACAAATTAAACGAATTTTATTAATACTCTTTCAAAAGACAATTACAAAGAAATTTCATAACTAGAATCAGGGGTGTAAACGAGCTAATCCTGAGCGAATATTGGATGTTCGGGATCGACTCGTTTATGTAACAGTGAAGCTCGAGCTCGAGCTCAAGCTCGACACGAGCCTAAAATTCGTGTGCGAGCTCGGCTCGCTTAGGAAAATTCACTGACCGAGCTCGAGCTCGTTCATTTTGGCCGATCCCAAGCTTGAATACTCGGCTCAAGCTCACTAGAATCAAATTATTTTAATTATTATTTTCTTTATTTTAACAGAAAAATAAAAATAAAATAACAAAAAATAAACCTGTTTTGAGCGAAGATAGAAGAGACAGATGATGTGTGTTTTAATGAGTACTCGCAAGCGCACGAATCGTTTGCAATATAGTGTGTGCAAGTGCGAGGTCGAATCCACAGGGAAATGGTCAAATATTAGTGACTTGTTTAATCAACCTCATTTTAACCTAGTTCCAAAGGTTGGAGGATTGATTCAAGAGTAAAAGACGAAACAAACGAGATGAAATGAAATGTGCAAATTAAAAGGAACTAAGGCTAAGGAATCTACCAAACCAAATCCAACAACTCACACTCTTGGTTTCTACTTGAACACCCAAAGAACATTAAGCTTAGGATGTCATTCAAGTTTCTCAACCACATAGTCTAGAACCATAAATGAATCCAACTCAAAGATAAATCACAAAGAGTACCCATTTGAAATCAAATCATCCAATGTATCCATTCAATGAACAAATCACAATGGATATCATCATTCAAACCGATAAAACAATGTATCCATCGGTTGAAACACATTAAATGTCCTATATCTACCAACAACCACATTCATTGCAAAAGATAAAGCATTTAAATGAATGGAACTTGAATAACAAATATGATATATCATCAAATGTGCAAGTATTATAACAAGAGTGTGAGTGTCATCAATGGAAAGGTTTCATCCTCAACCTTAGTTGAGGTTACTAGCCTTCCATGACTAAGAACACCACAAGAAAATGAAGAACAACCATGGAAATAAAAGGAAAGCTTTACAAAAAGAAAGTGTCTAAGAACAAAAGCTACTGGAATACACTACAAAATGCACGAAATTAAACCTAGCTACTGTTCTCTGAACTCTCTCAACAAGGAGGTATGGCTATGGCTTTTATAGAGGGAAATTAGGGCTAGAAACCCATGTAAAATGACTCATCTAACCCCCTCTAGGGTTCCTCTCTTGCTAGAGACAACCAAGGTCATGCAACCAGCGTGTTCTGCTGCGAAAATCAAAGGGAGAACTGCTTTTTGTCATGGAGAAGCTCCTGATTTGGTGTTCTGGCGCGCTTCTGCAAAAGTAAGTTCTGGGAAATTTCGATCGATCGATCGATCGACTTCGGGCAAAATTCGATCGATCAACTTTTAAGTTCGATCGATCGAGTTCTTCAGAACTTCCGAATTTTCCAAGCAATTCCACATGAATTTTGTCATTCCTCACTTATTAACCTACAAAACATAAAAACACAAAAACTAACCAAAGCATCAGAAAATAACAAGGCTAAAGGTCTAACTTATGTAAATCAAGGGGTCCAAATAGACAATATTTGGCACTCATCAACAAAGACTCACAGCTTTCTCGCAATGCCCGAGTTCAATGTGGTACGTGCGGCTCGTGAGAAGCGTATCCTCCGTTTTCTTCTTTACTGGAGCAAAACAGAGCACAAATCGGAAGAGAGAAACACATAAGACATCGAAAGAAAAGGACGTCGAAGCTAGGAAAAACGCGTAAAGAAGAGACATAGTGTGCGTACCTGGGAAATATGAGATCGAAAATGAGAAACCACATCAATTTTGTTAAGCAAGAATGCCATTTTCGGTGAAACCAGGGGCTGTAGTGTTTGCAGGTGAGTTTCATACGGTAGAAGAAAATAGGTGCAAGAATAAGAAATGGGAAGAAGGAAAGATATGCAGCATATGCCAACCGAATAAGAAAGAATTTGAAAACTTACCAAAAAAAAATAATAATTTGAAAGATGGAAGAATCCGGAAGATTGAGAAACTCAATGTGAAGGCTCAATTGTAGTGCACGCGACTCAATGTCTGAAGCCTGAAATCTTTAATTGTAGTGTCACTACTAAGTGTACTCACTGGTGTGCGCACGGCTCGATGTGGAGAAAAAAGAAAAAGTAGAGAAAGAAAGCTAAATAACGGGCAAGACTTTTACATGGAAATCATTCTAATTAATTATTTTATTACTATTATTGATTGACAGCTTTCCATTTTACTTTAAAAGCACATATAATATGACGAGAGTTTTCCTAAGTGTCATATATAAAAGCACTTCCAAATATATTTACTTTTATCTTTTAATTTTTTTATTTTTTTTTAGCAAATCTCTTTACCGTTACATCAACAATGCAAAGACTATTGTGCATGCTTCAGTTAAGTATAAATGCATGTATGTATAAAAAGATTGAGTGCTAAATTAAATGTGAGTGATTAATATATATAATTGGACTCAAATATGTATAAGTTTAAGCTTTTGAGTTTAGTACTGTTTCAATATATTATATTATGAAAAACTTATCTGTGTCAATATATCTCCTTTTGACAATGTTAATAAATGTTAAAAAATATTGATATATATTTTGAAAAGTCTTTTAGTGAAATCAGAATATAGTTAACCTAATTTGATCACCCATACTTATAGGGAATTTTTTTTTTTTTTATATGACTCTCGAAACCTAACACGAATCTAACACTAAATTAGCGAGTTATAGTTGAAAAATCTGACTCCATTTAATTAAATTAATCAAGTTAAAGTTAACCTAACTTCAACACGAATGGAATCCAACACGCGAATATAAATTGTAGAGTATAGGACTTCACATTTGTATATACTAACTCGTGTATATTCAATAATAAATAATAAAGAAATAACACTTGGAGCATAGGGAGACTATAAGAGGTTATCGACAAAAAAGCAAAATACTTAAAACAGTCTGATATGATATTCTATAGTTTTGTCCAATAATAGTACTTTAATAACTTTGTAGGCGTCATCTCCATTTTTATTCTAAGTAGTCTAGTAGATAAGGGGGAAGAATATATATGTGTGTGTGTGATAATAATACTTTTTTTTAAAAAAGTCTAATGATAATTCTTAAATCATATGATTCATATTTAATGGTTATGTAACATAAATGCACAATGTTAGATCATATGATCTAAATTCTAATGATAACACCTAAATTGTGATTATAATAAACACATTGGTAATTCCAATCGGACCAACCGGCCAGTCCTAATCACTTAATTGGGAATTACATTGTTATTATATATGAATAAAATGATTAAGTTTCAAAAGTGTCATTATATCATATGATTAATGCAAATTCATACTTATGTATGTAATCTATATACATAATCATTGAATCTAAGACTAAGTACTATTAATAATTATTAGATATTTAAAATCTTACATCATACATAATCATTGTATCTAAGTATCTAAATATTTAATCATGGTATTTGTATACTTATATGACATTATGTGTTATAATTTATATTTATAGCTTGATTGATTATTATATATATGTGTGTGTGTGTGCGCGCATGCGCGTATTGTTATTTAGTCATTATATATATATATATATATATATATATATATATATATATATATATATATATATATATATATATATATAATTATGATTGTGAATTATGAATCATATCATATCACTTGACTTATGAGATTATAATTTATCTATGATAACATTGATAAGTAAAATCATTGTAAGTCATAATTATCATAATTTCTAACTATCTTCTAATAATACTAATATCATATGAATCATATTATCTAAGTATTATTGTATAATCATATGATTCATACGATCTAAGTTATCTAACAATTCATATGATCTTAGATCTTGGATCACGTGATAACGGTGATATAATGATTCATAAGTATCTAATAATAATACTTATAAGTTATAACATTAGATATAGTGAATCAGTGATTACATGTCATATGCCACAATGTTATATTATTATATAATTATATAGCCTTGTTATATTACATGAATAATATAATATGAATCATATGATAAAGTATCTGAATTGTCATTGTATCATACGATTAAGTGATTAATTAAGTACTGATATTATTCAATTTTACTATATTATATACATATTGATATAACCAAACAATTAGAACTCATTAATATTTACTGACCATTTTTATTTGTTACTTAATTTATGCTTACATATAATATATTGTCTATTAATATATATATACACGAGTCGAACCTTAATAAACGAGTCGATCCTTATACGAGCGAGTTCACGAACTTTAATCGAGTCAAGCCGAGTTTATACGAGTTTGCATCATTTAATAATCAAGTTTGATTTCGTGTTTACGAGTAGCTTATTTAATAATCGATTCGAACACGAGTCGAGATTATTCGAGCCGATCTCGAGTAAGTTCACGAGTAGCTCAGCTCGTTTACACCCCTAACTATAATGAACTAAACCTTAGAAATCACATTTAAACAAATACAAATAAAATAAAATTACAAATACAATAAAATAAAATAAAATTCCAAATACAATAGATCACTATTTTTTTTGTTCAACTAGCAACTCCATTCAACACTGCATCGGCTCAACAGCTTCTTCAACAAGACAACCTTGTTTTAAAGTAAAACAAGGTTAAACCAACAATTTCAGAAATCATGATCAAATGTTTGCCACTTTGTCTTAATCAGCAACTTCAAATAATTTGAAATAAAAACCTGTAAACACTAAAAAAAAATTAAGTTCAGTTTTTATCCCTTGCATTATTTGCACAAGTTCCTTAGTAAAAATGTCAATGGAGGTTTGATAATAACACAATTTAATGGGCCTAAATCGTTAATAACATTATCGAATCCTTAGTATATTGTTTATTAATATACTATATTATAAGAATAAGTTATATATTAACAAATTAATATATAACTTAATTTTTTTTTATTATTATATATATGAGTCGAGTCTTAATAAACAAGTCAATCCTTATACGAGCGGGTTCACAAGCATTAATCGAGTCGAGCTGAATTTATACGAGTTTGTATCATTTAATAATCGAGTCTAATTTCGTGTTCACGAGTAACTCATTTAATAATCAATTCGAGCACGAGTCGAGTTTATTCGAGCCGATCTCGAATAAGCTTACAAGTAGCTCAGCTCGTTTACGCTTCTAGAGACAACCCTATTAAAAACAATGAGATATGGAAGAAACCTTAAGGCAAATCCAAGGAGACAGCCCTGCAGAGAAAACAAGTATTGGAGAAAACCCTAAGGCAAATCCAGTGAGACAACCCTACAAAGAAAAAAAGAAATTGAGAAAATTCTAAGGCAAATCTAAGGAGACTACGTTGCAGAGAAAACAAGGATTGGAGAAAACCCTAAAGGAAATCTATGGGAGACAACCCTGCAGAGAAAACAAGCATGGGAGAAAACCGTAAGGCAAATCCAAGGAAAAAATCCTGCAGAGATAACAATGATGGAAGAAAACCATAAGATAAATCTAGGGAGACAACCCTACAAATAAAACAATAAAGGGAGAAAACCCTAAGGAGAATCCAGGGAGACAACCCTGTAGAGAAAACAACCCTCGTTTTCAGGTAATTCCCAATTTGCAAGTTAGCAGGTTTTCAGGAGGCATGGGGGCCATCCCTAGAGATAAGGAGAAAATCCTAAGGAAAAACAAGAAGGCAAGGGGGTCGGATTTAACCCTCGGGTTTGTAGTTTTCAGGTTTCAGGTTTTGAGAAACCACTAAGGCATCACACATTTTCAGAAGATATTCCCGCAAAATTTACTAAAGAGCGCCACCCTCAAAATCCAAAGGCAATGGGGTAGGTTGGTATCCATCAGGATAGAAAGGCGTGTCTTGGGTGTGATCACACACCTGGTGTCCCCAAGAAGTGTGGCAGTTAAACCCGAGACATTCGAAAGTAGGAAGCTAAACATTTTTCAAGCCTCGGAACAAGCCAAAACTCGGATTTTCTGAGACATAAAATTTTTATTATCTGAGCATGCCTCGGATAAGGAAATTTGGAGCAACTGTTGGGAATAATCATACTCTAAGTTGAATTGGGTAGTAGTCCCAATCCATATCCAATAAGGATCCTTGAAGAATATGGTCAACCATCCAACTCCTATTTGAATGAGAATAGGACTCTCAGACCAAATCCAATTCCAAGTACTCATAGGTTAAGTGGTAGTAGAAGACCTAATCCAAGTCGAACTCCATTTCTTTGCCTATAAATAGGCTCATACCCCAAGTATAAACGACAGACTGAATAATTTTATGCATAGAGCATACTTTACTCTCATAAATTAATTTAGGCATCGGAACGAAACTTCCGGAAGGGTCTCTTAGTTTTAGTTGTTTTGCAGTATTTTTAGTTTTAGGGTCTATTTCTACGCCGATACCAATTTTTTATTTGCTCGTTACTTCCACCGCATATCATGTTCTTCCAACAATATATCTATTTCCCCAACAATAAATCTATTTCTTGCTTTTGCAATTCTTGCAATAATTTTGTCTTCACCTTTAAAGTTGCTTCTAAATTCCCAAATTTTGTAGAGCTTCACCTTGTTAATTCTCTCTAGCAATTCTCCAATTTTCTCTAGGCTCTTAGGAATGGATTTTTCAAGTGTCACCATATGTACCCATGCCATTTTAATTTTTTCATTGCATTCCTCATCTATAGTCCAGCTTATAACCAAACATAAACTTACTTAAGAAGCTTAAAACATTTTTTTTATAAATTTTATAATATGGCCTTGGACACAATTACGCCTTGTATCCATGGAATTGTACAATCCAACCTTAGAGGATCTAACAACACCAATGGTCACAGATGTGCTCTAGCCAGCTAATTAACTATTGGGTGCACCCAGCATGGCAACATAGTGATGGCCACATATTTTCAATGTACGTTAGTGTGGTGCACTCCATCCTGGCCCCAATATCGTATCCAACCAAGAAGAGACACTTGGCCATGTAGTCGTCCAGGAGAAAGGCCAATGCCTTGTTTAAAGGAGAAGGAGAAGACTAAAGACTCATCGTAGGTATTAGAAATATTCCTAGAAACTATTCACTAAAGACACTCCCTATTGTCTTATTGTTCTTTCTATTTATCCTCGATCTTCTCTAACTTAGGCATCGAAGGTTTCTCCCGCTGGTACACCCGGCAAGCTTCCTTGCTTCCCTTACTTTTGTAGTCTCTCTCACTTTGGGCTTGGCAGCGTGATTATTGTATCATCATAATTAAATTTAAGTGTTGTATGTTTTTATTTTACATAAATGCGCACATACATAAAGGGTACATTTTATGATTGCGATTTTCTAGACAAAAAGTGCGATTTTAAATCAAATCGCATAAAATAAATCGTTTGGAAATTACATTTTTAAAAAAATATAAATGTCTAATAAATTCTTAAGTTAACACATGATTTGAAATCAATCCCTCACTGTTTAAAAATCAAATTTTGCTGCTTAAGGCTTTTTGCGGATTTGAAAAGAGCCCCTTCTGTGATTTTTCTGTCCATTTATTTGACGTCCGTTAACGACACCTCAAAATTTTTTCACTTCACCCTTACAATAATATTTTAAAAACATATGGTAGCTCATTCTTGACCTGCATATTGCTAAAATGCGAGGACTGGGTTCTTGCCTTAACGTACACCAATATTAAAGCAGGTTGGTTTCCTTTGAAGGAGATGATTGAGAAAAGGAACAAGATGATCGAGAATGCAAGATAAGGGAAAAGAAAAAACAAATACAAAGGGATGTTACGTTAAGGCAAGAACTCAGTCCTCGCATTTTAGCCATGCAGGTCAAGAATGAGCTAACAGAGGTTTTAAATTATTATTTTAAGGGTGAAGTGAAAAATTCTGACGTGTCACTAACCGACGTCAAATAAATGGACAAAAATAAAAACCACGGAACGGCTCTTTTCAAATCCGCAAAAAATTTAAGTAGCAAAATTGATTTTTAATCAGTAAGGGACAGATTTCAAATCATTCATTGGCTCAGAGATTTATTAGACATTTACCTTTTAAAAAATTGCGATTTGAAAACACAAAAAAACTGATTTTTCAAAGTGCAGGCAAATGGGTACTTTTTTAAAACGCCGAATTAAAAAGTCTAACCTGCGATTTTAAAAGACAAGATTTTGTCAAACGCTTAAATGCGTTTTTAAAAATTACTTTTTCAAATTGCACATTTTAAAATCGTATTTTTTGAAATTACAAACCCAAACGGACCTAAAGAAAGAAAGAGAGATTAGATTTATTAATGTGTCCATTTATTTAAGTAGGTCCTCCTCTCCCTCCCCCCAACCCCACCAAAATAAAAAATAAAAAAAAAAAGAGTTCTGGTTTGATGTCTATAGTTGAGGAGCATCATTCCTCTAGTCCCATCTAATTTGGACTTACTTTGGGCCATGCCCATCCCTTCTAATTGAACTTTCTTAATTTGGGCCGTGTCCATCCATTATGGACATGTCGTTAGGAAACCAACCTGGTTAATATTGAAGCCTTGCATAATAATTTGGCCGAAGAATGGTCAAGACTATATAATAGGGTTAATATAGAAGCCTTGCATAATTAGGATATTACCAAAAGTCCTTTATATAAAGAAAGATGAATGCTAGACTTCCTTCTAGTGTTCTTCTCGAGTCCTTCTAAACTGACATGACATCTAGTATTTTTTAATAAAAACAAAAAAGATAAATCAAGTTGTAGTTCTTCTTTATTAAAAACAATGCGCCATGTCAACATAGAAAAACCATAAAAAAAATACTAGAAGGCGCTCTAACGTTTCTCTTAAAGAAAATTACAACCGGGAAATTTAAATTCTCTTTAAGACTAATGAAAATGAGTAATGATTCACTACCACCTAAATATACAACTTTTCACCACCTTGCCTATGTGGCAAGGTGGTCCCCCACCTTCATTTATTTTTAAAAAATAAAAAAGAGAAATGATTCTTTACCACCTAAATATACAACTTTTCATCACCTTGTCTATGTGGCAAGGTGATCCTCCACTTTATTTTATTTTTTAAAAATAAAAAAACTCTAAAGTTAGTAGGGGACCACCTTGCCACATAGACAAGGTGGTGAAAAGTTGTATATTTAGGTGGTAGTGAATCATTACTCAATAAAAAAACTCAAAAAGTAGTGGGGGACCACCTTGCCACATAGACAAGGTGGTAAAAAGTTGTATATTTAGGTGGTAGTGAATCATTACTCAATGAAAATATATGTTTGGTAACGAATATACTGATGAGCGTGACAAGTGTTGGATCTCTCTTTGTCCAACGTGGCATCACCAGCAAACGAGGCTCCATCACAATATCGAAGCTTCACACCATTCCAATTGTAACTAAAAATCTGGTATTATCAATACAAGTGGAATTTTCTATAAATTTAATTGTTGGAATTTTTTTTTTTATATAAATCAGTCTCTAAAAATAATGTGTTTTTTAAACATGTAAATAGTACGTGCTATTTACTTTTAAATGCTGATTTATAAGAAATTTTCTACAATCAGTTTGTATGAAACTTTTATCTGGCGTTAAGTGTCTTTAAAAGATTTTCATTTACATTTTAAATAAAATATGCTATTTTTATATGCATTTTAAAAATGTAAAAATTATTTTAAAGAGGTATGTTAGTTTATTAGACTAAATTAAATAATTTCTTTTAACCCGATTTGAAAATAAAAATTAAAAAAATAATAATAATAACTTTATCATATATATACCATATAGTACCAACTACCAAGAGATTAATTGACAAATCCTTTCTTGGAATCCAAGTTCACTAATAAAAATTAATTAATTAATTAATTAAAAAAAAAAAACCCCTCTCAAGTTACTTGTGAGTTTGAAAGTAGTGGGGTGCCATGACTTTATAGTGATGCCACGAGGCAATCGCGGATGATCAGTCGTTTCACAAAAAGTGAAGCCCATAACTCATAAGGCCGAAAACTCCTTTGTATGTGGCAAGTTGTTTTTGGGCCGTAATTTAATTCAATTTATTTTATTAAACGAGCAAGACTTTTTAATTTAATTCGTTAATTTTGTATTGGGTTCGTATCAGATTTACAGGTCGTGTCAAAAAATTATCAATCCTTATGTCGCGTGTCGGGTTTGGATCATGTCAAGGCTATAAGACTATATATATCAACTCATTTAATCAAGCGGGTTAAATCTCTTAACCCTAACATGCTAATTTTGTGTTAAATACGAATCAAAAATTAGAAACCCCACAATTGTTCATAGTTCCTCCCTTTTTTGTCTTTTTCTCCCTCGATGTTTATCCTACATAGCAACCCAATTAGAAGGTAACGTGATTACATAAAAAAGGATGGTGTCAATTATGCCCATTTGTATTGGCAATTTATTAATGAGGGTCCTACACCATCCCTCATCAATCATAAGGGTAGTTAAAGCAGTTCATCTAATTCAAATTGAATACATAATGGGAAGGGAATAAGCTGTTGCAAAGGAATAGTATCCTAATAATCTCGTCTTAATCATAAGGATTTTTTTTTTATTTTTTTTTATTTTTTTTAATAGATAATCATAAGGATTGTTATATTATAGCTCTTTCTAATTTCTATTTTTATTTACTTCTCTTTAAATCAGCCCCAAGTCTTGACAGTATTTATAAATGTAGTTATATGTTTAGAAATTTTAATAATATATCATATAGTTGGTTGGTTCTATCAAAGGCAGTTTTGATGTAGCTATTAGATGTTCTTTTGTTGTTGCTGCTATTATTCTAAGGGAAATATTATTATTGGCATCTACTCAAAATCTTCATATTTTTTTTATGCTCTACATGCAAGGTGAGGCCTTTTCAGCTCTTCTTACTTCCCAGATGGCCTGCTGCTGCTTCTTCAGGTTTTGATAGTTTTCAATTGGAAGGTGATGCTCTTCAGATTTCTCTTGCTATTAATAATTCATCTCTTTTTTCCTCTTGGTATTTTGCCCCTTGTGTTTCGGACGTTAGATTTTATTTGTTCTCATTTCAAAGTTGGAATGCTTTGAAAGTGTATAGATGTGTTAATTTTAGAGCACATGATTTAGCTAAGTGAGCCGCTTCCCATTTTGTTTTTTGAAGCATTCTCATAGAATCTCTCATTCTCTCTTCCATTCGGATCAAGAGTGAAAAAGATTCTTTCTTGTTGCACTTTTTCATTCAGTGAATTAAAAAAAATAAAATAAAATAAAAAAATTGTACTATTGGGTTGGAGTTGTCGACCACCACTATTAATGGTTTTTTTTGTGCCCAAAAAACTAAGGATTTTTTATAAGTACAAGTATTTTAAAAAATCTTGTTAAAATTTATTCGATTCTATTAGAAAAATTTGCTCATTCTCGTATTGTCACCAATCAAATAAATAAGAAAGGCCATTTTATTCCAACTTCTTATGTCCCTGATAATACTCATTTGTATCCCTAATAATCAACATTCCATTGTTTAATCTCAAGTAACCCTTCATATGCCGAAATAGGATCCTCTCAATTTCAAATGATCATGGTTAAGATTAGGTAGAATCATATGTATTGTTATATGCATAAATTTTAAATTATGACCATTTAACAGTGTATATGATTCCAAATTATTTAAAATTTTTAAAAGACGTGTTAGCATTGACTTCATATACACGACATTAGCTCTTTAGAGAATCTCGCTCCTATGTCATGGGACTTGTAGCTCGGTAGTCCACGGGGTGGGTTTGTTTTCCCTTCTAGTTTTAAGTGTCTTCTATGATAGTTATAGCGGGCCATAGGCGCGAGACATACCTTATTGGTTGGGTGGGCGTGTGGGGGGAGAGGGGGGGAAGGGACGGTCCTCGGACATAGTCTTTGTAGACATACCTTCCGCTTCAAGGCCTATCCCTCGGTGTGATCAATGCTTCGTGCTATCGAGGAGCGAAGCTTACACTTATTCACTACTACAAAAACAATAAAAATACGCTAACGCGCAACGGCTTTATTGGTTGACCAGAAAATGAAGAGGATCATTGTCCTCTCCGGTAGTACTGTAGTAGGCCCACTCACAATATTAATAACTTCAGTTTGAAAGTATTTATTAATTACCGTGTTGAATCATTCAATTAACTAGATTACGCAGTTGCTCCCTTCTTGGGGTTCCTTGGCTTTAAAAGCACTCCAGCAGTTGAAAAGTTGTCTGAGATAAAAGCTTAAGCTCTACAAAATTTCTCTGGGTTTTTAACTCTAAAAGCAGCCTAAATTGGAACAATGAACACATTTCAGTCAATCCAAAAGTTGCAGTTGGATTTTAAGCAGCCCTTTTTTAATAATAATTTAAATCAATCCAAATTTATATAAAAAAAGTTGCAGTTGGATTTTAAGCAGCCCTTTTTTAATAATAATTTAAATCAATCCAAATTTCCAAGTCATATACCCACTGACCACTGTTCTTTCTCTTCTTTTTCTTTTCTTTTTTTTCTTTTCCTTCTGTTTTTAATTCATAATAACATATAATGCTAATTGTTTGACCTGGAAAATATTGGGTCCAAGCATGCACGTGGATCAGTCCCACCATTTCCCATAGTTTGCCTAAAGGGACTAAGTCAACAGTCTGGTCAAAGAATTTGTCCATCCGTACGTGGGCCTTCAGTCTTCAAACAAGCCCTTTTGATAGACCTTGTAAAAGTTGACTCAGTCAAAAGATGGAAAAATTCAGTGGAACTATTTTCCATTTTCCATTATGTTTTAGACTTCTTCTGATCCTTGTTTTTCTTCACTTCTTCTTCTTCTTCTTCTTCTTCTCTTTTTTTTTTTTTTTAGAAAATTCCACACTTATTTATCTTATTTATTTAACTCAAATTAACATGATACGTTTTAAATGATATATTATTTTTTTTTAATGATTAAACACTTTTTCTTTTTTTGAAAGAATTAAACACTTTATTGATATACATGGTTTGAAAACTTTATTTTTTACTTTATATACTTTCATTTGTATCGCAAATGATACTTGCAGTTTAAAAAAAAAAACCGAACTTAATACTTTCGTTTATTTTTTCGCCCAATATTTAACGGTCTGCCACATGTCAACTCTTAAGTGTTGACATGTGGCATAATATAAAAAAAAAATTAAAAAAAAAAAAAAAAAAAAAAAAGGACGGGTGGCTCCTTGGCCGGCCACCCCTATGGCAAAAAAAAAAATGGTGAGGGTTTTAGCCATCGGGGGTGGCCAACACGAGGGCGGTTCGGCCACCCCGTGACCCATGGGGGTGGTTCGGCCACTCCTATAGCCAAAGAAAATATATATATATATATATATATATATATATATATATATATATATATATATATATATATATTGAGGGTTTTGGCCCTTAGGGTGGCCGAATTACCCACTAAGCTTATATATATTCTTTTTGGCCATTGGGGCATGGGGTAGTTCAGCCACCACCAGACCGGCCAGCTTAGGGTGGCCGAACCACCCTCATGGCCCTTGGGAGTCGTTTGGCCACCCCAAGATTTAAAATCCTCACATTTTTTTTTTCTTTGTTTTCTTTGGCCATAGGGGTGGCCGAACCACCCCATGGCCAGCCAAGGGGGTGGCTCCTCTTTTTTTTTTTTTTTTTTAGAAATATATATATATTAAAAAAGTTTTATTAATTTTCAATTTTCAATTTTTTTATATTGTACCACATGTCAACACTTTAAATATTGGATGGAAAAATAGACGGATGTACCAATCCATCTTTTCCCAAACTATAGATACCATTTGTGATACAAATGAAAGAACAGAGAGCAAAAAATAAAGTTTCCAAACCACATATACCAGTAAAGTGTTTAAACCTTTTTTTAAAAGGCATTGGCAACTTACCATGTAGCTGTTTTTAGCAAAGAAATGGATCTCTATCATATAATTTTGGAATGAGACGCGCTATGGGTGGTAAAAGTACTTCAAGATACATATATTAATTGGAGAAATTTGATCAATTAATGGAAGATACACGGGCAATTTTATTTCCTCTCTATAGTTGGCAGATTAATTGTTCGCCACAAGGTTAATTGTGCGACATACAAGTTAGGTAAGGTTGTCATTAAACAAGTTATAAATAGGGTTTGAATGGAAGAAATTCCTACATTTATATCTGTAGCATTAATTATTTAGAGCAAACTGCTATAGTTCTTTGATTAAGGGATAATTGTACCGTTGATCCCTGTGGTATGTCATAATTATTTTTCACTCCTTATAGTTTAAAAAGTTCATAGGAGGTCCTTGTACTATGCAATAATTACGTTTTACTCCCTGGGTCGATTTTTCGTCCACCATTTTGACGGAATCTGTTAGCTCTATACGTCAGCGCCACGTGTCGCCAATAAGATGGCGACACGTGTCCATCTTAATAAATAAAAATTATTTAAAAAATAAATAAAAATAATTATTTTATTAAAAAAAAAAAAAAAAAAAAAAAAAAAAAAAAAAAGAAAAATAGGAAGCAAGGGGTGGCCGCGCGCCACCCCCAGTGGCCGCCGGGGGTGGCCTTCGGGCCACCCCTTTAAGATCCAGGGGTGGCATGGGTGGCCCAGCCACCCTTTCAGCTTTTTTTTTTTTTGTTTTTTTTTTTGAATTTTTTTTTTTTAAAAAAATAAGTTTATTTATTTATTTTTTAATAAATTTATTTTTTTTTTATTAAGATGGACACGTGTCGCCATCTTATTGGTGACACGTGGCGCTAACGTGGCATTTAACGGAATCTGTTAAAAAATTTAACAGAATTTGACGTTAGGGATCGATTTGTAATTATTGCATACCCCAAAGACCTCCCATGCACTTTTTAAATTATAGGAAGTGAAAAATAATTATAGCATACCACAGGGACCAACGGTGCAATTATCTCATTGATTAATGAATGATATTCAAATTTTCAAATTAAAAAATAAAAAATAAAAATAAAAAATAAAAAAATCGTTATGTCAAACAATGTGATAAAGAGATGTGAAAAATATCTCCAGCAGAACCATCACATGGAAATATGAGCCATTAATATAGCTATTTTGAGCTATTTTATTCCTCTAACATATATTTCAAAATAGAGTATTTCCATCTATTTTACTACGGTTAAAAAAGAAAACAGCATACAGCTTGGTTGGGTCTTATTTCCTATGTAAATTAGGCGTATACGTACTAAGAAATACTATTTCTTTTTATTTAAATTTCTTAAGAATTTTGTGTCTCTTTTTTTTTTTTTTTTTTTTTTTTTTGATAAAAGAATTTTGTGTCTTCTAATTAAGGTTAAATTGACTTTGAAATGAATAGAGGAAGTTTAACTTTCTTGAAACAACTGGCCCAAGAAAAAAAACAAAAAAAAACAAAAAAATTGGTGAGGGTTTTGGCCCTTGGGGTGGCCAACACAGGGGCGGTTCATGTGAACCGTCCAGGGCTAAAAATAAAAAGAAAAAGAAAAAGAAAGGAAAAAGTGAGGGTTTTGACCCTTAGGAGTGGCCAAACCACTCATATTGCCTATATATATTGGTCATTGGGGGCATGTGGGTGGTTCAGCCACCACCAGATCGGCCGGCTTGGGGATGGCTAAACCACCCCATGGCCCTTAGGGGTGGTTCGGCCACCCCAAGGTTTAAAATCTTCACATTTTTTGTTCTTTTTTCTTTGTTTTCTTTGGCCATAGGGGTGGCCGAACCACCCCATGGCCAGCCAAGGGAGTAGCTCTATATTAAAAAAAATTAATTTTTAATTTTTTAATTGATTTTTAATTTTTAATTTTTTTTTTATATTGTGCCATGTGTCAACACTCAGGCGTTGGCACGTGGCATGCCATTAAATATTGGACAGAAAAATAGAAGTAGGTACAAAGTCCGTCTTTTTCCAAATCATAGGTACCATTTGTGATACAAATGAAAGCACATGGGGCAAAAAATAAAGTTTTCAAACCATATATACCAATAAGGTGTTTAAACCTTTTTTTAAAAGGCATTGGCAACTTACCATGTAGTTGTTTTTAGCAAAGAAATGGGTCTCTATCATATAACTTTGGAATGAGACATGCTACGGGTGGTAAAAGTACTACAAGATACCAATATTAATTGGAGCAGATTTGATCGGTTAATGGAAGATACACGGACAGTTTTATTTTCTCTCAATAGTTGGCAGATTAATTGTTAGCCGCAATTCTAATTGTGCAACACACAAGTTAGCTAAGGCTGCCATTAAACAAGTCATAAATAAGTTTGGAATGGAAGAAATTCATACATATATCTGCAGCATTAATTATTTAGAGCAAACTGCTATAGTTCTTCGATTTAAATTTCTTAAGAATTTTGTGTCTTCTTCTTTTTCTTTTCTTTTTTTCTTTTTTTTTTTTTTTTTTGATAAGAAGATTTTTGTGTCTTCTAATTAAGGTTAAATTGACTTTGAAATGAATAAAGGAAGTTTAACTTTCTTGAAATAACTCTTCCAAGAAAAGAAAAAAAACAGTTAATTCAACCAGTAACATTATTATTTTAAAAAAAAGTACACATTTTTTAGACAAAAATTTTATACAAACAAATTTGTAGGAAATTTAATACAACCCATATATAAGATTGTCATGTGTCCATTGACAAGTAAAAAGCACATATTGTTATGTTGTTTTAACAGCAGATGCTTCTCACATGTTATCTTCTTTAAACTACCACTCAATTGTTATTATCCTCCTCAAACTATCAATTGTGTCAATGTCTCATTCGAACTATCAAAAAATGTCAATGTCGACAAAAAAAAAAAGATAAAAATAAGGGTTAAATACATATTTGCCCCATGTGCTTTACGACCTTTATTTTTTATCCCCTCAGTTTCACTTTTTATCAATTTTGGTACCTGCGGTATATGAAAAGACGGAAATGGTACCTCCGTCTGATCTTCCATCCAAAACTAACGTCCACTCACGGCATTTATTGTCATGTTGTTGGAAACGATGTGTAAAGAATTGGGTTCTGGGCTTCAAATTTTTAGGTACCCAATGACGTGGGTGGACGTTAGTTTTGGACGGAAAATCAGACGAAGGTACCATTTCCGTCTTTTCATATACTACAGGTACTAAATTTGATAAAAAGTAAAACTGATGTGCAAAAAATAAAAGTCGTAAAGTATAGGGGGCAAATATGTATTTAACCCTAAAAATAATCTTAAATTTTTTTAAATATGACAAAATTGTCCTTATAAATTCAAATATATATATATTGAAAAGCAAAATTAATAAAATTAAAGAAAAAACGAAAAAAAAAATTATTTTTTAAAAAAAAAAAAAAGAAAAAAGAAAAAAACAAACGAAATTGAACTTAACAATTCAAATCATAACCATGTTAAAATTAGTTGGACTTACAAGTAGAAGAGATGAAATTTGAGCATATGCAGTAATATTAAATAAAGTCTACAAATAGCTCCAAAAGTGGATCTCAACTCTTAATTAAAATGATCCAAAAAGTTTATTATGATTATGACACAGATGGTTTGATTAATTCATTTTCCAGCTTATTTGGCCATTTCCCTTTAACAGAACCTTTTAATTTTATTTTTTTAATTTTAATGAATTAAGAATGTGTTGAATCATTAAACCAACTCCTGAATTTTTATTTTTTATTTTTTAATTTTTAATTTATAAGCAATAAGCAAGTCAACAATAATATAAATTGTAATAAAAAAAACCAAGGCCTCAGCTTAACCATATTATTTATTACATCACTCTCTTTTGGGAGTCTTGCGTATGCAGGCGGCGCATTAAAATCCTTTACCCCCCGGACTCCTGAGGCGTCAGATGCTCCAAAGGTCGCTGTTTGTTTTGCGCCTACTTTTTAGATATTTAGCCAATCAATTTGGAATTATCCTCAAGACTTTATTGCTGAAAAAGACTTCATTGGAATTTATTTATTTATTTTAAAAATAAAATAAAATTTGGGGGTTGGTGTCACTATTAGCTTATACTCTTTCTTTTTCCTAACCCCACCCCCCCCCCCCCCAAAAAAAAAAAAAATCAACCCCAATTAGATGCTTAAATTGATAGACTTAGCTGTCAAAATAAATTTTGAGTTATTTGAACATATATTTAGAAAATTGAATTACTTACATATAAACTCGGATTAGAATTCCATACAATTTTAAAGAAATTATAAATTCTAAAATTATATGAATTGAGGTTGTTCTTTGCATCGAACAAGTTGAAAAATGCTACCTATTAAAAATATGACATGTTATCGAGGTAACCCAAAAGAATTTTTCTCCTAAAAGACCTTTTTTTTTTTTCTTTTCTTTCGAAAAGATGCTTATTCTTAAAAGAAACAAAAGACAGTTGCTGGGTCAAAGATTTTTTACAACATAAAGCGTAAGAACATGATGAAAATATACTCAATTCTTATTAATAACATGTTATCTTTTTAATAGATAGCATTTTCCAAACCGTTCGATACTTATTCCATGAACTCTCTCACTATAATTGCTTAAATTACTAGCAATTTAGATAATTAATTGATCTGAATCCCATTACGAACATAAATTAGCTACAAACTAGTTTATAGTCAATTTCTACAAACCAATCTGATAAAGTGACATGTGTCCCACATCATGTGAGAAGCTTATGTTTTTTTTAATAGCATGTATTTTTCACATGTTTTTTTAATAGCATTAATAAGAAAGCATGTGCTTCTCACATGCTTTAGAAACACTTGTTACTTTCTCATACTTATTTGTAGGAAGTAGCTAGTTTTTGTCCTCCTAGTACCAACTATACACAAATAAAATTTGACAATCAATTACGTTGCAAGCATTACATTGAATGCATAATTAATGGTTCGTTTGGTTTGCAGAATATACCACTAGAATGAAATGTTTATTCATGTGAAATAATCATTCTTTTATTTGGTAGAAATCTATTCATGAGAATAGTTATTTCTATAAAAATAACTATTCTCTTACGATGAAAAATACTCATTACTCTAAAAAATGAGAAATACAGACAACATTTTTCGAATGTGTGTGTATATATATATATATATATATATATTATTTTATTTTAACCATTAAACCCTTCAAAAAATAAAATTAAAAAATGTTGAATAACTTGAATTGTTGTGGGTGGCTGCACCACCCCCAAATTCTTATGTAAATGGCACCCACAACAATTAAACTTTTTTTTTCAAAAATAAAAGAATAAATTTTTTTTTCTAATAGAATATTCGTTCCGCTAACCAAATGATACCTAAACGTGTAATTAATGAAGTGGAGCTGTCTTTTTAAACCCCTGCCTCTTCCATTCCCCAAGATTAAGTGCAATGGAGATTAGCTATGTAATAATGTCAACTATATGATTCCAATCAATTCAAGTAATTAAGATAAAATATATTCTATGGCGACTCGGACTCCCATTCCATTTTGAACTCTTTTATTTCCTTTTATTTTTATTTGAATATAACATATTTGTTTTAAAAAAAAAAAAAAAGAGTCTAAAGATCACTATAATATCATATCACCAACTAGCTAAGACATATTTTTGTCCACTACACATACCCACAAAATTTGTTTATTTTTTACAATAAATCCGTTCTTACATAAGACATATTTGAGTAAAATTAAAATGGTAGGTGATTGCTTCAACAAATCAAACTTGTTCATATCAAATTCTGAAATAATATAAGTTTTCTTTTCTTTCTTAATCAAACTTGAAATTGTACAATTTTCTATTTTTTTTTTTTTTAAAAAAAAATCTAGAGTATTATTTAAGAGTGGTTGTCTTTATAATTGAATCAAGTGTTTTAAGGGCTAAAAGAGTATTGATCTTTAAATTTTTTTTTTTTTTTTTTACACATATTTTACATCCGAATAAAAAGTAAAAGGGAATGGGAGAATATTCAAGTATGAAACGACAAAAAAGAAGAAGAAGATATATATATTGAAAAAAAAAAAAAAGAAGAAGAAACGATTTGGTATTGTGTTATGGAATTCACATGATTATGATTTATGAATGGGGTTAGATGGATTGAAAAATTCAATGCATTTGGACTAATTCATGAGTTTTCAAGGGAGATGAATTTAGTTTATGTTCCCCATTAAAAGGATAGGAGTTGCCGAAAGTACAATTGTGGAATTTTAGGGCGGCGCTACATTTGCGGTGGCAGGGCTTAGCAATCATATATGCGTTTACGTGGACGTGGAGGTGTTAATTTACGTATGAGAACTCTTATTTATCACAACAGCCCCACAATAAGCTGACGTGGTTGGTACTATTTTATTATTATTTTTATTTTAAAAAAATAATAAAATAGTACTAGCCACATTAGCTTGTTGTGGGACTGTTGTGATAAATGAGTGTAGGAATCATTTCTTGCCGATATAAATTGACACTGTCACGTAAGTATAGTGGGATAATGATGAGATAGTGGTGTCGTATATAGCATTACTTTTTTTATTAATAAAATGAGTAAGGGAAAAATATAAAAAAGCCTCTTAAACTAACAACGATTTTAGAATAGCCTTATGAATTTCTAAGTATACTGATGTTACTCATCAAAACTATCAAATGTATGCCAAAAATGACACTTTTGTTGAAATATTCATACAAGGCTATAATACACCTATTCTCTTAAAAGGCTATAATACACCTATTCTCTTAAAAAAAAAAAAAAAAAGGATAAATGCAAAAAACAAGGACATAAATTTTCTACAAACCGGTTTGTAGGCAATTTCTTACAACCCACATATAAAAATGACGCATGTCCCTTAAGCACGTGAGAAGTACATATTTTTTTTATTAATACTATTAAAAAAACTTGTAAGAAATACATGCTATTAAAATAACATGTGTTTCTCACATGCCAAGGGACACATGTCAATCTTAGTTGTAGGTTGTATGAAATTTCCTACAAACCGGTTTTTAGGAAATTTCTATCCCAAAATCAATCAATGTGGTTTGCCTAAATTATAAATTGTTCATTGCGGAATAAAAAATAATTCAAAGGTATTCAAGGTAGGCAAAAAATAGTAATTTAGTCATTGTAGTCAAATTTTGTCGAAATATTTGACGGATTCTGTTAGTGTCAATGTTAATACCAAAAAAATGATAACATGTGTTACTCATACTTACAAAAAAAAATAAAAAATCAATTTATTAAAAATATACATCTATAAAACTAAATCACTCCCTGCAGTTAAATTCCGTCAGAACACTTGACAAATTCTGTTAGTGTGTTACGTTAGCATCAATAAAATAACAACACGTGTCATTGTTAATAATATATATATATATATATATATATAAAAAAAAAAAAAAAAAAAAAAAAAAAAAAAAAGAAGAAGAAGAAGAAGAAGAAGAAGAAGAAGAAGAAGAAGAAGAAAAGGGGTGGCCCATGCCACCCCTAGCCAAGGGGTGCCTGCTGAGCCACCTATAGGGGGTGGATCATAGGCCACCCCATCCAAGGGGTGACTGTTGAGCCACCTATTTTTTTTTCTTGTTTTTTGTTTTTTGTTTTTTTTTTTTTTTTTTTGTTTTTTTTTTTTTTTTTTTAGTTTTTAATTTCTTTAACATTTTAGTTTTATATTAATAGTTTTTTTTTTTTTAAAAGTTATTCATTTATTTTTTTAAAAAAAATAGTTTTTTTTATTAATTTTTAAGAAAATAAGGGTATTATATAAATATTTCGACAAAAGTTACATTTTTGGTACATTTTGGTAGTTTGATGAGTCACATGACTCACATTAGTATACTTGAAAATTCAGGGTGCTATTCGAAAACCAGCTGTTAGTTTAGGGTTTTTTTTTTTTTTTTTAATATATATTTTTCCCAATGAGTAACGTTAAAAACTATATACATTTTTATTTTACAATTATCCCATAATTTGGATTAGTCATTGTTAAAAGAGTAATGCTATCTAAATACCACAATTATCCTACAATGCTTATGTGGCAGTTACAATAAACATTTGGATTTTTTAATTTTTTAATTTTTTTTTAACAATTAGATCCAATGGTTGTTTAGGAGCATTGTGAGATAAAAATGTAGTTTTCTAGCATTACACTTGTTAAAAGATAAAATATATCTAAGAGTTGATTAAGACTATTACATCAGCATTATAGAATAATTGTAAGATAAAAAGTAATTTATAGCATTACTCAGTAAAATCACAAACTACCGTGAATTTTAAATTGTAATTTTATCCTAAAATTAAAAATTAATATTTTTTTGGACAACGAGAAGAAACCCTATTCACAGTTAACTACACGAAGATTATAAGTGTGTTTGGTAAAGATTGTTGAGATGATTTTTTATTTTTTTATTTTTTTGAGTAGTAGTAATAGTGATTAATGTGATATAAAGTATAAATAATTTATATGGAGAAAAAAAAAGTTTAATTTTACAGTGAGTTTTTTTTTTTTTTTTTTTTTTTGAGTAATAAAAATAGGAAATACCTTATATCCGGATGGGTTGTAAATCCCTCATTTTACAGCAACCAATTATAAATGGACAAGTCATAAAAAAATCACAAAATACAATAGACGTGAAAACACCAAATCATTTTTCAATAACCCTATTTTCAATTTCTCCCTCTACGACCCACTGCAAGTTTCCATGAAAATTTATAGACTCAACGAATTGAGGCTGAAATTGTAAGTGCCACTATGCGAAAAGAGTAAATGGGTTAGGGAAGTTAGATGAAAAAGAATATAGATATATTATGGATTATGCTCACCACTATCCTTTATGATAATAGAGTTTATAAAACAATTAACACCATTGTTTAGACAAACTAAAATAAGGGAGTCATCAAAATGAATAAATAAATAAAAAAAGGGTTCCTACTTCCTAGTAATGTGGCGCCGACTCCGTCCTTTGATAGAATGAAGATAGGCGATAATCTCGGGCGACACCAATTCCGTAGCAAAGACAAAAATAACAACGTCTTTAAAAAAAAAAAAAAAAAACACGTAGGCCATATCTACCCTAAACTAAAATAAATACCTCTCCAAAAATTTTGAAAAAATAAAAATAGGATTTGTATGAAAAAAAAATAGAAAGTCATGGTCCTTGGGGGCCGGGGGAGACCGGGCAGAGGGGCTATTGTGTCCCTAGCTCTCTCTCTCTCTCTCTCTCTCTCTCTCTATATATATATATATATAAAAGGCATTAACTTTATTTTATTTAGTTGTCTCATTTTCAAAACACATACAAAATTTTTTACTTTATGTAAATCAAAGTGATCCCCCTCCCTTTTCCAATTTATAATGATGCCCCTTTCACTTGAGTCAACTACTTTTTATTTTATTTTTTCATTTATTTCCTTCTCCAAAACATACTCATAATATATATATATATATATATATATATATATATATATATATATATATATATATATATATATATATATATATATATATATATATATATATATATATATATATATATATATTTAATTCTTCATGTAGTGCCCTCCCCCAAAAAAAATAAAAAAATAAATAAATGAAATTATTTTTTTGGATGATGTCGTTTAAAAAAGGTATCTAGCTTTTTATTTATTTATTTTATTTTTTACAATGTTCTCTATAGGCTATACCCATATTTTAATAATTGGGAACAAAAACTAGGATTTAAAAAAAAAAAAAAAAAAAAAAAAACTAGATATTGTAATATTTTTTAAAAGAAATTAAGGCGCACAGAACTTCTAGAAAATTTTCAGATATGCTGTCAAACTTTCACGTGAATTGATTTTCAAACTTTCACGTGAATTTTTATATTTTAGATTGTTCTTTTAAGTTAATGTGTTGATGAATATATAGGCATTTTAAAATATGAAAATTTGTGTAAAAAACACCTTACAAGTTCCGTTTATATGTTATAAATGATAATTAAAATAATATTAAAAATTGTTAATTTATTTTGTTATTTATATTATTTAATATTTTTTACAATCAATTTTATTTCAGCATTTTCTTTTAACTTTTCCTCAACCAAGATCGGAATTACGCCATGATATTTATTTTAATTAATAGGACTTGTTAAGATTGTGCTATAATATATAGTTGTGTTGTACTCATTTATTTTAACTAATAGAATTTAGTCAATCATTTTAGTCCGTTGGGATAAGATAAAAAAAAAAAGTCTTGATAGTTCTTAAAAATAACAATTCAAGAAAATTGACTAGAATTTAAATGTTTATAAGGAAATTTTGTTTGGACATGTGAAGGAAACAAATTGGTGGGCACGTGTCCTTATCAAGTACTCTTTAACAAATAGAAAAGTTTATTTAATTTAATTAGACATGTGTATTATTTACGACACTATTTATATATAGGATATTATTAATGTTAGGGATCATGCCGGCTCTGCCTCCCGATTCCAAAGCCAATTGCGATTTTAAAAGTCACATCAACTTTACGAAGATAAAAAGTTGACCAAAAAAAATAAAAATGGTTTCTAATATTATTCATAAGAAATAGGAGGGTGAGATCATAGATCAGGTTTGGATGGAATAAATTCTTTAGTGTATTTGTTAAACTATTTTGTTAGAGCAATCTGCTCTATTTCTCTGATTGAATAATAAAAGTATTATAATTTTATTTTAAAAATAATAGGAAAGTGAGAGAGATGTTAGATTTAGTATCACAATTCCCTTTTTATGTGTTGGATATATATATTTGAGTGGATATACATGACAAAATTTTAAAACACCTATTTCTTTTGGCTCTTTTGTTCCTTTATTCGTCTGTAGGGATGGATTTAGGAGAGTCGGTATAGGCCGTGCCCCCTCCCTCAATTCCAAAAAGGAAAAAAAAAATTAGGTAAAATAAATTATAAGATAAAAAATAAAAATTTAGCTTACTAACAGCTCTAGCCCACAAGAGTTTTTGGCTCCGTTCCTCTTAGTTTGTATTCTATATATTAATTTGGCCATCCAAAACTACAACACCAGGCTTTCACGATTGCGAAGACTAAAGAGAGTTTACAAATAGCCTCACATTTTTATTGATTTATCATTTTCCAGGTTATATCTTCAATTAATTTAATTTTATTTTAATTATTATTGATTTAAGTACAAGAAGCAATGAAACCAACCCATGACAAAGAAGAGTAACCTAATCACAGCTTTTCAACACGACTTAAACCTTTTTTTTTTCCTATATATATATAAAACGACTTAAAACTTGAATAAATAATGAGACGATAAATATGTTAATAGTGAAGTAATAAAATATTGATATTAATTTAAAAATAATAATTAAAATTGGAAGAAAATATACATAATGATTAGAACAAAAAAATAAAAAAATAAAATAAAAAATATATATATATATATATATATATATTCAGAAAAGATTGTAGCAATATTGTTTCGGAATTAGGGAGGCAAAAGAGGCAGCACAAATGAAAGTTGAGAAAGAGGTACCACCATCTTAATTTACCGCCCACAGATTGTATATATGCTTTTAAAGAAGAAGGGTGACACATTGACATTCTTCTGGTTGTGTTCCAATATAAAATTCCTCGATCATTTTGGTCATGTGGAGCCTTTGTATTTGATCACTTTTCTTAATTAAGTGAACTGTCCTATCATCAAAATAGTGATCAAAATCGCTCGTTTGAGTGTGTGTTTTTTTCTTTATTTAATTATTTTTAAAATTTTGAAATACTAAAAAAAATGATTTAAATTTTTATATTTGAATGATTTAGAGAAAAAAATCGGAAATATATATATATATATATATATATATATATATATATATATATATATATATATATATATATATATATATATATATATATATATATATATGTGAATTAAATTGAATATGTTGGAACAAGTAAAATTAAAACTGAAAATAATAATATTAATAATTACCCAAAAATCGTTCACTAAAAATGAACCATTCACATAATAATAATAATAATAATAATATTGCATCCCATGCAATACTCAAAATATATATATATAGATCATGCAATACCCAAAATATTGCATGTACATATCTCAATCCAGAATCCATCGTCCGAAGCTACTAAAAAATAACTTCACACGCACTACACACGTACGCATACAGAGATATAATGAAATGCATATATTTGCTTTGATTACTCATGAGCCACTTTCAACCTTCACTTTGAGACAATTTTTAGGCTCAAATTAAATTAGTTGTCGACCAACCTGTTTAGAGAATAATAAATAAAATCATGTTAATAGGAAAGAAATTTTATCGTTGCCATTTAATAAAATGCCATTTTTTTTTAATTATTTTTTTACCATTTTCTAAACGGATTCCACCATTGTCCAAAACCATGTTAAAAAAGTTTTTAAAAAGTAAATAATTAATAAAGTGAGCCCCTTCCATGGTAGCTTGTCCATGGTTAAATATATAATATTATTTTTTTCCCGAACCGTGGTGAATTTTAAAGGCAATGTGAATTGTTATGCAAATGACATGCCAGGTGACGCACTTGGCAATGAGTAAAAAAATTCCACCCGTACATGATTTACACCTTAATAATAAAATAATAAAATATCACAATTAAAATAATAAAAAAACAATTGTCATGGATACACCAATCCTCCCTAATACCCCTCGTGTCGTGGACTCCCCAACCCCAACCACATCCCCAACCACTTCGCTTCTCCTCCGCCAAATCTTTCCGTGCCTTTCCCACTTTCCATCTCTCTTCTCCCCCCACCCTTTATTTATTTATTTATTTATTTATTTATTATTATTATTATTACTTACAGAAAAAAATCTTAATTTATTCTAAACTAGTTAGAGTTAAGTTTATAAATAATTGCATTATTAGCCTTTGGGGTTGGCTTAAATTACAAATTACTCCATGTGATATAAAAAGTTCACGAAGGGTCCTTGTGGTAAATTATAATTACGAATAACTCTCTAAATCTGTTTTTTGTCCACTAAATTAATAGAATCAATTAGTTTGCAATGTCATATAAATAGTGAGACAGCCTCTAAATATCATCATTTATATTGTAATTTACTAATGAACTTTGTTTACTTGGTGGACGAAGTGATTTGTAATTATAGTATCACAGAGATATTCGTAATTTAGGTCAACTCTAAGGACCAGTAGTACAATTATCTTTTAAGTTTAAGAAGAAAATCTTAATTTAATGTTTAAAAAGTGTGATTATTAATATAAATATAGGAATAAAACATTAAGGTACCCGAAATTTAAAATGAAGAATTAAGACGTTGGGTCCTAATCCGAAGGGCTTCTCCATCTAAAATCTAATCCTTTTTTGAGGGTACGCGTGAATAGTCGGTTTTCTCTCAGCTACAAAGTGCACAATCATCTAGGTAGATTCTCTCTCTCTCTCTCTCTCTTTTTTATTTATTTATTTTTATTTTTTTGGAACATCGTCGGCATGCACATTTAGTCATTTACAAGAGGCAACCAACGAAGAATACACACGTAAACTGAGAACACGCACATGCATACATACATGCAAAAGCATACATGATACATACAGATACTGAAGCATTTTCTCTCTCTAGGAAATAGCCACGTCATTTCGCCCCTCTTTATCCAACCACCGCCTGCCGTCCTCAAAGTCTCTCTCTCTCTCTCTCTCGCTCTGCTCTCTCAAGTCTTAGCTGTTCCTCACTGTAGCCCCTTGGCCCCCCTTCAGTACTCTCTCTTCTTCTTCGTATATAACATCACAAACACCAAATCCAAAGTTTCTCTCTTTGAGGCTTATCCTCTCCTTCAGGACTCTCTCTCTGGCTCTTCTATTGACTTCGTCGGCAGCTGAAAAATGCCTGCTTGGTGGCCGGTGAGAAAGTCCTGCAAGAACAAAGAACAAAACCCAGTTAGCGCCCACCTCAATCCCTCCAAATCGTCAGTCAAGAATGACAGACTCAAGGCCAAGGACAAGGAAAAGCCCAACAGCTTCGACGAGGTCGTCTTGCGGAATTCGCCGCGTACCAGCAAGGATTTCGGCGGCTCCTCTGGCTTTTCGGGTTGCGATTCCGATGGCGGCGACAGGGTAGGCCATCCGCTGCCTCTGCCGTCGATTCTGTCCGGGAACGATTCTAACAACAGCGTCGTGGTCGGCTTGGGATCTGGATCCGGCTCGGTTTCGAGTGTGAGCTCATCTGGGTCATCGGAGGATCAGCCGGTTGCTCAGGAACATGGTCAAGTCGGTCAGTTCAGGTTGGTTTTTGGAGCTTTGGAAGATTTTTTTATTTTTTTGTGTGATATTTGGTTAATCAATTCCAGGTGTTTGATTGATTGATTAATTGTTCATTTCTGGTGGTATTATTGATGTGTTTATTTGGATTGGTTTTAATACAATTGATTAGCAAAAGAGGCACCTTTTTTTCCACTAATTTTTTGTTGTCAGAGTTCTGGTTCTTGCATATGGGTGGTTTTTCTGGTTTCCAATCCAAATTCAACATGTGGGTGCTTTCTATAAAGGGGGGTCTTTCTGCTTCCCAATCGAGATTCGACATATGGGTTTTCCGTCTTTTTCGATCTGTCAGCCTTTTAAACCGAGTTTTGTTACTGCTACTCAATTCTTTCTCACGGTTTCTTCTTTTGTCAGATTTTGATTGCTTTGTACTGGGGTTTCCATCCTTACAACCAACACAAACCACGTGGATCTGCTGTCCGTTTTTTCCTCTGAGCCTCTTGAACTTAGTTTCAGTTTTGTCCATTTCTATATTCTCTCTGTCTCCCACCTTGACAAGCTAGCTAAGTATATGCCTTCTCTTGGCTTGTTCCCTCGAAATGGATGAGTATCTTTTGTAAATAAATGATTGGATCTTTTAAGTTCTTTTGAGAAATGAAGCTGTAACTATGCAAGTTGTATATTTTCCTGGAAATCTTGATCACATGCATGTTCCGCCTTACGCTAAGTACCATTCGTTGTTAATAGTCCCTGCTTCCTGCTTCCATTAGCAATCATTTTAGATATTTCCTGTCTTAAGTGTTTCAATGGCCTTGTATTCTAACGCAAGTGTGAATTATAACAAATGTTATGTTCTGGATTGTAGAGGACTTGGTGATTCCAAGATCAACATGAGGCCAAGAAGCCCCGGACCAAGCTCGAAGGGCCCCTCAAGCCCCACATCACCTCTTCATCTGCGGTGCGCCTTGAATTCGGAGTCTCCAACGGGAAAGCAAGAAGACGGGAAGAGTCAATGTCATCGCTTGCCTCTTCCTCCAGGTTCTCCTACTAGCCCTTCCGCCTTGCCCAACACAAGAACAAGTGGAGTAATTGAAAACACAACTTCTACACAGTCCAATTGGAAGAAAGGAAGGCTTCTAGGAAGAGGGACTTTTGGGCATGTATACCTCGGATTTAATAGGTAATTGTTGTGCTTAAGATATAATACTCGGTATACCTAATCAAGAAAAGGGCAAAGTGCACTTGCACCTTATGTGGTTTGATGCCGTTTCATTGACACCCCCTGGATTTTCAATTTTTCTAATCAAACCTCGTGTGGTATCTAGTTGTTTTAATCAACAATTTTCATCAAGCTGGAAACATATCAGAAAAGGGTAAAGTGCACTTGCACCTTCTGTGGTATCATATTTTTTAATAGAAACCATTCTTCTTATCCTACCTTTCAGTATATTTCCTTCTTTAGGGGCAATCTAACAGAAAGTATAAGGTGTTATAGCAACTTTTAAAAATAAGAAACCAGTTCTGTAGATAAATAATAGAAGACTTATGTAGCTTTATATATTTATCGAGCAACTATATATGTACAAAGAGTTTTTCTTTTTTTTTTTTTTTTTTTTTAAGAAATTCTCAACTCCATGACCTTGAGGTCCATGTGAGTTTCCACATGTGCACCGGTGGTGCACATGTGTTTCAGATTCAATATTAGAGGCATGAAGTGTGTGGGTAGTGTGAGTGGTCCACATGGTGTTTCATGTATACAATACCTATCTTGGCATATTCACAGGGACATGAAAAGAACTCTGCAGCAATTTAATAAAAGAATTGTGAAAAAAAAAATGCAGTAAGAGTAGCATTTATCCTGTTTTCTCACTATTCCATTATTATATTTGCGACTGCAACAGTGGAAGTGGGCAAATGTGTGCAATAAAAGAAGTCAGGGTTGCTTCTGATGATCATACTTCAAGAGAATGTCTCAAGCAACTGAACCAGGTAATATGTTTATTAGTATATTTATTCCCTTCAGTTTTCACTTTTTAGTTGTACATTTGAATTTTCACTTTCAGAGTGCATTTCTTCATCTGGCAGTACATAAGATTTTGACTGAATTTTTTCTTGTCAGCAGGAGATAAATTTGCTTAGTCAGCTGTCACATCCAAACATTGTTCGATACTATGGGAGTGAATTGGTAAGAGTTGATCTCTTAAAGGTCAATAATATGTGCCCTACACATAACCAGAAACACACCCTAAATGTAGTTAATTGTGGATACTGGATCCTACTTTTGTAACAATTCTGCATTACCATGTTCTCAGGGTGAGGAAACGCTCTCAGTTTATTTGGAATTTGTATCTGGTGGCTCAATTCACAAATTACTTCAAGAATATGGTTCCTTTAAGGAACCTGTTATTCAAAATTATACCAGGCAGATTATTTCTGGGCTTGCCTACTTACATGGAAGGCATACAGTGCACAGGTATTTGGCTATTAATTTTAGTCATGGTCCCTTAGTATTTTGCTCCTGGCATTGCAGCTTTGTCAATTTGTTTATGATTATTTTTTGATGAGTGTTTCTTTATGATTATTAAGTAATGTGTTTTTCTTGGCAGGGACATCAAAGGGGCAAACATCTTAGTAGATCCTAATGGTGAAATCAAGTTGGCAGACTTTGGCATGGCTAAACATGTATATTTATCTTACCCCATAAATAGAAGTCTAATTCTAAAAGACTAGAGGCAATAGTCAGAGTTCATGTTATTACAAAAGCGTATAACTCTCTTAAATAATAATAGAGCCCAGAGAAGGAAGAGTTAAAATAAATGCTATTCTTGTAATGCAGGTAATGTAAAATAATTTTGATTTTCAACAGAAATTTGAACCGAAAATGGGTCATAAGATTTTAGTTCTCTCTCTCTCTCTCTCTCACACACACACACACACCTGTTTGTATGCAACCAGCTAGACCGAAGGGCATATAATCTACTAGCATGAAGCAAGCATGGCATATTGTTAAGTCAGAAACATATCTGATCTAGGAACATTGAGAATATTATGTTTTTGTATTCTTTTTTTTATTATTGCTTTCTAGTTAATTATCAAAAGCAATTCTGATTTTTTGTTCTTCTTCACCAGATAACAGCTTGTTCCTCAATGCTTTCTTTCAAGGGAAGTCCTTATTGGATGGCGCCTGAGGTATATTATCTCTGTCTCTCTCGCTCCCAATACAACCCCCTCTCTTCTTCTCACTCACCTGCACATTATCCTCACTGTCTTTTTGCCTTTTGAACCTTTTGTTTCTCCTATGAGTGTTCACTAATGTGTTTGTTACTCATGTTTCTATCTTGTTTTCTTATCTCAGGTTGTAATGAATACAAATGGCTACAGTCTTGCTGTTGATATTTGGAGTTTGGGATGTACAATTCTTGAAATGGCAACGTCCAAACCACCATGGAGCCAGTATGAGGGGGTGCGATATTGGATATTCATAAACTGTTTCTTTATACCACACATTTTGTTATGGCCATCTTTGAAGTGTTTGTAGGACCAAAATTGATATGTTATGTGGCGTTGAACAGGTGGCTGCCATATTCAAAATCGGTAACAGCAAAGATACTCCTGAAATTCCTGAAAGGCTTTCAAATGATGCAAAGAGTTTTATAAAGCTATGCTTGCAGCGAGACCCATCAGCACGGCCTACAGCCTTACAACTACTAGATCACCCTTTTATTCGAGACCAGGCAACGACTAGAGTAGCAAACATAAATGTGACCAAGGATGCCTTCCCGTACATGTTTGATGGAAGCCGCACACCGGTAATGACCTAAGATTGTTGTCCTTCCCCCTAAAAAATATTATCTTTTTAAGTTTATACCTTCTAAAATTCTAATATAGGAGGACCCGATATATTATGCCTGCCTTGATTTGATTCTGTGCGAACTTTTTATAGCACAAATCACAAATGATTTAAAGCTAATATTTTACTTGCTTCAACTTCCTGAGCAGCCAGTGTTAGAACTCCATTCAAATAGATCAAAGATGACTTTGAGTGATAGAAATTATGCAACAATGCCAGTTTTTGCCACTTCAGGAACTTTGAAAAGCCCAAGGTAATAAGATCCTGCCCTTTATTCTCTCTCATTGATGCTTCATAATTGTATGGCATTATGAAAGTGAGTTTGGTTTCATATGTTTGTTTATGTGCAGGGATAGCATAAGAGCGATTACATCTTTACCTGTATCTCCCTGTTCAAGTCCATTACGACACTATGGACCTGCACACAAGAGCGGTTTGCTATCTCCTCCTCACCCGGCATTTGCAATGATGGGACAAAGTGGCTATAATTCAAACGACTACTCGTCATATACAACGATGAGAACAAGCCCATCGTACACTTTTGATCCTTGGCGGGAGACCTCTCCATACAGAGCCCATACCCCCCCTGGTGGCTCACCAAGAACAAGACCCATTTGATTATGTAAATACCAACAAAATCAGAAAATCTTTCCTAGTCTCTACGGAATGCTTCATGACTGAATTTGGGAGGATATAGTATATTCATGCCCCCTATATCTTTCAGACAGTTAGGCAGTTACTATTTTGCTTACCTCTTTCTAGGAGTGACTGGATTCTTTTTGTATGGGGGGAGCTTTGGAGGGGAGCAATAAGAGCAGCAAGTTTTTTCTTTTTTTTGGCAAGTAGAGCACCAAAACTTCAGTGCATGGGGGCAGGTGCTGGATTTCATGATCTTGTAACAATCTGTTGATTGTTGTAAATGGAAGGTGGTTCCTGTGTTTGTAACATTTCTATTGTATATTAGTTCACTGTATAAGATTATTGGTTAATACCACCAGTGTAAGCAAGACATACTTGTTTATAGCTACACTGAAAGCTAAAGCTAGGCTTTTTGAAAGATCTTGGAGCTTAGGATTCGTGATGCCCAATTAATATGGTCTGTTGGCTTTTATCCTATCAAATTTTGGAAAGATGAACAAGACCACCAAAGTCTTGTGCAACTCGAAACAGCCAATTTGGTAAGATTGTGTGGCTGGCTTGTAGGAAGCTGGTTGGAGACAATTTTAAACCTTAAAAAACCTTAAAAAACCAAGAGAAATTCTGGGAGGCTTCACCCTGCCGTTTCTGGTTGTCTTGTTCATTTTAAGCTACTCTAAGCAAAGAGACGTTAAAAGCATCCCTTCCTCATATCAATGATATCATCATCATCTTCTGGTACCATATTTCGGGCACAACCAATTATATGTCCCACACGTGTCTATAAATTATATTTGGGTAGTTGAGTCGGTTTCACTTTCATCCTCTACCGAAAAATCTGATGGCTTTTTCAAGCAAACGGAAGGTTCCTGAAAGGCTTGGATTTCTCTCCCCCCTGATTTGACTCTTGAAACTGAAGTAGTATCCCATGGTCAGAAACACAAATAGAATAGGCTATTCTTACAATATTTTCTCTTGTTTGATTTAAAATCAAAATTTAAACAATAAAAATAGAGTTCCCTATTCCATGAGTTCAACTTCTTGACAAGTCAAACCATAGTTGTGGACTCCCCAACAACAGACTTAAAACAAAAATTACAGTGCAAAAATACAACCAAATAATATGAAATGGGTAAAAAAAAAGAGACCCGATCCTCTTAGTAAAGGCCACATTAAGGGGTAGCTTAACTAAAAAAATGCACATAAAGGGGGCACGAATTTCGAAAGGTCACTCAACCCTTTCCAAATCCTGCTAAGAAACAACAACCGCCACCACCATAAGGAAGCTGAAGGGGGAGAGACTGTCAAAATCTGATCAGGAGCCAATGAAAAGGGAGAATAAATATCAGTTGCACAAGTCTCCGATACAAAATCCAACCACAGAGGCACAAGGAGACTAAAACCCACAAAACCCAAAAAACACAACAAAAAATACAGAATAAGAAGCAAAAGTTACATAATAACAAAACAAAAACATAACAAAAAAAACCCAACAATAGCAGCAACAACAGAGGAGAACGACATTTGGATGATGCATGAAATTTAATACCCCAAAAATAAATAATTATATATATACTTATTAAATGATAATAATAATTTACGAAACCCGAGACCCTTAGTTTTATTTACATAGAAAGGATTTTTAACAAAGTATTTACAATACTCAAAGTTAATAATCAAAAGTATTTTTACATACATGTGTTTTAAAATAAGATTAGGGTTTTCGAACGATCAAGTGCAACCTCAAACGATTGACGATGGCTGTCATCGATCATTCGATGTCCAACCTCGAACGATCGATCTTTCCACCCTGAATATTCTATCTTTTCTCTCTCGAACGATTGACGCAGTCTAGAAGCATCTAATTTTTAGACACCTCAGCCTTATTGAGCGTGCATGAAACCTTATATAATCACTACTATGACCAAAGAAACTATTTTTTGTCACCCTGTCACACCAGAAACCCTAGAGATAGAGTGTGTGAGTTCTAGAGAGAGAATATGACTCTTGGGACTTCATCTTCAAGAGGAGGTAATCCCTAAGCCCAATCTCATTCTTTTAATATTATTAGCTTCCTATGTTATTGTTGAAGATACTATTTTCATGATTTGGCATGCATCTTGCAGACGTGAAACATCTAGGTTTACTTTCTTTTATGATTTTATGTTAAATCATGCATGAGTTAGGTATATTTTTGGAAAGTATTAAACTTGCTTGTATTGTGCACGTTATATTATGTTAATAATGTTTGTTAGGCATTTTAAGATCATTAGGAGTTGTGATTGAGTTGGGTAATAGGGTTATATGTGAGTTTTAGGTCATTTATGCATTATGGCAATCATTGATCGTTCCATTCCCGAGGTTGAATGATCAACGCTTGTAGATCGAACGATTTACCCTCGAGAGTGAATGATCGATGAAGGCAGTAACTATTTTTAGGGTTGCTCAAATGCATGATTAGGGTTTTTGTTCATAAGTTTAGGGTTTTAGTTTGCTGCATGTCTCATACTAAGAGTATGATTGTAGTGACGTGGAAGCTAAGATTTTTGGATCTGAGGATGATCGTTCGAGGTAAGTAAATGCTTACGGAATGGTTTTATTTCACTATGCGATATGTTTGATAAACTGAGCATACTTTAATTTCATGTTTCAATCAAGAGATTATGCCATGAGCCTATAAATTTTATCAAATGTTTATGAACGCTTCAAAACAGATATTTGTTTATATAA
The DNA here is from genome assembly GCF_958979055.1 of Alnus glutinosa. NCBI lineage: Eukaryota > Viridiplantae > Streptophyta > Magnoliopsida > Fagales > Betulaceae > Alnus > Alnus glutinosa. The sequence goes on along the minus strand of NC_084899.1, from coordinate 15,339,138 downwards.
TGGGTTGTAATAATTGAACATATTGTGTAAATCATCATGTATGGATGGCGGACACATGTATATAGATGGGCTTAACCCTATGGTCTAGAAATTTATGTATATTTTTTGGCCTTTGATCTAATGGCTTTTATCGTGACTGGCGCAACTATGTTTGATTGGTGGTCACCAGGACATATTTCTGATGCCTTGGGTCAATTAAGAAGCTTGACACTTCTTGGACTAGGTACAAATAAATATCTCCAGTGTGATTGATGGAAACACATTCTGTTAAGGGTATTGTTTGGGTGAAATAATTGTAAAAGGACTTCCCTAGCAGATGCATTAAGGGGTGTCCAGTCATAGTCCTGGAACCTCTTGATTGGGTCATGCTTGTCCGTACCCTTCGGCTATTGACCCTCATGCTTCTTCTTCTTTTTCCTGTTATCCGAACTAGGTGCCTGAGCAGGTTCAGCTCCTAAGAGTGCTCGAAGAGTCTCCTCCTAGTTGATGAATTCTTCCGCTCTGTCCATGAACCTTTGGAAGTTCCGCAACGACTTTCTGGCTAAATCCATTATCAGAGGTCCGTCTTTCTTGATACACTGGTACAGGGCATAGTAAAGAAACTCCTCAGTCTGGCTCTCAATAACCAGCTTCTCTTGGTTTAAACGCATTAGATAGCTCTTCAACGATTTGTAGGGGCCTTGTTGAATGGTCATCAAAGATCCTGCGGGTTTCTTTTAGACTATCCCTGCCATGAACTATGACAAGAACACCCTCCCGAGGTCCTCAAACTTGCTAATGGACCTAGGTGGGAGTTTCCTAAACCAATCCCAGGCGCTTCCCGACAGCGTGAGGGGGAAGGCTTGACACGCCACCTCGTTCGGGGTCCCGTGCAAGTCCAAGTGAGCCCGAAAGTTATCCAAGTGCTCAACTGGATCTTCGATTCTGGTGTAAACTGGGATATCGGGGACTTTGAACTTCTTTTGGAAGGCTGTAAGTGGCTATGTCACTAGTGAATGATGAAGCCATTTTCTGGAATAAGCTATTGACAAGAGAAGCCTTTCCCTTATGTTGTTGCTGAACGACATCCGTAAGTTCATCACAGAGTTGCTCTAACTTCGTGACCGTCTCTTTCCACTTCCTTTCCTTCCAGTAGTTGGTAGTTTCCAGACCCTCTTCTTCATCCTCTACTCTTTATCAAGTACATTCCTAATCATCATCTTGATTCTCCTTCTCCTTATGCTGCCCGTCCGTTTGGCTGTTGCGTACTTCTTCACTGCCAGGCATTGTCTGCTAAGTCTTTCTCCGTTTGAGCGATCTTCTTATTCAGGATGTCTATGGTGGCTTGGGGATAAGTTGAAGTCTCTGCATCATCATGAGCTTTCTAGTTTATCCTATGGTTTGCTGAGTGTGTTCTCACCATCGCAGATTCTTCTTTTTGTAGAAAAAGTCGAAAAGTTCCCACAAATGGTGCCAAACTATTGGTACAGTTTCTGGATAGCGACGTGTTAGCTCTTGATTAGTTCTACAAGAGTCTAGGTGTAAGGATCTGCAAAACAACAAAGGCACACTAGAGGTTGTCCGATGGAGTCTCCTCCAATGATTAAGTCAGCGAGAGTATTAATAAGAGTGAGTAAATGTGATTAGTTAGGTATACTTGTCTTCCCTCTTATTTATAGTTCTCCTATTCGTTCACTCGTGCACAAGATATTCTCAAACCATCGCATTAATGACCGGTTGGTGTGGGCAATGATGTACACAGTGACTTGACATGATGTTGAGACACCTGGTATGACGTTTTGGGTGCATGCAAGTTGCCTGACCTCGACGGCTCGTCAGGTATTTAATCTGATTTGACCTTCTGAGTATGCAAATCAATAAATGCTGAAGATATTAATAAATGCTAGACACTTTAATAGATGCGAGAAATCTTCCGTCTTGGACTCCTCATTCTTAAAGAAGGTGAATGTATCTTACCTTCTTCTATACTGGGACGTTTTCGGTTTAGCTTCCTTCATTGATTCATGGTAGAGATCAAGCTTAGGAGCTCGGGTGTGTTCCCCTGTCCGAAGGTTTGGTTCGCCATCTGGAGTGGTCGGGTATGCCGGATAGTACTTTGACGGGTGATCCGTCATGACCGTTGGGCCTGGTTAAGCCCAACTCGCTTATGAGCCTATTAGGGCTTTGGGGATAATAATTCCCCAACATTCAACATCATCATAAAAGGAAAATCTTGATATCAGATCCATTTTGTGAGAACAAAAAGGTCAATGGTTTTTCTTTCCATACTCCAGCTTTCACTTTAAATTTGATGGTGGATGTAGAATATAGTATTGCCATATTCGGTTTGATATTTTTCTTATCAATGTATTTATCATAGTTGGTTGGTTGTAATCAAAATTACCTTGTTTGTATCCTCGTGTATTTTCTTCATACGCTTTCACTATATTCTCTTCTATTTACATCTTATTACAATTTTTTGCGCTTTCTAATTCCCAATATATATATAAAACAGAATTTTAGTATGTTAGAAGATAATGTGAGTATTATAGTTTTTTTTTTTTCAATTATTCCAAAAACATGTTTGGGATTTTAATGCCAGTGACCGGTTCAATAAAGAAGATAGAGTATATGACAAAAGAATTCTCTAAGAAGCTCCATAAGGTCCAACTTCTTGTCAACAACAAAACACACCAAAAAAATAAAAAAGAAAAAAAAATATAAAAAACCCCCTCAACTAACAACCGATTTTAAAATAGCTCAATGAATTTTTAAGTGTATTAAAATGACCCATCAAACAACCACTATGTTCTAAATAGACAACATTTTTTTTTAATTCCTATAATACCCTTATTCTCTTAAAAACTAAAATAAAAAATAAAAAAAAAACCTATTTATTTAAACCAAAAAAAAAGGAAAAAAAAAGAAGCAAGGGGGTTGGTTAATAAAAAAAAAAAGGGATAAATGCGAAACTTGTTATTCTAATTGGCCTAAATTACAAATTGCTCACTGCGATATATAAAATAATCCAGAGGTTCTCAGGGTAGGCCAAAATAACAATTCAGTCCATATAGTTAAATTTCGTAAAAACACTTGACAGATTCCGTTAGTGTACATGCCAGTAACAATAAAATGATTATATGTATCACTCTTAATAAAAATAAATATAAATATATTAAAATTAGGGATAAATGCAAAATTAGGCCCTGTGGTTGACATAATTTCAAATCATTCTATGTCGTATTAAAGTGAATTCAAAGATCCACGGAGTATGACAAAAATAATTAAAATAGCCATTGACAATATATAAATTTCTACTTTAACTACTCGTTTTTTTATGCACACCCCAACAATTCTCTATTAAACTCTTTATTGAGAGAGTGAAAAAAGAAAATAAATAAAGAAAATGATAAAAAATTCTTTGTAGTGTGAACAGTATATTAGCATAACAAAAAGAAAAATATGTGCTGTATGGAACGACAAAGACTAATGTAATGTCTTGCCATTATATGCAGACTATGCTCAAAACGACAAAACAAAAAGCCCAGAAAAAAACAAGAACAATAAAGAACTGAAGGAAATTTTTATCACCTACAGACAAACGCTGTTGATGGTTATTCTGATACTTTGCTAACAACCATTCCACTAACGCCACGTCATACAAAGCAAAACTTTTTCCGTCATTTCACATATCCAAGCGGCACTTCAGTACTCCATCAATCTATAATAGAAATTAATCTAGGGTCCATAATGTCGGTTCTAGGCAAAGAATAAAAAGTACTGGTGCATCTGATCCTTATTACACCCATTACTCTTTCCTTCCCTCTTTTTCGTACCATCCCTGATCCCCAAACCATATTTTTGATTTTTCCCTCCCTCTCTTCCTGTGGAGGGAAGCTCTGACTGAGAGATCTTCAATAACACTTCCTTCACATCATTATTCTTTCGTTCTCCTTTCGAACCCATTTTGCCCAAATCAAATCTCCAAAGCAGGAAAAGAAGATGCCAATAGAAATGCCCAAAGGGCTACCATTCTCGGTGGATACATGGTCTCTGTGCTCAAAGAGAAAGAGGCACCATTTCTTAACCCATGCCCACAAAGACCACACCTCTGGTATCTCCACCCATTTTTCTTTCCCTATCTACTCTACCCTTCTCACCAAGACCCTGATTTTCCAACACTACCCTCAGGTCTGTCCCTTTTATCTTCAAGTTTTTGCCATTATTTTAAGCATGCCCATAAATTTTTTATTTTGGTTCTTTTGGGTTTAATTTTGTGGCTTTATTGTGCAGCTTGATGAGTCGTTGTTTGTGGGTATTGAGGTGGGGCAATCGGTGATCGTCGATGATCCTGATGGGGCTTTCACTGTCACCGCATTCGACGCGAATCACTGTCCTGGTAGGCCGCCTTCTTTTCTGGTTATGATTGCGTTTGTATTGTATTTTGTTGGTTAATGGGCTCTGTGCTCATCTGGGTTTTGTGGAATTATAGATTTGTGTCTTATTGTAGGATGTTTTATATCAAGTATGATTGGCTTGTATGAGTTTGATTTGATTCTGTTGGTTTTGAATTGTGGTTAGAGTTCTTCTTTGACTGCTTTTTCCTAAGGATGGGATTTTTTTAAATATTTTTACTTTTCAATGACGTGCTTCTGTTAACGGTTTCAGTTGACATTATGATTTTCTTTAATTTGTCCCCAAACCATACAGTTCTGTTTTTGTAGTCTGAACAAAACTATTTAATCCATCCATGGTGCAGGACCGAAAATCCAGAAGTAAGAAATCAGTTAGTATCACACAAACTGTCCTAGTAAAGGTTGGAATCTCACCAACAAGAGGAATCACACCTTAAAAAAAATAGAACCTGAACTCAACTTCATTCTGTTCTTTTATTACTGTCAGCTTACATCCCTTTATTGATCATGTTGATGCGATTTCTAGCCTGATGACGTGGCAGCCTCTGATTCGTCTTTTGGCCTGTAACCTACAACAAAGCGAAGATCCACCGGGGGTTGGCCGGTGGAGCCTCCTCCGACGCCCAAGTCAGTTGGGAGAGTGAGAGAGAGAAAGTGATGCTCATATCTTAGATAGATCCATACCACTTAGACAATGGGTAAATATATAGGCTCGATTTTACTGTTGATGCATAGTAAAGTCTTATTATTGTACAGTGTGAACAGTGACCGGTAAGGTGTGTAGATATTAGGCATGGTGCCCCATATTAATTTATGACTTGATTTAACAAGTGCCAAGATCCTAATAAATGCTAAGGATCATGGTCATTTCCGACCGACCATTTCCCGACTAAACATATAATCCCGAGATCTTGGTCATTTACGACTAAGCATATAATCCTGAGATCTTGGTCATTCCCGACTAAGCATATAATCCAAGCACTGTACGACCCACGTATACCCCGAGTATTGTATATAGTCCGAACACCGAATAACCCGAGTGGGGGATAATAATTCCCCAACAGATCAGGGTGTTATTGGACTTCTAATGAACTTCTAATGACTAACAAGGACTCACCCATGATAGGTTAATAACAGCTAATTAAAGATTTTCCACACCTCAAACTTTTATTCTGCTAACTAAGATAATAACAGCTAACTAAAGATAATCCAATTAAAGAAAGATAACCCGCATGCATGAGGAATAACAAAAATAATAGAACTGATGTATGAGAATGACAGCTGAAGGCTTGACATTTAATCCTTTTGCCTTTTCTTGTAAATCTCAAATTTTGTATCTTTTTTAGTTTCTAAGTTGAAATAGATGTGATATCCTCTGCTTCTCTACAAGGCCATGTACTGGATCATACCAATCATTGTAGGGGATTCATGCTTTTGAAAACTGTGCCTGCTTGCCCCTGTTAGAAAGATTTATTTCAATATCCTGGAACAAGGACTATATCATTAGTAATTTGCTGAGAATTATTGGAGATTTGAGTATATGTTGCTAGGATTTTCAAGTCTTTAAAAGTTTGTGTCTACATGAGTATGTAATGACTCCTATGTTTTGTAGATTAGAAAATTCAACTGTATTGGATATGTCTCTGCTTCGAATCTTCAGTAACTAGAAACTCCCATGAAATTTATGCGCAGTTCATTTATTTGAACTTTAAATTTGATGACTGTTGCTTGTTTCTTTGTAACTGGTTAATTGGGGAAAGAAGAGGACTTGTCTGCGTGCTTCCCTGAAATTTGACTTTCTCTGGCATTTGCTTTTGAGGATATGCAAATATATTTGTATTTAAGTTTCATTTTGTCATTCTAAGGAATGTGAGAATAGAGTTTGGAGTGGATGTTACCCATAGAAAATAAAGAGAGATGGATGAACTGGTGAGTAGATATGTGCTTCCAGAGTATTTTGTGGAGGAATACTCTGGAGAAAAATAGTTAATGACATGCAGTGAAGTTTATAACAACTCAACTTTAATTAATAGAAGTAGCTGGGATGAAGCTGGGTCCTTTGTGTCTGTGTATGTCAGAAAGCATGGGGGGGGGGGGGGGGGGGGGGGGGGTTGGTCTCTATCTTTAATTTGTTGTACAAGACCTAAAGTGATTTGGGGGAGCTCTATTGACAGATCATCCCTTGTCTGGCATGGATTCTATAAACTTCAGGAGCTGTAATGTTCTTGTTTGAAGGCATATTTGGTAACATCCTGCATACGGGAGATTGCAGACTCACACCTGAGTGTCTCTTAAGTTTACCAGAGAAGTATGTTGGCAAGAAAGGAAAAGAGCCAAGGTTTCGACTTGATTATGTTTTCCTAGACTGCACATTTGGGAGATTTCATCAAAAACTTCCCAGCAAGCATTCAGCAATCAGACAGGTACCGATGGTCCTCACTCCTTTCATGTTTCTTTTGTACTGTGTGAATGGTCTCGGAGATGGTGCTCCTGTCTGAATATCACCTTACTCTAGGCCCTGTATACTTGATTTCGTTTCTCATTTTAGATTGAAATTTTCAGGTGTAAATATCATATAACTGTAGGTACAGATAAGCATTTGGCATGATCAAATTCTTTCTTTCTGGCTGCTCCGATGTAGTTTTAATCTGTTTTATGTCGAAGTAATCTCTGAAATTTTTTGTGGACAATATCCTTTTGTTTGCAGCGTCTGTAGTCTGGTGAATCATGACCATTTTTCTGCAGATAGCATGTGTTTAGGAAGCTGATTTTGGTGAATCATGACCCTTTGTCTGCAGATAGCCTCTGTTTAGGAACCTGATTTTAAATCTCTATTCAATGATTTATACATAAGCATTGGTAATCAGTTTATACAGAAATGATTCACCCCTCTTATATAGGCCTATTTTAATCAAAGATACTTTATTTACCCACATTCTAACTGGTGCAGAACTCAAAGTTAATATTGAGACACCGATTGCCAGAAAAAAAAAAAACTCTGGTTTAGGTCTTGTGAGATGCTGTTTTCTTCATTGTGAATGAACAGTGACCTAGAGTTGAAGTTAATATTGAACTTCGATTGAGATCCTATGAATATTACAAGAATGAACGGTTAATCTAGAGTTCAAGTTGACATTGAACTCTGATTTAAGTCTTGTGAGGTGTCCACTAACAAGGCACTTAAGCAGAATTTGGAATTCTTAATTAAGCATTGATCTAGATCAGCAACAGTAATTCAAAAGTGCATCCAATTATGAAAAAAGAAAAAAGAAAAAAGAAAGAAAGATAGTTTTCCCCCTCAAGTTATACTTGAACTAAATGACCTTTTACTTCTCATTGTTCTGATCTCAATTATTGTTAATCTAGAAAAATTGCATGTTTATGTGACGTTATTATATTTCTTAGTTGTGCATGTACTCTGTCTGTGAGTGGGTGGGTTTGATTGGTTTTCTTTACTGTTGTATATTAGATGTTAGCCCCATTTCTTGTGCTATGTATCAAAATAACTGTAATCTGCTTCTACAAGTTGACATTGAACTCTGATTTAAGTCTTTTGAGGTGTCCACTAACAAGGCGCTTAAGCAGAATTTGGAATTCTTAATTAAGCATTGATCTAGATCAGCAACAGTAATTCAAAAGTGCATCCAATTATGAAAAAAAGAAGAAGAAAGAAAGATAGTTTTCCCCCCTCAAGTTATACTTGAACTAAATGACCTTTTACTTCTCCCATTGTTATGATCTCGATTATTGTTAATCTAGCAAAATTTTCATGTTTATGTGATGTTATTATATTTCTTAGTTGTGCATGTACTGTCTGTGAGTGTGTGTTTGTGAGTGGGTGGGTTTGATTGGTTTTCTTTACTGTTGTATATTAGATGTTAGCCCCATTTTTTGTGCCATGTATCAAAATAACGGCAATCTGCTTTTAACATCAAATTGTGCACCCATGAAACAGGTTATTAATTGTATATGGAAGCATCCAGATGCCCCCGTGGTATATCTGGCCTGCGATCTTCTTGGTCAGGAAGAAATATTAGCAGATGTGTCCCAAACGTTTGGGTCTAAGATATATGTTGATAAGGCCACTAATCCAGAATGTTTCCAAGCTCTTACACTTACATTTCCTGGAATTATCTCGGAAGATCCCTCTTCCCGCTTCCGGGTGTTAGACGGGTTTCCTAAACTCTATGAAAGAGCAAAAGCAATGCTTGCGGAGGTCCGAGCTAACTTCCAGCCTGAGCCTCTTATAATCCGCACATCAACACAGTGGTATGCATGTGAAGAAGAGTTCTCAGAGAATGAAAGTCAAAGGAAAATGAGATTGAATGAAGCAGTAAGGGACCAGTTTGGTGTTTGGCATGTTTGTTACTCCATTCACTCATCGAGGGAGGAGTTAGAATGGGCCCTGCAACTTCTGTCGCCTAAGTGGATTGTTTCAACAACCCCCTGTTGCAGGGCTATGGAGCTGAATTATGTTAAGAAACATTGCTTTGCCTCTCGATTTGCTTCAAACGATCCTATCTGGAAGCTTCTCGACATTGCTGAAGCTTCTCCAGGTGTAGATGTACCGGTCAAAGTCGTTAGTAATTCTCTAGCTGAAGGGCACACCCAAACTTATGCGGAACCTCAATTTGAACCAGTAAAAGTATCTACTGGCGTGAAAGGACTTATAAAATTATCCCCTCCAAGTAAGAGTGTGACATTATTTGGAAGAGCGAGACTTGGTCTTGAAGATTTTAGTTTTTCACATGAAGAGCCGAGAGTTATATCAATCAACAATGACCCTCAAGTAGCTGCCAACAAAGTAGAAGAATTCTCATTCGAAGAGGATTGGGAAGTGAAATGCCAGAAATCAGAAATTAAGACAGATATGGATGGTACTGTAGTACAATGTCAGAAGTCAGTGGATAAAGAGACAGAAGTTTGTAAGAATTCTTCTTGTTTAACAATTGGATCTTCAGAGAGATTTAATGAAAGATTTAGAAAGTTGTACAGGTCAATGAATGTTCCTGTGCCTCAGCCTCTTCCGTCCTTGGTGGAACTTATGAAAGGCAACAAGAAGCAGCGTGCCAAGAGGAAGTTTGAGTTCTAGTCTCTCTTTTTCCTGCAATCAAGTGTGCTTCACTTTGTCATAAGACAGGAACAGAATAAATACTGAGATGGAGCCTGGGATTGGTTTGTTTCTCTTTTTATTGAGTTACCTCCCAGTTACTAGAACCCTGCTATGAGGAGGTACAGAGTAAGTATACATACAACAGCAAAAATTGGTGCTCTTCTTCTTCTTCTTCTTCTTTATTTTATGTTATATATATATTGCAAAAATTTGTGCTTAGCAATACGGCAAGCATCATTGTATAGATACTCCCCTTTTTGGGGTGAGAATATTTGTGTAGCAGTGATTAATCTCTGGATGAATAAAGGATGCATCAGATAGTTATTGCAACTGGAGTGTACATTCAGATCTTGGGGTGCTTGTATGACTCACTTCTGCCACATTTATTAATCAATTTCCTTCATCATAAATTGTTTAGTATGAACTATAGAATGCTCCTAGTTGCTAGTGGCTGAACCAGAAGGCAGTATTTCGTGGGGCGAAGTCGCTTGCCGCTCGTTGTCAATGTTGTTTTGGGGTTCACATATAGGATTATAAAAATTTCGACTTTTGATGATGAAGGTGCTAGTTTTGTTCACAAAATCTCCTCATTTTATGGACTAGGTGGACAAGAAGATTACCAATGCTCTACTCAGGTTGAACAAGATAATGGGGGCAACTGGTAAACCGGATATAATACACTCGACTGATTTTGGTCAGGAAAACAAACCTGAGAGCTTAGGATTCGAGTCAGGATGGTAAGACTCGAATTGCAAATCCTGACTAAACTACAAGGGTCAGTATAAAGGAACAAAACAGAGAACTAGTGATAGGACTCGACCACAGATAGTGGTCTTAGAGGATGCTAGGATGGTAGCACTGAGGATAACCACTTTATAGTTTCAGTCCAACTACCCTATGATTTCAAGTGAAGAATCTGGCCAAGGCAATAATCTACTAGTGAGCAGAATCCGTCACTAAATCAGGCAGAGGACATAACCTGCCGATAAGCGCAGAATCTGACATGACACTTGGCTAAGGCCATAACCCATTTGTGAATGCTCCACATAAGGAGATGTGATACCACCATTCCAAGTACAACATTACATCCATTCTCATACACTTAAGTTTTCGAAAATTCTAGCTCTCGTCTTTGGAGCGATACACTATTCCCTTTGCTAACATAAGCATCGGAGAGTCTCTTGTCGGCAACCCCTAGCAAGTCTCTGACTGTCTCTACTTATTTTGTAAGTGTTCGTTGATAGAGCTTGACCGTGCGATCAATTGCATCATCAATTTAAAAACTGGAATATAGTACAAAATAATTCAATAGTGATTCATCTAAAATTTAATAGTGATTTTTACTGCCGCGTTAAGAAGATGCACTTAAGAGTGTGAGAGTGGAAATGTGTAACATTTTTTTTTGCGAAACCCCAAGGATTCCCAACAGCTTTGAACTCGATGCACAACGTGCTCTATATTTGTATGTAGAAAGAAAAGGAATGGAAAAACTTGCCAAAGCTAATTTGTATCTTATGAATATATAATAACAAATAAATATAATATCAAGTCCCTGGAAGGAGCGTAAACATGGTTGGAGTGAAGGTGCATGATTAGAAGAGGACTAATATGGTGGAAAGCTGCTTCCTACCTACTATCGGCAGTTTTGAATTATTGGAAAACTTCAAAATAGAGATTTTACAATGGCATGGAACTGCATACAAGCTACTATCGGCAGTTTTTTTTGTTTTTATTTTTGTTTTTGTTTTTGTTTTGTTGTATAATAAAAGTTATAGGAGAAACTATAATAGGATAATGCCTTATTAATCTTGGTATGGGGCCTGATGTAGGACAATCCGAGGAGACGCCTTGGAAGGTTGACAATGTCATCTCGGACAATATCCGAGACGGGATTTCTAGATCGGCACATAGCCGAGATGTGTTGGGAGTTGTCTAGGCAAAAAGTCGAGATCCAATCTCGGCAAATAACCGAGACCCATCTCGGTCTTACTTGGCAAATAATCGAGACTCCTCGTGATGAAGATAAATCGAAGGCTGTCAGGGACAGTGGACATACAAGCAAATTTCCTGGGATTTTTGTGCGGAAATCATGAAAGAGTTGTTGACTTCCATATTTTATTTTTTGATAATTATCATGTCGTACTTTTCCTTAAATCATGGGATTACCTTGTCCATCAAATCTCCTCTCATTAATGAGGATTTGATGATAACTTTACTATTATTTTATTCCTTTACAAGCCACTAGAGCTTCACTATAAATACGGAGAAAATGTAAGAAAATGGATAATTTGATTATTATGGAATTGAAGTTTTTCTCCTTCAACTTGTGAGTTGAACGTTTGTGCTTGAGAGCACATATTCTCTTCACTCTTATCCGCCTGCGCTACGTCAATTGGTATCATAGCCTTGACTACCCTGGTCTGATGGCGAACGACGGAAACGACAGCAACCGCTCCGACAGTGAAGAACGTGGAGTGCAGGCCCTTTGGGCAGCCATAGACGCCCGAGATCAGCAATTTCTTCGCATGGAACGCACACTTGAAGCGTTATAGCAAGCAGTTGCCGGGCTCGGAGTTGACGGCAACAGGAACCATGAACACCCTCGGAATCGCACCCACGAAGAGGCTCGTGGCCATCCTGGAGGAGAATGTGGCCTCGGACCTCGACGAAGGCATCCAACCTTCGAAGAGACATCAAGTGAGGAAGACGACCACTTCCGGGAGGAAGATGGCGGTGGAAGAAGACCGGAAAATGCCCACAATTTCTGGGTAAAAATTGACCTTCCTAATTTTAATGGTCATATCCACGTCGAGAACTTCCTTGATTGGATTCTCGAGGTAGAGAATTTCTTTGACTACATGCAGACTTCAGAGGCACAGCAAGTGAAGTTGGTAGCGTATAAGTTGTGTGGAGGAGCATCAGCTTGGTGGGAACAAACGCAGAGCAACCGGAGAAGGCAAGGTAAGCAATCGGTTCGGACGTGGCTGAAAATGAAGAAATTAATGAAGGCTCGGTTCTTGCCCCCAGATTACGAGCAGATGTTGTACCAGCAGTACCAGAATTGTCGACAGGGAGCTCGGTCGATTACAGATTATACCGAGGAGTTCTATTGTTTAGACTCTCGGAATAATCTATCTGAGACAGAGGGTCAGCAAGTAGCTCAGTATGTTGGAGGGTTGTGCATGGCCATTCAAGACCAAGTCTCGTTACATATAGTGTGGACTTTGTCCGAGGCTGTGAACCTAGCTATGAAGATTGAGTCGCAGATGGTGCGTCAATCGGGTCTATCACAAGCTTTTAAGCAAACCGAGAAGAAAGGAGAATCGACGGTTGTACCGATCCCTCAACAAAACTTGTAACCCCGACGGTTTCAGGGTGAGAGCAGTAACACTCAAGCAGCTAAATGAGTGTCCTTTCCACCCCGGGAAAAGGCTGTCGGCGACAGCAGTAGCAATCCGTACGCCAAGCCTATTCTTGGCAAATGCTTCAGGTTTGGCCAACCAGGTCACCGATCCAATGAATGCGCGAACCGACGTCCTATGAATATGGTGGACTCGGCGGAAGGAGTGTTACAGGAAGATTCGATAGGTACCGAGGAGGATGAATTCGGTGATTATGTAGGAGGAGAATTTGCTGAAGGTGATGACGGAGAGCTCGTCAATTGCATAGTCCAGGGAGTATTGTTAGCTCCGAAGTATGAAGAACAGACACAGTGGCACAACCTTTTCAAAACCTGATGTACTATCAATCAGAAGGTGTGCCATCGGATCATTAGTAGTGGGACCTGCGAGAATATAGTGTCTTAGGGATTAGTTGCCGCATTGCAGCTAAAAACCGAGAAGCATCCAAACCCCTACAAAACCAGCTGGATCAAGAAAGGAGCCTAGGTGAAGGTCACAGACACTTGCCAAGTGCCTTTCTCAATCGGGCAGTCCTACCGAGATGACGTTACATGCGATGTGGTAGAGATGGATGCCTGCCATGTTTTGTTGGGACGACTGTGGCAGTATGATGTGGACGCCAACTATAAGAGTCGAGATAATACCTACCTTTTTTGGTGGCATGGAAAGAAAATCATATTAGTTCCTACCGGAATTGCTACCTTGGTGCAAAGGGGTACAACAACAGTAGGCAGTCTTTCTTTACCCTCGGGGAATCGCAATTTAGGGATGAAATAAAAACTGCCAAGGCGATACTGACTCTGGTTGTTAAGGGTTTCGAATCGGAATCAAAGGTAGATATCTTGAGATTGATACGGCCGATGCTAGAGGAATTCAGAGATCTCGCGCCAGCCGAGCTACCGAACGAGTTACCTCCCATGAGGGACATTCAGCACTAAATTGACTTGGTGCCAGGAGCAAGTCTTCCAAACCTACCCCACTATCGAATGAGTCCCGAGGAGTATAAGATTCTCCAAGATCAAGTAGAAGACTTGATCCGAAAGGGTTTGATCAAGGAGAGTCTAAGTCCCTGTGCAGTACCGGCCCTGCTTATACCGAAAAAGGATGGGAGTTGGAGGATGTGTGTCGATAGCCGGGCCATTAACAGAATCATCGTAAAATACCGATTCCCCATCCCGAGACTCCACGACATGCTAGACATGCTAGCTGGGGCAACGGTCTTTTCTAAACTTGACCTGCGCAGCGGCTATCAACAAATTCAGATTCGACCAGGGGATGAATGGAAGACAGCATTCAAGACAAAAGAGGGTTTATATGAATGGCTGGTGATGCCATTTGGGCTGTCTAATGCACCGAGTACTTTCATGCGAGTGATGAACCAAGTACTCAAACCATTCATCAGAAAGTTTGTAGTCATCTACTTTGATGACATTTTAATCTACAGCCGAGGTGTAAAGGAACATGTGGAACAATTGTGAGAGGTCTTGCGTGTGTTACGGGCGAATAAGTTGTATATCAACTTGAAGAAGTGCACTTTCCTCACGAATAAGTTGCTCTTCCTCAGATTCATCGTAGGAGCCGAGGGTATTCAGGTAGATGAAGAAAAGGTCCAAGCCATTCGAGAGTGGCTCCTACTACAGTCGGACAAGTCTGAAGCTTCCACCGCTTAGCAACTTTCTACTGAAGATTCATTCGGAATTTTAGTAACTTGGTAGCCCCAATTACCGAGTGCTTGAAGAAAAGGAAATTCCGATGGGAAAAGGAATAAGAAGCCAACTTTGCCGTGGTCAAAGAACGGCTATCATCGCGCTAGTCTTAGCTTTTCCCGACTTTGAAAAGCTATTCGGAGTAGATTGTGACGCGTCCATTGTAGGGATTGGAGCCGTGTTATCACAGGAGGGTCAGCATGTAGAGTTTTTTAGCAAAAAGCTGAATGAAGCTCGACAGAAGTGGATGACCTATGAACTTGAGCTCTACGCAGTGATCCGAGCCTTGAAGCATTGGGAACATTACCTCATTCATTGGGCATTTGTTCTGTACAGTGATCACCAAGCTTTGAAGTTCGTCAACACATAGAACACTTTAAACTGAATGCACGCTCGGTGGATTGCTTTCTTACAGAAGTTTACTTTTGTGTTAAATCACAAGTCGGGAAAACAGAACAAGGTGGCGGATGCCTTGAGTCAATGTTCGGCTTTACTCATGACATTACAGTTAGAGATAACAAGCCTAGAGCACTTACGGGCTCTATATGCCGAGGATGAGGATTTCAAAGAAGATTGGGAGAAGTGCATGTCGATGTAGCCAAATGCCGACATCCACATCCAGGAGGGATATCTTTTCCGAGGAAATCAACTTTGTATTCCCCGAACCTCGCTACGAGAACAGATAATGCGGGAGTTGCATGGAGGAGGACTTGGTGGCCATGTGGGTCGGGACAAAACCATTTCCTTGGTTTCAGATCGGTATTATTGGCCATAGCTCAAACGAGATGTCAGCAAATGTGTGCAAAAGTGCCCTGTGTGTCAGACCGAAAAAGGAAGTATGCAGAATACCGGGCTATACACTCCTTTGCCAGTGCCCGAGACCATTTGGGAAGATCTAAGTATGGATTTCGTGCTTGGACTTCCGAGGACCCAACGAGGTATGGATTCTATTTTTGTAGTCGTTGATCGGTTCTCCAAAATGGCACACTTCATCCCCTACAGGAAAACATCAGACGCTACCCACATAGCCAATCTCTTCTTCTGAGAAGAGTTCGGTTGCATGGGGTGCCAAAATCCATCACATCGAACCGATATGTCAAATTCCTTAGCCACTTCTGGAGGACTTTGTGGTGGCAGTTCGACACCTCTCTCAACTACAGCAGCACTTGCCACCCGCAGACTGACGGACAGACCGAGGTGGCCAACCGCACTCTCGAAAATATGCTTAGGTGTGTTTCCCGAGACAAACCGAAACAGTGGGACATCAGCATTCCTCAAGTGGAGTTTGCCTTCAACTGTATGAGCAACAGATCCACAAGCAAGTCACCTTTTGAGGTTGTCTACACAAAACCTCCGAAGCATGCTCTTGACTTGGTTCCCCTTCCGAAGCTTCCGGGGTTGAACGTTGTAGTCGAGCATATGGCTGACCGAGTGCAACAAATCCATGAAGAGGTATGTCTGAATCTGGAGCAGGCGAATGACAAGTACAAAGATGCCGCCGATTCAAAGCGTAGAGCAAAGATTTTCCGAGAAGGTGACTTAGTGATGGCGTATTTGTGCAAGAACCACTTTCCAGTCGGAACCTATGGCAAATTGAAGAGCCGGAAATATGGGCCGTTTCGGATTAAGAGGAAGATAAACGATAATGCTTATGTGGTGGAACTTCCCGAGGACATGGCCATTTCCAACACTTTCAATGTGGCTGACTTATTTGCCTACCATCCTGACGATCCGATTTACGCTGACTCCAACTCGATGACGAGTTTTCTTGAAGAAGGGGGGACTGATGTAGGACAATTTGAGGAGGCGCCCTGGAAGGTTGACAATGTCATCTCGGACAATATCTGAGACGGGGTTTCTGGATCGGCACATAGTCGAGATGTGTTGGGAGTTGTCTCGGCAAAAAGCCGAGATCCAATCTCGGCAAAAAACCAAGACTCCTGGTGGTGAAGATAAATCGAATTCTGTCAGGGACAGTGGGCGTACAAGCAGATTTCCTGGGATTTTTGTGTAGAAATCATGAAAGAGTTGTTGACTTTCATATTTTATTTTTTGATAATTATCATGTTGTACTTTTTCTTAAATCATGGGATTACCTTGTCCATCAAATCTCCTCTCATTAATGAGGATTTGATGATACCTTTACTATTATTTTATTCCTTTACAAGCTATTAGAGTTTCACTATAAATAGAGAGACAATGTAAGAAAAGGGATGATTTGATTATTATGGAATTGAAGTTTTTCTCCTTCAACTTGTGAGTTGAACGTTTGTGCTTGAGAACACAGATTCTCTTCACTCTTATCCGCCTGCGCTACATCAAGGCCTCACCTATTTTCACTGATATTAGGGAAGTATTGTAAAAATTTAAGATATTAAATAGGTTAATATTCATATACTATTGACAAAATAAAAAATAATAATAAAAAAAAGCGAAAAATGTATTAGAGCTATATTTTTTCGAATCTACGAATTGTTGTCCACCATTCAAATTCACGAAAAAAAGATAAACTTTCTGGTTCAACTAAATCAAACAATTTTTATTTTATTTAATTTTTACTACCAATAAGATAATCAGAGTCTCCCAATTTTCATTTCCATTGATAGCCAAAGAAATAGATCCTAAGAAAACACTACATAACAATCCAACAAAATATTTATTTATTTTTCCAAAATTTGGTTGGAGGGAGGGGGCTTTTTTCAAAATGTTGGGGGGGGAGGGGATTTCGGTCCCTAGATACATTTGATATTTATTTATTTATTTATTTTAATCTTAGAATAAGAAACAAAAATATCTCAATTATCGTCTTCTTTCTTGCCTAACACCGATGTAAATCATGTAATTGATGTTGACAAAGATATACAGAAGAAGTTGCTGATGGTGAGCAAAACCAGAGACTGAAGGGTACACTTTCACACAGCAAGCAATGGCAACCATGATTGGTTTGTGCTTTTGGTATCTGGATCACATTCTCTCGTAATCCAGTTTATCTGACTGCAAGCAAACACCAAATCAGCTAAACACGAAAATCACATATACACTAAAATCACAGTTTTGCCTTCAAAATCATGCGTTTTTAAAAACGTATTTTCTACTATTTGGTTCTAAAAATGGCACTTTTGGTCTGAAAAACTGCACAGCCAAACACATTCTAAATTTAGCCTAAGAAGGCTTCCACGAACTTGAGTTCAGCCAGAGAAACATAATCCAAGGTTATATTATAGGTTTTTTGAGCTTGGATGAGCTTGATCTCAATCCAACTTCAACCACTCAAAGCTTTATAATCCGACACCAATTGCAAGCTTGGCCTTCCTTGTTGGCACCCTTAGACAGTAAAATAGAGTATCCAATAAAACATAAAGTAGTGTTAGAACTACCTTGATAAGCATGTCTGTTGGTAGCCAAGCTGGTGCAGTTGGAATCCCAACCCATGCAACCTGTAAAAGTTTGAGTCTTTAGTATCTGACATAACATTCTAGTCTATCAGATTTACATCTTCCTCAATTTAGTAAATTAAAGCACTCTGGATCTTGCTTACTTTGAACATCAAAACATAGGAAATCTGAAAGTTCAATGCAAATATTGCTGCTTTTCTAAAAATTTCTTTTTGGCTTTAAAGGTTCAACTTTCAAACGCAATCTCAAACAGGCTCTAATTGTGTCGATGAGAAAAAAACGCAAATGAGAATCACACTTACAAGTGCATACTCTCCCGTCTCAAAATTACGTAAATCCAAGACCTAAAATAATATCACACTGCCAGTCAGAAATGAGAAATGGCCATGAAAAATAAAATAAAAATAATAATAATAATAAAAACCCACTTTGAAATTAGAGCAGCCTCTGAGCCTGACTTTACCTCACCACGGTCTTCATAAATGTAGTCCAAGCCTTTGTAATAAGGTGGATGACCAACAGATAGATACTGAAATTTGAATCAAACATCTCAGTATTCTGGCTTTTTCCAAAGCTAAAATATAATGAATTAATGTCCAATTTTATATGTGTATGTAGAGGAAAAAAAACAGACACCCACATATACTTACATTAATACTATTGAGATACTTCTCCTTGTCCACCCTCACAATCTGACCTTTCTTCACTGCCCCAAGCGAAAAAAAAGTAAAGAAAAAATAAAAACAAACATGTATAAATAACACCCATTTCCTTTAATTTTTACAAGTTTCATAACTCACTCGAATAGACAGGCCTTTTGGGGAGCTTAGGAGCTGGGGTCGATGGTTGAGCATTGGAAGAAGACTCTTCGCTCTTTGTCTGCGTCTGAGTGGTGTTTTCCTTCTCCGGCTCAGCGGATTTGACGGCTCGAATGGATGCCAAGCGAAGGGGGTTTCTTCTGAAGGTTTGAGGGAAGTGAGAGAGGCATGAGAAAGAGTTTTGTGAGAGAGTTGCAGAGAAAGCCATGGAAAAGAAAGAGACCCTGGAACTCAAGGTGTGACTATTGCAAGTGTCAGATCTCTCTCTCTCTCTATAGAGATAAGGGATTATGATGCGTATATTTTCCAACGGCCAGATTTTTAACCCAAAAATCTGTTGGTTCCCGGTAAGTGAAAGCAATCACAATGTGCCACATCTTTTACTTGTGGGAGTGAATTGTGAAGAATGACTTTTTATTTATTTATTTAATTTTTTTTTAATTACTTTATTTATTTATTTTATTCAAATATGGGAAGGAAAAAAGGGAATAAATTACAACAGATAAAATATAAAAAGGGTGAACAATCCAAACAACAGCTTTAAATCAACCAAAAGACGGTGCTAAAACAAAGTAACATGGTAATCAATAGGAATTGGTCAAATAAATTGTGAAGGATGACTTGATACTAGTAGTCTGGGGGTGTAAATGAGCCGAGCATGAGTGAGTAGGATTTGTTCGAGCTCAACTCGTTTGATTTTTTATCGATCTCGAGCTCAACATGAGCCTCGATTTTGTGTTCGAGCTCGACTCGCCAAGGTGGGATCCCTATGCGAACTCGATCATGTTGGTCGAGCTCGAGCTCGACACGAGCCTTGATTTTGTGTTTGTGCTCAACTCACCAAGGTGGGATCCCTTTGCGAACTCGATCATGTTGGTCGAGCTCGAGCTCGACACAAGCCTCAATTTTGTGTTCGAGCTCGACTCGCCAAGGTGGGATCCTTGTGCGAACTCGATCATGTTGGTCGAGCTCGAGCTCGACATAAGCCTCGATTTTGTGTTCGAGCTCGACTCGCCAAGGTGGGATCCCTGTGCGAACTCGATCATGTTGGTCAAGCTCGAGCTCAAGTACTTGGCTCGAGTTGGACTAATGCTCCGTTTGTTTCGACGTAAAATATTTTTCGTCATAAAATATTTTTAGGGAAATCATTTTTCAGAGAAAATGATTTTGTTGAAAATATTTTTAGGTGTTTGGCTCATACGAGAAAATCACCAACGGTGAAAAACGACTGGCAACAAGATTTCGAAAATGGTGGCCGGAATTCGACAACTAGTTTCGCTAGAATTGGGCTATTGTGTCGGATTCCAGACAGTTTCGCCGGACTGGCCAGATTCCGGGCAATGGTTGAAATCTAGCACCGGATTCTGGCAACTCTTGCCAGATTCCGATGAACTGGCAATACCGGATTCTGGCAACGACTACCAGATTCTGGCAACTCTAGCTAGTTTCCAACAAACTGGCCGGAATACGGCGACGGCTATTGGATTTCAGCCACTCTTGCTAGTTTCCAACGAATTGGCAGGAATCCAGCCAGTTCACCAGAATTTGGTTCGTACTGCCAAATTTCAGTGACCAGATTTCAAAATCCAAGGACCCTTAGCGGCAGATTCAAGCTACCAACAAACTCCAATGTTCTATGATGGCGCATTCCCACAAACGTGCGTGCAAGAAAGGAAAGTTTAAATTCATAAAATGATTTACGGTTTTTAGGTTCAGAAATTATTTTTAAAAAATTAAATAAGCTTTTTCGGTCAAACTAAAAACAATTTTCGTTGACCATCATTTTCGATTGCACCAAACACTGAAAAATACAGAAAATATTTTACGCCCAAACAAACGGAGCATAGGATTATTCAACTTTTTTGATTTAAGCTTAAAAATATAAAATACAGATTTGAATAGAGGAACTAGAAAGAAATTAAAGAAACTCATGTTCGAATACGGGAAGACTAGATCGCACGAACTTGTGTCATTGTCTACGTGAATCCGAAAAATAAAAAAAATAAAAAAAATGGACTATGATCTTTTGGGTCATGAAAAGTTTGTTCTTAGTTTGTTTGCAAAAGTTGGGAACGGCTTAGAAGAAAGCATAGAAGAGTTGAGACAAATGAGAAAACTAGCGTACGTTAGGGTTATTTGAGTAGTGGACGGTAAAGATTAAAAGTAATGGATGGCTGTGATTAATTCTTGCAATAATAAATGGTCTTGGGCAGAGGAAAGGTGCATTAAAAATCAATTCCCAAGGGCAGCATGCATGCCAGCATGATTGTTTTTGTGAATAAAAAAATCAAAAGCATAAACAAAATTAGAGTGAATTTAATCAAGTAAAGAAGCACTAAGGTGTTGGAATTCACACTCACAAATTCATAGCAACATATTCCCATGATCAATAATATTTTCCAAAGTTCTCACAATAAAACCTTAAGTATGTTTTACTTTTGCTTCAAATAATTAATCAAAACCATCCCATGTATCCATTCTTTACACAAACCACAAAAGAAATATCATTCTTCATCACAGTGTTGAAAGAATAGTCCGTTTTAACCTTAATGATCTATCTTGATTAATAGGAGAAGCATGAAGGGCTTCAAGTTGATATGTTGGTGTAAGTGCAAGGTAGTGCCATGCATCGAATGGACGACGTGAGTCATCATCATCATTCTTTTAACATTGTGATTAAGAATGATGTACGTGCATGACGACTTATAACAGATACTCTAAATCTTGAGAATATTGGGAACTCATATGTAAAGTGTAGGTCACTTTGATGTACAAGAATGAGATCAAATCCCTGGTCAACACTTTTGTGCGTTGGGTGATTGCATGTACCATTGTGGGAACACCTTCTTCAAGAAGGAATCCAAATCCATTGTCATGGAACAAAGCGATAAAGAATATTCCCTTTGATGTAGGTTTAATGGGATTGATTATCCTAAAACTTGAGCCTGAGTGTTTCAGTGGTATTTACTGAACCTTTATTTTGTGCAAGATGAGATGAAAACTCACAAGGTACAAAAATAATATATCATGTAATTAAATTAAGAGTATTAAGGAAAAAAGGTAGTGAACTAAGTAATGGTGTATTGACTTTGGTTCGACTACGGAATGATTCCGTGGATGGGTGATATGTAATAAATAAGTATGTCGTGGGGATTAATTCATTAATTTGAAAATAAATATTAGAGTGTAGTCACATTTGTTTAGTGGAATCAATTGTGATTAAATAGGGTCGTGTGATATTGTCACAGACCTATTTAAACCTAATTGTATTTTTCCCTTTAAGTCCCTCTTTGAGCTGATGTAAATTGACCGTATGCTATGAGCCTCGATTATGTATTTATTTATTTTGGATTATTTTATTTGATAAAACATGGGCCAAAGGGATATGATTCCTAAGTGGCTCATTACTTAGAGATGATTGGGCTTAGGAATTAATTTACTATGGGCTTAAGCAATTAAATAGCTATGGGCTTAAGGAATTAATTTCCTATGGGCTTAAGTATTTTAGAGTTATGAGCTCTTGGAATTAATTTCAAAAGGCTTAAGAAGAGATTAAGGAGCATTAGGCCTAAGGGATAAAACTCAGGCCCATGCTAGAAAATTAGTAGCAATTGAGATTGGATTAAAATCCTAGTCTTAGATGCATGGGATGGACGTGTAGTGCATGACGAAGGGGAGTGCTTCACTCCCACTTGGTCGTGCACCCTACTAGGAAGGAGGAGGAAATTCCTCCTATGACTCCAATCGCATTTATGCTATAACTCTTTCTTATCTCCTAACTCTATCATAAGTGTAAATCCAAGTCCATAAATAGAGTGTTATTGTGTAGTATTATTTACCAATTCACTACTTCAAGTTGTGAGTCCACACTCACGGTCATATTCAATCATCAGGGGGAAGATCTGGAGGTTAAGTCAAGAACACGAAGAACACGTTCTTCACCATTCAACATGCAAGGAGCAAAACAACCAAAGTCAACTGGCCCTAATAGCCTAGGAGAGGCCAATTTTGATTGTAAGTACCCTAAACATGTTAGTTTAATTAATCCAGCCTTGATTACCACATGATCCCCAACATTTTCTCCCTAAAACTACCCACTAATCCTATTGATTTTTATTCTCTATTGTGGCATATCCTTAAAGCACGAATTGTGATGAATGCCCGGTTTAATAGTTACTAGGAATTAGAGGTTTATTTATAGAGTACAAGAGCAATCCTAGTCCGATCCGTGGTTTAATAGAACTTCTAGTTCGAGTAGGAGAAGTAAAACTTCTTTTATTTTCTGATTTTGCCTTGTTGTTAGCTTCTGTCGTGCGACTGCTCTCGATCCCATTTAGATCTGCGCTCGAGCCTATCTTGAAGTGCGTTCGAGCGTAGTATGTGGATTGAGGTCTGTGCTCATGCTTCCTTATGTGCGCTTGAGCTTGATGTTTTTGGTAATGCGCTTGAGTTTAGTGTAATTGTGCTCGATCTCATTAAGTTGGGTACTGCGCTCGAGCCCTTTGCCTTGTGTTAGTTTGTAATTGGCCTCATTCTGATTGGACAAAATCACTTGTATGTAAAGATGCTTTTCAACAGGGATTCCATTATTCAGAAGTATTTCAGAAGATTCTGCAATGTTTGCAAGTCAGAGATTTCGGTTCTCTGCCAGTCATCCGGACGACGTGTCATCCCGTCTAAACGCTCATCTGTCCATAGTTCTAGCTGTCCGGACGATGTGCCATACCGTCCGGACGCCCGACAAACCAAAGATTCATCCGTCCGGACGACATGGATTTCTGTCCGGACACTCCTCTGTATCGAGAAGCTTCTTTTCCATCTTGCATCCGTCCAGACGTCTCAGTAGCCAGTCTGGACGACTCTCAGTGATTGACTAGCTTCAGATTTCTTTCCAAGTTCAAATAAGGGAAGATTGCTGCAACCGTTCGAACGACGTGGATTCCTGTCCAGGCGCGCACACCCATAAGGCAACAATTGCAATTCAAATTCAACCGTCCGGACGTCAGTCTGCCATTGTCTGGATGCGCGCTCAACAGATATGGAAATTGCGTGTAGAAGATCAACTGTTCGGACGTTCATCCCCATGGTCCGGACACACGAAGCCTTATATGGAAATTACTTGCAGCGGACGTGTGACCGTTCGGACGCAGCTCTCAAACATGAAAGATTTTCAGCGAAAATCTCAGAATTCTGGTCGCACAGTTGTCCGTTTGGATGGCCCATGTCCACCGTCTAGACGGTGCCCGTATTTATCAAAGCAGTTGTCCATTTGAACCCTCAGCCTATAAATAGAGGCCCCTGGTCATTGAGAACTGCAACAATTCGGTATTGAATTCCACTAGAGCTTAGAGAGTTATTTGTGAGGTATTGAGCTGATTTGTTCTCTCTAGAGCCATTATTGTGTGTGCTATTGCTGCGCTTAACTTGAATTCTATCTTAGGGGTTGACCCTAAGGTAAAGGATTCCATTGAAGACCCCTTCAGGTAGGAGACCTGGTTGGGAGGCGTTCGTGTTGGGTTACATGTTAGAGAGCAAAGTACAACCACTGCATTAGGGGTATGTGAGTGTTACTATCTTGTATCTAGCTTGTCTTCTGAATAGTGGATATCCTGGGTTTGGCTGCCCCGGAGTGGTTTTTCTCATTTTGAGTTTCCACTTTGTTAACAAAAATCCTTGTGTTATTTATTTTCCGCATTGTTAATTTTTGTTGACACTTTGTGCACACACACACTTGTATTTATTTTAGAAGTCAATTTCTATTTTTCAATTGGTATCAAAGCTTGGTACACTTTGAGAAGATTTATTTCTTGAGTGTTATTATTTTGACTTCTTTCTGTTAAAATGTCTCAAACTCTTAATTCTGTTCTTGCCTTTGATGGTACAAACTATGGCTATTGGAAGGCACGTATGCGGTTCTTTCTGGAATCTATTCACTGTTGGAGTATTGTTGAAACTGGTTAGACTAAACCAGAGAATGCAACACTCGAACTAGTCTCTCAGAAAACTACACGTCTTTCAAATGATAAAGCCTTCCATGCTCTGTGCCAAGCACTTTCACCATTTGAATTTGCAAAAATTTCTAATTGCGAATTAGCCAAAAAAGCATGGCAAATTTTGGAAACAACATATGAAGGCATTAAACTTGTAAAATCTGCTAAACTTCAAATGTTGATTTCAAAATTTGAAGAGATTAAGATGTTGGAAGATGAGACATTTGGAGAGTTTTACTCCAAGATGAGTGACCTAAGAAACTCCATGGTGAGTCTTGGAAAGCCTATCTCGGATGTAAAACTCATCCGAAAGATTCTAAGATCTTTACCTGAGCGTTTCAGGATCAAGGTGACCACCATTAAAGAAAGCAAAGATCTAGAAGAGATGAAGATTGAAGAGTTGGTGGGATCTCTTCAAATGTATGAGCTGTCTCTGCCCCCGGTCTAGAAGCTGAAGACCATTGCCCTAAAAGCTTCCAAGAAGAAGGTAGAAGCTTCATTTGAAGATGACTCTGAGGAGGAAGAAAAAGCTGTGGCTATGTTAGCCAAGAATTTTAGAAGACTGATGAGAGACCGATTCAAAAAGAAGTTTTCTGAAAAGGTGAAGAAAGCTCTCTGAGAAGCTGACCCTGAGGAAGAAGAAAAGAAGGATCCCAGAGGGCCCAGATGTTTTGAATGCTTAGGTTTTGGGCATATCCGAGCCGATTGCGGGAATCTTAAGAAGGGCAAGGGGAAGGCATATAATGTGACTCTCAGTGATGAGTCAGAAGAAAAAGCTCCAGAGTCTGAGAAATTTCTGGCCTTTGTAGCCCCACACGCTGAGGAAGAAGACTCTTATTATTCGGAGCATAGTGATAATGGGGAAGAGCTCAAGGAGGCTTACAAGACACTCTACATAGAGTATGAGAAGCTGAGGGAAGGTCGTAAGCAGCATCTCTATGATCTGAACAGTTTGCCGACTGAGAAGAGTTCATTGCTGCTCCGAATACAAGAGCTCGAGGAAAAGCTATTAGAGACGCAACTCCAGTTAGAAAGAGTCACTGATGAGAAGTTGACTCATATGTTGTCGATCCAGAAGAGCCCTACTAACAAGACTAGTCTCGGGTATGTAGCTCCCTCTTCTGATGCTCCCTCTACTTCAAAGATTGTAAATCTGAAACCTGCAGTCCCAGAGCCTCCTTCCACTGCTGAAGATAAAGAGAAGGACAAGATCAATGATGATGTTCCAGGCACTCAGAAGCCTCATTCCATCAGAAGATCTCCCATATGCCATCACTGCGGTCTAAGTGGGCATGTTTGTCCTTAGTGCTCCCTCCTGAAAGCTCAGAAAGCCAAGGCCAAGAAAGAAGTACCCAGACAAGCTAATCATGGCACTAGACCTATGGCCCAGTTTCAGACTCCATGGTATCAGGCTCCTTATCATCAAGCACCAAGATATCAAGCACCTTGGTCTCAAGCACCACGATACCAGGCATCTCAGCATCAGCGGCCTCAGCAGCGATTTGTACCAGCCAATCACAGTGGCAACTTCAAGAACAAATCCAAGCAGTTTAGAAGGCCTCAGAAGGTGGAAGAAGATCAATATCACAGTGAGCCACCTATCTGGATGCACAACATGATGGAGTGGATGATGTCCTACCAACAACCACCCTCAGGATGGCAGGCTTGGGTTAAGAAAGACAGTCACCCCATGAGGGGGAACAGACGCACCTAGCAGGTTCAGGTGTTCATGCCTAGGATTTGGTTCCTAATCCTACGACATCAAGTTTGATTGCTTATCTTCATACTATATTTTATATGCAATCTATGAACCAGTTGTGTTTTTACCCCCTATTTCTCTTGAGAGAACTTTGTAGGTATTTGTTGGGGAAGACAGAAAAAGCAGGTCGAGTGACTGTTTTTCTGTATTGGAATCATCAGGTTTGATCTTGCCTTGCATATGATGTTTTTCCATATTGCATTTTTTTAATTAAAAAAAAAAAAAATTTGGGGAGAATTTGTAGGATTTTTTTTCTTGGCAAATCAGATAATTGCATGTATTTTCTCCTGATATCTCAATTCTTTGGGTATTAATTTACTTTGCTTAGATATAATTGAGAGTTCATGACTATAATTTGCCAAGCGTTTTTCTGTGTATGCAAAAGTAGGATAGCTTCTTTCCTCATGCAATGAACAATGTGCACTATCCACAACTCCCCTAAAGGTACATCTTTCCTTCTCTGACTTTTTATTTCTAGAAATTTTGCATAAGAGAAGAGGTCTTTGATAAGATGGCCAAATTGACCACATGCTAGTTGAACCTAGAACCTAAAAACTCTGGCATTCCCTCTAGATTGCAGCATCATAAGAATCAAGCAGTAAATCATATGAATTATGCGCTTTAATTGTATATTTACTGCTTATGTGTTGAATTTGCTATATGCCTTGCCCTCTACGTGCAAGTAAAACATTTACTTTGTCCTTCATGGTACAAGTAAAACAATTAGGTGCTGCATCTTAGGGGGAGTGTATCAGATGAGGGTGGCTAGGCCCTAGTAAGTTATAAGGTTTGACTTTTGACTAATCTGTCACTGATTTTCTCTCTTGTCTAGAAAATCTGGTTGCTATCTGTCATGTCATTGAAAGTCATACCTTGTGGGTTAAGTCTTAACACATACACACGCATTGCATGAGTTGAGTTGTCTATTTGAATTTTCTATTTCCAGGAAAATAATTGTGTTGATTAAAATCTCAACTCTTTTTTATGTCTCTGCTTAGTTTTGAGATGCTCTCTGATTGTATTATCAGTGGATTATACCTGCGTGTTCTGAAATTGACCTGAGAAAAATTAATTTATGCAATTTCTCTTCAGTTTTCTATTTTTCAGTGTGAAGCGTCCGGACGGTCTCTCTTGGCGTCCGAACGGGTGGAGCTTAGTCGTCCGGACGGTTCAGCTTTCGTTCGGAAGCGCGCGGCACCAACGGCCAGACGGTGATGTTACCTGTCCAGACGCGCGTGACCTGTCCGCTTGTTTCCAATGCAGCGCGTGTCCGGACGGCATTATTACACTGTCCGGACGGGGACCCCACAGGCTCTATAAAAGCCCATGGTCGCCGCCTTTCTCCTCTACCCCACCAAAATCTCCATTTTTGGCATCTTGTGAGTAATTACTTGTAAGCTTTTGGATTCATCTTGCTCTTTCTTCTCTTTCTGCGCATTATTCTCACATTCCAGGTATTTTTCCAGTCTTTTTCTCTTCAATTTTTTTAAACTGTTAGAATATTAATGTCTTTTAGGAATGTTTTTAATCATGAGATGCATATATCTGCTGTGGTGATATTTTTGGGGACTACAATGTGATATTTTTCTGTCTATATTTTTGGAAAAAGTCCTTTTTGCTGTCGTTATAGTGCCCAATTTTTATGACCTAACAAGAATATTTTTGGATTATTTTTGGCAAATCTTGTTGGGATCTTGTGCAGAATCATGTCTGCAGGTAGTCCACAACGCCGAGTTCGCTAGAGGACCGAGGGAGATCGAGCAGCCATTAGAGTCAAGATCATGGACCGCCCAGTCATTGCCGAGCGGAATGTGGTCCGCTCTAACATTATGGTGGCACCTCTGGATAGTATTCATGACACTATCTAGACTTATCATTGGAGGTATCTTCACTCCTGTGCCTGTGTTGTCCACACCAGGCTTTTCAGACTTTTCTATGCCAACCTAGAGGTGGTGTAGGACGATGACCACGGGTTGGTACTTCAGTCCACAGTTGGTGGTCATATCATCATTGTTGATCCCAAAATCATCAGTCACTTCGTCAGAGTGCCTGTTCTCGAGCTGCCTTGCAGTCCTTATAATGAGGTAGTCATTCCTCCCTCTATGGAGGATCTCAGAGAGTTCTTCCACGCTGTTCCCCAGGGAGAGGAGCTCGCCACCTCCATCAGGATCGGTGCCCTATCTGCTTCTCATCGCATGTTGGCGAAGATTGTTCAGCACAATCTCTGGCCAACCGTCAGGCATAGTGACCTGATTTTGAAGAAGGCCCAGTTCGTCTATGCCATCCATATTCGCTTGCCCTTCTGCCTGTGCAAGCATATTTTGGGCGTTATTCTGGAGGCCTGTGATGAGAGCAATACCGGTCTTCCTTTCGGCTACCTACTTACCCAGATCATCCTATAGTCAGGCATCAGTATTGCTGGGGAGCCGAAGATGAAGATTCAGAATCCTATCGGCAAGTAGACTTTGATGAAGCCCAATGCCCAGCTGCGGAGAGATGATGCACCTGCTGCCATGCCTGTTGGCTTTTCGGACATGGCCTCCTCCTCTCAGACCGTCCCACCTTCTGAGCCGGATGTCAATTATTCTCAGATAATGGAGGCCCTAGCTGCCATTCAGGGAGGTATGAGTATCATGTAGCTCTCCATGTCATCCATGCAGTAGTCCATCTCCACCATGCAGCAGGACGTGCACTCCATCAATCTGCGTGTAGAGCAGAACCAGCTGGATCTCCGAGAGTGTCTCAAGTTCCATCATCCTGCCAGTAGTGACGATGAGGATGATGCGCCTAGGACTGTGCCTATGGCAGAGGATGCTTGAGTTCCTTTTTGTTTAGTTGTCTTCTTTTGTTTTGTTTGAGACAATTGGTTTATTTTCTGCTATGTTTATTAAACTCTTGGACTAATATTACTCTGTTTACCCTGGTCCTTCTGAGACCGTTAGTGGAGTAATTTTTATTTTTGGACTGGGAATGTATTTTCAATCTAGTCAAGTGATCTTTTGTCCCAGAATGGCCAAAGGGGGAGTTTGTTAGTTTGTAATTGGCCTCATTCTGATTTGACAAAATCACTTGTATGTAAAGATGCTTTTCAACAGGGATTCCACTATTCAGAAGTATTTCAGAAGATTCTACATTGTTTGCAAGTTAGAGATTTCGGTTCCCTGCCAGCCTTTCGGAGGACGTGTCATCCCGTCTGGATGCTCATCTGTCCATAGTTCCAGCCGTCCGGACGACGTGTCTTACCGTCCGGATGCCCGATAGACCAAAGCATCATCCGTCCGGACGACGTGGATTTCCGTCCGGAAACTCCTCTATATTGAGAAGCTTTTGTTCCAGCTTGCATCCGTCTGGACGTCTCAGCAGCCCATCTGGACGACTCTCAGTGATTGATTAGCTTCAGATTTCTTTCCAAGTTCAAATAAAAGAAGATTGCTGCAAACGTCCGGACGATGTGGATTCCCGTCCGGACGCTCTCACCCATAAGGCAAGAATCGCAATTCAAATTCAACCATCCGGACGTTAGTTTGCCATGGTCTGGACGTGTGCTCAATAGAAATGGAAATTGCGTGTAGAAGATCAACCATCTGAACGTTCATCCCTATGGTCCGGACGCGCAAAGCCTTATATGGAAATTACTTGCAGTGGACGTGCGACCGTTCGGATGACAGTGCCTCACCGTCCCAATGCGGCTCTCAAACAAGAAAGATTTTCAGTGAAAATCTCGAAATTCTAGTCGCACAGTTGTCCGTCCGGACGGCCCATGTCCACCGTCCGAACGGCGCCCATATTTATCAAAGCAGTCGCCTATTTGAACCCTCAGCCTATAAATAGAGGCCCCTAGGCATTGAGAACTACAAGAATTCGGTATTGAATTCCACTAGAGCTTAGAGAGTTATTTGTGAGGTATCGAGCTGATTTGTTCTCTCTAGAGCCATTATTGTGTGTGTTGTTGCTGCGTTTAACTTGAAGTTTATCTTAGGGGTTGGCCCTAAGGTAAAGGATTCCATTGAAGACCCCTTCAGGTGAGGCGTTCGTGTTGGGTTACACGTTAGAGAGCAAGGTATGACCACTGCATCAGGGGTATGTGAGTGTTACTATCTTGTATCTAGTCTTGTCTTTTGAATAGTGGATATCCTGGGTTTGACTGCCCCGGAGTGGTTTTTCTCATCTTGAGTTTCCACTTCGTTACCAAAAATCCTTGTGTTATTTATTTTCTGCATTGTTAATTTTTGTTGACACTTTGTGCACACACACACTTGTATTTATTTTAGAAGTCAATTTCTATTTTTCATCTTGCAAAATGCTAAATTTTGCTTTTACTGCTTTTGAAGCTTAAAAATCAAAGAAGTACTTGTGTTTTTCCTTTAGGTCCTGATAATGCTGTTAACATAAAAATAATGCAAATTATCATATCATAACTAAACTAAGGCCCTAACATATGCGAGTTACGGAGCTTGAATATGCAATATTCAATGCTCATCATGCCCCCCAAACTTACATATTTCTAGTCTCTTAGCAATACAAAACTGAAAATAAAATAAAGCAAAATGAAATAACTACTCTACTTCCTCTTTCGTGAGAAACACGATTGCATTTAACGTATGGAACAAGCATTTTAAACCCATTGGACTCCCTAGTGGACGAGTGAAGTCTCGTGAGGGTTTGCCCTAAGTGCTACCTACAAACATTATGCAAGATCATGCTTTTCCTAAATGGAGTGTCACAAAAACAATGTTTCTTATTCATTAGCAAGCTTAACAAAATAAACACCATCTCCAAAACTTTTAAGTAGTTAGAGGTAGGTATATGTTCGGTAGGTAGTTAAGTCGGTTAATTCGGTCGGTTAACCGACTTTTGTCGGAATGCAGTCGATGAATTATTTCGGTTAAGTCAGTTGAATTGGTTAATAGGCGGTCGATTAAGTTGGTTAAGCGGTTAATAGGCAGTCGGTTAAGTCAGTTAAATCGGTTAACATGGGTAATGAAACGACGTCGATTTGATTTTTTTAAAGGAAAAAAAGTTCAAATGTTTCGTTCTTACTAAAACAATGTCATTTTGTTTTAGGCCAGTTCGGTTAATCGATCGGAAATAAAGGCGGTTCGGTTCGGTTACCAATTAAAAGGCGGTTCAGTTCGGTTTGGTTACCGAACAAGCTTTTAGAACAAATTTTATACCGACTACCGAACCGAAATTAGTCGGTAGGCAGTCGGTAGGCGGATAATTTGCCCAACCCTATAAGTAGTCCAAAGTCTAAATATTTACCAATGACTGGTTGATGCATCATAAGTCCAAATTGGTGTAAAGTGAACTAACATACAATTTATGAGGCTTTAAATTAATTTCAATGTGCATGATTCAATACCTCAAATTTCACTGAGGTCCCCATTAGATGATACAACCAAGGCATGATGATATTATTATTATTATTTTTTTCTTCTTTTTCTTCTTGTTCTCAGGCTGTGCAATGTTTAGCTCCCTTAAGTTTTCTAATTAAACCATGTATCAAGTGTTAGGCCAATGATTCTCAAACTAGATGGTTTTAGGACACTAGGTGTAAAACACTCCAAAGACTTACTAACTCAAGTAAAAAAGGGTACGAAGCTAAACTTAGCCATTTTATCAAACAATCCAAATTTCACACCTTTTGACGTAAACACTCAATGCTTAATGAGGCAAGAGGTCCAATTACTCAGTGAAAAATTCAATTCTTTTATTTCTCTTATTTATTTATTTATTATTATTATTATTATTCTCATGCCAAGGTTATTTATCCAATAAGTCACTCACTTTATTCCAAGGTATTTAAAACAGACACCATTGATTTCTCATGTCATTGTGCTAATGTACTTGTGATAGATTCAAAATGAAACATGTGAAATCTCATGTGGCAAATTTAAGTGTCAAAACTTCGATTCCCTAATGAAATGATCACGTGTTCAAAATTTTAAGCTTACCAATGAAATGCAAATCACAGTTAGAGTTTAATCCAACTTAAGAAATAACATGATCATGCATTCACAATGTGTATAACAGGATAGCAAAATGTTTTTTCCTATCCCCAAACTTAAACAATACATTGTCCTCAATGTATAGATAGATATACAATATTAGGTGGAAAGGAAAAGTATTCCCCAAACTTCGATGCAAGAACATTTATCCTGAAAAAACAAAGTACAACTTCAGCCGTGTAAAAAAAAAAAAAGGCATCATGAAAAACAACAGGTGAAGTGTCAGTAAGAGAAAAAATAAAAATAAAATTGGAAATAACAATAAACAAAGATAAAAAAAAAAAAGAAAAGAAGAAGAAGACAGGAAAAGAGAGGGTTGCCTCCTATATACGCTAAGTTTAACGTCTTCAGCCAAACCTTTCAAAACTTACCCATTTGGGTTGATCAATGAATGAGAATGCAAAATAACCCTTAGTCAGAATGCCAGGAAGTGCGTCTTCAACAAATTTTTTCAGTAAGTCTAGGAAGAAACACTCCTTCACAAACAGCGGTGGCTGGGCGGCTTGGAAGATATTGAGCTGTACTCCCACTTTCTCAATAGGCTCTTTGAGATCTTGAAGAAATGGATCTTTGGGCTTATATTCCATCTCAAGAGGAACTGGGTATGGAATTAGATCTTCCGCGGATTCAAAATGCTCATTTTTCTTTCCTCCATCTCGTTGTCAATTATCCTCTCTCTCCTCAGTGGGATGTTGGCCTGGATCAGTTCATCATGAGAACTACTTGAAGCATTTTCATCAATCATGTAGTACGGGGAATTGTCTTCAAATTGATCCCAAAGCTCCTCTTCCTCTATCTGATTGAGTGCATGAACTAGTTGCTCCACTTGGAATTCTAACTTGGCTATGGATTAAGAGTGGGAATGCAGTAATTGAGTGTCTGCTTCAAGTTTGCCGAGAGTCGTTAACATTTTATCCTCAAAGCCAAAACTATATAG
Organism: Alnus glutinosa; assembly: GCF_958979055.1. NCBI lineage: Eukaryota > Viridiplantae > Streptophyta > Magnoliopsida > Fagales > Betulaceae > Alnus > Alnus glutinosa. The sequence continues at coordinate 15,305,617 of NC_084899.1, read as the reverse complement.
AGATGATTGCCATTGCTAGTGGGGAGGATGGAAGTTAGATGGTGGATAAAATGCTTGATTGTTGAACTATAGATATGCTTGATTGTACAGTTCGTGACACTGTGGGGCTGAATTTCCCATTGCTTGATCTTGCCAAGAGAAATTAGGATGGTTTCTCCATCCAGGGTCATAATAATCGGAGTAAGGATTATTCACCAATAGAAAGAAAGCCACCGGCTCTAAATCAAAGTGATCAAACCAAAGTGAGTTTGATAACATTCATATCGGGCTATAGCCATGGTTCAAGGTTAAGGTCATAAAGATAGAAGTCCCAAATAACAGTGACCAATCACAAATAAGTAAAACAATTAAATATATACAAAAATTTTTTTTAAAAAAAAATCACAAAATGTTCAGGTATAATGCTCTTTGTAGTTCAGTAGCTTTAGTACTACTGATCTGGGAAAGTGCGCTCGAGCCTTTCTGTACAACACTGTTGCACTCGAGCCCAATCTAACAGTGTTGAACCTAAAACATAAAATCTAGAACAGAAACTTAAAAATTAATTATATACAATTTCCTAAACTATGAATCAAATTAGATTTAATCCCAAAAACTTAACAACATAATCGTAACAGTCTCTGGGAACGGCGCAAAAAATTGATGTGGTTGTGAGTGTATCAATAATAAAATAAACCACTCAAAATAGAACGAATCTTGGTAAGATAGGGTCTATGTGAGGGTGTCGAACTTCAATGACTGCTGATTTGGTTGTTAATTTACTAAGATTAACTCTAATCTAATTCATAAAAGAAGTTTGATTTCTGGTTTTATAATTAAAACTAGATAAAAAAAATAAAAGTAAATATAAGATAATATGGAGATGATATAGGGGATTGATTTCTCCACTAACCTCATAATAATAGTAAATTGCATTTAACATGAGAATTTAATTTACAAGAATGATATGAATCGTGTGTGTTTGTCAAGCACCCAACGATGTCGTCCAGAAATTTCTTTTATTAAGTGTTAGTTTGTAATTGGCCACATTCTGTTGGACAAAATCATTTCTTTGCAAAGATGCTTTTTAACAGGAATTCCGCTATTCAGAAGTGCTTCTAGAAGATTCTGCACAGCTAGCAAGGTAGAAAATTCGGTTCTCTGTCAGTCGTTCGGACGACTTGTCATACGGTCCGGACGCCCATCTTTCCAAAGCACCAGTCGTCCGGACGACGTGTCATACCGTCCGGACTCCCATCTGTTCAAAGCATCATCTATCCGGACGACGAGAACTTTCCGTTCGGACCTTCCTCTGTGTAGAGAAGTTTCGAACTGCTCCAGCTTGCATTCGTTCGGACGTTTCAGCAGCACGTCCGGACGACTCTCAGTGTTCGACTAAGCTTCAGGATTTCTTTCCAAAACACAGATATGGGAAGATCTCTACAATGTTAGGACGACATGGATTCCCGTTCGGATGCGCTCATCCATAAGGCAAGTATCGCAATTCAAATTTAGACGTCCGGATGACGGTCCTCATGGTTCAGATGCGCGTGCATCATATATGAAAATTGCGTCCATCAAATCAACCATCCGGACGACCATTCCCCTGGTCCGGACGTGCGAAGCCTTTATATGGAAATTACTTGCAGCGGAAGTACGACCGTCCGGACGACAATGCACCACCGTCCGGATGCAGCTCAAAAACAGGAAAGAATTTCAGCGAAATTCTCGGGAAGTTGATCGCTCAGTTGTCAGTCCAGACGGCCCTTGACTACCGTCCCGACGGCGCCTAGTTTTTATCAAGCCAGACGCTCATTTGAACCGTCAGCCTATAAATATAGGTCTCTAGGCTTGAGAACAGCAAGAATTCGGTATTCAATTCCATTAGTGCTTAGAGAGCTATATTGTGAGATTATTGAGTTGAGTTGATCTTTCTAAAGCCGTTGCTGTGTGTGTTGTTGCTGCGCTTAATCTGAAGTCTATCTTAGGGGTTGGCCCTAAGGTAAAAGATTTCATTGAAGACCATTCAGGTAGTAGACCTGGTTGGGAGACGTTCGTGTTAGGTTACACGTTAAAGTTCAAGGTATGACCACTGCATCAGGGGTATGTGAGTGCTACTACTTTGTAACTAGTCTTGTCTTCTGAATAATGGATATCTTGGGTTTGGCTGCCCCGGAGTGGTTTTTCTCATATTGAGTTTTTCACTTCGTTAACAAAAATTCTTGTGTTATTTAAATTCCGCACTGTTATTATTTTGTTAACACTTTGTGCACACACACACTTAGAAGTTAATTTAATTTTCATTAAGAAAGAAGCATATCCCATCTTCGGTTGGCACAAATCGTCCACCTAACCACTAAGATTCAGTATGATCCGTCTTCCCTAGGTGTGAACTATCAAATCTCTTAATTAACATACACGTAATCAAGAGACGAGCATAATTCATCTTTCGGCAAGACATGAATTGTTCTACCTAAATTAAACTAACTAAGGTGTAGATCATTTCATCCTTCCTAGGCATGGCCTATCAAACCCTCTTGATTTTGTGTCCATTAAAACCATTGTAAAACCATCCTTCATACAATCATAGAAAATATGAAGGTTGAGTTCAATAAAAATAAACAACTTTCTAAAACAAGATAAGAGGTTTATTAAAATTGAATATAAACATTAAAGCATAATTTCAAGATTAAACAACCATCATTCATGTTCATAGAATTCCCAAAGAAAAACACAATTAAATCATAAGTACTTGGAAAGGGCTACATCAATATCCTAAGGGTAAATTAGCCACTCATGGAGTTGCTGGAAATCGTCTTTGTCAGAGAGAAATCCATCCCAAGAAGTTGGTGGAACTTTGAAGCACTTTTCTTCCTAAAACTAGCCACTAATCCTATTGATTTCTATTCTCTATTGTGGCATACCTTTAAGCATGAATTAGAGGTCTACTTATAGAGTACAAGAGCAATCCTAGTCCAGTTTGTGGTCTAATAGAACTTCTAGTCCAAGTAGGAGTAAAACTTCTTTCCTTTTCTGATTTTACCTTGTTGTCAGCTTCTGCTGTGCGACTGCGCTCGATCCCATTTAGAGTTGCACTCAAGCTCAAGTTGCACTTGAGCCTATCTTGAAGTGCGCTCGTGCTTGATGTTTTGGGTAATGCACTTAAGCTCAGTGTAAATTGCACTCGATCTCATTAAGTTAGGTGCTGCGCTCGAGCCTTTTGCCTTGCAAAATGATGGATTTTGCTTTTGCTGCTTTTGAACTTAAAAACCAAATAAGTACTTGTGTTTTTCGTTTAGGTCCTGATAATGTTGTTAGCATAAAAACAATGAAAACATCATATCATGACTAAACTAAGGCCCTAACATATGCGAGTTAAGGGGCTTGAATATGCAATATTCAATGCTCATCAAGTGGGTATCTCCTACATAAAATAAAACTGATGCCTTAAATCCAAAGATGGGGATAGTACCTGTCAGCACATCCAAATCTCCTTCCGGCTCTACAAGAATAAGCAAATAGCCAATGGTCTTAGTGTGTTTCCCTACTATAGTGCTCCCGTCTTCGCCGTACAATCCTTACTGAAATGACCAAACTGGCCACACCTATAACAGGTGTCCATTCCTACTCTACAAGGTCCCTAATGAACCTGGTGGCATTTCTAACATAGCTCGGGTGCCTGACTCCTTTGGTACTACTGGGGTTGATATTGCGGAATAGCCCGAGCGTGTCCTTAAAGGGTTCGTTGAAATGGCTAACCTCCCACAGCCACTCTCTTACTTGGTTTAGCTTCTCCAGATGGAACTCCCATAAAAAAAAAAAAAGAAAAAAGAAAAAAAGGTCCTCTTTCTCTACTCTGCAAGGGCCATTGTGTTCCCCTTCAAGCTCTCTTCGCACATCGAGGTCCAGTTCACCAACTGAGGAAAGTTACGGAGGTCGAAGCATGTCATCATGGCCTTTATATGTGGGCTTAGGCCTCTCTCGAACTTCTTGGCATTCTTTTCCTTGTCTGGAATGAGGCATACATCAAACCTCTATAATTGAATGAACTTAGTCGCATACTCTATCACCGTCATGCCTCCTTGAACTAAATCCATAAATTCCCTCACCTTTGCCTCATGTACCACTCGAGGAAAGAATTACTTATGGAATTCACCCTTAAAGATTTTCCAAGTGATGGCTTGTTCCGATCCCAAGTATAATACATGAAGGTCCTTCTTTGATTGCCACCATTCTTTCGCCTCACCAGTCAATCTATGGGTAACGTACTTCACTTCCTGCTCAATGGTGCAGTCGATCGTCTCTAAAAGCTCCCTGTTGTCATTCAGCGAATTCTCTGTACCGAAATGATCACGACTCACATCAAAGTTATCGGAGATTTGACTATAAAGGTCCTTTAGGGTACAACCTCGTCCTTCAATAGGATGCCTAGACTCTCAGTCCTGTGCCTTCGCTATGATTAGTTAGGTAATTACAATCATAAGTTGCGTCAAATCTGGATTGAGAGCCCCATGGACCAATATGTCCACAAGCACAGAGTGGTGTCCTCCCCAGTGTCCCCCAATTATAGGGCGTTGAGACCTGTCATTGGATTCCTTTAGGGCAGCATCGTCTATAATAAGCACTAAGCAGCAAAGAGAAAATTGACTCGAACCAAGTATCACTTAAGGCATGATTCTAAGGGGTAACTATCCAAAGCTCTGGCATGATTATCTCCTTATGGCTCTCTTTACAAGTCCAATAGTCTTTTAGAGCTTAACGCTTTGATACCAATTATAACGCCATGTTGAAATTAACTAGTTGGTAGTTAACTTCATGGTTCGTTACCCAGTCTTACTCTAAGAAGAATAAGACCACAGGGATTTCATTCTCCTCGAAGAGAGTCTAGAGCGAAAGACTTTTACTTAAAAGATAAAGATAACATTCTAAAATCTACAATCACAATAAGAATAGGTAGAGTAAACTAAAACATCATAACATAGATAGTTGAAGCTCTCAAAGTATGGTCAAAAGACCAATAATCAAAATAAGATACAAATTGAAGCCAAAAGATCTAAGAGTCACCAAAATCAAGATTTAAATCCTACACTTAAGAAGATAAAGCATAAAGATAATGTTTAGCATATCCTGGTGGGATTCACTAGTTCCTCTCCATATTCGTGCCAGCCAAATGGGATCTAACTGCTTAAAGATGATTCTGGGCACTCCTTCCAGCAGGACCATACACTGCTCCAAAATTACCTTCACAGAAACTATCTATAAAAAATACATGTTTTATAGGTGACAATATACAATAGTAAGTCCACGACTTAGTGAGTAATAATACGTATGTTACCATATGGTGAACTCAGTTTAGGTTGTAATCACATGTATTGGAGTATCATTTCATTATACTAGATGGTGATGTATGCAATATAAATATAATTTATGCTTATAACAAGAGTCTTGTCATAGTTCAATTCCAGATGGTCTGCCTAGGATATTAACCCATTCCTGGCAGGGTTGGTGCTATTCCGAGGGACCTGTGATACAACACTGGTGCCCTGGATATGTACGCATACCATCATATATTAGCACCAAGACCGAGTTCGACCTCGGGTGGCCCATGCTACTAGCAAATCCATAATTGTGACCCCCTATTCAAGCATGGTGCACCGATCACAAAACAAACATTGGATTCAAGGCCCGTCATAACACATCATAAAACATTTGACCATAAAGAACAACCCATATAATTGTAAGTCCATAACCGTTATTTTGCACAAAATGGTGTACCATGTCATACAATGCAATTTAGTCTTCACCGTCTTTTACATGCATTCTTTCATAATATCATCATTTTGTTATCTTACCATTAATCACACATTTTCACAAAATAGAGTTCATAGCAATCAAAAGAGTATTCCATGTGAGTTGTAAACATGCATATTTTGATACACAAAAAAATCATGATATGTGGAAAAATAATAATAACAAGTATCTATTTGAGTTTTACTCATTTTTATCGCAAGACTCCTCCCAAAAGTCCTCCTGAGGCTTCACAGCCTCGAAATTTGAGAAAAGACCTATCATTAGTCTTAAACCCAAGCTAAAACAAGTCTTAAATCCTAAACAGCTCAAAATCGACTTTCTACCCGTCGATTGATCGTTTGGACAGAAGGGTCGAACGTTTGGCTTTGAAATCGATCGTTTGTCTAGTGAAGGGTCAAACGTTTGGTGCTTGGGCGGAATCCCTAATTTGAACCTAAAAGCCACAAAACCACTTCTAAGCAAGTCCTAAAGTCTTAATATGATCTCTAACAAATCCATAAGCCTCAATAACTCCTTCATGCAAAACTCGGTACATTAAACATCATCAAAACATTAACCCAGCACTAATCTAGCTATTAAAACCAAAAACTAAATAGAGATGCCGAAACCATAAGCTAGGGCACGAAAACTAACTAAACAACATAACAAGAACTTAAGAAATGAGTTAGGTTAGTGTTAGTATTTTGGCCTTATTCTGTGTTTGGACAAAATCATTTATGTGTAATGATGCGGCAAATAGGGATTCAACTTTTCAGAGTGAAGTAAGAAGAATTACAAAGTTCCTTGTCAGCTGTCCGGACGATGTGTCATCCAGTCCGGATGCCCATCTGTCTACTGTGCCATCCGTCCGGACGACATGTCACTCCGTCCGGACATCAGAAAGATAAGCATCACCTGTCCGGACGACGTGCTTATTCCGTCCGAACATCTACTTCGTATCGAGAAGCTTCTGTACAAACTTGCTCCGTCCGGACGTTTCAGCAGCACGTCCGGACGCCTATCAGTTCTCGAACGGATCACTGATTCTTTCCAAGTTTCAAGAAACGGAAGATCAATCAATCGTCCGGACGATGTGGTATCCCGTTCGGACTCGTATCTCTGTAAGGCAAGAATCACAGTTCAAAATGAACCGTCCGGACATCTGACAGCTGTGGTCTGGACGCTGGTGCATCGTATATGGTAACTGACGATTCGACTTCAACCGTCCGGACGTATCGCTCTCATGGTCCGGACGCACGCGTATCAGATATGGAAATTGCGTGTTGAAGTTTAGCCGTCCGGACACTCCTGCCCCATGGTCCGGACGCGCGAAGCCTGTTATGGAAATTACTTGCAGCGGACGTGCGTCCGTCCGGACGATCTAGCCATCCCGTCCGGACGATGTTCTTATACAGGAAAGATTTCTCAGCAAAAATTTTGAAAAATCCTGTCGCACAGTTGTCCGTCCGGACGGTTCCTAGGCAAAATTTGCCTGACGCCCATTCTGACCCCCAGCCTATAAATAGGGATCCTTGGGCACTTAGAGCTGTAAGAATTTAGTGTGAATTCCATTAGAGCTCAGAGACGTGATATCTCCTTTGAAGCCGTTTTTCAAGTGTGTTGTGCTTCAAACCGAAGTCTATCTTAGACGTCGGCTCTAAGGTAAGGAGTTCCATTGAAGACCCCTTTATGTAGGTGAACCTGGTTGGGAAGCGTTCGTGTTGGATTACACGTTAGAGATCAAGGTACGACCACTGCATCGGTACATGTGAGTGTTACTGTCTTGTATCTAGCTTTGTCTTCTGAATAGTGGAATTCCTGGGTTTGGCTGCCCCGGAGTGGTTTTTCTCTTAACTGAGTTTCCACTTCGTCAACAAAAATATATGTGTCATTTACTTCCGCTGTGCTTTAATTTTTGTTGACACCTACGCACACACTTTATTTTTAGAAGTCAATTCAAATTTTCAATTGATATCAGAGCTTGGTACACTCTAAGAAGATTAATTTCTTGAGTGTTTTTAATATTTGACTTCTATCTTTATTATGTCTCAAACTCTTAATTCTGTTCCTGCCTTTCATGGCTCGAACTATGGCTATTGGAAGGCACGTATGCGTTTCTTTTTGAAATCTATTAACTGTTGGGGTATTGTTGAGACTGGTTGGACTAAACCAAAGGATACAACACCTGAACTAGTCCCTCAAAAGAACGCTCGTCTTTCAAATGACAAAGCCCTCCATGCACTATGCCAAGCACTTTCTCCATCTGAATTCGCCAAAATTTCAAATTACGAATCAGCCAAAGCAGCATGGCAAATTTTGGAAACAACATATGAAGGCACAAAGCTTGTAAAATCTGCCAAACTTCAGATAGTGATTTCAAAATTTGAAGAAATTAAGATGTTAGAGGAAGAGACATTTGGAGAGTTTTACTCTAAAATAAGTGACCTAAGGAACTCCATGGTGAGTCTTGGGAAACCTATCTCGGATGTAAAACTCATCCGAAAAATTCTCAGATCTTTGCCCGAGTGTTTCAGGATTAAGGTAACGACTATTGAGGAAAGCAAGGATCTTGAAGAAATGAAGATTGAAGAGCTGGTTGGATCTCTTCAAACATACGAGCTGTCTCTGCCCCCGCTCAAGAAATTAAAGACCATTGCTCTTAAGGCTTCCAAGAAGAAGGTAGAAGCCTCCTCTGAAGAAGAATCTGAGGATGAAGAAAAGGCTGTGGCGATGCTTGCCAAAAATTTCAGAAGACTAATGAAAGATGATCGGTTCAAGAAGAAGTTTTCTGAAAATGCCAAGAAACCTCTCAGAGAAGTTGAACCAGAGGATGAGAAAGATCCCAGAGGACCCCTGATGTTTTGAATGCTCAGGCTATGGGCATATCCGGGCCGATTGCGGGAATCTCAAGAAGGGCAAGGGGAAGGCTTACAATGTGACTCTCAGTAATGAGTCCGAAGAAGATGCTCCAGAGTCTGACAAATTTCTGGCTTTTGTGGCCCCTTATATTGAAGAAGAAGACTCTTATTATTCGGAGCATAGTGAGAATGAGGTAGAGCTCAAGGAAGCATATTCTGGGAGTCACTTTTGCCTTCCTTTCTGTCTCTGCAAGCATATTCTGGGAGTCATGCTCGAGGCTCATGATAAGGGCACTCCCGGTATTTCTTTTGGCTGCCTCATTACTCAGATCATCCTGCAGACCGGTATCAATGTAAATGGAGAGCCTAGGATGATGATGCAACAGTCCCTCAGCAAACAGACTTTGCTGAAGTCAAATGCGCAGCTACGGAGAGAGGAGTCTGATGAGGATATACCTGCTGCGACGCATGTTGGTTTTCCGGACGTAGCTTCATCCTCTCACACTGTCCCGCCATCTGAGCCGGAGGTAAATTTTTCTCAGATTATGGAGGCTCTCGCTACTCTTCTGGGGGGGATGAGCAATATGCAGGTATCGATGTCCTCCATGCAGTAGTCCGTGTCCTCCATACAGCTGGAAATGCGGTCCATCAGCAAAAGGGTGGAGCAGACCCACTTGGACCTTCAGGAGTGTCTCCAAGTCCATCATCCAGAAAGCAGTGATGATGAGGCTGCTGCACCAAAGGCTGCCCGTCGGACTCCCGGAGCTACACCTATGGCAGAGGATGTTTGATTCCCTCGTGTCTATTTGTTGACTTTTTATTTCGTTTTGTTATTCCGAGACAATTTGTTGTTTATTATAACTGTTGAACTTATATTACTCTGTTTCCCGGGTCCTTCTGAGACCATTAGGGGGAGTAATTTTTATTTCAGTTGGTTGTTTTATTACCTTGTTTACCCTTTGTCCCTTTGTGACAAAAAGGGGGAGTAATTTTTATTTTGGATCGGGAATGTATTTCCAAACCGGTCAAGTGATTTTTGTCCCAGAATGGCCAAATGGGGAGTTTGTTAGTATTTTGGCCTTATTCTGTGTTTGGACAAAATCACTTATGTGTAATGATGCGGTAAATAGGGATTCCACTTTTCAGAGTGAAGTAAGAAGAATTACAAAGTTCCCTGTTAGCCGTCCGGATGATGTGTCATCCCGTCCGGATGCCCATCTGTCTACTGTTCCATCCATCCGGACGACATGTCACTCCGTCCAGACATCAGACAGACAAGCATCACCTGTCCGGATGACGTGCTTCTTCTGTCCGGACATCTACTTTGTATCGAGAAGCTTCTGTGCAAACTTGCTCCGTCCGGACGTTTCAGCAGCACGTCCGGACGCCTATCAGTTCTCGAACGGATCACTGATTCTTTCCAAGTTTCAAGAAAGGGAAGATCAATCAACCGTCAGGACGATGTGGTATCCCGTCCGGACGCGTATCTCAGTAAGGCAAGAATCGCAGTTCAAAATGAACCGTCTGGACATCTGACAGCTGTGGTCTGGACGCTGGTGCATCGTATATGGTAACTGACGATTCGACTTCAACCGTCCGGATGTATCCCTCTCATGGTCCGGACGCACGCGTATCAGATATGGAGATTGCGTGTTGAAGTTTAGCCATCCGGACACTCCTGCCCCATGGTCTGGACGCGCGAAGCCTGTTATGGAAATTACTTGCAGCGGACGTGCGTCCGTCCGGACGATCGAGCCATCCCGTCCGGACGATGTTCTTATACAGGAAAGATTTCTCCACAAAAATTTCGGAAAATCCTGTCGCACAGTTGTCCGTCCGGACGGCCATGGTCCACCGTCCGGATGGCTCCCAGGCAAAATTTGTTTGACGCCCATTCTGACCCCAGCCTATAAATAGGGGTCCTTGGGCACTTAGAGCTGCAAGAATTCGGTGTGAATTCCATTAGAGCTCAGAGTTGTGATATCTCTTCTGAAGCCGTTTTTCATGTGTGCTGTGCTTCAAACCGAAGTCTATCTTAGAGGTCGGCACTAAGGTAAGGAGTTCTATTGAAGACCCCTTCAGGTAGGTGAACCTGGTTGGGAAGCGTTCTTGTTGGGTTACACGTCAGAGATCAAGGTACGACCACTGCATCAGTACATGTGAGTGTTACTGACTTGTATCTAGCTTTGTCTTCTGAATAGTAGAATTCCTGGGTTTGGCTGCCCCGGAGTGGTTTTTTCTTAACTGAGTTTCCACTTCGTCAACAAAAATATCTGTGTCATTTACTTCCGCTGTGCTTTAATTTTTGTTGACACCTATGCACACACTTTATTTTTAGAAGTCAATTCAATTTTTCAGTTAGGAATGTTACCTCCCTTGAAGATCAAGAACCAAGAGAGCTCCTTCTCTCTATCTCCAAATCACTTTCTCACTCTCACTGTAGGACTACATTGATGAAATGGGCTGAAATGAGGTGAAAAGGGCGAGGGTGGGGGTATTTATAGGAAAAAAATTGGAGTGGATATGTAATGCCCCAAATTTGAACCTGCAAATTCGTAAGTAGAAACCTCCGGTTTCCACGTGACATTACTACATCTGAGATAAACTCTCGGAATGGAATATATTTTTTTCCTAAAGTCTTAGGAATTTATAGCATAACATATTAGAGCTAACTGAAATACCTCAGTATACTTATTAAAAGTTACTCAGGTTTATCTTTACATGCCATATGCACACTAGGTGCATCAAAATTAGTGCCACAGACTGCACTTAAGCATATAACATAAAACATGTCAAACATAACATCATTATAAATATTTATATGCCATAAAACAAAACACACATAAATACAACTAGTAATTTCAAAGCTAGTACATAATAGTGTGATAATGGTTTCAAAAACCATCAAAACTGGCATATGGGTCCATGCCTTCGTTCTCCAGATCTGCATTAGTAACTATGCAAATTTGACGTCATCATATTTACATAGACAAACAAGTGAGTCATCCATTTTCATAACTACGTTACCATCAGATTAACAACAGTTTCATAAAGAATACAAATGCAAAGGTTGTATGAATATGCATTGTAGTAACCATTTAGTCTGTGTTTTATGATCATCTTTCTTTAGACCACTCGTTCTAGGTTATCTGAACCTGTTCATGTCTGTTGTCTCACACTTAAAGTCTTATATATTTTTACTGGAATCCTACCGGTCCCAGCATTAGTTATATATTAGGACTCTGGACACCCCTGAGTCACTTTGAACTCCTTGGGTCCACTGATTAGCCTTCCTTCCACTTGCTACTACATCAGCTTGTTGATGGCTATCTCCTCAGCCATTTTATTAATTGGGCACAACATGAAATGTATGAACAAACACCCATGCAATGAACACACACCACACAATCCTAATGAAACGTAGAATCACCCTCAGTAAGTACATCCATACTTACTCTCAATGGTGTAGTTTCTTAGCTCCTTTTCTGTAACAAATATATACAAAGAAGATAATATATTCATCAGTCCTTTTTCTAATATTAAATGTGTACATTTTTACATCACTTTACTCATTGTTTTTAGTCATAAAAAATGTGATTACTTATAAGTCTTTTGACATTTAAGCTTTTGGTTCAAACACCGAAACACAGTGACATAATGTTTAAACATAAGTCTTTAAGTCAAAGCACTTAGTAAGTATTTTTAAATTAATTATGATTATCCATAAGAATTGTAAGTACTAAAATAATAACATGAGAATATAAATACTACAACGATTCATGTTTAAGCTCCGGAACACATCATAGTGCTCTGGATGACATAACACTTAAACATGAATCCTAACAGGGTATATGTATGCAAGTATATATATATATATATAATGATATTATGATGCAAGGGGTAGGGTAATCAGACGGCAGAGCCGCCTTGCAATAATGCAAATTCTAAGATAAATATGCAAAGGGAAAGGAAAATCAGACGGCAGAGCCGCCTTGCAGGAATGCAATATATATATATATATATATTACAAAGTCATTAAATCAATTAAAATTACTACTTTGATTCATGGTTAAGCACCAAAACGTGGTGATGTAATGCTCAAGCGTGAATCTTAAAAATTAATATGGAATGCTATATAATAAATACACAAGTAATAAAAAATACCTATGATGATCTAAGACCATCACAAGGCTAAAATAAAACAAGAATAATATACATACATATCCACAATTTCATAAAATTCACAATAAGATCAAATAAGATAAAAGAGAGGTATATGTGTTCTTTTAGGTCCTTTTCTTGAATTATTTTCTTTTCAACCTTATTTTTTTTTTGTTCTATATTTTAGACATCATATTAACATCAAATATATCTTATAATCACTTATGGAACACTTGAACACATAGAAAATTTACCAAACAATTCTTGAAACAAAAGTTCTATTTTTAAGCCCAAAGTGGCCGATTTTGGAGTTGCTAGTACTGTTTTGGTTTCTAATCTTGGTTCTACAAATCTAGGCCATGAAAGAGCAAGGTAAGAGGTATATCTAGCTCTCCTAAGGCTGCTGGACAGAAATACAAAAGAGAGAAATAGAAAAGTTTCACTCAATCCTCACTTTGGCCGAGTAGTGGAGTTTTAGGGCTGATTGAGTTTCTGATTTTTCTGTATACCTTAGGCTGTGAAAGAGGAGGGAAAGGGATGATCTTAAGCCTTCTAAAGGTGCTAGACGGTAGGTTGAACCAAGGGGACAGCAACTTAAAGCAAAACAGAAAAGTTCCACTCTTTTTCACAAGTTAGCCGTGTAACTCTCCTAGGAAACATCGCTCTCCTTTGCATTGAGTTTCTGAAATAAAGTAAAGCACATGCTCTCTATTTATAAAAGACCAAAGAGGTGGGGTTTGGTGAAGAGATCAAGCCACGTAGAGGGGAAGAAAGGCTGTTGAAAAAAAAGAAAAGGAAAGCCTCCAATGTTGACAAAAAAGTCACTTTCACACTCAAAAGTCCAACTTTTCGTCTAATTAGACTTAGTTTTCGACTAGATTGCCTAAACTAAATAAATATTAGTTTGTCTCAGTTCTGGAGGCAGTTAGGGCCAGCTGGTCTGGAGATTTTAATTTATTTTTGCTAAAAATTCGACAGTTGGATTAATTAGGCACAAAGTTTTGGCCAAAAAGTCAACTGTCGCCAAATTGAATTATGACTGCACATGATTCAAGTATAAACTTTATATATAGCATATTGAGTAATTATAAGCCATAAAAACATATTTATCAAGCCTAAATTTAGAGGTCAAAGTTCAACCAAAAGTGCCACTTGGCACCTAAATAGTCAGTCAACTATAAATCTAAAAAGTCAACTAGTGGACTTTTCACCAAATTTTACCATGTGATAGATATTTCTATTGTGAGCACAAAGGTCTTTAAATCAACTAAATCTGAGTCTGTTTGACCTGTTTTCGGTTCAATCAAAGTTTTAAGCTTTAATGTTACTTTTAGGTTTTTAAAGGTTTTAGGTTTTGATTTTTAAGTTTTCAAAACAACTTTAGGTTTGCTTATAAAAACTTATGGATATTGTCTTCTCAACAATATCAATGATTTCTTAAGAGCTTGAAATTACTGGGCGTTACGGGATAAGGATCAATTGATCTGGCCATTGGCAATCGTTCATTAAGCGAAGATTGAATGTTCGTGTACTATTTAGGGTTAGGTGATTGTTTGGCGTACGATTTCGATTGTTCGGGGTATGGTCTGACATACATGCTGAAGGCGTGAGATGTACCTTCCAACACACAGTACAACACGTCAACAATTGTTCGTGTTGGGGAGTTCGAATGTTCTCGGTGGGGGGACCTCGCTCGTTCTCGTGACTCTTAGTGAACGTTCAGTTAACGCTGTAATTCAAAAAGGTCTAAACTTCCAATTAAGACCTTCTCAATCCTATTAATGACCTAGGGCATTACAATTATATCTATATTGCATCCATGATGACAATGTCAAATGATACACATGATGTACATGTTAACCTATACACCATGCGTATTATGACTCACTAAGTCGTGGACTTACGCTTGTATCTTTTCCATCAACGAAGTTATTTTATAGTTGGCCTACCTTTAGATGTTAGATTCGAGTTGGACCTCGAAGTAGATGTGGCCGTTTGGTGTAGCGATATTGAATCGATTAATGCTTGAGGACTGATTGCAGGATGTTGAAGGCCGCTCTTGGTAATTAGTACTTTTGAGTGATGAATTATGTTTAGCATTTGAGGTTTAATTGTGTATTAAGATTTAGTTTTGATTTTTTATATCGATGATTTGTATAGTGTAATTTCAGTAATGTAATGACTCTTGGTAGATAGTCTGGTTGTAATTAATGTTGATAGAATATCTTATGTTTCCGCTGCGTAGTATTCTCTTTTGAGGAATAAAGATCCCTAAGTCTTATTCCTTATAGAATAGGACTGTGAGATGAACCGTAAAGTTAATTACCAGTTAATTAATTTTTTTGGGCGTTACACTCACGAGGACTAATAATAGCTTTAATCCATGCCTCAATAGGCAGAAGAACCTAAAGGCCAACGTGAAGACCTTTAAATGGCCTTAGCAAAAATACAACTCAAAAGGATATGTTGAATAGATTCATGGGGCCTTTTACAAATAGGGCATCGCCTGTCTTCCTCACTTACCGAAGGGCTAAACTTGAAGATATTGGATCTCTCAATGAGAGAATTCCACGCAATTCTCCATTAAAGGTGCTTGAGCCTGTGATGAAGCTTAATACTCAAAAGCTTTGACCAGTCTTCAGGGCCAAGAGGACCATTGAGAGAGGGGTACGAATTGGAGACCAATTCATGAGTAGAATTAACTGAGAACAACCTTGAAGGATTGGGAGCCCAAAACCAATCCTTAATAAGGCGATCCTGGGGATATGAATCTTGTTGATATGATTTATGGAGGAGTCAAAATTATGGTTGATCACATCAAGTCTCCAAGATCTGGAAGCAGGGACTATGAGGTCCGAGATACATAAATTAGGGTTCAAAGGAGAATTAGGGTTAAAGAAGGCTTAAAAGAGGAGATGGAGGGGTCCAAGGGGTAGTCCAGCGTTAAAAAAAGAGAGAGGGGGAAAAGGACATGCAAGTGCCTTTAAAAATGACAAATGATCCCTTTCCAGATCTAAGACGCCGTGGGGGAGGCAAAGACAAAAAAGAGATGAGTAGAAGGGAAGTATTTAGCCTTAGCCGCACTAACCTAAAGGAGTTTAACTCCACACAAAAGCTTCCAACCCAACTTGGCAAGCAAGGCAGCATTATGGTTAGCCAAGAGCTTTGGGGGAACAAATCTTGTGCCAAGCCAAAGGGGTAAAGTCATGCTGCTTGGATTTATCAAAACCCCACCAAAACCTAAAGGAGACCTTATCCAGAAAATTTTCTCCTGGCAACACGTTTGGCGATTTCATTAGGTTTATCTCATTTCATTTTTAAAGCTGACTCTTTGATTCTTGGATTGTTTCCTTTGCTCTTCAACTGTCAAACATCACTCAAGATGGAGGATCGCTTCCACCATCTTCGAGATCTTCTCCGCTATTCTGACGACTTCCTCTTATTGGAAAGTTCGAAATGCTAATCAAAGTGTAAACTTTTGTGCCCATCATGTGACAAATTGAACTACGATCAATTTTTTTTTTGTGATGCATTCCCTTTTCTCCCTCTCCTCCTCTTTCTTTTCCCTTTTGTTGTGGCAAAGACCCCCCCATTCTCTCTTCTTTATTATTATTTTAAAGTTCACATATCCTTTCAAACTACCACCCAATTGACAATGTCCTCTCAAACTTTAAATTGGAACAATGTCTCCTCAAACTGCTAAAAAATTGTTAATGTCATCCGGGCCAGTAAAAAGACAAAAATGTACTTACAAAATTTTTAATTAGACAGAAATATTCTATAAATTTGAAAAAAGGAAATAAAATAAAATTTTCAATTTATTTTTAAAAAGCGAATTTTTTTAATTTATAAATTTGGTCAATTGGGAGGTAGTTTTTTTTTTTTTTTTTTTTTTTTCAATTTTTAGTTTTAGTTGTTTTTAGAATTTTTTATTTTATTTTATTAAGGATATTTTTCATCATTTGGAGGTACATTAACAATTTTTAGTGGTTTGGAGACTTTGTCCTAGTTAAAAGTTTGAGGTAATTACCTTTTTCCCCATCAACTACCAAGAAATGTGCGATGCCCCCACGAACTACCAACCTGATCAAAATAGAGCATTCAACTATCACAGTTACATACTTTGTCCAATTCCGTCAGTTAGAGTGTTAAAATAGACGGTCAACGGGTCACGTGACCGTCACGTGCCGTCTAACAAATTTCTCTTCTTGTTTTACCCTCATCTTCGTTGTCATGGGGTAATTACATTTTTCCCCAATGAACTTCCATCATCTTTCAACATGCCCCCATGAACTGACAACGAAGATGAGGGTAAAATAGGAAGAGAAATTTGTTAGACGGCACGTGACGGTCACGTGACCTGTTGACCGTCTATTTTTAACCACACTGATTGATGGAAGGGGGCAAAGTATGTTACTTTGGTAGTTGAATGTTCTATTTTGGTCGAACTAGTAGTTTGTGGGAGCATCACGCATTTTTTGGTAGTTAATGGAAGAAAAATGTAATTACTTCTAAAATAAAAAAAAAAAACTAGAAGAAAACATCGTCTTTTGTTCACTACCTCCCTCACCCTTCACCCTCGACCTGTGAGACCCCCCACCTCCCACCCAAATTCCATTGTGACCCCCCAAGATACTTCCATTACGGTGTGGCGGTTAAAACTAACTTAACTGTCATAGTATAAATGCTAGTATGAATCTCTCTACTCTCTTCCGTGCCCCTGCTCCTCTTTTTCCTCCTCCTCCTCACTCTACCTCTACCTCCAGGTCTCCATCTCTCCCTCTGTATGCCATACTTTTCAGCTGGGCAATTCTTCGAACACCGAGTGTGCTCTCGATTTTGCGGTTGCTTTTGCCTCTTCTCGTTGTGGTTCTCTTATGTATTTATATCTTGTTTTCTGTATCTACAGGACTAATGCTACTGAGAATATTGCCATCGAGGGTCGGAATCTGAATTTCTCGATCACGACGAGGCAAGGGAAAGTGGTGCCGATTCTCCAGGACTGCTCTCTTCGGATTCCTTCGGGACAGTTCTGGATGCTTCTTGGTCCCAACGGTTGCGGGAAATCTACCCTCTTGAAGGTATACCAAGTTTTACCATACCATTTCTTTTAGTTTCTTTTCCTTTCTATAAATAGTATCGGGCTTTTCAAGCATTTGAATTTTTGTTAAATTGCTTTATATCCATCAATCAATGAGAAAACATAAATATATCGGGTGAGGTATTTTTTGGGTTCTATTGCTTGAAATTTGAGTTACTGAACAAAATCCAGATTCTAGTACTTATGGGTCTACAATACCAAGAGAAATGCAGATTCTGGCTGGTCTTTTGAGTCCGACAAGCGGAACTGCGTACGTCAAGGGACCCAAGAGTTTTGTCTTCCAAAATCCAGACCATCAGGTGTCTTCGTTATTCTTTTTTAATTTTTGTATCGCTTTTGCTTTGCCTTAAGGATTGGACTTTTTCATGCTTGGTTGTAAGTCTAAGTCCAGCTTGCATATTACTAAGAACCAGGATGAACTTCATATATACTATGTTATAGTACTCCCATCAAACTTTTTGCAAATCAATGCATTTAATTCTTTTTCCCCTTCATTACTGAGAGCGACAGGTAACTTTCTTTTTCCCCCAGTTGTGCTGCTTTAGGATGGTTGTTTTTCGTACGTTTATCTTCAATGGGTGACATGGCCCAGTGTTATTTTGTACAAGTAATTCCCTTGACAATAAAGTTCTTCCCTCGTCATTTTGCCTTGCCTCCAAGCCTAGCTCTAAAGTTCTCCAATTTTTCTTAGTGCAATCAAGCAGAGTAAGATAGAGTATACATATTTTATATAAGAACATGAAAGGAAGAAAGAATTTCGGAGTTTGGATTATTGATCGTTCCCTACTAGGGGTTGGAGGTAGCTATTGTTGGTAACTGCGATTTTGTGGTTGAATGTCCTTATTCTCTTCATATGGTGACTGCTTACTGAAAGGTTGATGGTTGTAGTTCTTGAAAGAACCAGCCTGCAGAGACAAAGGGAGAAAACAAGGGAGAGAGAGAGAGGGAGAAAGAGATCCTCCCTTTCTTCTGCCTAGTGTCCCCTTTTTATATGGTTCTTGTACTTTGTCCATACGTGTGTAGATCAAGTGGGACCCACGGTAGGAATTTATCCCCAACAATAAAAGAAGTTGAGGGATGAGTTTCTTTCTTCAATTGGATGCGTAGGACTTTTCCAGTGGTCAGAGGTCAGATGACTGGGAAATTCTAGCGTTTGTATTCTTCTAGAGAATTCGAAAGTAAGAATATTAGAAATGTCTTCGTTTTTTTTTGTATTTTAAGAATGAGGCTCTTCTTTTAGGTCTTCCTATCTACACAATGAAGGATTTTCTCTCTTTTTCTATACCAACAGAAGGATTTTTTTTGTTATATAAGCAAAGAAAACGATGCTCACAAAGCTACATTGTTGTTATCTCTGTTTGAAACAAGTTCAAAAGGATTTTGGGAATCAATACATAATACGTTGTGAATAATCAAACATTGCTAAGGATCCGTCGAGAAGATAAACCATAACTGATCATGCTGAGAGCAGTCAAAATGCTATAGCAAGACTATACACCTGCCATCTGTAGTTTGTTGTGCTCAAAATGTGCATTGCAAACAATTAGGTCAAGGATTTGAGGGTTGGCATAGAGAAGAAAAAATTTAGAGTGTAATCTTCAAATACTGTTGTAATTTCATTGGGACGTACAGTTACTGGTTTGTTTTCATGCTTTTCTTTTTTGCTTGTTATGCTCAATTTCAAGTAAAAATGTGAAGTTCAAAAAAAGAGGCAATACTATAAGGCGAAAGAAATGCAAAAGAAGAAAAGATTAAGTTGACTATATATATATTTTTTTTAAGTTTCCATGGTGAGTAAGTCAAGAAAAATTAATAATTGAAAGTTCGTGAGTCACTTTTGTAGAGTATACATATCTTATGCTGAAATACTTTTACGCATAAGTTTTCTTTTCAAAATTCTGACATTTTCTTGTGTGAAAAAAAAAAATTATGGAACTTTGAGGATTCTTTTATTGAAAATTACGTCTCTCATATGCACTTTTTAAATTTGACAACCAAATTATGGAAATGAGGAGAAAATGGAAGATATCCTTAATATCTTCTCTGTTCTTTTCTCCAATTGAGGTATTATTCTCAATGCTAAGACAAACTATTAAAAGAAGGCCTTAACGATTCCATCACTGTTTCATAACGTTATTGGGATTAAGGATTGCGGCTTTCTTCCTTTAACTCATTCATCCACTGTGGAAGTACAGATGCAAGTGAGCTCTGGCTTATTTTGTGTTGAGGCCTCATGGCCCGCGTGAATTCACTTGAGTGGTGATAGGCTAGGAAGAACTAATGCTTCAAAGTAGCAGTAGCAGTTGTCCCCATGTATCTGATGTGGATATGCTCTGATACATAGTTGATATGTATGCATAAATCAGAAAATTGGTTTAAATCACGGGTATGAAATGGATAATGCACAGATATGGTGAAAATTGATTTTTCTTAAGAAAAAGAAAGGGGATTTAAATGTAAAATACAATGTTTAGTGTTTTAAAAGTGATGTTCTTTTGTTACTTATAGCTTCTAAATTAAACATTGAAAGTACAGATGCAAGTGAGCTCTGGCTTATTTTGTGTTGAGGCCTCATGGCCCCCATGAATTCACTTGAGTGGTGATAGGCTAGGAAGAACTAACGCTTCAAAGTAGCTGTAGCAGTTGTCCCCATGTTTCTGGTGTGGATATGCTCGGATACATATTTGATATGTATGCATAAATCAGAAAATTTGTTTAAATCACGGGTATGAAATGGATAATGCACAGATATGGTGAAAATTGATTTTTCTTAAGAAAAAGCAAGGGGATTTAAATGTAAAATACAATGTTTAGTGTTTTAAAAGTGATGTTCTTTTGTTACTTATAGCTTCTAAATTAGTTTTATTATTTATCTATACGTATTTCATGGCTTTTGGTGTTTGTTATTTATCTTTAAAAGTTTATTTAGAAGTGCTGATTTATTTATTTTAATTAATTAATATATCCCTACTATATTGTATCCTCGATTTGAAGAATTGACATATCCGCTTGTCGGTTTCATATCATATCCTTATCCATATTGGTGTCGGTGCTTCATAGGTGATTTGTAGTCCTTTTGCATTTTGTATGGTAAGGGTAAGACTATTGGGGCAAGGCGAGGGAT
Organism: Alnus glutinosa; assembly: GCF_958979055.1. NCBI lineage: Eukaryota > Viridiplantae > Streptophyta > Magnoliopsida > Fagales > Betulaceae > Alnus > Alnus glutinosa. The sequence continues at coordinate 15,284,604 of NC_084899.1, read as the reverse complement.
TCAATCCAAGTTATTAGAATAAAAAAACGTATTATCTTAAGGAGGCCAAAATGTTAAAAAAAAAAATACAATCTTGAGGTTATCCCTGCTTATGCCCTTATGCTGTAACTAAATGTTATCTTAATCTCTGCATTTTGCTTTCCAGTTGAAATTGTATGCATCCTATCATAATATTTCATTTTTGACTTCTAGAACACATAAACTGTGTCCATCAAGATTCCAGACTTGGACGATTTGAGGTGAAACCAAATGCCAAAACTGTTTACATATTGATGTGGCTAGAAAATTGCAAAAAAGTACCAGTAAGTGCTTACGATGCAGCCCCTCCTGTGTTGCAGGTAGTGATGCCCACAGTAGAAGCTGATGTGGCATTTGGTCTTGGAAAGTTCAACTTGACAGATGACGAGGTTAGATCCAGGGTTTCTAAAGCTTTGGATGCTGTTGGTATGTCTAATTACCTGAAGGTAATTTATGTGAACCAACAACATTTGGATTGTAAAAACCTTTGCTAGAAGTTTGACATCCACTTAGGTCTTTTGTTGCATTTTTAGAGGTCTGTTCAAACTCTCAGTGGTGGTCAGAAGCAGAGGGTTGCAATTGCTGGTGCTTTAGCTGAAACTTGCAAAGTGTTGTTGTTGGATGAGCTCACAACTTTTTTAGATGAAAATGATCAGGTATTTTATATGATAGACACAAGATGTAATACTTTTAATCCTTTATGGTGTCATATTGAACTGCATTGAGATAAAAAGAAGATTTAACAACAGGAAGTATTCAACAATTACTAATTTTTGACATAATTTTTAACATCAAGAACTAATTTTTAACATCAAGAATACCCATCCCATTAGTGCCCAGTGGTAGTTTACTTTTTATTTGCAGCATATAATCACCTGTGCTAGATGGCTGCCAATGGGGCTTTCCATGTTGAAAAGGTGTTTTCCTTTAGTGAAGCAATAATGATTGTGAATCTTTTCTCTATAATCTTTATAAGATGTTCTGTTTCTTGATAAGATCAGCGTTTTCTGAATATGTTTTCTTTCCCCCTTTTTCTAAATCAGTTTGGGGTAATTAAAGCGGTTAGAAATTCTTTGGATCGTTCTGAAGAAGTTGCAGCATTGTGGGTGACCCATCGATTGGAAGAACTCGAGTATGCAGATGGTGCTGTCTATATGGAGAATGGGAAAGTTGCCTTACAAGGTGATGCCGCAAGTGTAACGAATTTTATTAGAGCTAGGCAATCTGCTTACATCAAACAGATCAACTCTTGAAGCAAATTTTTTGTTTACTTAAAGTGGATTTTATGTTACCCCATTTCTTCTGCAGGAGCAGGTTTTTTCATGTTTTTTCTTATGTTTCATCTTTGTAAAGTAATGGGCAGAATGGTGACGCATTTATTTTTTTTATGGGTTCTAGACAGTTTTAAGCCTCACTGGGTCCAATGGTCAAATACAGCATGCTACGTAGCCTACGTGCAATAAAAAATTAATAGGTATCATTCCTTTATATGGTAGCCTTGCATGCACACAATTTGATTCGGGTGCAACCCATTCATTTGTCTCTGCCACATTTGCAAAACTCTATGATATGAATATTGAACCCTTAAGGCAAATTATAACGGTAGCTACACCTGTTGGAGACTCCCTTACATGTAGGAAAGAGTAGAAAATTGTCCTTTTATCATTGAAGGGAGAATTTTATCAGCAAATCTGGTAGTATTTAAAATGCTAAGCTATGATGTTGTATTAGGGATGGATTAGCTATCAAAGCACCAAGCAAATATTGATCGTCGAAGGAAAGAAATTATTTTTCGACTATCTGGTGTTGAGGAGTTCAAGTATTGTGGATCACAAGTACGAGCTACACCGCCACTACTCTCAGTAGTCCAAGTAAGGAGCGTTAAAGAAGGAGATTGCTTATATTTGGCTTATGTGACGACTAAGGCAGAAAGTGAAATGAAGTTGGAGAATATTTCAGTAGTATGTGATTATCCGGATGTCTTTACAAAAGAATATTCAGGATTACCACCTAATCGGGAAATCAAGTTCACTATTGATTTAGTGCCAAAAAATCAACCAATTCACAAGGCACCATATCGTATGGCACAAACGGAATTAAAAGGATTAAATGAGCAGCTTCAAGAGCTGTTAGACAAGGGTTTTATTCGTCCAAGTGTGTCACCATGGGGAGCACCAATATTGTTTGTGAAGAAGAATGATGGATCTATGCAGATGTGCATAGATTACCGAGAATTAAATCGGGTGACTATCAAGAATAAATACCCTTTACCCAGAATTGATGATTTGTTTGATCAATTAAAGTAAGTTTCGGTTTTCTCAAAAATCGACCTTCGGTCTGGGTATCATCAACTTAAAGTGCAGGAGGAAGATATGCAGAAAACAACTATCCAAACGCGTTATGGTCATTATGAATTTTTGGCTATGCCTTTTGGGCTAACAAATGCACCTTTTGTGTTCATAGATTTGATGAACAGGGTCTTCCATAAGTATCTTCATTGGTTTGTAGTAGTGTTTATTGATGATAAATTAGTTTATTCAACTAATCATCAAGAACATACTGAACATTTACAAAAGGTACTGGAAATTCTGAGAGAAAAGAAATTGTTTGCCAAACTCAAGAAATGTGAGTTTTGGTTGAAGTCTCATTTTTGGGATACGTGATCTTAGGAGATGGAATTGAATTAGATCCAAGTAAGATTGAAGCTGTGGTCAAATGGGAGCAGCCAACAAATGTCCAAGAGATTCACAGTTTCTTAGGACTTGTTGGCTATTATCGAAGGACCTTTGACTGCATTGACAAAGAAGAACACTCGTTATGTCTGAAATGACGACTTGTAAGAACATAAGAGAAGATTGATGACTGCAACAATTCTTACTCTTCCTTCAGATAAAGAAGGATCAGAAGAGATTGGGATGCGTGCTCATGCAACAAGGTAAAGTAATAGCCTATGCCTCAAGACAGTTAAAGAACCACACAAGAAATTACCTATGTGTGATTTGGAATTAGCAGCAGTAGTTTTTGCCTTAAAAATTTAGGGACATTATCTTTATGGATCAAAGTGTGAGATATATGCTGATAACAAGAGTCTCAAATATATCTTTGCTCAAAAAGATATGAATATGAGACAACGAAGATGGTTAGAACTATTAAAAGACTATGATTGTTATGTCCTTTATCATTCGAGTAGGGCAAATGTTGTTGTAAATGCATTAAGTAGAAAATCACAAAGTGAAGTATCAAACTCCGTACCAACTCTGGATAAGCTTACTCAACAATTTGGAATGATTCACTTGGACACAAGGTCAACAGATAGAGATATAAGCCTAGCAACGCCTATTATTCAACCAATGCTAATAGATGGGATCAAGGTAGCCCAAGAAAAAGACCTAGAATTAAAAGAGCTTAGAGGAAAAGCTAATCAAGGAGAAGCTCCTGGGTTTGCCTTTGCCTCAGATGGTATTTTAAGAACCAATGATTAGAAGATTGTGTTTCCAAAAGACGCTAAGCTGAGGAAAGAAATCTTGAATGAAGCTCATAAGACTCGATATACCGTACACCCAGAAAGTACCAAGATGTACCAAGATCTAAAGAAAAAATATTGGTGGTCTAATATGAAGCGGGATATTGCTGAGTATGTATCATGATGTCTAATCTGTCAACAAGTAAAAGCGAACATCAACGACCGGCAAGACCATTACAACCACTTGACATTCCAGAATGGAAGTGGGATCATATAACAATGAATTTTGTGATAAGTTTACCGAGGGCAACAAGCGAACAATGACACCCAAACCTGCAATCAAAACATCTATGTGAACGTGATCGTGGTGTTAGCCACGTCCACATAAGTGGAATAATCCCCAATCCTACAATGGCTGTATAGCACCTAAATTGGATATCACCAAAATTTGATCAGTGGCTCAAATCCCCAATAGCATAAGCTCTGAGATAGAAACTGAGTTAGTTTCTTGAAAATCCCAAATGAAAGAGTTTGTTTTCTTCTTTGCCTCTAACTTTGTTTTTCAACAACAGTTTTTTCATTAAACAACAAAATCAATTTTTGCCATCTTTGATTAATAGAGGGGGATGGGTCTTGATAGATTGACTTGAATGGAGATTTCTCCTCTCCTTTTCTCAAGATTTCAAAACCCTCCATATCATTTAATGGAGATTTCTCTTCTCTTGTGCTTGAGATCTTCTCCTTCGATCCCAAGGCCACCTCTCTCTCTCTCTCTTCCTTTCCTCTGGTCTCTGTCTAGCCATTGTTTGTGATCACTCTTGAAGGAAGTTTCTACGGCTGAAAATACAGCCGAACACATTTGCCCTTTCTAATGATTTGGAAAAAATATTTAAAAAAGTAGTATTTAAAAAAAATAAAAAATAAATAAATAAAGAAGAGAGTAAAAAATCTGTTGGAGTGAATATTGATCGAAAAAGTAGTAGTTGAAATGGAGAGGTTCAATGTAAGTCTATTTATCAAAAATCTTTATTTATTATTATTGTATTTTTTTGGCTATGATCTAATATTTAATGATTGAATTGTGCATGTTAGATTTTAATTAGTTGACGTTATTACAGTATGATGATTATTTGTTTTTATTGGTTGATTGTTTTTATTGAAGGGGTCAATTGGTTCGGTAGCCACTAGCCGATCGGCCCCTTTGTTGACGGTCGGAAGTGTGGGTAATTAAGGGGTTGAATATCTATCGGAGAGAGTTGGTGCGCGCCCAGTTCTACCTCCTACTTTGAAATTTGAATACGTTGGCAATGTGAGAACTCCTCCTCATTTTTCGTCAACTCGATAACAAAAAAACATATAAAATTACAAATATTCTCTACATATTCCCTTAATCTACCACTCAATTTTCAATGCCTTCCTAAACTACCACTTGTATCAATTTTTCCCCTAAACTATTGAAAAATGTCAATGTCCCCCATAATAACAAAAACTCCCTTCATAAAATTATTAAATTATTTTTAAAAAAAAAATCTAAAATAACATAAAGTTATAAAAAAAAAAGATTAAAAAAAAAAGTGTTTTTATATATTTTTTTTGTTTGTTTTTGTAATTTTTTTTTTAAAAAAATAAAAAATAAAATTCGTTCCTTTTCTTTTTTTAATTTTTTCAATTTTTTTTAAAAGAAAAATTGTCTTTTCTTTAATTTTTTTTAATTTTTTTTTTAATTTTTAATTATTTATTTTTTAGTTTTTTTTTTTTTTTTAGAATTTATAATGACATTTTTGTATTATTGAAAAAAATTATGGTCATTTTTGTCTTTTTGTTAGTCTTATGGAGACATTGACATGTTTTAATAGTTTAAGGAAGGGACATTTGGAAGACATTCATAATTGAGTGATAGTTTAAGAGAAATATGTATACTTTTAATAAAAAATCATGTAAGGTCTCCTTTAAATTAATAATTGTTAAATAAATAAAAAAATTCAATAGTTAATTTATAGTGCCAAATTAAAATTGTTAAACAATTATAAAATAAAAATATTATATAAAAATGCATGCAAAAATTCAACCAGGCCGGTACATGCATGTTTAAACAAAGAGCACTACTCATCCACTACAGACTACAGACTACACCACACGTTTGTTGTTGGAGTGGTGCAATATTTTCTGATATTTTAGTTGAAGGCCAAGCAAAGTGGGTTGGGTGAGGGAGCAACCAGCTGGATTTAGTGGACTTTTTCTCATTCAGTGGATCCTGGCCAGCCAAGTTATTCCCAATTCCATCTTCTCACTTCCATCACATTTTCTTTCACAGGGCTTACAATCACTACGTTCTTGATGTAGAATTATTTTGATGGTGCAAAAGTTGGTATTTTTTTAATTAACAATAAGATAAATCGAAAGTACGAGATTAAAATTAGAGCAAGAAAAAAATTTATGATCGATGTTGTAGAATTATGTAAGAGCGTTGTCTTTAAAAAATGATTTCATGCCTCTTCGAGTTTTCAACTCGGTTGAGTTGGGTCTCTTGACTCGCAACTTTTCAAGAGTAGACAATAGCTTCTTCTAAGTTCGTTAACGATGCACTTCTAAATATTGAGGTCAAATAAACAAACATTTATTATCTTTTTGATGAAAGAAAATACAGAAAATTATTTGACTGAGAAAGGTCCGGATGACTTGATAAGAGAGAAAGTAAGGTGGGCGGCCCTTTAATCCGTTTCAAATATACAGCCCTATTTTTTTTTTTTGTTAGAATGGATATCAAGTTATATATTTTAGTGGCTTTTGGTGAACTTTTATGTACTTGTGAGGAGAAATGATATACATATATCTCCTACATATTTTTTACACGTCTTCATTCAGTTAAGTTTTAAATTTACTATTAAATTTGCAGAATCTAATGTCCCATAAATATGGCTTGATGCTCAAAACGATGTAGTTTGAGTAAAATAATCTTGATTAAATTTGAGTCGCTCAATATTTTAACATATGTTGAAAATACTAGATGATGCGATGGATTTGGCAAGTTACCAAATCCATATGAATAAATACATTTGAATTTTAAACTATTAATCTATACTAACTGAATACAAATAGAAGAGATATCATCTATCTTTATCTAGAGTTTGTATATTTGAATGTGTATCCTTATCAATCTTGCAAACCATAAGATCTCTTGATAATCTTTGAACCGTTGAATTCGATTATGTTGCTAAGTTTGGATATGGTAGAGTTGCAACTGCATTGATGTACTCATGCAGTTGCACCTTATCTGGAGGATCGTGATCTTCAGCTGATGATGACACGGTTGGTGTATCACTTAGGAATAGGCCCCCTCAAGGTGATAGGTGGTGCAACAACCATCAACTTGGACTTGAGAGTGAGGAATCTGGCAAAAGACAAGCCTTTGATGAAAATATCGGAGATCTGATCATGGGTAGAAATGAACTGAATTGAAATGTCTCAATTAAGGACATTTTCTCGGACAAAATGATAATCAACCTCAATATGTTTGGTACACGCATGGTACATGGGATTACTTGCAAAGGAAAGTGCACTAACATTATCACACTATAGAACTGGTTCTAGGAGAAGAGGGATATGAATATCTTTGAAGAGCATTTGTAGCCATTATAATTCAGTAATTGCAATGGATAAGGAGCGTTATTTGGCCTCAGTGCTGGACCGTGAGACAACCGGTTGCTTCTTCGCACTCCAAGAGATCAAGCAGGAACCTAAGAACACAACAAATCTTGAAGTAGAGCGATGATCATCTGGGTCACCAGCCCAGTCGGAATCACAAAAAGCATTCAGTTGTAGAGAGCTCGTAGTATACCAGATATCGTGATTAATAGATCCCTTCAAATAACGTAATACACGTTTAGTTGCTGATAGATGAACATCTGTGGGAGAATGTAGGTGTTGGTAGAGTTGGTTCACAGAGAACGCAATTTTTGGGTGAGTTAAAGTGCAGTACTGCAGAGCGCTTATAACATGTTGATAAATGGAAGGATCATTTAAAGCAATTCCATCATAGCGGGATAATTTGGAGCCAAAGGAGCACGAAACTTGGTTGGTTTTGCTCCATCCATATGAGTACGTTTAAGTAGATCAGTTATATACTTCATTTGACAGAGATGGAGACCATGGGAGCTACGGCTGACTTGAACTCCTAAGAAGAAACTAAGAGGGCCCAAGTCTTTAAGAGGGAATTCTTGCTGCATTTGACAAATCAAGGAGCCAAGTACCAATGAATGAGTACCTGTTAGGATAATGTCATCCACATAAACTAGCATATAAATCTGTACTGCACCATAAATTAAAACAAACAGAGAGTTGTCCACAAGTAAGGCTTTAAAACCAATATCAAGAAGAAATGTAGATAATCTTGTGAACCAAGCTCGGGGAGCATGTTTAAAACCATAAATTGCCTTGTGAAGACGACAAACAGAATCAGATTGGCTCTTGTCATTAAAATGTTGAGGTTGTTCCATATAGACTTCTTCAGTTAATTAGCCATGGAGAAAGGCATTCGACACATCTAACTATCGAATGCTCCAGGAAAAATGAACTGCCAAGGATAAGATAGTGCAGATGGTGGAAAGTTTGATCACAGGACTAAAAGTTTCCGTATAATCCACACCACATTGTTGATCAAAGCCTTTAGCAACCAACTGGGCCTTAAATCTTTCAACAAAGCCATCAGACTTCCGCTTGATTTTATATACCCACTTGTTGCGAATGATATTTATGGTAGCGAGGTCGAGAGCATAAGGACCAGATACTATTGGAAATCAACACATCAAACTCAAGTTTCATAGCCTCTTTCCATCGAGGATGACTTACATCTTTGCTATAACACGTTGGTTCAATCTCCTGCAGGATGGTTAATGAGAGGATACTTGGTAGAGTGAAATAGTTGATAGTCAAGAAAGGTTTTGGGGCGGAGAGAACTTGTTATAGATCTTGTGATCATAGGGTGCTAGGAAGAGTTGGATATAAAAGTTTGCTTAGAGGAAACAAGGGTAAGCACTAGAAGGACAAAGTCTATAGAAGAAGTAGTAGTGGTTGGAGAAGGTATTGAAGGAATAGCATCAAGAGGACTATATGTGGTATCAGTAGACATAGAGGCAGCAGGGGCATGGATAGTTGTTGAGCTAGAATTATTAGGTGGAGAAGTAGCAGTAATAAGTGGAATAGGAAGAGATATAAAGAAAGGAGAATCGCCGTCAACATTAAGCTGTTAGGGATCATGCGCTATTCAAAGCATGCACAGTGGAATACTGATTCTAGAAAAATTTCTTCAAGATAAACAATATTAGATTAATTAAACTAATATATTCAGGGTACTTACAATCGAAATCGGCCTCTCCTAGGCTACTACTACTAAGGCCAGTTGACTTTGGTTTATTTGCTTTTTGCATGTTGAATGGTGAAGAACGTGTTCTTCGTTTTCTTGACTCAACCTCTAAATTTTCTCTCTGATGATTGAATATGACCGTGAGTGTCGACTCACAATTTCAAGCAAGAAATTGGTAAATAATACTTTACTATGACCCTCTATTTATAGATATGATAGTGTTGGGAGATAAATCAAAGTTATAGCAGAGATAGGATATGAGTCATAGGAGGAATTGAATTCCACCTCCTACTATCTAAGGTGCACGACCAAGTGGCTAGAATCCTGCCGGCAATGACGGAATCTCGTCATCGATGGTTTTTCGCCATTAGTGATTTTTTCGTATGAGCCAAACGCTGGAAAATATTTTCAAGGAAATCATTTTTTCTGAAGAATGATTTCGTTGAAAATATTTTATGACGACAAAAACATTTTACGTCGAAAGAAACAGAGCATAAGATTTAATGTTATAGGTAATATGTTATCATTATTGAAAAGATATGATACATTTACAATTTCTGTATAACTCCACCAACTATATATATATATTATTTTTTTAAAAAAAAAACAATTAGATATGTAGGATCCACATGTAGGAAAAAAGATCCAACGGTTAGTTTGAAAAAAAGTTGTTAGAATTGTATAGAAGTTGTACAAAAGTTATAAACGTATTATTTCTCTTATTGATAACATTAGAAGTGGTTTATTCTGGTTAGTCTTTTATTTTTACTATGCATTGTAAGTGTCGATTTAAAAACACCATAAGTTCATTAATAAAATTAAGCAAAAATTAATATTATTCAGCTTTAGAATTGATTTGGGAGGAGTTAGGATTCTTCGAATTACCTTTAATCTATTTGTTATGTGTTTGAAAATTAAGCCCATAACATACCCATACTTCGATACAACATGAACTTGACACACCATATTTGGAACTGATAATCTTTGACACGGCCTATAATTCCAACACGATATTAAATGATTGGAGATGAAGGCCTGACCAGTTTAATTACGACAACTCATATCGTTCCACAATAGTATTGGTTGTTGATAGTTGGTAAACAAAGTTAGGAAAGGGACCTTTTACAAATTTTTTTTTGATAAGTAAAAGGGACCTTTTACATATTAATTTGTGTTCCGGGTTTAAGTAGTTGTTTTCACTCCACTTGACTATAAACTATATATTGTACGTTGTTGTCACTTGTTAACCTCCATTAATAATGCGTTCAGATAATGATTTTTTAAAATTAAGTACATTCGCAAAATCACTTTTGTTGAATTATGTGTCTTTTTCCTATCTTCTATAGTTGGACTATAATTGTTGAATTATCCAAAGAATAATGCTACACGCGTGGATTAAAGTTTATATGAGTCGTTCTTAAAGAGTAGTTCAATTGGCTGGAGACCACGTCTCATAAAACGATAATCATTAATTCAAATCTTCCCTTCATTCTTGTGTAGACATGTCAAAAAAAAAAAAAAAAAAATTATCTGAATCGGAGATTATGGGTCCGTGGCCACGTGCCATGTATTTGGTGTAAATACATAATGGTAATGCTTAGAAAGGTACATATTATGTTTATTTTATTTTTAGATATGTCATAAGGGGCTAATAATCACACAAATGTATAACACATAAACAATCTAAATTAAAGATAGTATTATGATCATTAGAAGTACAAATTAATTTTATTTTTATAAAAAAAATAAAAAAATAAAAAAATGCTTAACTGTGCTCCTTTTAAAACGGGAATTCGTAAAAGAGATATGATATTTTGCCACCTCAAGACATAACTCTTGACCATCTTGTCCACGTACCAAGATGGTCTTCCACTTGCTCTAGGGGTTTTTTTTTTTTTTTTTTTTTTTTTTTTTTCGTTTTCTAAAAAGAAAAAGAAAAAAGAAAAGTAAAAATTACCACGTGGATAAAAGTGGTCAAGAGTTGTGTCTTGGGGTGATAATATATCATATTTCTTCATAAAAATACCTGAACAGTCTTGGAACAGATACAATACATTGTTATCCCAAAATACAATTCCTGACCACTTTTGCTTACGTGACAATTTTTATTTTTATTTTTTTAAAAAAAACTAAAAATCTAACTAGAGAATCATCTTACCGTATGAGCAAAATAATAAAAAATTGTATCTTAAGATGACAATGCACCGAGTCTCTTGTCCTGAAATATAAAAAAACAAATGCACCAAGTCTCTTGTCCTGAAATATAAAAAAACAAACGAACGCCTCAGCTGACCAAATGCTATAATGCGCAGCCATAGAACGGCGCATCTTAGCTTCCAATTCAAGAAAATTGTGAAAGTCAGACGAAACTCAAATGGTGCATTTATAGCGAACATAAAAAAGAAAAAAAAAAAAAAAATTCAAATCCCAAAAGATTTAAAATATTTTTCACTTTGGAATCTAAGGAAGTTGGGTCAGTTTTGTTCCAAGCGCGCATCCTGCTGACTCTCAAGTTGGTGCCAAATTGAACTCTTTTCTCTGTGATTATCTCTGTCTTTCCCAGCTTATCAAATTTTCATGCTTTTGGTCTATTTCTATTTACTGTTGTGACCCATGATGCGTTTTGGGTACTCAAACCACAGCTCCACAGCTTCTGAGGTCTTGGCTTAAATGAGTTCAAGGTAATCTCTCTCTTCTGTCTCTTGGTTATTGTAGAGTTTGTGCTTTTGGGGTGGCTTAGAAGATTATTCTCAACTCAAAATGGAATGGGTAATTATTGCTTTTCTTTCTTGCCCACTGAGGGTTCATAAAGTTGGCATCTCATTTGGGTTTACAGATTTATCATATTCCTCGACTGTTACTTGATAACATATGCTTGAACATGGAACGAAACTTTTTCTCAACTTCTGTAAACTTTTTTTTTCCACTGAGCATGAATTGAAACGTTCTTCATTTTATTAATTTATTGTCCTGCTGATTGTGTAGTATATTATAATGGATGTTATGGTGAATTGCTAGCTTTTGCGAAAGCTATGTTTGGTCAATGAGAAACTGGATGAATAGAAAAGAGATCTTCGAATCTTTCAATAGACACATCAGACCCAAGTTCTCCTCCCTCGCCATACTTATAGGAACTTAGGTTCTATCATTTGTAAATCAAATAGATCGAAAAAAGAATAAAAGAGGAGAAAGAGAGAATAGAGTGATCACTTCGAGGGGATTTGGCCTCCTAAATGTCTTTGAGGGATCTAACCTCATTGCTTCCATAATAATAAGCCCGTAAGGCATTATGATTTATAGACTTCCCAAAACTGCTAATACCCAATGGCCAAAATTCTATTAATTGCTCAAAATGGTTCATTGGCACTGGCAATTTCACAAGCTTTTTCTAATAAGGACTTCTAATCTCTAATGGATAAGGATTCCTTTTTTTTTTTTTTTTTTTTTTCATGGACAAGGATTCCAATAATTGCAAATAAGGACTCGTAATCCTTAATGGACAAGGATTCAAAAATTAATTGACAAGGACTCTTAATTTCTAATATTAATACATAAGTTTCGAGTAATTAAACCTAGAAATCATGGGATTGTATCACATACATGAGTTGGCTGTCAACGAAAGATTTGTGGAGAAATAGATTGTCTAAAATAAGTCAAGATGAACACTTAAAGCTGTCTAATTTCTAATCTGTTGTATATGCTAGTTTTAATGCTAAAGATAAATGCCTAACTTACATGCAGGCTATATACTATAGAACCTTAGCTGATCAGATAGTTGCTTGTGAAGTAAAAGTGATGATAGCCTTTGGTAATAGTTTCTTTTAGTCACTTTTCTGTTTTGTTTTAATTTTCAGGCTGTTTATTTTAATGACCTTTGAGTACAAAATTAAAAGTCAGGAATCTTGGTATACTCATATGTTTGATCAAAAGAATCTATAGAACTTGATAAAAGTAAATGTCCGAAATCTTGGTATACCTATTCCATCTCCAGGTGGTCATGCAAGGTTGTTGGTAATATCTGATGTTATTAATCTTGATAAACAATGAATGCTATAACATCTAATACTCTAATGAAAACTCAGGATGAACACTATTTGTAATGCATGGAAAATAAAAAGGTAACTATGTACTAGTATTCTATGGATGTAAGAGTTAAATAGGTAATCAAAAATTAGATTTCATGAAAAATGTTCTTGATGGAAGCTTTAGCACATAAATCTTAGTCCTTGTGATCTGCTTTTGTAGTCGATGATAACATAGATAACAGGAGAGATGCTATGGAACATTTAATAGTTTATTTTCTTGTCTGGATACTTAACATTCCTCCATTACGGAAACTTACAAGAACTAATCCTCCATTTTTCATTGTTGTTTGAATAGGTAAGGTCACTAAAATTCTAAATCTACAAACCACATTTCTTGACAGCAGCCTTACCCTGCTAGTCTTAGTTATGGTGTTTTGGCATAACACTTTCCAATGATAATTATAAGATGGAGAGGTCCAAGTAATATTCAAGAGTTCATTCCTTGAGTTTCCTCATATTTGTAAAAACAACTTTTATGTTCTTGTGATGGTTAGGGAAGTTATAGATTTCCTCTCAGGGTTATCAATGGGAAGTAGATTATTTTCTTAGCTACCATTTTAGTTGCTGGTAAGTTTTGGAAAATTCATTTTGCTAGAAATGAAATATAGAATAGTAGGATTTTAGTCGTATAGGCCCTTTTCAGTCACGAACTACGGACATTTCATAGCTCCATTTTAATTGTCAATTATATGCTATGTTATATTACTTCTGCAGCTGCTATTGTTTTTATCCTTTGATTCAGTAAGATCTCCAATTGGGACATGGAATTGATGCCTATATCCTTTTTTTTTTTGGTTAAATATTTAAGACCTGTGTTTTAAAGAGCTTCTCTAGATTCTTTCGATCTGTTTCAGAAAGAAGTCTCGGGGAAGACATAAGTAACATTAGCTGAAGGGTCAACGAGGCCTCAAATTTCATTAGTCGAAGACTCAAATTGGGTTCTAGGTCAGGTCTCCAGTGTTCAGTCCATTAAGAAGAGAAGTAGTTAAACAGGTTTGTTTTGCCCCATTAAGTGTTACCGTATTGTACTTGATACTGGGTTTTAAGTGTTTATAGATTCCTATATTTAATGTTTGTGATTCTGATAATTTTTCTTTTCATGTTAGCATTGCCTCTATATTTTACCTTTTTTATATTCTGTTTTCATTTGCTTAAAATGAATAGTATTATACTTGACAAAAATATGATTTTGTTGCACATTTCTGTTATTTCTTGGCACTAGATGTGACTTCAATTTTTTATGTCTCTTAGTGGTGATGTGTTTCATTTTATTACAAGTTGGAAGACTAAACAAATTTGAATTACAAAAAGAGAGTTTTTCCTTCTACTTTTCTTAGATGCTCTTACCCTGCTTTGTGTTTTTCCTTCTACTTTTCTCCTTCCTCTTTGTCATTGTGCTAGAATTCTGCATGGACACCTATCTGAGTCTGAACTCTTCAATTTAGAGGTTTATGGCAGTGCACTTTGTGAAACATGTAACTTTTAAGAAGAGGAAATTGTGATAATCTTGTAACTGATGGTTATTTTGTTGAGTTAATCACAATATGGCTTGTTTTAGCTGGAAACCAATGTATTGTTCTATCAGATTCTGTTCCTATAAGGAGCCATTTTTTTTAACTATATTAGAATTTCTTCATTCTGCAGCACACCTCTTGGCAATCTACTATTGCTCCTATAATGTATGAGAAGTGAAATTTGTGAGCTTTATTCTACATTATATTTGAGTTATCAGGAATTAAGTATAAAACTTTTTAAAATTGACAAGGCTCTAGACCCTGATGGTTGTACTATGGGTTTCTTCGAAGCTTTCTGGGAGGTGCTCAAAGTTGAAATTTGTGAGCTTTATTCTACATTATATTTGAGTTATCAGGAATTAAGTATAAAACTTTTTAAAATTGACAAGGCTCTAGACCCTGATGGTTGTACTATGGGTTTCTTCGAAGCTTTCTGGGAGGTGCTCAAAGTAGACATCACGAATGTCTTCCATGATTTTCACGCTAGAGGTATGTTTGAAATAAGTCTCAATGCGACCTTCATTTCTCTTATAATAATAACCCAGGGGCGTCGACATTAAAGATTTTTGACCTATTAGCTTAATGGGTGGAGTGTGCAAAATTGTTGCCAAAGCTCTAGCTAATAGGTTGAAAATGGTAGTAGAGAAGACCATTTTTAAGCCTTAGAACGCTTTCATCAAGTGTAGGCAGATTCTAAACTTTGTTCTCATTGCGAATGAGTGCCTTGATAGTAGGTTTAGATCTGCGGAACTAGGTGTGCTGTGCAAGTTGGATATTGAGAAGGTTTATGACCATGTCAATTGGTTTTCACTTGCATATGTTGAGGAGATGCGGTTTTATTTCCTCGGTGCGCTTTTCTGCATTGGTCAATGACACTCCGATGTTTTCTTTAGTAACTCTTGTAGCTTGGGACAGGGAGATCCATTGTCTTCCTTTTTGTTCATCATTGTTATGTAGGCATTAAGTAAAATTATTTCTGCTTTATTGAATGGGGGTCTTCTATTAGGGGGGCCTAGGAGTGTTAGTGCTATCAATATTTCTCACCTTTTGTTTGTAGATGACGCCTTGATATTTAGCGTGGCTAATCCCGATCATCTTTGCAACTTGTGTTTTATTTATTTATTTATTTTTTTATGCTTTGAAGCGGTTTCAGGTTTGAGAATTAATCTGGCTAAATCAGAGTTTGTCCCGGTTGGAAATGTTATTAATGTCGAAGTTCTGGCTAGTATTTTGGGTTGCAGAGTATCTTCTTTGCCTATGAAATACTTAGGTCTTTCCTTGGGAGCCTCGTTTAAGACCAAATCTATTTGGGATTTATTGAGAAGATATGGTGCCGTTTGGCTGGATGGAAAGGGATGTACTTGTTAAAGGGTGGGAGAGTTACACTGATTAAAAATACTTTATCTAATCTGCCTACTTACTTCTTGTCTCTTTTTCCCCTCTTAGTTGGTGTTATTAATCGCATAGAGAAGTTGCAGTGTGATTTTCTTGGGGTGGTATGGCTGAAGAGTTGAAATTTTACTTGGTTAGCTGGGCTAAGATATGTACTCCGATCTTTGAAAGAGGGTTGGGGTATGGAATTTACTTGTGTTCAACCAAGCTTTTTTGCAGAAGTGGTTGGCGCTATGCACACGAGAGAGGCCTTTTTGAGGATGGCTGTGGATTCAAAATATGGTAGTGCATGGGGTGGTGGTGTTCAAATGAGGTCCATGGGTTGTATGGGGTGCGACTTTGGAAAAATATCAAGAGGGTTGTGGGGAGCTTTCTAGTCATACTAGATTTGAGGTGGGTGACGGCTCAAAAATTAGATTCTGGTATGACGTATGGTGCGGAGATCAAGCCCTCAAGATAACTTTCCTTGACTTGTTTAGTATTGTTCATTTTAAGGAAGTTGAGGTGGCAAACCATTTGTAGCTTTCTAGTGCCACTTATCAGTGGAATATTAACTTTCTTAGAGCAATTCACGATTGCGAGGTTGATCTCTTTACCTCATTTTTTGAATTTGTTATATTTCATCAGAGTGAGGCAGGGTGATGAAGACAAGCTTTGTTGGGTACCTTCCAAGAGATGGTTGTTTGATGTTATATCGTACTATAATATTCTTGTTCCCCATGATAGTACTCTTTTCCCTTGAAGGAGTATTTGGCGGACTAAGGTTCCCTTGAGTGGCGTTCTTTGCTTGGTTGGCCGTATTAGGAAAGATCGTCACCATGAACAATCTAAGGAAACATGTCATTTTGGTTAAGTGATGTTGCATGTGTAAGAAGAATGGAGAGTTAGTGGATTATCTTCTACTCCATTGTGAGATTGTCAGTGCTTTGTGCAATACTATCTTCAGTAGTGTAGGGCCAGAATGGGTTGTGGCGAGCATGTTGGAGGGCGCAAGGTGGTAAGTTTTAGCTTGATGAAATTTGGAAGACGATACCGTCCAGCCTCATATGGTATCTTTGGTGGGAAAGAAACAATCGGAGCTTTGAGGACAATGATAGGATGTTAGTGGACTTAAATGCTTTATTCTTTAAGACTCTTTATCATTGGGTTGTTGCCTTTGATTTTAATATTTTGAGTTTTCTTTAGATCTTTTTCTGCTTATAGTTAGGTGTCTCTCTTGTATACTCCCTTTGTACTTGGGTTGCTCCTTTGTAATTTTTAATGAATTTGCGATTGCTTATCAAAAAAATAATTTTTCCTTTCTCAATGATTGAATTTATTGGTTCCATTAGTCTTCTCACAATAGGTTTTATCTTTTTTGCCTTTATTTGACCATTGAGACTCTTTGGGGGTCTAGACGATAAGTTGTTTATGTGCTTGGCTTTATTTCTCTCTCTCTCTCTCTCTCTCTCTCTCTCTCTCTCTCTCTCTCTCTCTCTCTTCTTTGGTCTTCCCTCTTTTGCTCCTAGAACAATAAACAAAAGTGAGTTTTAAACATTGGCCTCGAACTAATCCTATCCACTTATATGCAGGTCATTATCTGCAATGAAACCTTTTGAAACCAATGAAAATGACTTGGAAAGTGGTAAGTTGGACAAAGACAAGGATAAAGCAACACGAAGTAACAGGGTGCTCAAAATGCATAATCAAGCCTTATTGTCTGGCCTTGCATATTGCGTTTCCTCATGCAGCATGATATTAATCAACAAGTTCGTGCTTTCCAGCTATGATTTTAACGCTGGGATATCTTTGATGCTGTACCAGGTAGTTCAATGTAATTGTTGTCCCTTATATGAAATTAATAATTGTGATTTTTTTCCCTTTTTTCATCAAAATAATTTTGTTGGATTTACTTAATGCCACGAACTAAAATGACTTGAAAATAGTTTTTGATATCGAGCAAGATCATGACACTGACACGTACTTCTGTGGATGCAGAATCTTATTTCAGTGATTATTGTGTCTATATTGAGTTTTCTGGGCGTAATACAAACAGAACCATTAACATGGAGATTGGTTAAGGTCTGGTTACCCGTGAATGTTATTTTTGTTGGCATGCTTATAACAAGCATGTTTAGGTATGCAAATTTTTGTTTATGTGCTCGCTTCATGCTGCTTTTAACATGAAACTTATCTTTTTACTTGTTCCTTAAATATGATTAATCTTTTCTGCAGTTTGAAGTACATTAATGTAGCTATGGTCACTGTCTTGAAGAATGTTACCAATGTGATAACTGCACTTGGCGAAATGTATTTATTCAGTAAGCATCATGACAGTAGAGTCTGGGCTGCTCTGTTCCTAATGGTACGTTCAGTGACTCAAAATGTACTTTTGGATTTAGTCGTTTCCAGAAATACCAAATTGGGATGTGGAATAAAATAATCAACTTCTTTTTCCTTTTCTAGTTTCCATTGTTGCTTGCATCTCTAATTAGTGTCTCATCTTTTTCTTTTTCTTCTTTTTTTTTTTTTAGTTGTTAATATTTTGTTGCCTACTCTTTGTTGTTGATTTTTTCTTCTTCTCCATCAGGTTTTTAATCTGTATGTCTTAAATAGTTAATTTTATTTCAAAAATATTATTTAAATTTTTTATTATTATATCTAAAGAATGTAGTAGTGAAATAAGATAGCTAAATTGTTCTATCAAATGACTTTTTTTATATTGTCAAAATTTGAAATACTATATTAAGTGAAGGGTGATAGAGAAAGAGAGTATATAAAGAATTAAGATAGTTCAGCGTTAGAAGCTTAAATCCACCATAGACAGAGCCCTAGGGACTACAATCTTTATTTGTAACATATTACAAGGACTCATATTTATATGAGATTTGTAGGATTTGAAAATAGAAAGTCAATTGATCAATTTTATTTATTTTTGAATATCAAATTGGTATAATTGACTGTTGCAATCTCATGATTTATTTCAACAATCAATCCCTTGGTTTAACAAAAACACGGGAAGTGGATCCTACTTCAACGTATATATCTCCTTTTTTCTGTTTTGGGGAAGAGGATGATAAAAATATGAATACATTTTAGGGGACCAAAGATTGGTGTCCCTGCAGTACTTATCAAAAAAAAAAAAAGATTGGTGTCCCTGCAGCTTAGGAGGTTCATGTGATGTTAACATATTAATTGCTGATGTACTACAGTAACTCTCCATGGGCCAGACATGTTTGAAAGGATGCCTTGTTTGTGTGTGCACGTATTTTGATGTGTCCAATTAAGTATAAATGCGTCGTTGGTTGCCAAGTTGAACTCTGATTAATTTCCTTTTGATTGATGTAAATTGCAACTAATCTGGTTCTCTTTTAACATCTCGAGAATTCAAGCACATTATTACTGGATTTGTACTTTTTCTGAAGATGTTATCGTGTTACATAGATTTTATTTAAATACATTTCCATGGATTTACGAACGAGTAAGTTTGAATGGTTTTACCTTGCGGCTTGTGCAGATCATTTCAGCAATTTCTGGAGGAATTACTGATCTATCTTTTCATGCTATTGGCTACGCATGGCAGCTTGCTAACTGTTTCTTAACCGCATCATATTCTGTGAGTACACAATTGGACATCTTGATTATCCATAGTAAGCTTTTGTAGCTAGTTTGTTGCATTTTTTTTTTTTTTTGTAAGTAATAAAATTGTATAAAAAAAGTGTAAGGCACTTCTAAGTACACAAGTAATATACATGAGAACAATCAAACTAGCCCCAAAAAAGAAAGAGACCCAACAAACCTGCAAGACCCTAAAAACTTAGAAACCCAAAAGACCTAAGCCCACGAGAGGCATTCAACATTACATCATGTGAGCCTTACCTTTCCAACGTTGGGAGGTTGCACAATCATCGCCATAATTAATGGAGCTTTTCAAATCTAACACATCCCTCTTACCTTTGGTCTTTTGACACGCAACCATTGTTTCCTGATGAAACTCCTCTTTGCTTACACTAGCATCCAGGATAGCCAAAAGTAGAACCTCATCCTCTTCATCATCCGCCGCCCAATCCAAAGGCATGTTGGGCAGATAAACACCCAAAGGGAAAGGAGATACACCATTCTCCCCATCCCAGAACTGATCACCTTGATCCTAAACATCAACCTTCCTTGACAGACCAAAACCTACCGACCACTTC
Source organism: Alnus glutinosa (assembly GCF_958979055.1). Lineage (NCBI taxonomy): Eukaryota > Viridiplantae > Streptophyta > Magnoliopsida > Fagales > Betulaceae > Alnus > Alnus glutinosa. The sequence goes on along the minus strand of NC_084899.1, from coordinate 15,264,595 downwards.
TGAGACTGGATCACCCTGAGGTCCTCATCCTTATCAGCGGTTGGAGTGACGCAACTACCCAAAAGTGTTGACGACGACGCAACCGACACTTTAGGTGAAGCTTGCCCTGACAAACTTGGATTGAGAAATCCCCTCCGTAAGAAAGCTCTTGCCGGAGAAGTTTTCTTAGAAGCAACCTTCACAGGAGCTGCCTCATCAATAACATTTGTCTTCGAGCTCTGCAGAAGCTTAGACTCCTTTGGGCTCAAAGGTTCCCCCCGGCTCTGGCGCAAGAGAATTGCTCGAGAGAGGGAAATGAGGAGTCCCACCGGCAGTATCAACCCTCATTGCCGCCACAGAATCTACATATAACCCCTCATCCAAATGCATTGCTTGACCTTCCCTAGCCATCCTTTTAGCATCATTTGGCTTTTTGACATTTTTTTAATGATATTTCTCTTTTTTCTCTGTAAAACACTTATAAGCTACAATTGGAGTTTACTGAAATTACTTATAAAGCTTAGTCTCACGTAGTAAGGAACCAATGTAGGACTTAATAACCATGAGCACTTTTATAATCCACTTACACAATGTGGACAATTTACCCACCTCACACCACAGTGCCCAAGTGCCACAGGTGTTACTAGGTACTTTAATGTCATTTGTCACGACTTACAGAAGCAGAAGTCATATATGCGCTATCTATTCAAAAGGACTAGTCAACTTATAATCGTAGCCCTCTGAAAATCACTTAGAAAGGTCAGCTTCACCTATTAAAGAATCAATATGAGACTTATCACCAATGAGCACCTTTATAATTCATTAACTCAATGTAGACACCCAATGTGAGACTAACCTTTTGGAGTGTTTGCTATGCAATATGGGGATGAAAGCTTGGTTAGTTGAACAAAGTTGTAATGTATATTGTGACCCTCCCCCCCTCTCATTGTTGTCTTCTTCTAAGTCTATGAGGCATCTTGTACATGTTTGCATGTCTATCATGAGCACTTTTGTGGTTAAGAGGAAGGAGCGTTCTTCACCTAGATAGTTAAAACTGTTCATGTTAATGTGTACTAAACACACTAAGTAGCGAACAGCTTATCAAGAGGTTGTGATAGGCTGAAAGTTGAAAAATGAAACAATGAATTTGTGTGTATATAACTTAAGTAGCCACCTTATTAAGGAGTGAATAGATTTGCAATCATTGTAATTAACTTGGTTGCATTACGGAATATTTAGTGGTCCTACAGCATTGCAGTATTTTGTTAGTTTTATATCTTAAACTTCAAGTTTGAGGTGCAAAGACTAAAGACTCAGCGTCGTGGCTGCAGGTTCAACAAGATCCCTGTAGGTGCACTGGGTTCTTGTATTTGCATTCTGATAATAGAGTGGCTCCTTATGTGCTTCTCCCTCCATCCCATTTCGTTGGTCCTCTCTTTTTTTTGATGTTCCTTTATAGTGGCTAATGTGCACGCACAAGAAAACATTCAAGAGGAGCATCTCAAAGTATGGGAAAAAAGCATCAGGCACTTTGACTGTGCCCAAAATTTGACAAATTTACTAAATAGTCTTTCTAGATGATAGTGAGTAGTATTTATATGCAAAACCATAAGGACAAATTTGAAAAGTCAGAAAGTTTTAAAAAGTAATGGTGATGTGCCCTTAAAAGTTTCGAATTTCTGTGGAGGACCAACAAATAGGGATGGAGGTAGTACTAGTTTATTGATCTAATAGGTGCATCTGTCAACCAGCTCATACATAATATCTTGTTCCTTTCTAGTTTTAAATCTAAAATGTAGTTGATGCATTATTTGTTTTATTTTATTTGTGCAGCTGACTCTTCGTAGGGTCATGGATACAGCAAAGCAAGTTACCAAATCTGGAAATTTGAATGAGTTTTCAATGGTCTTGCTCAATAACGTCCTATCGTTGCCTTTAGGGTTTCTTCTAATTGTTGTTTTCAATGAGGTGGATTATCTCTCTAGAACGTGAGTTTTTTTCTTTATTTTTTTATTTTCTTCCCTCTTCTCTTAAAATTTCTTCTTTACTATTAGTTTATAACTAATATACTTCGTCATCTGCACCCAAATCTTCCTATTTCGTTATTGATGTATGGCATTAATCTTTTCTATTAATTATTAATAATTAATAGATTTCATGAGTTGATGTTATAATGTTTTTGAAATTCAAACAAACTCCGTTTAACATACTGATTCATTTTAAAGCTGTATACATCTTCGGAGGTATTAGAAGCAGTTTGGTCACACAGTTTGTCTCCTGTGCACAAGATTTTTGGTTATGGAACTCTCTGATTTCACAGCTCCTCTTTGCTCCCTATCTGGTCTTAACATGATCATCTTATTTGGTCCATGCAATGGAAAATTTGTTTAGATATTGTTGGCTGCAAGTAGAAGCGGGGAACTCCTCCATAGCTATAGCAACGGTACTCAAATGAATTGCTCTATAGTATGACTATCCCTTTTTGGTGTTGATAATAAAAACGCGGATGCGGTTATTAGCAATATCATCATTCGCATCCGCATAATGCGGTTATCACTTTTAGATATTCGTATTCTCATCATGCGATTACTATCCGCATCCGCGTGGTTATTAAATGCGGTTATAATCAGCTAACCGCATATGAGGTAATGAATGTTTTGGGTCTTGAAGTTGTAATTCTTACTTCTAGTAAATACAAACGGGTATTATCTATAGTATTTCAAATCACACTTGCTAATCATTTTGTCATGAAATTTTCATCTCATACATTGTTTAGCTTCTTGCATCATCTATCTATGATTGGTGAAAGGAAGTAATATTTGAAAAAGTAATAATAATATAGGAAGAACATATAAGGCAATTAAATCAAAACAAATTAGAAGAGTTTCCTAGTAGTGAAATTCAATAATATTACAAACGATGTCTGTTTAGTGATTATATATATATATATATATTATATCTTAAGGAAATGCAGATGCGGTTATTAACCGTATCTATATACTCTAAAATTGCTATCCTCATCCGCATATGCGGATAATGGGTTTTATTAACCGCATCCGCATGTGCGGATAGCGGATGCGGGCGATTATTATTTGCCTATATTTTCTCCCTTTGTTGATATTACAAAGATTAACGAGAAAATCAGGTGGTGCCTTATGGCTTTTGCACGATTAACTAGAAATCTTGCACCAGAGATTGCTGCTCTGTCCCCAACCATTATTTGCTATATTCTGAACTATTCTGGCTATAGAGTGGTTTCGGTCTAGTAGAATTTCCCTACAATAGAATAAATCTGTATCAGGGACTCAAAAGTATCATCTTGCTCTTCTTATTTTTCCCATCTGTCTTTCTTGTCGTGTTTATTCATTTGTTCATTCTTTCTTTCTTCCTTCTATTAGATGCCCATGCCTCTTTCTCCTCTCTCTGTCTTGTCTATTTAATATGCTTTATGCATTGGGGAAACCATTTTTCAAGAGTGCCAGTAATTCATCCAATTTCACTAAAATTTTATTGTGATTCCTGTTTTCTACTTGTGGTTAGATTGCTTTATATGTCTTACTCTGAAGTACCTCAATCAGATGCCTCTCATCTTCATTTATTTGCCTTGCTAGAATTTATTACTTTATTCAAATGTTTTCTTTCCTTTGGAAGATGGAGATTGTTCACTGCCCCAGAATCATAATTGCTTTCAAAACATTTCTTACTTGGGATGAAACCTTTCATTTTTTTTTTTACATTAACTGCCTACCTAGATGTTCATTTTTTCTCATGCACCAATGAGTGTGCTTTTATATCAGTCTTCTAAAAATATTAATCTTATGATCAACCTTAATTACACTAATTTATCTCCTAGATAATAATGGCACCTTTCAATAACCTGTATAACCTTTTGTAACTCGATCATCATAAGGCAATTCGAGAGACTTGATTAACCTCTAATAATATGCATGGGAAATTGTTTTTTTTTTTTTTTTTTTTTTTTTTTTCATTTTGTTCCTTTTTCAAAATTATCTTGTTGAATGTTTTGGATCTTGAATTGAATTGGCAGGCCACTTTTGAGGCTGCCAACCTTCTGGCTTGTAATTACATTAAGTGGAGTTTTGGGACTGGCAATCAGTTTCACTTCTATGTGGTTTCTTCATCAAACTGGGGCTACAACATACAGGTAAGATAAAGAATACTCGACCCCCCCCCCCCCCCCCCACCACAAACCAAAAAAAAAAGAAATGGAAAAGAAAAAATAATATTTGATGGCTATATGTTAATTTGAGGGTGCAATTTTTTTTTTTTCCTTTTTCTCTCTCTTTTTAATTGAGACCCAGATGACCCAACTCTGAGACGGCTGGTTATCAGGTTTTAACTTTTCTTTGCCATTAGATTTTGTTTTTCCTAGTGAACAAGGTGCAAATCAAATGGAGGATGGGTTTGGGATGAGTTGAGGCTTTGTGCAAACTAGCCACCCCAAGAGCACACTATTGCTATATAATGACTAGTTGCAATGGTTGATTTGGGTAAAGGGTTTAAAAGTTCATTGTTGAAAGGGGTTAAATTCAGTTGCTCAGGTCTTATGCCATTATAAACTCATGTTCACTTTAAGCTAAATGAAATTTGATTGAAAAAAAAGTTACCATCAGGTCTTTTCTTTTTCTTCTTCTTTGAAAGAATGAATTATTGGTTTAGTTTGATTAAACCATCATCCTTACTTTGGATCAAGCATGTTTACCCGATACATCACTAATCACTGACTGCATCCTGCAGCCTTGTCGGGTCGTTGAATAAGATCCCTCTGTCTGTTGCTGGCATCGTTCTTTTCAAAGTTCCTACCAGCTTGGAGAACTCTGCAAGCATATTCTTTGGTAATTTTCTGTCATGTCATTGGCTTGACCATGTTACACGTGCTTCCGCAATCCAGAAGAAACACATTTTCAATTTTCTTCATTTTTGGCATTATCAAAAACAAATTTTCGCAATCTGTAGGTCTTTTGGCTGGAGTATTCTTTGCTAGGGCCAAAATGCGGGAGAGATCTCAAATCTGAACAAGTACTGAAAGTGATGTTTCATTTCATGATAACCTAATTTTGCACTCCGAGTGAATTGCATCTGAGAGCTTGACTATCTCATGGAGTAATCATCACGGGTAGTTTTTCAGAGCAGTTTACTATGAAAGATAGAAAAAAGAAGTGAACAAGATCTTGGCCCATTTACCAGTGCTGTTCTCTTGAATTTTTTTTTCCTTTATCATAAGGGAGAACGGCTTTCTGATGGAATGGATTGGGTATCTGGTTTTGGTTTTGTTGTATTGAGGGAAGATGCCACCATCACTAATTCTTTTTCAGATATGCACTGGATCATGTAACTCACTCTTATCTTCCCCTGTATCATCATTGTCTAAACATTATCACATTGAATTTGAAACCTTAACGTCAATGAAAGGAGATGCTTGAGCTGATGAAGGTCATCATGAAAGTTGATTTTTCTTCTGGATAAATGTGTTCCTTATTATTAGATTTGGAAGGAGATTTGATTGGTTGCATGTAATTACAAATCAAATGGGGTTTGGGAATCCATGATTCTGCATCCCGCCTCTGCTGGTGTTGGGAGAGTTGAAAAACCCTCGACTTTGCCTCCTAAATGTCGGAGGCAGAGTCGGTTGGAAGCGTCGGAAATGGGCTGGAGAGTGGAGATGAAGAGATATTCGTCTTCGTTGGACGAAAACGAAGAGATCGATCTCTTTGTCGAACGGACGGTGGTACACTACCACTGTTCCTGACTATTAGTTCCATCACAAATCTTGCATCTCAGACTCTTGGCCATAGGAAAATGCTGTCATCACGAGGTGAAAAGAGCTGCATTTGAAGCTCCTGAAGCCAATAAAACGAAGAACCCAAGCAAGAATGAGATTAGTCTGGAAGAGAAGCCGAAGTTGGAGTGGAATGGACGAACGGCGCGGAGGACAATTACAGTTTTGGAGAAACTAAGATATTCATTATGTCATGGAATTAAGTAGGGAAAACTACCGCTCCATGGTCAATGTGCTCTTCAAATTACCAATTGTATCAATGTCCTCTCCCCTTTAACTACTAAAAAATGTCGATGTCCCACCAAAGCCAACAAAAAGAGAAAACTAACCCTTAAAAAGTTTTAATAAGATAAATATATCCTTATAAATTCAGGATTTTTTTTTTTAATAAAAAAAGAGGGTGGCACAAACTGAAAATTTTATAAAACAAAATCTTTAAAAAAAAAAAAAAAAAAAAAAAAATCAAATTTTCTTTTATTTTTTCGTTTTTTCTATTTTTTTTTAAATAAAATAATAATTTTTTCTTTTGTTTTTTATATAATTTTAAGAATTTTTATAATTTTATGAATGGTATTTTTGTCATTGGGAGGACATTGATATTGTTCGGTGGTTTAGGAGGGTACATTGACACAATTGGTAGTTTAGGGGGCACATTGATAACTAGGTGGTAGTTTAAGAGAGATATTTATATTTTTTCCGATTAAGTATAAATTTGGAATGTTAATCATATGTAAATTCATCAACCTTTTTTTGAAGGGAGTAAATTCATCAACCTAACATCGTGACGTGTAATTTAACAATCTGAATTGTCACATCAATATTGTGAAAAATAAAAACCTGAAATTTGTTGCTCAATACCAAATTTCCATCATCCTTATAATTGCTCTTCCTATTACAATAAAAACTTGTAATCTGAACTGCCACATCAGTATTGTTAAAAAAAATTAATATAAAAATTAAAAAAATAATATATATATAAGAGAGGGGTTCATTTACAACCTAAATAAGACGACGCCGTATAAGAGACTGCCTCAAGTTCCGGTGTTAACAAGGATCTCGGTCCATAGTTGCACGAATTTTCACGTCAACACAGCAGCTGTGCGTCTGTGACACAGAACTACAGAAGCATTCCTCAAGAGCACAAGAAACGACGTCATATCGAGGCGCTAGCGACCCACTCTGATCGGAGAGGGTTGCACCCCGGTGAAAATGGAGACCGGCTCAGATACCCACCCGGCCAACCCCAACCCCAACCCCAATCTCAACATTCTGAACAACCGGAACCCTAGTCCTAGCCGGAACTCAGTAATATCGGGGACTTCGCCGGTATGGCCCACCATCGACGGCCCGCTTGGCCTCTCGGAGGAAGATTCGCTGAGCTACGCGCGGAGATTCTACAAGTTCGGATTTGCAATGCTGCCCTGGCTTTGGGCCGTGAATTGCTTCTACTTCTGGCCCGTTCTCCGGCACTCCCGCTCCTTCCCTCACATCTACCGCTGTATCTCTCTCTCTCTCTCTCTCTCTCTCTCTCTCCGTGCGCGCGTTGATTTTGTTTTGTTGCGAAATTTAGATGAATGTTCTATTATCAAGTTAATCGCTTTGAGTTTTACGGGTATGTGTTTGTTAATGTTGTCACTGTTGGTATGTAGATCGGTCTCTGTGGAAATATTTATGATTTAGTTGAGCATCTAAAAATTGATTTGTAAGAAATGAATCATATGTTTGAAATTCGATAGTCAATGCGATTTGCACATCAGAGTTTTGGTTGAGTGAATAATAGGATCAAAATTTTGGTTTTATGTAATGGACTGTAGTTGGAATTCTGTTTTTTTTTTTTTTTTTTTTTTTTTTTTTTTTTTTTCATTATTTTATTAGGGACAGTGTGTGAAACTAAATAACCTTAGAGCCCTAATACAAAATATCAGGACGTATATTGGTTTTTGATGAAAGGTGATGAGAACTAATACCTATTTTCACCTATATCTGCGCTGAACTAATTAATAATCTGCTCCAATACATCAATATGATATTCATATTAGGTTTACAGTAGGGAGGATTGCCAGTTAGACCTTGCCTCACTATTGAGTGCAAGTGTGGTAAAGCTACAAGCAATGAGTTGCTTATCTCTTGGTAGTAAAGGTATTACAATTTGCTAGATATGAGACTTCTGTCAATATTTTAAACAAAAGAAAAAGAATTGGTGTTTCATTTTACTATCAACACTCGGTTCCCATTCATTCAATTTGTGAGTGTAGATTACATTTCATTCTGGGGTATCTATCTATTCAAGATCATTTCGGTACTGTAATGTCATTCTCTTGCATACAGATTGAGTGTGGCACTCTCATTGAAAAGCTGAGAAACATTAACCTGGAATTGACAAATTTCATTGTAGTTGGCACATCATATGGGCTTATGTGCATTTTTCAGTTCAATCACGCTTATTCAGCAAAGATAGGGCCAGACATTCTATATGTAAGGGTTTGCATCAAGCATAAAAGGAAGTAGAATTTCCAGGCAATGCCTTAGTTATTTTCGACTTCTTGTTTTATGTTGTGTCTTAGCATCTTGTATTTTATGATTTTATCCTATTACATACATGGGCTTTAATTCATTAGAAAAGGAAAATACAAGAAATGAGAAAACCTGCATTTTTTCTGTGTCTGTATTTTTGCTCAGATATTGAAAGGTCATGCTTGGTTTAAATGTCGTGCCTTTGATCTTTGTGGTTTAAATTTTATGTTGCTTCAGTAGGTAAGGCTTGCGGTATATGTGTTTCTTAAGTTGCTTGAGTTTGAGTGTTTTTTCTTTCCCCCCTATTCTGTTTTTTCAATTTATAAGCATGCTCCATCTGCTGAACTTTCATATATAAATTTATGTTTCTTCTACTGGGAATATATCTCTATTATGATTCACTAGGTGGTGGCAGTTTTTGTATCACTGAGTTGCTTGGCATGTCTTATAAAAGGTGCACTTAAATTACATGGCCGTTTTTGTTTTAATAAACATTTTGTCTTGTAGATGTTGTTCGATCAGCAGTTGGGTTTGCTGTATTTACAGCTCTTCTGTCATCATGGGCCCTTACTTTTGCCATTGGAGGGGACCGCCTCTTCGGATCTGTTTGGGATCAACTTGTGATGTACAATCTCGCTGAGAGGTTAGGCTTGACTGGTTGGAGCTAGTCTTATGCCCTAGTTTGTGGATTTCATGGGTCACACACTTTGGATTAGCCTTTTTTTCTTTCTTGCTTTGTTTCTATTTGTTCTCCCCCTCTTTTGTTGGGGATATTGCATGTGTTCTTTTACTTTATTTTGAACACATGATTGTTGTATATATATTCTGAATGGCTGTATTTGTTGGCAAACCCCAGTTTTCACATATAAATATATCCCATAAAAATGATAAGGAATGGCCTAAGCAAAAACTTAGGTAATTACAAACTTGGGTTACTCTTAGTGGGCCATATTTTACGTTGGTTGATCTAGTTGAATTTTTGCATTGCAGAAATATGACATCCTGAGTTGTGAAAGCTAAGTCTCACATTTAGGTGGATGATTATAAAGACGTGTATATGCTAGGTGCCATATTAGCTTTATACTAAGTGAGACCAGGCTATTTATTTGACTTTATAGGTTCCAATCTAACTTTTACTACTCCTTTTAGGATATAGATAAATGGTGGCAAGCTTCTTCTTTGGTCATGACAAATGGTATTAAAGCCAACCAGATAACATTGTATGGTTTTGGGGCATTAGAGCCTAATGATGATGTTTGGGATTTGAGTGGGGGAAATTGTGATATATTGTGAGGGCTAGAGAAGGCAAAGCAGTGCGCGTGGATGAGAGCTTATTTGCAGAGTCTGTGGCGGCGATGAGGATAGATATTGTCGGTGAGACCAAGTCTTTGCAGTGCTCTAAGGTGGAGGATCCCCTTTTTGTCGAGGAAATTTCGGTGGATGCGGCATTGCTACTGCTGGATTCTGTTGGAGTGGCAGTTTTCAAGAAGGCTGTTGTCAAGAAATCTTCCCGACAAGGGGTTTCCTTCGGAGGGGGTTTCTCAATCGGTTACTGCAACCCCTTCTCTTGCCTAAAGTGTCGGTTGTGTCGTCATCGACTCTTGTTGCTAAGGAAGTTGGGGTGGAAGGGACTCATTCCCTTTTGGGTGGTTGCGGCTCTTCCAATGATGAAAAGGGTGACGATTCCAGGATTTGGTTGGTAGGCTTTGGCCCGGATGGGGAGATCGTAGGGTGGGATCAGGGCGATAAGATTTGAAATAGGTAGGATGGAGAATCCCCTTACCCTTTGGGTGTTTTATATCCCGACATGTCCTTGGATTGGGCGATGGACAGTGATGAGGGCGAGGATCTGTCCTTGGCAATCTTGGATGCCATTGAAGATGAGTTTCATCGGAAAACTATGGTTGTGTGCCAAAAAACCAAAGGTATGAGGGATTTGTTGAACTTTAAAAGCTCCATTAACTACGACGATGCAAGCGCACCCTTTTGGCGTCAGAAAGGGAATGCCCACATGATGTAGTTTTGAGTGCCTCATGTGGGTCTTAAGGTTTTAGGGTCTAGCGAGCTTGTTGGGTTTCTTTTTTTGGGCTAGTTTGGTTATTCATGTGTATACTTTCTGTGTACTTAGAGGTGTTTTATATTTTTTTTTTAATATATTTTTATTACTTATAAAAAAGAAAGAAAAAAAAAAAGTAAGTTCCATTTTGGTTGGGTGAATTATGAAGGTATGCATGTGCCAAGACTTATAAAAAAAAAAAAAAAGAGAAAGGTATGCATGTGCCATGCCCTGTATTGGTTGTACATTAGGTGAAATTAGGCTATATAAGTGACTCTAGAGAGTTCAAATTTTTATTTTTTTGACTTAGGCTATATAAGTGACTCTAGAGAGTTCAAATTTTTATTTTTTTGACTTGTTCTTTTTAGAGTATAGTGCAGATGTGAGTTGAAAAAAAAAAAAAAAAAAAAAGATAAGAAAAGAAAAAGAAAAAGAAGAGTGAAGAATATTTTATAATAAAAGATGTGTATATGCAGGTGGTCTCCTACTCAAGCCAGCCATTTCCTCCCATAAATACCTTCAATTACAATTAGAATTAGACCCCTAAACGCCCACAAAAGCCCAAGAGAAGTCATCCTCGACATTTCTAAAAGATAATGCAACAGTAAACTCTCCCACACACTCTTCTATTTACTTCGCAACCCTCCTATCCTGCATAAGCAAGATTCTACCGGAGGCCCCTTGAGAAATAACAACAATCCACATGTTCACATCCCCACAAACTAAGCACAACACTATTGGAGATGAACTCCAATTTAGATTCTTGTAAACAAATGATATCTACCTTCCATTGTCTTAGTAAGTTTCTGATTCTCAAGCGTTTGTCTCCCTCATTCAATCATGTCACATTCCATGATAATAGCTTACACTTCATAAAGAACCATTCACAGTCCTGCCACGGCTAGTCTACCGCCTTTCAAGTCATAGTTGATGGAACTATAGACCGACTCCCTCTCAGAGTGGCTCGCTTCAATGGCTGTAAATCGGGCCATAAACTCCTCTTTAAAACCCTCACATGTGCCCACAATATAACAAACTTCACTGTTTGCAATACCCAGGGCTGAAGATTTTGCCCCTGCACTTTTCTTATTATCAAATGGGGTGCAGGATTTCAACGGAATAGGCTCTTTCTTAATGAACACTTCCATATCCAAGAAACATGGGGGTAACATTAACAAAAGAATCACTCCTATCTACACCACCCACATCACACCCAACCATCTCAACATAGACAAAACCTTTCCCCTTAACTATATTAGCACTGCTCCCCTGCAACATCTCAGAGGAGGATGGAGAAAAAAACCCTTTAGCATCAAGAATCCACTCTATTGTTTTAGGTAAAGAGCCCGACTAGTGGCAAGAGACTTCTTTGATGTTACAGGATCTAAGTTGGCTCCCAAATCCTCATTCCTCAAGCAAACAGTCAACCACAGTACCTTCATTAGGAACTACTTGCGGAACCAGACAAGGCAGACCACCAGACTTGCAAACATTGCCACCAAAGTTCAAAATGGAGAGCTTTGGGTCGAGGGGGACTACCACAGCCTCATTACCGGAAAATCCAATGTAGGGGGGAGAGCCAGGTGCTTCGACCGACTCCCTGAAGCTTTCTCAGCATCGACTGGCATACCGCGCGAAGTTACAACCTCGAGCAACGTCGTTTGGCTGTCGGAGAAAGAGCACTAAGGCGCATAGCTCACTCGAGCGTACTTGTTACCCTTCAGAATCTCCCCATAACTATCTACATGAGCCTTTGAGTTCAACGACACACATGCTCAACGGAGAAGGAACCCAAGTTGAGATTTTACTCTCCACATAATGTTTGCATAGCATTATTCAGTTTCATGATTCTTCTCTAAAGCCTATTGGGATAACAAAAATTCCACATAAGTTTGTTTATATATGATGGATACTTTTTGATGAAACAGATGAACAATGGAAGACTCTGAAAATATAAGGGAAATTGTATGATGATTAACTCCAATTAGTTCTGGAAACAAATCACAAGACAAAAGTCTATCAATTCTCAATAATTCTCATTAATAACCAAATGGCCTTTAAATAGAAATACAAGTAAGTAAAGCCTAAAATGATGACACCTAAATTTTTATATTCAAATTCAAATAAACTCTAAACCTAATATTAACTAATCTAATCTTAATATTCCAACTCCACCTCTTAACCTAATCCGACCCCTATCAATATATTACTCCATCAAAAGAATCTAAGTAATATATTGGATTCTTAGGGGCGCCTTTTACGCTTTTTAATAATATTCTGTTTATCACCTATCAAAAAAAAAAGAATCTAAGTAATATATTGGAGGTTCATTCAAAAAAAAAAAAAAAAAAGTAATATATTGGAGGTCTACCCATCACTGATTAATAGATGTAGATTAGAGAGAAGTAATTTTTGACCATGGAGCCAAGATGTGAAGTATTTACATGAAAACTGTGCATGCATCCAAAGCCATAAATTAGTAGCATATTTAGTGTAGAGGGTGTATTTTGTTAACTCTCGTAAGATAACAATTCAAAGCAAAAAAAGGAAAGCCTAAACAAGATTTTATGATCGAAGGAGGATTTGAGTAGTAGAATTTGGTCCCCAATATTGGACGTGAATAAAAATTAAAAGGTAAGAAGGTCCACAATAATCTTTGGCATCTATTGGCACCATCCCCACAAGGGACTAAGCAAAGCCATGAAACTTTACTCAATTTGCGGAAAGTAAAGTGTAAAAAATTTATGAGAAATGCTACACTTGCACCTAGATGTGATACTACGCAAAAAAAAAAATAAAAAAAATAAAAAAAAAAAATAATAATAAAAAGGAAAGGTTTATGAAATTGATGCTTTCTTCGACCAAAAAAGTGCTGTCTGACGTCCTTCTTGGGCTAGATGTGACGTCTCTGCAAAAGCACGTGACCCAGCTCTGCATAGGGCATATCTTTCTAAATCTCTCCAAATAAAAAATTTCACACCTCTATTTTCTCCGTATCTCAAGCAAAAACCAAACAAAACTCTTCGAATCCTTTTCAAATTCCCCAGATAAAAAAAATTTCGCAGCTCAAGCCAAAACCAATCCAACCTCTGCATATCTTTTTCAAATATCTTTATTCTCTACATCTGTTATTCAAATCTCCCTAGATAAAAATAAATAAATATATAAATTGAATTTCTATTCTTTGTATCTATCCAAGCTAAAACCAAACCAAGCTCATCTCCAAGCCACCATGAAAGTTAGGCTAGTGAAACCCACAAGGCATGATTTGGTTAATTGCTATGGTGTAATCTGTGAGTTGATCGAGGGATTTGTTTAATTGTTTGGTAATCATCAAGTTGGCATGAACGAGACATTTATTGACTTATCAGGAAGAAAAAAAAATGATATTACAAAAAAAAAATGATATTACAAAAAAAAGCCATGAAAGATTTGCAATAGAGAAGAAAGCTTGCACACACACACACACACACATAGAGAGAGAGAGAGAGAGAGAGAGAGAGAGAGAGTTTATCTAATTCTTTTGAGGCTATTGGCCAGATAAGGGATGAGGTGGTTGGTCCAGTTGAGTTGAGAACTCCTATAACTTTCCTTGAAGTGTTTGAACAAGCCCTTTCGGGTAAAGACAAAGGGAAGGGAAAGGTGGGTGAATATGGGAAGAGTGATATGATTGAGAGAGGGTTGTCTCCTACATTAATTCCATGAATCTCCTAATATGGAATATAAGGGGCCTCAATATGCCCCTTAAACAAAGGGAGGTTGTTAAGATGGTTAGACGTTTTAAAGTGTCTATTTTGTGTTTGGTGGAGACAAGAGTCGAGCAGGAAAACTGTTTGAGGATTAAGGCAGCTATGCTCCCTTCTTGGGGGCTTATTCATAATTACTCTTCTCATCAGTTGGGTAGGATTTGGGTGTGCTGGGATCCAAATGTCTTTTCTGTTATGGCTGTCTATATCCATGAGCAGCTGATTACTTGTAGGGTGTCTTCAGCTTCAAATAATGAGAGTTGGATGCTTTCGGCTGTCTATGGGGCTACTCAAGGTCCAGATCGAATGAAGCTTTTGCAGGCTTTATCCTTTGCTAAAGGGTTAACTCATGGGTATCCTTGGCTCATAGGAGGAGATTTTAATGTTATTAGGAGCCCTCATGAAAAATGGGGTAATGTTGGATTTTCCTGCTATGAATTGGAGTTTATTGAGTGTATGCATAATCTGGAAATAAAAGACCTTGCTTATACTGGTTGTTTCCATACTTGGACAAATAACCAAGTGGGAGATGCGTTTGTTTCTAAAAAGCTTGATTGTGTTCTATCCAACCTTCTCTGATTGCAGCAATTTGGTAACTCTTCGGTGGAGATTTTGGAGAGGGGTGTTTCAAATCATTCTCCTTGTCTTGTTTTCATTGCAAAGTTTGTGAGCTATGGTCCTAAACCTTTTAAGTTTTTTAACTTTTGGGCTGACCATCCTCATTTTCTGCATTGGGCAGAAGAAGGGTGGAGTTTTGAGGTGGTAGGCTATGCTATGTTTCAGCTTTATGCTAAACTTAAATCAGTTAAGAGGGTTCTTAAGGGTAAAAATTTGGAGGTTTTTGGTGGTTTGGGGTAGAGGGTTTTGAAAGCTCGGCAAGATTTGGCTTCTGCTCAATCTGATTTTATTATGTCTCATGGGAATGTGGACTGTCATTTGAGAGAGCAAGTTTGTTTACATGCTTTAGTCTCCATTTCTATAGCTGAGGAGAAGTTCTTAAACCAGAAAGCAAGGATTAATTGGCTTAAGCTGGGGGATGGTAATAATGCTTTTTTTCACAAGGTGGTTAAGGCTAGGAATTCCTTTAATCTCATCAAAGTTCTTCATGATGAGAGTGGGAATCGAGTGGTTGATATGAAGGGTATTAAAGATCTAGCTATTGGTTTTTATCAAAATCTCCTTGGCTCTTCTGATCATATTTTCACTAGTGACAAAGTTGCCCGACTTTCTAGCCTTTTTCGAAAGAAGTTTTCTTTTTCTTGTATAACTGGTATGCAAGCAGGGGTGACTCATGAGGAAATACAGAAGGTTATTTTCTCTATGAATAAGAGCAAGGCTCCCGGTCCGGATGGGTTCTCTGCTGCTTTTTTCCACAATGCTTGGCCAGTTGTTGGTGATTCTGTTTGTGAGGCTGTGCTGGAATTTTTCTCTGCTGGAAAACTCTTGAGGGAAGTTAATGCTACTATTCTGACTCTTGTTCCAAAGAAGCCCAACCCTATTTCCATGGGTGATTTTAGGCCTATCTCTTGTTGTAATTTGGTGTATAAATGTATCACCAAAATTCTTGCTAATCGGCTGATTCCGGGACTTGAAGATGTTATTAGTTCTAATCAAGGTGCTTTCATCCCAAAGAGAAGTATTGCTGAGAATATTTTACTTGCTCAAGAATTGGTGTGTAACTATCATAAGGAGAATGGCAAACCTCGGTGCACACTCAAAGTAGATTTAATGAAGGCTTATGATTCTTTAAATTGGGACTACATTCTTCATTGTCTTGCTTGCTATGGTGCTCCTTCTTCCTATATTGGTTGGGTTCGGGAGTGTATCACTACTCCTAGTTTTTCTATAGCTCTCAATGGTTCTTTGGTGGTCTACTTCCAAGGGAAAAAAGGGTTGCGTCAAGGAGATCCAATTTCTCCTTATCTATTTGTTTTGGCTATGGAGGGTTTTTCTCTTTTACTTGAGGATATGGCTTGTAGTAATTCTCTGTTCTGTTTCCATCCTAAGTGTAGGCCTATTCAGCTCACTCACCTCTGTTTTGCCGATGACCTTTTGATTTTCTCGGCTGCCTCTCTTGAGTCTGTGAGTGCTATTAAAGGGGTTCTTGTTGAGTTTGAGACTTTATCTGGGCTAAGAGCTAATCCTTCTAAGAGTTCTTTATTTTGTGTTGGGGTTTCTGTTCAGGCTAAGAGGGAGTTGTTGGATTCCCTGGGCATGCAGGAAGGAGTCCTTTTGGTTAGGTACTTGGGAGTTCCTCTTATTTCTAGAAGGCTAACAGCAGGTGATTGTGAAGTTTTGGTGTCCAAGGTCACTGCTGGGATTGATTCTTGGTTAGCCAGAAACTTATCCTTTGTTGGGAGGTTACAATTGCTGTCTTATGTTCTGTTTAGTCTGCAGGTGTTTTGAGCTAAGGTGTTCATCCTTCCGAAGAAAATCATTCATATGCTGGAGCAAAAATTCAATAGGTTCTTGTGGATGGGAAAGGACTCTAAAGCTCATGCCAAAGTTGCTTGGCATCATATTTGTGTTCCTAGGAGGGAGGGTGGTCTGGGGCTAAAAAGGTTAGAAGTTTGGAATCAAGCTTCCATGTTGAACCATATCTGGTCTCTGTTTGCAAAATCTGGTTCTTTATGGGTTGCTTGGGTGGAGGCTGTTTGGTTAAGAGGAAGAAGTTTTTGGCAGATTCCTGTTCCACAAGCTTGCTCTTGGAGTTGGAAGAGGTTGTTAAAGCTCCGGGATATTGCAAAACCATTTATTCGGTTTAAGGTTGGCAATGGTAGCAGGATTTTCTTGTGGTGTGATCAGTGGCATCCTTTGGGATATTTGCTTGATAAGTTTGGTCATCGTGTGATGTACAATGCTGGTTTTCCTGTGGGGACTAAATTGTCTACCATTATTCGAAATGGTTCTTGGTTTTGGCCTTCTGCTCGTTCAGATACTTTGGTTGCTATACAAAGTAAACTTGTTGAAGTGCCCATTGGGGACTCAGATTTGCCAGTTTGGAAGTCCAGTAATGGAGTTTACTCATGCTCTGCTACTTGGGAGTTATTGAGAGAGAAGTATCCTGTTGTGGTTTGGTGGAAGATAGTTTGGTTCTCCATGTCTATTCCTAGGCATTCCTTCATTCTTTGGTTGGTTTTCCGGGATGCACTTGTAACTAAGCAACAGATGTGTAGTTGGGGTTTTATGGGTCCTTCTAATTGTCTCTTTTGCCATGGGTGTATTGAGAGTAGAGACCACCTTTTCTTCCTCTGTGGATTTAGTCGTAGAATCTGGTTTGCTCTTATGAAGGCTTGTGGCTATTCTGATCCTCCTTCAGATTGGGATTCGGTTGTGGATTGGAGTGTTGTTAGGCTGAAGGGTAAAAGCTTAAGAGTTAGCCTTGCAAAGCTTTGTCTTGGAGCTTGCATCTATCATCTATGGAAACAACGTAATGCCCTGGTTCATGGCATTGTTCCTAAGACTGAAGAAGCCATTTTTGGCCAGATTAGGTGGGAAGTTCGTTCTAGGATCTTGGCTAAAGGTTTGGTAAAACCAGTGGATGGTGAGTTATCTCTTGCCCTTCATTGGGGCCTCTCCCATCTATTGTAATGTGCTTATGTTTTGTAGTCTTTTTGGTTGATAAGAGGCTGGAGGTTGCAGTAAGTGTATGCTGCAGGGTCATGAAGTTGTAGGTTGCTGTTTTGCTGCTTGTATCTATGGTTGGTTCCTCCTGTTTTGAGGTTTGGTGGTTATGGTTCCTGGCAGAGGCTTGAAGGGTTTTGGTCTGCTTGTGTTCTCTGCTTCTCCACTAATGGTTCCATGTTGAGGTGGATTTGCAGAAGATGTTTAGCAAATAGTTTCTGTAGTTCAGTGGTTGGTTGATAGTAGATTGCTGTTTGATGCTGCTGATCGTTTGGTTGATTGATGATGTATTCAGTTAGTTTCTCAGCTGAGTTTTCTTTGTTTTGGGTGCTGTTTGTTTACTGTGGTGTTCTTGTTGTTGGTTCAGCCTTTGTTGGCCGGCTTGTGGTTGGTTAAGGCTGTTTTGTTTTGTTGCTACTATTTTTTTTTAGTAGCTTGTATCCAGTTTTCTGGAGTGTTTGTAGACTTGCTGTGTTTGGGCCTTATAAAGCTTTTATTCATCCAAAAAAAAAAAAAGAGAGAGAGTGAGCGAAGAACAGCGATTTTTTTTTTTTTTTCAATTCAGAAAAGACATGGCATGTCTTTTCTCCTTAATTGCGTCACTACAACAACTTAGGCATCGTTTGGTTTGCGGAATGACTATTCCATTAGGAAAATGAATAGTCATTCCTAGGAATAGAAGGTGGCGGAATGGAATGGTTATTCATAATCTTTAGTTTGGTAAGAATACATATATTTTAATTGGAATTCAATCAAAATTACTAAAAAAAACCCCACATTTTAAAAAAAAAATTAAAAAGAAAAAAAATTATTAAAAAAACAAAACAAAAAACAAAAAAAAAAAAAAAAAAAAAGGAAAAAAAAGAGAGAAGAAAACCCATGGGTGGCTGACCACCCATTGGGGTGGTCGGCCGCCAATCGATTCACTTCGGGGGTGCTCGGCCACCCCCGAAGCCAGTCGCGGCCACCCCTAAAAGCGTCGGGGGTGGTCGCACCACCCCCGGAACGCCTTGGGGGTCCATCGCAAGGCGTTCCGGGGGTGGCGCGACCACCCCCGGCTCCATATACTGGCTGGCCGGCCACCCATTAAGGGTTTGGGTTTTTGGTTTTTTTTTTAAAATAATAATAAAATATAAAATAATGATTTTTTCTTGAAATATTGCATTTACCCCAAGGAATAGTTATTCCTCCCATTTTTTAAAGGAATAGGTATTTCAATGAGAATACCTATTCCAAGGAATAAACCCCTACCAAATTCTAGGGGTTTATTCCGCGAATCAAACGAAGCATTAGTGGTGCCAATTTTTTATTTTTTGCAGAAATTTAATGTGATAATGCCATGTCATTGATGCCGCATCAGGCGTAATTAAATAGGTGTGGAGAGTGGGTGTAAGCTTATCATTTCTCAAAAAAATTTATATGAACAAAAAAGTCAAAATTTCTCTCTCCTCCTCCACATGGTAAGTATTTTATCTATCCTTCATATTTCTTACTTCGTGCACTCATTCAAGCACCCTTTAATCACTTGCAATAACTCTTATCAAGCAAAAATTATATTCTAATGACTATAATTAATATTAATGATTTTGTAAACAAAGGAGACAACCAATAAATAATGACGCAACTATAAGCTGGGGCGGAACTATGATTTCTTGTGTGGGTGGTCCGAACTTACATAGATAAAATACTTACAAAAATAAAAGAGTCTTAAATTTAATTTCATACTAACTCATAAGTCATAAAACGTACACAAAAATTACATGTCATAAGGCATAAATCAATCTCACATAGAGTGTAAGAGTAGAAATTGTTATGAGAGAAACAACAAGAATTAGAAACAGAAAGATAGTTGACTTTCCGTTTAGTAAAAACTGTTACTAATATTGTCATCTGTTATATATTCACATTTAACTTGTGTGGTTGGCGTAATGTTAAATGTACATCTTTTCATCTTGCAAGGCACCTGCAAGGCTGCAATTGCAATTTTGCAATTAAAATTTTACTAAATGTAAAGACTTCAAAAGTTAAAATAGTCGATTCTATAAGCATTTAACCATTTCCCCAATTTCAATAAAAAAAAATGGTTTAACAAAATAGCCACTGAAAATTGCTTTTCAATATTACAATCTAAAACCATTTATATTAGACGGGACCGAGGCCAGAGTATATAAATAATATCTCTGTAAGCATTTATAAAAATTTGGGATTGCCGAGCACTCCCGGTGCAATTGCTAGGTCCACCATTGACCATAATGTGTATATCCTAATCTCTCGAGGCACAATGAACAATTGAGCATGTTTGTTGCCAAATGTGACTAAACAAAATGGAAAAAGACAACTAATTAATAGACCCACCAAGTCTACATCATCATACAAATGACATGATCAGGTTTTAAATGCATGAGAGGGTTAGTTTTGGTAAGCATGGAAATACACAAAATTGGTCATTTGACAAATTCTTGTGTTGGGATCTTTTTCTTAGACCGCTGTATTATAGGACATGTTTGGGTAATACAATTTTTTATTTTTTTATTTTTTAGAAACTTGTTTGGGTTATTTTTTGGAATTCAAATTCTATTAAGTTTTATCTAATTTTTTTTTTTTTTTTTTTTTTCATTCCAAACATAATTTCAAAAAATAAGTTTTCTCAGTATTATTCGTAATTTTAAATATAATACAAAAAAAGGCTCACACCCGAACGAGCCCATAACTTTAGGAATAAATTTTCAACCTTTTTTGGATTTTGAGCAAATTAATTGGCCTTCAACTTGGCCATTTTTTTTTTAAAAAAAAAATCTTTATCATTCCAAATTGTTAAATAAAATCCCTAAAAGAAGAAAGATTTCATTTCATTCATCATTATACGTTTGTTTTTGGGCATTTCTTATCTTCTTAGACATCTTTTATCTTCCTTTATTGATTTTGACAAAATCTTCGATCAGCGTTCTAGAAATTAAAGCCATCTTCTAAGGTGGTTGTTGAATATTTAATGATGCCAGATGTTAACATGAAACCACCATGTAACGTACAAACAAAATAACATATATGTAACAGTTCGGAAAAAAAGATGGTCGATCAAATAGAAACTGCATGGCCGGTGGAAAAAGCTGAAAAGAAGCCCACAAGTAAGGTAAAAGCTTAGGGGTATTAAACGTGTTGTTTAAGTAGCCTTGCACCTGATTAGACATGCATTAGGGTGTGAATTCGACTATGAAAATGAGAATTTTCATACCTAATTAGTGTTAGCCGTTGACCTGGGATTTTACTGATACTCTGATGAGACTGGGTCAAGATATGACTCAACCACACTTAAAAAAGCACTTTCTGTTTCCCAATGTTTAAGCGTCTCTTATCATTAGTTCTCAACAGATAGGTGCTATTATGGCCACGCACGTATAGGTAGAGTAGCCACTCTAGTTGCCTATTCCTATATACCCTTATTTTTATTAGAAAAAAAAAAATGCCTTGCTCTATATTATATTTCAACGTTTAATATCCCACAATGCTGGCGTGACAAGCCCAATTAATTTTTTGAATTTTTGTTTTACAATGACTACTAATCCACTGTCAAGAAAAGTCTATTGATCTGGATGGGGAGGTTTAACATAATTATTTAAGTTGGATCGGAAGCAATAACAAAGTCTAGGATGATTTTATCACATGCATGGCAAGTTTTAATTCAATTCGCTTGGGTTTGAGGGATCTTGCTGTTATACGTACATATCAAAAGCATCCCAAATGTGGGATAAAAGAGAGAAATAATCCCTGTTCCTGCCATGACAAAAGCATAGAAAAATACAAGTTTTATTCTTTTTTAAAATCACTTTAGACAGCACGTACTACTCTAACTGAAGTATAAAATTTCTTCTTTAATCACTCTAATAAACTGCATGCAACAAGAAACTTCTAAACTTGAACAATCACAAAGAATATAACTTGATTAATGTAGTTGGTTTGCCATATCAGATGCAAATTGCCTTCCAAATGGGCCAATATTTGTACTAGGGCAACACATATTAATTTGTTTATACACAAATATAGCAGACCCTATCGTGTGAACATGTAACAAAAGCGACTTTTCATCCATAATATTATTTATTTTTTTTTTTTTTATATATATATGTGAATTAATGTGTATTCATTTCCTTAATTTAGCTCTACTTTTAGTCTCCCTCATATATATGATCATCATATGCATGTTGAACTTGTCATCATCGATCGGTCTTTCAATTCATGTCATTTGATTGACTGCAATAAAGCTTTTAGTTTGACTACTGAAGATGGGAAAGCCCGGAAGATGCCATAGAGGGCACTGGAGGCCGGCTGAAGATGAGAAGCTCCGAGAACTACTCCAACAGTATGGCCCCCAGAATTGGGAGTTTATTTCAGAGCATCTTGAGGGAAGATCAGGTAATTAATTAACATATCATTCCAGATATTTCAAGCTCAAAGAAATGGGATTTTGAAACTATAATGATATATTTATATATATCTTTTTAGGGAAAAGTTGCAGATTGAGATGGTACAACCAACTTGATCCCAACATTAACAAGAAGCCAGTCACAGAAGAAGAGGAACGAAGGCTTCTTGCTAACCATCGGATTTACGGAAACAAATGGGCTTCCATAGCTCGCCGTTTCAATGGCAGAACTGATAATGCAGTGAAGAACCACTACCATATTATCATGGCGAGAAGAAAACGTGAAAGGCTCTTGTCCTCGAGTTCATTAGATTCTTCAAGTTTTAGCCAATCCACCGACACAACCGCTTCATTGACTACTTTTGATGTTTTCCGTGGAGGAAGAAAGGATGATCTTGACGTTTCAACTAGCACTTGTTCATGTGCTCATAAGGGATTACACGGTCTGAATCAGTATCTTTCTTGTTACAATCTCTTCTTTTCTTTTTTTTTTTTTCTTTTTTTTTTTTAATATCCTGGGTTTTTAGGGCTTCGTCCCGCCTAGATCCTTGAAATACACAGGTCAGATAAAGCTTGGACTTTTGACCGTGAACTTGACCCCAAAAAATTATTAATTTGTCCTATTTCTTTTTGTATTCGGTAATTAATCGCCAATATTATATATATATATATATATATATATATATATATATATATATATATATATATATATATATATATATATATATATATATATATATATATATTTCGTTTGTGCCAGGAGTCCCTGGTCGGCATCCATTCAGATTCTTGAAGAAAATGGGTTGTGAGAAAGAAGAACAAGGAGATGGGTCATCACTGGGTCCGAAGCCTGTTCCCTTCATAGACTTTCTCGGTGTGGGAAGCTCTTAATTAGTTATATATGCATGGGAGCTCGATCATCTCAACTGGCCGGGTTTCTTCAAGTCTAGCTATAATCCTCCGACGATCGATCGTCTTACTAATTACGTACGTCCTATATACACGGCGCCGGTGAATATATATCGATCGATCTCCTTTGACATTTTTTATTTTATTTTTTTAGATAGATCTCCTTTGACATTTTAATTAGGACTTATAATTTAGCTTGACTTAAATAAAGGGAATTAATACACTCTATTATATTTCTTCTATATATATATGTCACTCACTGGGGCTTCATGCATTTTCAATGCTAGCTAGATCGATCTTACGGTAATTATTATATTTCTTGCAACTCTTTTTTTTTTGTTTTTTCTTTTTCTGTGCGGTTGATATTATTAATTAATTAGCCAATCATAATGATTTTTCACTTACATAAATGCAATATTTCACAAGGACGTATCAACAATTGAAATTAATATATATATACAAATATGAGCTCCATCGTGTGTTAATTGTTATAAGTTATAATTAACCAAAATCCTAATTATTTAATGATGGAGTATTAGTCCAGACTAAGGTAATAATAGTAATGCTAAACCAATCTTAGTTTAGTTTCTGCTACTCAAACACTTATGCTGTGGTTAGTGATCACTTAGTCTTTTAAAATCAACCGACAAAAGATTGAACCCGGCCATGTAAATTAACACCTCGCCCGATAAATATAATGCAATATTCTGCAATATCATCGCCGCGCAGAAATGCTATATATATATTTTTTATTTTTTTGAACTTTATCCGAACTATAAACTGTAAGAATTTCTATCAGATTGAGCACTAAAATGAAACACCCCTTACATTTAACCATAACTTAATTTATATGTAACTTGTTCTCAACGTACACAACTTCTGTTCTGAAAACTACTGTATATACACATGCATTAACAAAAGTGGCACTAAGCCAATTAATCTAACTCAAATTAAGCTGCACGTATCTTTGAAGCTCATTTGCGTTGGGGAAATTAATTAGAGAGGGAGAATGGGGTAATTATGAATATAATTATAAGCTATGCATGATTCCACGTTGTCATGGCATGCATGCTATCCATAAGTACTACTGTCTCGTGCATATTGTCATCCTAGAGTGTTTGTGCTTAATTCAAGTACTCCAATTGTGTCCATAAACCACGCAGACATGTATATATATATAGGAAAATAAGCCCATGCTGCACTAATGAGCCTAAAAGAACCAAATACACATTCGATCTGTTAACCTAATTAAGCCACAAATGACCCCAGGCTCAGGGGGTGCTATGGGCAACTATCGCGTGAAAAATCACTAAAACCCATCTACAGCATATTCCTTACAAGTTTCTTAGAGCATTTCCACCGGCTTTCCATTGATTTTTCTTAAATTTAGAGAATCGAACTACTTTTTACTTTCTTATCCAAATATATTTCACAATAACTTCCCTTTTATCTTTTCCTGTATGAATTAAATATATATATTCTTTTATTTTATTTTATTTTTCTTTCTTATTCTTTATTTTCTTATCATTACTTTTTTGAACGACTATATATATTATGCTATATTCTCATTCCTATCAATGTTTCTCTGATTGTCTTTCTGTTTGTTTGTTTTTTAGGAAATGAACCAACGACAATATTATCTACATTTTACCCTTTTGTTGAAATCGTTAGTTGTACATGAGAACTTGCGTAGGAAAAAACACAAAACGACACTGCATGTCTCTCTCAATCTCATTCTTTCTCTCACTTCAATCTCCTCTCTCTCTCTCTCTCTCTCTCTCTCTCGCAAACTTTGTGCAGAAGATGGATGTGAGAGACACCAGTGAAGAAGAAGGATGAGTTTTGTTGTTTTGTAGATATTGCGTGAAGAAGAGAGATGAAGGTGTATAGGAAAGTGTGGCAAAGAGAGAGAGAGTTTTTTTATTTTATTTTAATAAGAATTGGGTATGCTAAAGCTCTACCTAATACATTGGTTAAACTATAACATTTTCAATGTTTAAGGAACAATTAGGAATGCTGCAGTAAGTCACTTTTTATTATTTTTGGGTAATTATCTTTTCCTCCATCAACTACCAAAAAATGCGTGATGCCCCATGAACTACCAACTCGACCAAAAAAAAGCATTCAATTACCACAGTTACATGTTTTGCCATTTTCTGTCAGCCTAACTCGTGAAAAGACTTAAATACCCTAATTCAATTTCAAAAATAACCTAAATGCCCTCAACTTAAACAAATAATAATAATAAAAAACCAAAGGAAAAATGGGGTGGCCCCCAGAGGTGGGTCCGGCCACCTCTGGGGTGGCTCACAGCCACCCCGCAACCTGGGTTGGCCGTTTGGGGTGGCTGCACGGCCACCCCTTAGGTCGGGGTGGACTACAAGCCACCCCTAAAGGTGGCTCGCGGCCACCCTTGGAAAAACCTAGGGTGGCCGCCAGAGAAAAGCTAGGGGTGGCTCGCGCTCCACCCTCCCCCAAAGGGCAATGACCCCCTTTCATTTTTTTTTTTTTTAATTAAATATATTAATTTTAATATTTTTTATTAATAAATTTAAACCAAATTTTTTATTATTTTTTTTTATCAATTGAGGGCATTTTTGTCTTTTAATCAAAATTAACGTCCAAAACTGGCATATTCCATCCATGTTAACGGGTCTGACTGATAAAAGGGGGCAAAATGTGTAAAGTTGGTAGTTTGGTGCTCTATTTTGGTCGAGTTGGTAGTTCGTGATGACATCGCACATTTTTTGGTAGTTGATGGTGGGAAAAGGTAATTACCCTTATTATTTTTTATAGGGGTGAAAAGGGGTTATTGTGACGACCTACTTTTTTTTTTTTTTTTTTACAAATACAAAACGAGTCATCGCAGTAGAACGACTACATGTCGTTCAGGCAACATATGACACATGCCCCATAACATGCACCTGATAATCAAAGTGACATCTACTTAACTATGCAGCGGAAAACATAAACCTGAATAGCGGAAATTACAACTTATACATCTATCAAAAATTAATTACAATAAAGAGCCATTTAACATCTATCTGTTTGAGTCTTATTAATACAATAATTACATAACAATAATGGCTTAACAAAGAATAAGTGACACAAACGTCACAAGTCATACCAGACCTATAAAATAGTGGATAACCCGTGGTCCGACAATTACAACCGTCGCGGCAAGCTTCAGTCATAATATCCCAAGTACACTGCTATCAACCCATCAACTATATCGAAGTACCTGCAGCCAAAGGAACATCATCTACACAGTTGTGGTGGTATCCACATCCGCATAGGTGAAATAATGAGTCTACTGTCTCAGTATAAAACATACTAAGATCTCAGTGATATTAAACTAACTAAGTTTTTACAAAGAACCAACCTTTATTTTATTTTTAATCGCGAGAGCACTATATCAGCCACAATTTACTAATAGCTAATACAGCAAATACCAACTATCCAAAAAACATTTAAAACATACTACATAGCTGTGAACATATGTAGAAGTTCCAATCTATCGTTTGGAAGTTTCTACATATAGACCCCTCTATAATAATACTTTTCAACGGTAGCTCAGACATATGTGCACACGATCACTCCATCACAAATATCACGTCTACACATAAGTCTTAAGCAATAAAACATGGCATCTTACTCTTCCATTCTAGGATAACATCCTTCAACAAAACACTCGCAACACCATCTCTAATCGTATTTCAAATTCGTGCCATGAACGTCAGTAGATCATGAGAGCATTAGAGTTAAACTCAATTATGCTAACACGTCTTTCCTGAAGGACAATAACAGTCAACCTTCTTACTCATAGACATGTCATTACTCGCACCTGGGCAGTCATGTATCCATGTACATTCAAGTTCAATGTATGACATCTTAACACATGTGACCATCCGATAGAAATATACATAAGCACTTTTCATTTAAGACACTTATGCATACCAACACGTCTAGTAAAAGCTACTCATAACATAAAATCATCACTCATAAAACAATGATATATATGATATGCATGAAACTGGGTCTACTGGGGCTTGGGTCCCCCACGATGCTGATAACTGCTGTTTAACTGTGTATACTATTGCTTTACTACTGCACCGCTGTTGATGTATACTCTATACTACATGCTCTATGCTCTGTGCTTGACCAGTACATATTTCACTACTATATCATGCTATAAAATCATGCAGTTGCTAAATCATGTTCTCTTAAAACTAAACAAATCTAACATTTTATCAAACACTTTGAAATCATTCAAAACATAGTTTCTTCATAAAACCTAAACAGTTTCAACATAACATGTTCTCAAACAATTTTGCATAATTTAAATCTCAACCGCAGAACATACTCAAACACTTTAAATCAATTCAACACTCTTCATTCATACATCATTTTTTAAACATCATTGATATAATTTGAATATAATCGAAACTAATCAAATTATCTCAAAACATATAATTCATCATATGGTCGGTTCGGTTTCATAAACAATATATATATATATATATATATATATATATATATATATATATATATATATATATATTATCAATCTATTACATATAAAAATATATATTTTCTCAGTTAATAGAATATTCACCTTAGCTGCATTGGATTCTTGACTCGAATACTCCTCATGTTCTAGTTACTTGAACTCTACATTGGAGAACCCATTGAAGTCTTCGATTATGACACGATCCTGCAAACATTGGTAACATTAGACTATACTATTGAACTCTATACTCTATGACACATAAACTACCCGCGTGCTTACACATTGCATTGCCTACTTCTAGAACTAACTAGATATCCTAAATTATCATTAGGTTAATCCACGGTTCTATGTTCGTATTTTATTCGTTATTAACAATAAGATGTATTTACTATTTTCATTGGTTTATATATCATTGTTGTATCACATTATCATTGTCAATCCATAAATGACTTGTTGTTTATCAACAAAGCTAACAATGTATATCGGACTCATATATATGTATATACATATTCATATATATATAACACAAGTTAAGTTTAAGCCTAGCTTAATAGTACATTCAACTATTCCAAATGAATTCAAAACCTAATTAGGTATTCCCAAAATATTACTAATTTATTAATTGTTCTTTAATACCATAAGGTTATTTTGGAATATATCACAATCCTATGACACTTTCACCTAATAAACCATCTCATGTACCTTATTCATTAATTAGGTTTTATAGAACCCTAAAGATTCAGTTGGGGTTAATAACTAAATCGGGTTAACTAAAATTCCATAAACCTCATCAATTTGATCACTTTACTATTCAGCTTACGCTTTTACTTTCTATTACAACATATTCTTTATTTCAACCGTATTTACCAACATCAAAGAGTCTAAACACAATAACTTCAACTCTTCTCAACCAACCAATACTCAACCTGCATTCAACAATCCCGCACCTTCATTTCAACATAAGTAGCTATAACAACGAGATTAACCAAACCTCATTTCATCAAGAATCCACCATTCCTCCGTCCAAGCATCAACACTCAAAGAAAGATTTAACTAGCATAAAACCACTCCAAGCAAAGCCCCATAGTACAAGCATCAACGCTAAATCTACCAATTCAAAACTACCAAAAATCATTTAACCACATACTCATATGGTCCAACCTCTATAGAGCCTAATCAAAATCTCAACAACACCACAGAAACTACATTCGGCCTAGCTAGGAAAATATCCATAAAGCAATACAAATCACAACTAGGAACACACCCATCAACAAATAGCCACCGAAAATTAACCCACAAATCAAACTCCCAATTTCATACGGCCTTTCACAAGCATTAACTATCGAAAATTAACCCAAAGGATTTTCTAACTAAGCACTCACGCAGCTATTATATTTACAACAGAAAACCCACACTATTTCCAACAAAACCCCCAATCTCAACCCTTAGAATTTATCACTTAATCGGTCCTATACCAGAAAAATAACCAACCTTTTGTTTTAGAGCATTTGATTAACTCGCAAAATACACCACCAAAATCAATGAAACATTTAACTCCTCTTCTTCATTGGCCATCGACAAAAATACCCACATACCCATTTGGTTATGCCCAGAGAAATCCTCCAAAATTATCCACACAAAGAGACCCATTCGGTTTCCCCATGGAACCCTAACAAAAAACTCATCAATCAAAACCTTAAACAAATCTAAACAAACCCAAAATAAGAACCCATCTAGTTCTAACAGAAAAATCTAAGGAAATCCAAGTACAAATCAAGGAGAGGGAAGAGGAAATCTTACTGAATCAAGGCCGGAATCACAACCCAGCCACTGCCTCCATGCCATGATTGTGGCCCAGCCACGAAGGCTTCGAAAATCGCACCACCCACAGCCAAAAAAATCACTTCCACACTCACGGGTTCTCTCTCTCTCTCTCACGGTTTGGCCAGGTGCACGAGAAGATGGGGGAGAATGGAAGGGAAAGGAAAATGAAAGAAAAATGGGAGGAGACGTGTGTGAGAGGAAGGGAGAAAGAAAGGAAAAAAAGGGAAGAAATAAAGAAGCATGGGAGGCTGTGGGCTTGCGTGGGGCTTGAAGGGAGAAAGTCGTTTCTCCGAAACAATCCACAGCTACACACGTAGCTATGGATAAGACCAAACCTTGGTCTTTTTCCGATCCTAGCCTCTATATTTTCTAAATTGTAATTTTGCCACCATTTAATTCTATTCATTTAACAACTAATATCTAACCCCATTTTATTCAATACCATTACAACTTAACCTTACAATTAATTGCTCACTACATTAGGACTCATTATTAGCATTTTATTTCCTAATGACCCATTAGTAGTATTTTATTATTCTAATTTTTATTATTTTATCCTAAACTCATTTTATCTTGATAACATACATATTATTACTTTAGATCTAATTATTAGCCTCATCTAATTATAAAATATAATTTATTAATTTGCTAAGTCACCTATTTATTTTCTTGGTCTTTACATCTTCCCCTCCTTTTAAAATTTTGACTTCGAAATTTGCAAACATCTCTTTTATATATTCATTATAAGTCCAAATTATTCCACTAAGTCTCCCCTCTTTAGTTCAAAACTTATTATTCAAACTATAACTTAAGGTGAATCTTCCTCATTCCTCTATACCATATACTTTAATTTATTTATTCTTAGTGTCTCAAACTTTAGCCATGAAATTTATTCCTTAAGCAACCTCAACAATAATCTGATTGTTCTACATGAATCTACTCTATCGTTTTCCTTATCCACTCTTAAGATTATATTGGAATAACTCTAATTGTCCTCAACTGTGACCTTTAAGACACTAAAGACCTAGTGTGGGCTTACTAAGTACCTCCAATATTCACAAATCTACTTATCCTCATGTGATATTATGATCTATTTCTCGTTTAATCATAGGTACTACCATCCTCAAATAGGTAAACCATTGAGATTTTCATACTTAAGACATCACTATGCCTTAACTTGCTCCTTACTCATGATTGGTAGCTTATCCTCAACATATTATCGATTCAATCTCTTAACTCCTTACTATTGCATTGCCATCAATACCTTCAAAACATAAATTTTCCCTAAATATTGGTTTTACAACCGAAATGTACTGTGACATCATTATTTCTATAAAAGGATAAGCCATCTAGTAACTCTTTTCTAACTCTTATACCTACTTCAAATAGCATTCACTAACACGTATAACTATACATTGAAAGTTCATATTTGAACTATCACTATTACTTTAATGATCATTTGTGTTAAGTTATATACTCTACACATAGAGCATGTTTAAACTACTAATTTTTAAGTGAATTCCTATGTTTGAAATCGTGTTTTAAAAGTATTTTGGCTTTCCCCAAAATTTTATTATACGGTCATATTTAACTTAACTACTTGTCTTTAAATCATTCTTTAAATCACAATTTATTAAAAATAAAATATCTTGAAATTTATCGTTTTAGTTATTCACTTGTTAAATCTGTTTCATAATTTATTTTTTTTTTGAACGAAAGATTTAAGTATTTCATTGATCAAATATCATGAGCATACAGCTCTTACGTTACAAAGCATAAAGTCCTGCAAAATCATAACCACATGCTATGAGGTTACAAAGTCAAAATTCTTACAATAAAGTGCTATTTATGGCTTTCATCTTCCGCTAACCCAAGTACAAAAGTAATTAAAGAATAGATCTACTCCGAGCAGACTAGATCTAAGAGAATGGTAGCCAGATATCCAAGAAAATTTTATTTAAACCGGTCGTGAGAGATAACCCCTCACATAGAACTAACCAAGCCGTGAGAGATAACCCTTCACACTTGACTAACCTTCATCCCATAGATTATCCATGAGGGCATATCTATGGAGAATAAGACTCTTATTTAAAGCAAAAATACAACCAGCAAACAGCAGCAACGGCCATGGAGGAGATGAATAGTACAACATTGAGGTGGATGGACGGATGCATAATGGATAGGCCAAAATTGCTGATCTGGTTGGAGAATACCTGCAAACAAAAGAAAAAAAAAAAAAAAAAAAAAAAAAAAAAAAAAAAAAAAGAGAGAATGGGAGGGAAAATGTAAGAGCGGGGAGTAGAAAAGGAAAGGGAGAGAAGGAGGGAGCTGCTCCTTCCTCCTCTCAGAACTATTTTCTGAGAGTTTTTTCTCCAAGGCTGACTGAAAGACATGAAACTGGCAACTAATGTAAATATGTACCTATGGACACATAATATTTGTTTTAGTACTCTGCTAAATATTGTCTAAGTAATTTGTAGTTGCAGAAAAAGAAAAAGGGATAGCATCTTCCGTTGCTAGTTATTATCAAAGCGCCTCAAAATAATTATAAAAATGTATAATTATCAAGGGGGAGACATTAGAATAATGGTGGGCAAAGTTGATAGGTTAATAGCGATGTTAAAGTTGTGACGATGGCATGATAACTATAGTGTTGGATTTATTCACATTGTCCTTGATTACGAGTTAAGATTAGTAACTTCGTTTATAAAATGAAGTGAATAAATTCTTCATAGTTCTTATTCCACTTAAATTACATACACATACATATATAGAGAGTACTTATTTCCTAAAGTAGCAATAGTACCATCGTTGTGTTTTTCCTCTGCTTCTTTTCTTTTATAGGAAAGTTTTTTCACTACCCATTATTCTTAATTCTCTTTTTGTATCCTTTTATGTCTCACCATGGATGCCCATCAACCAAACATCCAAGCCTTAACCGCTAAAACAGAAGCCCTTAATTGGAATGATGCTTCTCAGTTAGAAACCATACCTATAGCAGACCCACGCCAGACCTATTTCAAGTTAATAATTAAACTGCTATCGTTCAAAACTCCAAATTTTATTTCGGTTTGTGACTAGACGTTCGCCATCCCTTTTGAAATACAAACTATACCTTCTGAAAAAATCCTATTCAAGGTCTTCCAAAGATCTCATGTCGACCGTATCTTGAAACAAAGGTCATGGAATGTGAGTGGATCTTTGCTCATCTTAAAATCGTGTCTCTGAAGTTGTCTTGTGACGAAGTGGAGCTTATCTCATGCCCATTGTGGGTACAAATCCATGGATTGCCACTACAGAACATGACTACACTCAATGCTATCAAAATTGGAAAGACACTTGGCAAAATACTGGAGGTGGAAAATGGTCATATTACAGGTATTATCTATAGCCATCATCTCTATATTCGTGTTGAGATTGATACTTCCAAACCTCTTGCTCCGGGTTTTAATCTCCCATGTCCAGATAGAGCTCCTATATGGGTTCAGTTTTTATATGAGAGTTTGGCAGATTATTGTCACCTTTGTGGTTTGATCGGATACAAAAGGAATCTCTGCCTAGCTCCACCTCCACCGAGGTTTTTACCTCAGTATGAACTCAATCTTAGGGTTTCCACACCCTCTGGTTCACGTCTTAACTTGGCAAGTAATATGGACCTCCAAGATATGGACCATCCGGTGATTAGGACTATCTCTCCATATCTTATTCAGGTTACTGTGGCGGTGGTTTCGAGCGGAGCATCCTCCCAGCTGATGTTGTCCACCAAAGTCACTTCACGCTAGCTTGCTAAGCAAGCTTCATACAACTCAAAAATTTCTCAAGCTACCATGCAACCTATGCGCCTTCTCCACATGCCCCTGCTGAATCCATATCTGCAACCTCATGGACAAGGAGCTACCACATCTACCCACTCTCAGAAGCTAGGGTCGATTCAAATGTCCAACACATCAGATGGAGGTAAGGGCTCATTAATGCTACTTCAGGTGGTATTTGTGTTACTGTTGATTCACCGACTTTGGCTAGTTTGGACCCGGTTATAATTCACACACAAACATTTGCCCAACCCATGTCACAGATTAATCGTCCTCTTTTGCAATCAGCGGGCATGCCTATTTTCCCAACAACCCATTACCCTTTAATCCACACATAAGCCCAACTTAACCAGGTTATAATTCTCCCTCCCCCACCTTTTCAATTAGCCACATACTTGAGTTTCTTAAAGTCCATGCTGTCTCCACGGCCCAACACAAATCGACCCCCAGCCCCTCTCATACACTCTATCCCTCCAACCCTAAAATCAAACCCTTTCAGTCCCTATAAAATTAGGTACCACTCATACCAACCAAAATCCCAATCCAACTTTCCTCATCCTTACTACCCATCATCCCCCACCCCTACCATTGGTTACTCCTCTCTAGTAGCCACTTCCCCCCTTCTCCTAGGTCATCTCACCATCTCACTGGAAAGAAGCAGGTATCTTTCTCAGATACCATTGAGTTTTTTAGTCCTCCTCTGAAGCAAAGGAATTCTTCACCTTCAAGCTCACAACAAAACTTTCAAGAACGTATGGATATGGCAGCATTTTCTCTGGCTGCAATGAAGCATTTGGTTCCTGTCTCCATGGAAATGGTCACTGCAACTTCACATCCTCATAGCTTTGTTCCCAATATGCATAATTTGGGTGTTGTTGGTTTCAGCTCTGATGCCTCTATTATAGCTCATATTCCATCTACTGAAGCTCATGAAGATGTTCCCTCATTGACTGCTGCCTCATCAAACATTGCTCGGAAAGTTTATAAAACGGCTTATAAACCCCACAGCGTTACTCATGTGGTTTTAGTGGATGAAAGGGAGGCAGAAACGGGTGTTATTTATGCTCCAACAACTACAGAGGCGGCTGGCTTGACCATGTCCCTCCAATTCCATGAAAATCTTAACATGTAGAGGTTTGGCTCAATCCTTTACAATTCATAGTCTAAGGCCACTCTAAGGAAAAATAACCCTGATATTTTGTTTTTGTCAGAAACTAAGACTGTATCAACTGTTGCTAGCTCTATATTGCATAAGCTTGGTTTCACTATGTTAATCCAGGTCCTCTCTCTAGCTCTAGAGGTGGTTTTTTGCTTGCTTGGAAAACAAATGTTAAGTTGACTAGCTTTTATGTAACAAATAATATTATATGTGTTTAATGCTATTCTGATTTGCCTGATACAAAATGGATGATATCTTTTGTGTATGGACCCGCTTATCAGAAACATCTTTATGATTTTTGGTCCAAGTTAGCTGATTTTGGTGTTTCAAATTTGGATCATTGGCTTTGCTTATGGGATTTTAATACAATAACTGCTCAAAGTGATAAACTAGGGGGTTGTCCTTTTAATGGTTCTTTTAACAATGATTTCTGTAATTTCATGAATACTTTTGGTATGATTGATTTAGGTTTTACTAGTAATCCCTACACCTGGTCAAATCATAGACAAGGTCACAGTTTAATAAAGGAAAGACTTGATCGAGGAGTTGCTTCTTCCCAATGGATTCATCTTTTTCCCTCTTTCTCCATCACCCATTCCAGCACACAATTCTGATCACAATCCATTTTGTTTGGATATTGCAGCATCTTTTCCTCCCCTTCCTTGTCCTTTTAGATTTGAAGGGTTTTGGACTCGTGATCCCACCTGTGGTACAATCATAAAAGAGGCTCAGTATTTTGCTATTATAGGTTCCCCTGCTTACTGTTTGATCAAAAACCTCAAAAATACAAAAAAGGCTATAAAGTTTTGGAATAAATATCATTTTGGTAATATTAGGAGAAAAATGGACTCCACCCTCCAGCTTCTTGATATTACCCAACAAGCTATCCCCTCTGATTCCAGCTTAGCCATAGAATTGCACCTGAAATCTCAATTAAATGAATATCTATTTCAAGAGAATCTCTCTGGAAGAATAAATCAAGGGAACTTTGGCTTACTTCTAAAGATCTAAATACCCGATTTTTCCATACTAGCACTCTTATTCGTCGAAGGAGGAATGTCATTGACTGTTTGAAATATGCTAATGATGGGTGGATAAATGATAGGAATGATATTGGTGGATGTTTTATCTCAAATTTCAAAGATCTTTTTACATCTTCTAATCCTTCTGCTAGTGATGAACTACTGGATGTGTTTCATTGCTCTATTTCCGATGAAGATAATCAGGTGTTATGTGCTATTCCAACAGAATCTGAAATATTTGGTGCTCTTGCAAGTCTGGGTACAAACAAAGCCCCAGGTCTTGATGGTTTTACAGCTTTGTTTTATATGAAATATTGGGATTGTATCAAACTGATTGTTCTACAGGTTGTCTGGAATTTTTTCAAGAACAATCACATGCTTAAGGAGCAAAACCATACTTTTATTGCTCTGAGTCCCAAGAAGCTTGGTGCCTCTTCTGTTCAGCACTACCGACCTATTAGTCTATGTAACATCATCTACAAGATCATCTTCAAACTGCTTGCTAATAGTCTCAAGCCTCTCCACTCTAATATTATCTCTTCCTTTTAGACAACTTTTGTGCCAAATCAACATATTCAGGATAACTCTATCTTAGCACATGAAATGCTACATACTCTCAAATCCAAGCGTGGAAGAGGTGGTTTAATGGCGGTTAGTATTGACATGGAAAAATCTTTTGATAAAATGGAATGGAGCTTTTTGTTGGCTATTCTTTAGAAACTTGGGTTTCACCCAAAATGGATCAACTATATCAAGATATGCATTTCTACATCATCATTTTCAGTGTTACTTAATGGCAGCCCATTTGGACTATTTTCACCATCCCGGGGTATTAGACAAGGTGATCATCTTTCACCATTCCTCTTTATTATTGGAATTGAAGTCATTTCTCGTTTGCTTCATAATAGCCTACGCGGTTTCAAGATATCTCGGTCATGTCCTTCATTAAATCACCTGCTATTTGCTAATGTTCTAGTAATTTTTGCTACGGCTACTTCTTGGGAAGCTCTCATTGTTAAGGAGTGTATGCTCAAATATAGCTTTTGGTCAGGACAAACGGTCAACATCAGCAAATCCAATAGCAAAAATACAAGTGCCACTACAATCACAGCTATATGGAATATTCCTCCTGAAAAACCGAAATTGACTTCTAAAAATAAAGTGTGTGCATAAGTGTCAACAAAAATTAAAGCACAGCGGAATGTAAATGACAACAGATTTTTGTTGACGAAGTGGAAACTCAGTTAAGAGAAAAACCACTCCGGGGCAGCCAAACCCAGGAATTTCACTATTCAGAAGACAAAGCTAGATACAAGATAGTAACACTCACATGTACCGATGCAGTGGTCGTACCTTGATCTCTGACGTGTAACCCAACATGAACGCTTCCCAACCAGGTTCTCCTACCTGAAGGTGTCTTCAATGGAACTCCTTACCTTAGAGCCGACCTCTAAGATAGACTTCGGTTTATAGCACAGCACACTTGTAAAACGGCTTCAAAGGGATTGATGACTTCTCTGAGCTCTAATGGAATTCACACTGAATTCTTGCAGTTCTCAATGCCCAGGGGCCTCTATTTATAGGCTGGGGGCTCAAATAAGCGTTAGACAAAATATACCTGGGCGCCGTTTGGACGGTGGACATGGGCCGTCCGGACGGACAACTGTGCGACAAGATTTTCTGAAAATTTCGCGAGAAAATCTTTCCTGTTTAAGTACTTCGTCCAGACGGGATGGCACATCGTCCGGACGGTCGCACGTCCGCTGCAAGTAATTTCCTTATAAGGCTTTAGAGCGTCCGGACCATGGGGGATGAGCGTCCGGACGGCTATTCTTCAACACGCAATTTCCATATCTGCAATGCGCGCGTCTGGACCATGATAGGCAGTCGTTCAAACGGTTGAAGTCGAATCGGCAATTTCCTTCTTTGATGAACGCTCATCCGAACCACAGCTGTCAGACGTCCGGACGGTGATATTTGAATTGCGATTCTTGCCTTAAGGAGACGTGCGTCCGGATAGGATACCACATCGTTCGAACGGTTGGTTGATCTTCCCTTTCTTGGAACTTGGAAAGAAATCGAAAACTGATCGAGTACTGAGAGGCGTCCGGACGTGCTGCTGAAATGTCCAGACGGATGCAAGCTGGCACAGAAACTTTTCGATACAGTATGGGGTCCGGACAGAATGAACACTTTGTCCAGACGGATGATGCCGATCTGTCTTGGAGGTCCGGACAGGAGACACGTCGTTCGGACGGATTGAACAGTAGACAGATGGGCGTCCGGACGGCTGACAGGGAACTTGAAATTCTTCTGACTTGCAAGCAGAATCGTCTGACATCACTCTGAATAGTGGAATCCCTGTTTACAACATCTTTACACTTAAGTGATTTTGTCCAAACACAGAATGAGGCCAAAATACCAACACCTCCATATACACTCACCCCTGTCACAGTTAAACATCTTGGCCTGCCAATTTTGTTTGGTAAATCCAAAATGGCGGATTTCTATGATTTATTGAAAAAAAATACAAGGTAAAATTGAAGGTTGGCGTTCAAAAACCTTGTCTCAAGTAGGTAAAACTGTTCTGGTCGGGTGGTGGCATCTGCTATTCCATCATATGCTATGAGTTCGTTTATGCTTCCAGATGGTCTCTGTCATCAATTGGACAAGGCATTCAAAAACTTTGGTGGGGATTTCCAAAGGACAAAGTTCATAATTTATCTCTCAAATCTTGGAAATCTTTATGTTTGCCAAAAGATCAGGGTGGTCTTGGATTTCGGCTTATGAAAGATGTCAATGTGTCCCTTATCTCCAAACTTGGTTGGAAAATGTTATCTAATCATGATAGCCCCTGGGTCTCTCAGTTTTAGAAAAAGTATATTAATTATGGTAATTTCTTATCCTCTCCTCTTACTTCTAGGTCGTGGATATGGAATGGAATTAAGGCTACCTTACCTATTATCTCTTTTGGAACTTGTTTTATTTCACACAATAATTCAAGTCTCCCTATTTGGTCTTCTCCTTGGATTCCCACTATTTCAAAATTTATACCAAGTCCTAGATTGTCTTCTTTCCCAGATAGTTACACCTTGAGTATTGCTGATCTTATACACTCTCCCACCATGACCTAGAAAAAGAATATTTTGACTTTTCTATTTGATTCAAATACAGTCTCTGAAATTCTCAAAATAACCATTCGCTCCCATCCTGATTTTCTACTTTGGAGACCATCTACTACAAGTGCTTTCTCCACAAAATCAGCTCATCATCTCAACATTTTATCCTGTCCTTCACCCTCTCCTCTCCCAAATTCTCGTTGGAAAAAGCTCTGGAAACTCAATCTTAACCATCGTCTCAAGCTCTTCCTCTATAAAATGGTTTGGAATATTATTCCAACCAAAACAAGAATATCTCAATCTATGCCTTCCACCCACCTAGACACCAGTTGTTCCCTTTGCTCCAATCCTATAGATTCCCTATCTCATCTATTTTTTACTTGTCCCATTGCTCATGTTGTTTGGCGTCAATCTTTTTGGCATTTGAATTCTATTGCTTTGAATGTTTCTAACATGATAGATTGGCTATTGATCATTCTCAATCCTCACAACATGCTTGGAATCCCTCAGTCTGAGGCTCATATGTTTCAAATTTTTGCGGCTGTAGCTTGTAATTATATTTGGTTTGTCAGAAATAAAGCTCACCATGGTGATCTTATTCCTAACGCACTTGTCATTTCTGCTGCTATTAATAAGACTGTTCTGAAGCATCATTCTGGAAGGAGATCAAAATAGGCTATTATCAAGGAGGTTTGGAAGCGTCCCTCCTACCCTTATTTTATGATCAATTATGATACAACCATTAGAGCACAGGCAGCAGTCTGCAGAGATTCAAATGGTTCTATTATTAAGTGTACTTTCCTTATCAGTTCTTCTTGCTCTGCAATTTATGGTGAGGCTCTTGCTGCATTACTGGCTGTTGAATTGGCAATCTCTTTGCAAATATCTTCTTTTATCATAGAAGGTGACTCACTCAATGTCACATTTGCTCTACAACAGCCCGCTCTCACACAAGACTGGAGAATTTCCTCTATTATTTCTCATATTCATGCTATCATTCCTTCCACAACTAGTTGGACGACTAGTCATGTTAATCGAAGTGCAAATTTCTGTACCCATCATGTAACAAATTGGGCCGCAACCAGACTTCATTTTGCTGCATTCCCATCCTCTCCTCTTTGTCTAGCTCTTTTCCTCCATTTAATGGAAAAAATTTCCCCTTCACTTTTTATGTTCCCTAACTTAGTTTTCCTTTGTTCACTATGTACTCGCAACAAATAAAAATAATAATAATAAAAAGCAATAGTACTTTAAAATATGGTTATAAATCCTCTCTCTCTCTCTCTCTCTAACCCAATGTCCCAGACACTCTTGCCGTACAAATTGCATGACCCTGCCTTGCTGCATCAATTAGATAATAATAATGTAATGATGATAAATTAGTAGAGTTTCGAATTCACGATGGTCTATTTGGGTGAGAATAGAGAAGTACCCCACTTGATTATATTTAATTGCCTCTTCACAATTTTAATGAAATCAAAGTGTTTAAAATGACGCTCAATGCCATTTGTATGGTGCCAATCCCTTTGATTCATGACACCGTTATTAATAACATGTAATAAATTTCTTCTTAAAAGTGTGGTTCATTTATTTGACTTCTTTTTCTTTTTTTTGGGGGGTTTTTGAAAGAATATGAGAATAATATATAAGTTCTTATATTTGAAAATTTTCATATATATATATATTGGATAAATTTTTTCATATATTTTGAGATAACTGGAAAGGGAAAAAAAAAAGATTATTATTTATAGTCCAAGATTAATTTCTTTTTTTAATAATAAAAAAAAGAGGATAATTTTAAAATGGTAAATATGACGTTTAGGACAAGGATGACCTCAACCGACATAAAAAAAAATCCATATTCTCATCTCTCTATTCATCTCCCTAGTTGGGCATTTGTGGCTAAATTTGTAACCACAACAAGAATCAAATGTCATAAACCCTAGCGATTGTGCCAAACCCAAACCCAAACCCCTTCTCTGCTAAACCCCTCTCTCTCTCTCCCTCTCTCTCTCTCTCTCTCTCTCTCTCGTTGTGGGACTGCACCGAACAATTACCCAAATGGTAATACTTTCTATCCCTCTCTTTAAACGTTTTTTGTTTAAATGACTGAAGATTGTGACTTGGGTTTTTTGTTGGAACAAAGATTTGTTTTCTCGAGAATTTATTTGCATTATTTGTTGTGTTCTGTTTTTCTTGCATATGGAAGTGTCAAGTGGGTTCTGATGAAAAATGTGTAAACGTGCTAATTTTTAAAACTAGTTATGTTAAGTGTTTAATTATAGGACTGAAAAATGTTAAAAAAGGGTGCCAAAATCTTGTTTTTGCGCTTGTAGATTGCAATTAACTGCGTGTTGGTTTTGGGGATGGATTTGAAACTCTGTTTTTTTGGTCCAAATTTCTTTCTGTAGAACATGGTATGATTTTGTTACTGTCTGAAACTTTGCTAATGCTTTATATCCTTGCTGAACATTCATCCCTCTAGTTCCGAGCTGGGAAAATGGCAAAGATGAAGATTTGATCTTTGACCATACCCGATTTCTTGGACACTGACTAGTCTGTCACTGTGTGTGTGAGAGCGCGCGA
Organism: Alnus glutinosa; assembly: GCF_958979055.1. NCBI lineage: Eukaryota > Viridiplantae > Streptophyta > Magnoliopsida > Fagales > Betulaceae > Alnus > Alnus glutinosa. The sequence goes on along the minus strand of NC_084899.1, from coordinate 15,223,515 downwards.
TTAACATTGCCCATAAAATTGGGTATCTATTGGCAACATTCTCCTGTATTAAACAGTTCATATAGGGTTTCTTTGCACCCGATAACTGCGGGTTGAAGTGAATTTATTGAGCGTTGTTGAATTATGACATAGTAGATATGGTTTTGCCCATCTGTAAATCTGTGTGACTGCTCCAAGTATGGCTGGTAATTCTGTCTGCTTACTCATGGGATAAGGTTTCGTGGTTTTTTGGTTTCTTGCTCTTTTTATTATACTTTATACAACCCTAGCAACAAATGGACTTATATATGACTAATATTAATTATGTACAAGTGATCAACGAAGCGAGCATCTTGCATCAGATATGCTTTTTAGAAAATGGGGTCTGCTTCATGAGAGACTTCTACACTAGTCATATGAGCCAAACGTCAGCATGAATTCTACACTTATGTTTATACCAAGCTGAGGCTGAATCACCATATGGTTGCTTTGATTGGGTTCATGAACTTTTGGTGTCTAAATTTACAGGACATAACCTAAGGCTGAAAATTGACCTGATGATTTGTGATCAGTTAACGCAGCTCCTTTGTTGAACAAATTCAGATCTTTTCCCCTAGCCAAAGTGAGTTCAAGAGTAAGTTTTAGGCACAATTGCTCTGACATTCAAGTTTACGCGGACATCAGGTTTATTGTACTGCAGCTTGCAGCTGTTATCCATGACCATTGAGGAACTCTCTTGTTGATTAAGAATGTAGATGTTGGTGTTATTGAAGAATTGTGTAGTTAACTGGTATATGTTGTGGGTACCAATTGGCACTGCTAATGATTTGATATGGATATGAAAATTTAATTGGGTTAATGATCAAGCCAAAAACATAAATCCATCTCAAACAGGGCCAGTTGAGCTATGAAACCAGGTTGTAGCCTTGAGTAGCCCAATAGTTCGCTCAGTTTGGCCCTTCTGTAAACTTATTTGTAATGAGCTTATTGATAGGCAAACTTATGATAAAGTAAGAATTTTAAATACCTGATCAACAGGATCCTTAATGACTAATTTGAGGGAGCTGTTAACTCAGACAAGGTTTGGGTTGGATGCCTCTATGTAATAATTAGAAAAAGACAGTGTACTTAATTTGTTGCTCATTTGCAACTCGTATTATTTCTTTCATATGGTTGAGCCAGGTAGAATGTGCTCTCTTAGTATCTCACCTCAAATTGGAATTTTGAGCTGCACTGTCATGACTTTGCCATCTTTAAGACAAGACGGTATACCCGATCCTTCTTGAACTTCATATGATCATTACCAAAAATGAATTTACTTGGATCGGACATCCTCAGTGATGACCCTTCTTCACTGTTTCAGAATAATTTTTCTCACAGCAATTTTTTTTTTTTTTAAAAAAAAGGATGTATAGAATAACAAGTAGTAATGGTCTAATTAAATTTGCTACTATGCACATTTGCCTATTTTGAATGGTTTGCCTTTACTCATTGGTTAATTTACCTTTTTCTGTGCACTTTATTTTGCAGATAAGATTGTAACTAATTTTGAGCCAATACGTTTATTTATTAGTGGGTAACGTTTTACAAATGGCTATAGTAGAATCCATACTTGATATCTCGGTGCAAGATCCACCAGAGGAGGAGTTCTGTTCTGCTGATTTGACTTGGACCAAGTTTCGTACTTCTGAACGTGAAGATGATGTTGCCCTCATTCCTTATGAACGTGTTGATGCATTTATAATTGGTGAATGCTCTAACGTGGAATTCCCAACTCGGTTCCATATTGAAAGGGGAAGAAAACGATCTTTGGGAAGCTTGAAGGAGTACAAGAATGATGAATATTTGGAATATAGAATGTAAGTTTATGGTGTGCTTTGTAAACTTCATGTCCTTTTTGCTCTTTTAATTATTTATTTTTTCGGTTAAAGGTAGAATTCCTTTCTTGCCATGTCATATACGCTGTATAACACAGTCCTGACAAGATACTTCTTTTGATGGTTTAAAGCCATCAAAAGTATGTGTGATCTTTGGATCTGCCATTCAGATGTTGATGTGATTCTAAGAAACTTTCCTTCTGTTGGGTGGGTCTAAAAGACGTAGAAACAGGTCCAAATTTTGATTTTTAATTTTCCAAAGTTTGGACCTGATTAAGTTGGGTGGTATAAAAGACGTAGAAGCGACTTCAACAACCTTGTGTTTTGGTTTCTTTCTCTTTTGAGACCTTGTTATGGATACCTCCTATATACATACATACATACATACATGTGTGTGTTCTAAAATTATGAAGCTTGAGCCATAACAGGTTCTAGATGGAAAAAAAAATGATAGAAAGCCAAGGTTCTTAATTGACACAAAGCTTCAGAAGTTTCTTATGTTGATTTTCTTATTTGGATTCTTGAAGGTATTGGTGTTCATTTGGTCCTGAAAATTATGGCGAAGGTGGGGGTGTATTGCCTAGTCGAAGATATCGACTTAACACCCGCAATCGTGCTGCTAGACCTCAATCCATGCGAGGCTGCACTTGCCATTTTGTGGTGAAGCGCCTGTATGCTCGTCCATCACTTGCACTTATTATATACAATTATAGTGTCAGGCGCCATGTAAACAAGTCTGGCTTTGTCTGCCATGGCCCACTTGACAGAGATGCCATTGGCCCTGGTGCCAAGAAAATTCCTTATATCTGTAACGAGATTCAACAGCAGACAATGTCTATGATCTATCTGGGCATTCCTGAAGAGAATGTGTTAGAGAAACACATAGAAGGGATTCAGCGATACTGCAGTTCAAATGCAAAAGTTAATAGCCTTGCTTCCCAGTATGTCCACAAACTTGGAATGATTATAAAACGATCTACCCATGAGTTGGATCTAGATGATCAAGCTAGCATCCGGATGTGGGTTGAACGCAATAAAAAATCGATATTCTTTTATCAGGATACTTCAGAAGCAGATCCTTTCATTTTGGGGATTCAAACGGAATGGCAATTGCAACAAATGATTCGTTTTGGCCATCGCAGTCTTATTGCTGCTGATTCAACGTTTGGCATAAAGAGAATTAAGGTATTTCATTCATTGATCATCATTTATCCTAGCTTTAAAAATGTTAGTCGAGAGGATATTTATATCATTATTTGTTGAATTGCAGTACCCCTTGTGCACGCTTCTTGTATTTGATTCAAGGCAGCATGCCCTTCCTGTTGCATGGGTAATCACCCGCAGCTTTGCAAAGCCGGATGTGTCTAAATGGATGAAAGCTCTACAAGATCGAGCCCGTAGTGTCGAGCCTGGATGGAAGGTCAGTGGGTTTTTGATTGATGATGCAGCGGCTGAAACGGATCCCATAAGGTAGGATTCACTTGCTCTAACTTTCTGTTTTGAAACAAAAATAGCTAACCTTGGAATAGAATAATTTATAGATAGTGTTGATGTTTTTTTTTTCAGGGAAATATTTTGCTGTCCTGTACTTTTTTCCCTCTGGCGTGTTCGTAGATCATGGCTAAGGAATATTGTTAGGAAATGCAATAACATTGAAGTTCAGCGTGAAATATTTAACCGGCTGGGGAAGATAATGTATAGCATTTGGGATGGAGTTGATACTCTCGTCGCCTTGGAGGAACTAGCCCAGGATTTCGTTGATCAAACTACTTTTATGGAATATTTCAAGGCCTCTTGGGTGCCTAAGATTGGTTCGATTTCTCTCTGTAGTACACTCATAAATGCACATGCTAAGACATGCACACACCCATACAAGACATACTGTGTGAAGTTGCCTTGAATTTTTTGCATCTAACATTTGCTTGCTCTTCATCTAACAGAAATGTGGCTTTCAACAATCGGAACTCTTCCACTTGCTAGCCAGGAGGCATCTGGTGCCATAGAAGCCTATCATGTGAAGCTTAAAGCCAAACTGTTTGATGATTCGCATCTTGGTGCACTGCAGAGAGTTGACTGGCTAGTGCACAAGCTGACTACTGAACTGCATTCAAGCTACTGGCTTGACCGCTATGCAGATGAAAGTGATTCTTTTCAAAATGTAAAGGAGGATTATATTGCTTCTACATCATGGCACAGGGCACTACAGATTCCTGATTCTGCCGTTACCTTGGATAATCAGGACCAGCTCTTTGCCAAGGTTTTAAGCCAAAGAGACAGCAACCTCACACGTCTAGTGTGGAATCCTGGATCTGAATTTGCATTCTGTGATTGTGCATGGTCAATGCAAGGAAACCTGTGCAAGCATGTAATCAAGGTCAATATGATATGTGAAAACCATAAAAGTTATCAACCTTCAATGTCTTATCAGTCATATAAAGAGATCATGATGAACCTTTGGAAAAAACCAATGGATGATTCAGTTTCACTAGATCTGTCGATGGCCTGGACTCACCACATGCTTGATCAAATTCAGAAACTTGTTGAACTGACAAGTACTAGCGACATTGGCACTGTGGTAAATAATCTGCCGTTGAAATGGGTTACGAAGAAAGTCAGAACATATGTTGGCAAGCCCTCATCCACTTTGCCTCTTCCATCTAGTTCCAAGGGTATGAAGACAGCTGCTGTACGGAAGAAGAATCGGAAGCGGAAAAGATTGTCACGGTTAAGGTAGTCACAAGAGTGGATGTATACAGTGTCTTCTGGGATACTTCTACCGGAGCAAACAAGATTTAACTTCACAATTGTCTTCGTTTTCAAATTGTTCCGAGTACCGACTCCATTGCTGGTGGAGTTGAATTCTTCTAGCATCACAACCAAGGATGATAAAAACTCTGCCATCATCGAAGGCGATGAATTCACTGGCATCATGAAAGATGACATGGAGAAAAATCAAGGATTAATATAATTTTACGAGAGTTGCACATCCTTAATTGAGAAAATTTCGAGGACACCTTTCTAAAGAAGACAGATTTGCTTTGGACTTGGTAGGTATTATTCATCGCATTTGAACATCTCTTTTCTTGAGTCACATTCATCAAGCCCTATGCATTGTAATTACAGTTTTGTTCTTTTTTTCCTTGGATGCCTTTAAGCACATGTATGCTCCGAGGGAAGATGTTGAAAATCCATATTAACACAGATGAATTTATGATCTTAATTCGTTTTATGTAGATTTGCATAAGAGAAACATGTATATTGATTAATTATTAACATGATTATTTGAATTACATAGTATCTTGCATGCAGATTAGCACTGAGTGAACTCTTGAGTTGGCAGGGTTAAAACAAGCATGTTGGACTTTACTTGGAAGGTGAAAATTGAATGTGGAGAAATTCCACCAAAGCTGGACTTTGATGCATATCGCTCTTGACTGATTCAGTAAATACTAGATGAGGAATGAGGGTCCCTGTACTTAGAAGCCCGAATTGCTAGCAATTAAGATAGCCTCCATAGAGGCAGGTAAATCCCGCAACCCCCCTCTCTATGAGCTGCCCGGATTGCTAAGTCCAGGGCATCCCCGATCCCTAGTTGTTGAGAGGTCTCATGAACAATTTCAGCCAGTCAGTTTCATTCTGTGTATTTTTGGACTTTTTTTTTTTTTTGAAGGGAAATACTTTCATTAAGAATCAGAATCAGTACAGACTATGCTCCAAATTTCTTTAGAACACACATCCACCCACACGTGGTGACCAGAATGGGAAACAGCTAATTTCGCCAGCTTATGAGCAGTCTTGTTTCCATCACGACGCACATGATTTACACTCCAAGAACTGAAAGACTCTAAGAGAAGTCGACAGTCCAAAAGCACGCCCTCAAGGCTACCCTTACAAGCTTCTGAACTCCCTAAACCCAACACAACTTCTCTAGCATCACCCTCAAGCACAATAGAAGAAAAACCCATATCCTGGCCAAACTTTAAAGCCTTTCGAGCTCCAAGGGATTCAGCCACAGAAGGATCCATTACATAGGGCAAATAAGAACACAAAGCTGCCTTCACAGACCATGTAGCATCCCTAGCCACCACCCCTACTCCCATCATCTTCTTCCGAGCTAATTACAAAGGTGTACGAAAATGCTAAGATGAATGGATGCCATGCTGCTTTGCTTATTATTTGATGTCCACATTATTTATTTATTTTGTGCTTAAAATGCAAAAGCTTTCAATACATATAATCTGGTGAATTGAGCAAATGGAACCCAGACTCGAGTCATCATGTTCATACGTTTTTTTAACTACCGTTTAGCACGTACTTTGTAAATCTATTTAGTTTTTGCTTTTAGAAAAGGGATTAATGCAAGTTCTTGTGATGGGCTAAATTACAAATTGCTCCTTACGATATAAAAAATAACTCAAAAGTTTTTGGAGTAAGCCAAAATAACAATTTAGTGCCTTTAGTGAAATTCCGTTAAAACAATTACGGATTCTGTTAGAGTGCTACGACAATACTAATAGACTGATGACACGTGTCACTCTTAATAAAAAAAAAATTAACAAATATATAAAACCTAAAAATTTAAAAATTACTTTTTTTAAAATAATAATAATAATAATAATAAAGAAAGGGGATGGCATGCGAGCCACCTCCAAAGGTGACTAGGGTTGGCTCACGAGCTACCCAAGAGGTGGGGATGGCCCCCTCTAGGCTCTAGGTGTACCCTTTTTTCTTTTTCTTTTTCTTTTTTTTCTTTTTATTAAAAAAGAAAAAAGAAGTTTTATATATATATATTTAAAAAATAGTGACATGTGTCATCATTCTATTGGTAATGACGTGACACACTAATGGAATTCATCAAGTATTTTGACGAAATTTGACTGCATGGACTAAATTGTTATTTTGATCTACCCTGAGGGCTTTCAAATTATCTTTTGTACCACAGAAAGCGCTTGTAATCTAGCCCAACTACATGGACTGATTTTGTATTTATCCCTTTAAAAAATAACGGTTTGTTTATCGTATGTAGATGTATATGACTTTGGAAAATTTTCATTTATCCATTTTCCCCGCAGGGAAATAATCAAATAATTTTTATATTTTATTTAGGGTCCGTTACATGGACTGATTTTGTATTTATCCCTTTAGAAAATAACGGTTTGTTTATCGTAGATGTATATGACTTTGGAAAATTTTCATCTATCCATTTTCCCCGCAGGGAAATAATCAAATAATTTTTATATTTTATTTAGGGTCTGTTTCAATTTGCTCAATTGCTTGTGATTTGAAAATACTGATTTTTCTACGATTGCAAACCGCAATTTTTTTTTTTTTAAAAAAAAAATACACGCTCCTAAAACGATATACTTTCCATGATTTTGTTTAAAATTGCATTTTAACCTAGAAAATCCAAAGCCAAACGAATTCTTATTTTCTAAGCAGAGTTTTTTTTTAGCAAATAATCCCGTGTCATTTGGGTAACTGGTTCTCATTCCCTGATCCAAATTGGTTCTGTTTTCACAAGAAAGATACCAAGTACAAAATTTGATTCCCAAGTGGGGCCAAAGTTATAGGTCACCACAGAAATTCAATGCCGAAAACAGAGCATGAAGAGCAGAGTTTGCCAATAGGAGTGAGGCAATCTCACCTTATCCACACTCCCACCACAATCTAGTATTACATTCATTATCACAACACTCCTTATCAAATATCCATAATCCTAAAAAAAACCTCATTACAAAGAAATCTGAATATTGCTTTCCTCTTCTAATCAGAGTTGCAGTACCAATGGCAGCCATGAACTCTAGTGTTTTGGCATGTAACTATGCCATCTCAGGGGCTGGATCGTCCGATATTAATGCAAAGCTTGCTTCCATGCCTTCTGTTGCATCCCCAATTGTGCCTGGTCGCAAGTTGCCTGTGATAAGGGCCCAACAGGCCAGAGAATCAAAAGGGAATGAAGGAAGAAGGGCTGCTCTGCTTTGCCTAACAGCCACCCTTTTCACAACTGCTGCTGCTGCTGCCTCCAATTCCTCTGCCAATGCTGGGGTTATCGAAGAATACCTTGAGAAGAGCAAAGCTAACAAGGTTTGCCATGTTGCTTGGTTATGTAGTTAATGCTAGTTATATTGGTTACAGTTTAAAGCATCTGCTGCACATTGTTACATGTTACAGAGGAAGTGTATTGTTGATCCATAATTTGTTGTTTTATGCATTACTAACTGCTTGTCATCTTTGGTTTCTAAACTGAGACTTAGGTCCATCTGTATTTGCCATTTCAAGACGTAATTTTTAAACACACAATTAAGTCCTGCCTTTTTAAAAGCACACCCCCAAACAATACATTTTCATTGATTTGATTTAGAATCGTACTTTTGGTCTGCAAAATCGCATTCAACTAAGCTTGAATGTTGTAATAGGAACTGAATGACAAGAAGAGGTTGGCCACAAGTGGTGCAAACTTTGCAAGGGCTTACACAGTTCAATTCGGCACATGTAAGTTCCCTGAGAACTTCACAGGCTGCCAAGATCTTGCCAAGCAAAAGGTTTGACTTTTAATTGAATGGGAATCGTTTATTTCTTGGTTTTGTTTTTACATTGGTTCTTCTCTGACTGGCTCTCCTTGATTGGTTTTGGGTTGATGCAGAAAGTGCCATTTCTTTCTGACGATTTGCAGTTGGAATGCGAAGGGAAGGACAAATACAAGTGTGGTTCCAATGTTTTCTGGAAATGGTAAAAAGGGCAGTCTTTTACCCCTTTGGTAGTAATTTCCCCCCCACCAATGTACCTAAATTTCTATTGAAGAAACTCTACATCAGTATGTTTTGCAATCTTCTCTCTCAAATTCAGCTTTGTTTCTAAATACCCAATGTTTGTTTCATAGACTGGACAAAAAAAACTGTAGTGAGAGTTTCGTTTCCAGAATTTCATGCCTAACTGTGTTCTTTACCAAATCCAAGGGCCTGTGGTAATATTCCAGTTTTTGGGAGAGAATTATTAGGGCTAGGGTTAATCCATATGGAACTTTTCAAACAAATTACACATGAAAGCAAGTTAACCTCTGCAACAGAATCACAAGTCCTATATGAAAATTTTCACCAAGTTGAAACTAATTTCTGATTAAATTTTTCTAGAGGAAATATTCTTTTTTAAAATAGCTACAAGCATGAGGCTGTATATAAGAGATAGAGAGGGAGCCAGGGAGGTAGAGGAGCCAAAAGCTATGGATGAAAAGTAATCAAACCAACAGAAAATGGAAAAGTCGAATTGATAATTAGGTCACTTGACAATTAAATCATCAGGTAAGCTGTACGATTTGTGAGTATGCAGATAATATACATGAGAAATGCTATATACCACATTTTTATCTCATAATTATTCCACAATGTTGATGTGACAGTCTCAATCAAGAGTGTTAATTGAGACTACTACTTCAACATTGTGGGATTAAAAATGTGGTTTCTAGCATTACTCAATATGCACATAACATATATTATAAGGTAATGCTACTTTTTACACTCATATTATACCGACTGATGTGACGTATTTTAAATGGTTTATCATGTTAGCCACATAAAAAGACAAATAGAAAGCTACTTAAAATACGCGTGTAACATCAACCGGTGTGACATGAGTGTAAATAGTTGCATTTAATGTGAACCCAATAGTAACAGAGTAGGTTCGTAAAGGGAACATAGACCTTTAGATTTGTAAGGGAACTTAGACCTTTAAATTCATTAAGGTAACCTAGACCTTTTGACAAACACAAGATTTGAAAATAATGATTGACTTCAACATACTTCTTCATTGATAGGTTGTCCTTTTTTTTTTTTTTTTTTTGAAGGGTTTTTTGAAGGGGATAGGTTGTCCTTTAAATAGAAGAACAGTTGCATAGAAGAAAGAAATAAGAATTAAACTATTAATCTAAATTATCTAAGTGATCGACTAGAATTAAGACTAACTCTATTAAGAAAATAACTAGAACTACGACTCTATTAAGATTCTAAATCAATTTGGAATCGAAGATCTAACTTCTTATTGGACTCTAACACGACACTGTTTTATGATTACATCAGCTAATCTCTTTAGTGTATGCTAATGTATGTTGGTAGTGTAAACAAAATTTAAGAAGCCCACTACACTACTTTTATGTGCAGAAGAAGTGTATGTTTTCATAATCAACTAAAAGCAAACAAATCCTCACCCTTTTTGCTGCTCCAGTGCTCCTCCCTGTATTGTGTTCATCTTCATTCTCCTGATAGCCAGACTTTAGTGGAGGTTCTAATTTATGTGTTCCTTTTGTCAAGGAGCTCATGTAAATCTCTGTTTTTCTTAAGTCATTAGTTTTTTCACCTCACAACTCCCATTATTTAACAACTGCTATATTAAATAAGGAAATTATGTTACAACCCTCTTGGGCTTTTTTGATTTGATGAAATTGAGACCCATGCTTTGACTATTTGTAAATCGAGACATCCGTTAGTACGTATTTTTGGTCTAACAGATAACAGAAATAATATGAAAATACAATAATACCTCTCAGATTAAAAATTGAAGAAAAAAAAAGAAGAAGATAAAAGGCTGGTCAGACTTTAGAAAGTAACCAGAAGCAGATAAAAAATGTCACCTTTCAAATTTTAACATGAGCTTCTCATCAATGAAATGAATTTCAAGTTCTATATGTATTACATTTCACCTATGTATCTCTATACATGTTCAGCCTACCTCTCTCTCCCTCTCTCTCTCTCTCTCTCAAGGTTGAATGTGTAACATCTGTGATTAACTGAAACAAAACATTTATGGAAATCATCAGAAAAACCTGTCAGGACAAGCCAGTTCCAACTTCACAAGAAAGCTGCTTTGATGTCAAAAGGCCGATATCTGACCTGCAGTTCCCTTTAAGCTCATAGGTACACCAGCTTGACATCTCACTCACCCATGTGAAGGAAACAAATTCATATGAACTGCCAACAATCTGATCACTGATTCAAATCTCTCATAACATGACTGCTGCGAAGTAGATCAAGTGAACCTTTGAAAATTCAAGCCTAACTTTTCTCAATATACAAAATCTGGAACTTTCCAAAGAAGTTATGAGCTGTGTGAACACCAGGACGGAGAGCCATTGTTCTGCAAGTGTGGACATGGCATTGGAAGCACCTGACTGGAAAATCCTGAAACAAATTCACACTTCCATGTCATGGATGGAGCTAAGCCAAGAAGTGTAACATTTTTAAAGCATATCTCTTCAAATATTGCATCCTCAATGCCCTCCAGTATGGGTCCTTTTGTTGAATTTAAACTGATCACATTACTTATAGAAATACCCTTCACTTTTGGAACAGCTTTGGGATCCCATCCTTCATCAGGGTGGTCATTAGAGCCTCTACTGAACCTTATGGGTATCTTGACTCTCTCCATGGTTATGTTACTAAAACTGATGTTTGCTATATATCCCCCTCTACCTTTATCTGATTTTATACGCACCCCAGATGCTGAATCCCAAACATGCAAATCCTCAACAGTTACATTTGAAATTCCACCAGACATCTCGCTACCAATTCCGACCCCAGAACAGGTCGGCGTAGTGCCGGAAACTCTCCTGACAATAATGTTGGAGCTCGGCCGGGACATGGCGATACCATATTGATCCCAACCACTCTTTACTGCCACAAGATCATCACCGCTCTCAATATAACAGTCTTCAATACATACATTGGTGCTTGAGTCTGCACCATTGAATCAGAAGTTAAAGCTCAAGATCAGTATGTTTTACTCTCTTTTTTCTCTAATAGGACTGGTCGATAAGAAACTTATAGCAATGCAGAGTACAAAGATTGCAAGAATAGAAATGACCCAACATACCTGGATCTATACCATCTGTATTTGGTGCGTTGAGAGGAGCCAAGATTGTCATGTCTTTGATAACAACATTACTGATCGAACAAATACACAGAAAATGGTTAGTACATCTAAAGCATAACATGTCAAAGTAGCGGGGCAGAAAAACCAAATGAATTCTCTATAATTCATGTGAGATTATAATATATCGGCGTTGGATGTTACCAACCAATCAGCAGCATCTCCAGGGGCGGAATCGAGATTTTTTTGTGTGGGGGGTTCAAACCTACGTAAATAAATAAGCACATAGATACAGATAGTTGTACATGACTGTGTGCACGTTTATGTAAAATAAAAACAGATTAGTCTAAAATTTAATTTCATACCAGTCATAACTATATACAAAAATTACATGTTTATAAAATCATCTTAAAAAGAACTTTCCTTTCGAATACAAAATTTTTCTAGTTTGCTATAAACATGTACAAAAAATAAAATCCATGTTTAAAATAAAAATAAATAGAACAAAAGATTTTACGTAGAAGTAGACCAGTCATATGGGGGGTGAAAAATTAAACATTTGTCGGGGTCACACATAAAAAGTAGTATTTTTATAGGAGTTTAAAAAAAAAAAAAATTGAGGTTGAAACACCCAGAGGACCAATATAAGTCCACCCCTGAGCTGCTTTTGTGCTGAACAAAATTATCATGTACAGAAGAAATAAAAACAGCAGGATATGAATAACTGGGGACAGGGGACACTGAACCTGCAGTAAACAGGATGAATGGTCCAAAAGGGAGAATTGAGGAAAGTGAGATTTGAGATGAGAATGTTGTGGGAGTTCATTATCTCAACTAGGTGGCCTCTGGTATGCTCCAATGTTCTGTTCCACCAAAGGTCCCACCACATCCTCCCTTGGCCGTCGATTGTTCCCTTTTGTCCTGCAAGACAAAATAAGTGATCAAACACACTTCAATTAAGATACACTACAGAATTTTTGGTGGAATGGAAGATAATGGCACAGCAACAATTTGAAGTAAACCAAATTATACAAACTGCAACCATGACAAATTTCAATAAATTTAAAAAATATATAATCAATGCTATATATATATAACACTCTTCAGTTCTCTAAACAAATAATTTATATAACCCTGATATCATATCCCTGAAAGTTCTGCTGTTTCCACTAGTATTCATGATTCATTAAATATTATTATAGAGAAGTGTTATTGATTAGCTGTTTCTGTGAAAGTTATGATACATATTATGCTGTCCAAACAAATGATTAATTAAATATAACATAATTTGCTTGATAAATCCACCTTGTTAAAAGATGACTTATTTTGTTCAACACAATACTCAAAATAAGTCCTATTTTTTGCCCCATGTATATATAAAATGAAATTATTTTCAGAAAATGTGCCATTTCATTTTTATATTACACACTTTAGTAATGGCACTAGAATAAAATAAAAAAATATATAAAATAAAAATTGAATAAAAAGGGGGAGGGGGGGGGGGGGGGGGGGGGGGGGTACGGTACCTGTAATTACAACATTAGTGAGACCATCTCCATGTATAAGGCTTATGTGTCTTCCTCCTAATCTCTCTCTTCCTCTTCCATAAGAAGGCAATGGCTCTATTATAGGCCATTCTTCCGGATCCTATAAATGAAAAAATACAACAGAAATTGGGAGAAAAAAAAAAGATGATTTAGCAACTTGCTAAAATATTATAAGAAATATGACCACCACTTTTCGTGTATAACTTTAAGGACACCAGAAAGAAAGCAAACATGGCAGCCCATTCTCTAGAGAAGGCGGCGATCCAACAATCTTTGGAGCAAATATGGATGAAAAATTATCTTGTTTTTATTCATGATATGGTAACTGATGAGAGTACTGTGTTACTGTCATTTTAATGAAAGCTTCAAATTTTACCAAAAATAAAAAATAAAAAATTAAGCTCACATTACACACATATGATAAAGAGAAATGTTTTTTTTACATTTTAGTGTTCATCTCACTTATATTTCTACTGAGTTGGCATGCTCCATCCGTTACTAGTATTTTTTATACTTTTTAATTAAAGGTGAATGAAACATATGCCTCTCAACTCAATGAAAATGTACGCGAGATGAACAACAAAATTCATAAAAATAAGAATAAATGGACAAGGATCCTCTCTAGTTCATTTGAACTGGAAAGAAGCTAGTTAGTATAAAAATAAGAACAAAATTATCTTTTTATATTTTTTTAAACAATTTTACCCTTTTTACTTAAATTAACTTGCTCCTTTCCGGTTCAAATGAACTAGAGAGATGATCTATATGCGTCCCAAATTCACAACTATCCCACTAAATTCGTCTCTCTCTCACACACACCTTGGCGCTTGTTTGGCAAATGGTTGTAATTGTGGAATATTTATTTGAATAGTAGTAAAAAATGATTGATATGATATAAAGTATAAAAAAGTTTAGAATTGTTTTATAAAAAAGTGAAAAAGTTTTGTTTTGTAGTGAATTTTTTTTTTTTGAATAATAATAAAAAAATTATTGATGTGATATAAAAAGTGAAAAAATAAAAATAAAAATGAGAATATTTTTTATTTGACTTTTTTGAGAAAAGTAAAAAAAATAATAAGGGAGAGAATTGTTTGCCAAACAACCTCTTAAGACACCAGTAAAGTCAAGAACAAGAAACACATTAAAAGTAAATCGTATAATTTAATCAAAAATGGAGCCACCGAGATCTTAGGCAAAACAATAAAAGTAATTTTCGGTGGGTCCCTTTAGTCGCACATTTCAACTTTCCCACACCGCTTCTTGCCTTCTTCCATAGAAAAACACGTTGCGCCGGCCATGACTCATGAGCACGACAACCATGACAGTATTTCCTTACTCCTCACCCTTCTCAATCCAAAGTTACCCCCAATCGCGGTAAAAACAATTATTATACACTAATTCCCATTTGTAACGAACTTTGAAATAATATAAGTAATACAAGATTTTTAATTATTATTTAATTAATATTTATTATCATATTTAATGATTATTATAATAATGAATGCTTATATTATAAAATTACAACTATTTCCATTCCATGTAATGAATATTGATAATGATAAGCAGAACTACTCCAGTCTCCAGATAATACTAATTATACCTTAAAAGCTATTCATAGCCCTTTCAAAAAAAAAAAAAAAAAAAAAAGCTATTCATAGTATTAATAAATAAATAAATAAAATTCAAATAGAGTATTTAGGGTTTTTTCATACGTGCCTGGGAACCGAGAATTACAGCGCCCTCTTCGAGAAAGAGGGTGAAATTACTGGTGAGGTTAAAGCTGCCTGTGAGCCACCTCCCCCTGGGCACGTTCAGCTGGGATCCACCTTTCTCGCCGAAAACCTGCATGTGCCGTACCGCCTTCCGAAACGTTTCGGTGTTTGACGTTTTCCCGTCGCCAACTCCTCCGAACTCCGTGATAGACATCACCACCTTTCTCATCGGCACGGCCCCGAAAAACCCGGCGCAGGTCTTCGGCTCATACGCCACGTCACCGGGGCCGGTCGACCCGGATATCAACCACGCCCGGAAAACGGGTCTGTTTGAGAATTGGACGACGGACAGGATCGCCAGGAGCGCGAATAACAGAATCAGAGGCGCCCATGAAGGTCTGATAACGTTACCCGTGAGTACACCCCAGAACGATTTTGCCGGGTTCATTTTTCGCATGCACCACCAGAACTGTAGAATTCAACAAAAAAACCGTTTATTGGTAGTGAATGGAACAGTGCCTCGTATGCAACGGAGAGGTGGTGAAGGTGGAGATGGAAGAAGGAGATCAAGGGGCGGTGCGCATTGCGCGTGGCACCGTATTGTACTGTGGGGTCGGGTTCTGAAAGTTCAACAGGAGCGCCATTCGATTTGTCCGGTGTGGACGGGGTTCATGACCACGTGCGGACAAGACCATTTCTTATGGAGAGCTGGCCGCTAGGATTCGGAAAGGTTTGGTTTTGTTACACCGTGGCGGAATATGAGTGGGTGATTGGGATAAGAGGGTGTTGTGGGATGTGGTTGACTTTCTTGGGCGAAGGTGGAGAGTAAAGAACAACCGCTCTTCACGGGGGACTTTTGGGAATCGACTAATTTTTAAAAGGAGGGTTTTGATAAGACGTGCGTGGTGGTGGATGGTTTAGCTGTAGTGAATGAATGACGCGTGGTGTTTCAACATACCTAAAAGGGCATTTCTCCAAGTGGGAGTTATCATTCTCTCGATTATAAAATAGTATATATATATATTTTTAGGGAATAGTATATTTTATTTTGAGATATGGTATTTGTATAACTTTTTTTTTTTTTTTTTTTTGAATTAATGACATATTTGATACCTATAGTTTAAAAACTTTATTTTTTGGTACCTCAGTTTCAATTCGTATAACAAATAGTACATGGGTTTTGGGAAAAGATGGACTTAGTATCTCTGTCTATTTTTTCCTCTAATATTTAACGGCATACCATGTGTCAACTCCTGAAGGTTGACATGTTGCACAATATAAAATAATAATAATAATAAAATAGAAAATAAAGAAAAAAATATTTTAAAAAATTAATTAAAAAAACATAAAAAAAAAAAAAATATAAAAACATAAAAAAAATAAAAAAAAAAAAAAAAAAAAAAAAAAAAAAAAAAGGTGGCTCAGCCAACCCTTTGGCCACCTAGGGCTGGCTGAACAACCCCCATCCAAAACTGGGATTAACACGTGACAAACCGTTAAATATTGGACGAAAAAAAATAGACGGAGGTACCAAGTCCCTTTTTTTCCAAATCCCAGGTACCATGCGAATTGAAACTGGAGTACCAAAAAATAAAGTTTTTTAACCACATGTAACAAATATGTCTTTTACCTTTTTTTTTTTTTCTTTTTTTTTTTTTCTTAGAAGATCAGATTTCATTCATAAAACCAAAAGAGCAAAAATGCTCTTCAGAAACAGAGTCCTAGACTCAGAGGATACAATTTCCCGGATACACGCCGGGAAACAAGCTAGCCATACACCTATAATTCCTCCATAACATTCTCCATGCCGAAAGTTTACAAAATCCGTTTTGGCCACAATACTCGGGATAAATCTGCTCATGTATGACCATGTCTTCCGCAATTATGCCCGATCTTTCCTAGAAAGTTAGAGCAGCTTCCTTTTCCACTTATAACCGTTTTGCCAAGGCAGCCCCCAAACCTGATCACCAGAGTTTGTGGGTGTCTCTATAACCTTTTGATGGTCGCGATTGATGCCAAACTGGTACAAAACCACCAAGGAAATGCTCCTTCGCGGGCCACCATAGATCGATGGACTATGCCAACCTCGCAAATCTAAAGCAAGATGGCCACCACAATCTCCTTCTACCTTTGCGACCCCACTTTGATTATCTCCCCCACCATGAAGAAATAGCAGATCCAAAAAAGGATTGATGCCAACACCCGGTGGACAAAACCTGGGATTACACCACACTGGAAACAAAAAGGATTTTCACCTAGGACTATGAAAACATTCATCCCAGATTGGTTTCCATTCCCAGATCTAGTTGGACTTTAAAGCAATCTTACACACAATACGATTTGCAATGAAAAAATAAACTCCAAAAACGAAAAACCACAACAAAGACAGAGAACTACTCCTCAATCCCAGAACAGGACGAGAAAAAAACTAGAGCCTGTTTGGTTGCTGTTTCGGAAACAGGTTTTCTGTTTTCAAAACAACAAAACACGTTTCAAATGCGATTAGGCCGTTTGGGTAAATGTTTTGAAAACAAAAACAAGTGAAAACAAAAACCAGGAAAAATACAAAATATGGAAACATCTTTAAAATGTTTTCAAAAACGGTTTTCTATTATCTTAAGAAAACACGGGGAACACAACAACCAACTTAAGTGCACAGTAAATAATACAATCTCAGATCATGGGTTCGAAACTTCAAAGGTATTTTTCATCCTTCTCTGAAAGCCCAACCCCAAGCTCAGAGACCAGTACTGTTTCACTTGTTCACACATTCCTATAATCTAAAAAGCCCCCTAAAATGCAAACGGTTTTCCGAGAATTTTGAAGCTACGATGGTATGGATTCAACAACAATA
Source organism: Alnus glutinosa (assembly GCF_958979055.1). Classification (NCBI taxonomy): domain Eukaryota; kingdom Viridiplantae; phylum Streptophyta; class Magnoliopsida; order Fagales; family Betulaceae; genus Alnus; species Alnus glutinosa. The sequence goes on along the minus strand of NC_084899.1, from coordinate 15,205,688 downwards.
GCAACTCTCTCTGCGAAACCATTCCACCGTCGTTGCCTCTGATGCTCAGGTACTTTCCGACCTCCACTCCTTTCCTCCTCTGTCATCTCCACTCAGACAAATCACTCCATGTGTCTCGTCTCCTCCACTGGAAACGCTAAGATGAATAGAAGTTGACCCGACCCGAACTGGTTGATCGGATCTCTCTCCTTGTCGTCCTCCGATGGTTCGATGCCCTCGGCGACCTTACCTTCGAGTTCTCGGACGTGTTATTGGAACGAATTGGTCGATCTCTGTAGAAACAATTACTTGGCATTTGTTGTTTGGGATGAGCTTGTTAGAGTTTATGCGTGATAAAAAATTTATTGACTTTTAATTTAAACCAAGTGTGTGTATTCGTGTGCAAACAAATATCTTAAATGCAGAATTTAAATGAGACAAGATATTTGTTACGAAGTGGAAACTCTATGAAGAGAAAAAATCACTCTGGGGCAGCCAAACCCAGGAAATCCACTATTCAAAAACAAAAGTAGTTACAAGACACTCGTACTCACATAACCCTATGCAGTAGTCATACCTTTAACTCTGAAGTGTAACCCAACACGAACGCTTCCCAACCAGATCTTCCACTTGAAGGGGTTTTTGATGGATTCCTTTACCTTAGGGTTAACCCCTAAGATAGACTTCACACAAACACTTGAGCACACACTGGCACCGGCTTGAGAGCTAGTGGATCTTCGATTCTCCCTAAACACCCTCTCAAAGCACTATGGAATTCACTATCAAATTTTGTACAAAACACTAACCTAGAGCCCCCTATTTATAGGTTTAAAGAGACCTCAAAAACTGCTGAGATTCGGACTCTGGCTGGCGAGTGTCCGGACGGAAGTTAGCCACGTCCGGACAGTTTTCTGCGATATCCTTTTAGAAACAGCGTAATTTTATCTTTATCGGGTTCACGTTAGGACGGCTTGACCGAGCGTCCGGACGGTCTTCGCTAAAATCCTTTCCACGTTCGAATGGAACTCTGAAATATTCTGAAATACTGGACATCGTCCGAACGTGTTGCCACGTCATCTGGACAGCTTGTAGAGACTTCCCAAACAGTGTCGACTTCTAAAATCCAACTCCGTGTTGAATGCTGATTGACCTGGCGTCCGGATGGTGTTGCTCTGACGTCCGGACGTCTTCAATGTTTATCTGTAAGACACTACGGGGCGTCCGGACGCCTTCAAAGGCCCGTCCGGACAGTTTCACAGGATCCGGTTGTTTTTGTCTTGAATTTTGCAAGAACTCTTCATGGACATCTTTAAGAAGCTTGTGATCAGTTATTGTCTTTGATTTGATCATTGTCTAAATACATGAAGATTCTGAATTGAAAACCGACCATCCTGTTAAAACGCAACCATTACATAAAGTGTTTTTGTTTTATCCAGGATGTAGCCAATAAAAATATTAACAACTCCCCATTTGGCCATTCTGGGACAAAAACACTTTACCGGTTTAGAAATACATTTCTGGTATAAAAACCAAAAAATACTCCCCCTTTTTGTCACACAATGACAAAGGGTAAAACAGAGTATTAATTAAAACCATAACCAAAAACAAAAAATAGGAGAAAAGAGCAAGGTTAGGTTGTCAACGAGAAATCAGCACACACATGGATCTAAACCTGTGAAAACAGCCAAAGAGCTGGTCAAAAATATGCAAGCATATAGAAAAGAGTTAAATAATCTATGAGCAAAAATTTTCTGCAGACAAAACTTGTTCAACAGTAAACTTAACTCATGCAATGCGTGTGTGTATGTGTGAAAGCTTTCTCAATGAGGTATGAAGTTCATTGATATGACATAAAACACCTGGATTTTCTAAACAAGAGAGAAAATCAATGTTAGATTAGTCAAAAGTCAAACATTATTATGCTAGGGCCTAATTATCTTCATCTGATACACTCCCTCTAAGCTGCAGCACTTTTCTTTTACTTTGTCCTTTAGTGATCGTCTATTTCCGCAATAATGTGATCATTGACTGTTTCTTTAGGGACAAGATCAAGAACAGATTTATATCATAAGCAGTGGATCTTTTTATGTATCCATTTTTATTCAATTTTGAATGCCTTTTATCACTTGGTGATGCAACATAGAAAGAATGCCATAATTTATGGGTTCTAGGGTTCAACTAGCGAGTTGGTCAATTTGACCATCTTAAAAAAAATCTCTCTCATTAAAAAATTCCAAAAGCTAAAAGTCAAATGAGAGAAAAAAAAAATATCTTAGGGAAGCCTTGGATAGTGCACAGATTGTAACGCATGAGAAAAGCAACTATTTAGTAAAGATGCAGTAGGAAAATTCAGCACATATCAGATATTTAGAAGCTTAACCATATGAATGTATATTTTATCAAAGCACAGTGAACTGTCAACACAGAGAAATATACATGAGATAGCTACAAGATGTTGTAGCAGAACCCTTGCACCAAATTCCCCCAATTTTTTTTTATTTATTTAATAAAAAAAAATCATGCAACCCACGGAAGAGACTAAGAGGAAAAGAATAGTCTTATCCGAGCATGAGTCAAAGACATGTCTACGACATGTCACAAATATCAATGGCTTTTATAAGAGATTCAAACTTGCTTCCATCAAGAGGTTTGATGAGGATATCAGCCAATTGATTTTCTGTGGGAATAAACATGAGAGCTACTTCCTTGGATTCGACAAGGTCACGGAAAAAATGATTCCAGATGTCGATGTGCTTGGTCCGAGAATGCTGAACTGGATTCTTTGAAATATTGATGGCACTTGTATTGTCACAGTGAATGACCATAGTGTCTTGAGTGAAGCCATAATCACAGAGTAATTTCTTCATCCACAATAACTGGGTACAACAACTTTCAGCAGCGATATACTCAGCTTCTGCAGTGGAAAGAGAAATTGAGGCTTTTTTCCGGCTCATCCAAGCTACCAGATTTGTACCCACATAAAAACAACCACCAAAGGTGCTTTTCCTATCATCAGCATTTCCAGCCCAATCTGCATCAAGATTTGTTTCTCTAGAAAAACAGATATCACAATTAACAGTGGCATTTGCGTACCTGATGATGCGCTTGACAGCAGTAAGATGAGATTCCTTAGGATTAGGTTGAAATCGAGCACAAACTCCGACACTGAAAGCAATATCTAGTCGACTTGCTGTAAAATAGAGAAGACTACCAATCATACTTCTGTAAAGAGTAGGATCTATTTGTTTGCTTATCAGATCAGCACTAATCTTGACATTTGTGCTCAAGGGAGTACCAGCATGGCTTTTCCCATCCAGACAAAACATTTTCACCAGATCTTTTGCATATTTAGCTTGAGAAATAAATATCCCTTCAGAAGTTTGTTTGACTTGCATCCCCAGAAAATAGGTCAACTCACCTATCATACTATCTCAAATTCTTGTTTCATTTCTTTAGCAAACTCATGAGCTTGAGAATCTAAGGTTGCCCTGAAGATGATATCATCTACATAGATTTGTGCAATGAGTTTGTGATTTCCTTGATTTCTGATAAAGAGGGTCCGATCTGCCTGTCCTCTTGTGAACCCTTTTTTCTAGAAGATAAGTGGTTTATCTCTCATACCATGCTCGTGGAGCTTGTTTGAGACCATACAAGGTTTTCTTCAGATTGTAGACATGTTGAGGATAGTGAGGATCCAAAAATCCTTTTGGTTGCTCTACATAAACTTCTTCTTGAAAAATGCCATTTAGAAAAGCACTCTTGACATCCATCTGATAAAACTTGAATCCTAAATGACAAGATATAGAGAGCAGAATCTTGATAGATTCAAGGTGGGCAACTGGAGCAAAGGTTTCGTTAAAATCTACCCCTTCAATCTGAGTGTATACTTGAGCAACAAGCCGTGCTTTATTTCGGATTACTGTGCCATGTTCGTCTGATTTGTTCTTGAAAATCCAATTTGTGCCGATGATATTTTGATCAGATGGTCTAGAAACCAGGGTCCAGACATCATTACGAGAGAATTGATGCAACTCATCATGCATAGTAGTAACCCAGTTGTCATCTTGTAAGGCTTCCTCCACTTTCTTTGGTTCAAATTGAGCCAGATAGCAATTGTAAGTCATTTGATTAGCAACCTCATTAGAGGGGTTGATTATTCTGCTTCTCAACCGTCTACCTTCATTGAGATTCCCAAGAAGCTGCCTGGAAGGATGATTGAGCTTGACCCAAGATGCGGGTTCAATCGGAGGATTTATCGGCTCTGCATCTTGATCTAATGTAGGATCAGTTTCCTCAATAGGTACAACATCAGTTGAGTCAAGAAGAACATCTGCTGCTGTAGGAGAGATAGGAGGAATAGATACAGGCTTTACTGCTACAAAGGAAGTCTCATTTACATTACTTGTGAGAGAAGGTAGTGTCTCTAGGGTGGACTGAGAAATCTCCCCCTTGCTATGTGCCCTAATCTCATTATCAATGACCACATTTATGGACTCCATCACTGTTTTTGTTCTGGTGTTATAGACTCTGTAGGCACGACAGTTGGTGGAGTATCCCAAGAATATGCCTTCATCACTTTTGGGATCAAACTTTCCCAAATTTTTCCTGTCTCGTAGAATATAGCATATACTACCAAAAGTTCGGAAATATTTAACAGTGGGTTTCTTACCTCGCCAAATCTCGTATGGCGTCTTGCTAGTTTCTGGCCTCAGGTAAACTCTATTGATAATATGACATGCAGTATTAATAGCTTCTCCCCAAAAATGTTGAGCAAGATTTTGAGAGTGAATCATTACTCGAGCCATTTCCTGTAAAACTCTGTTTTTCCGCTCCACAACCCCATTTTGTTGAGGAGTAATATGAGAAGAAAACTCATGCTGAATGCCATATTAGTGACAATATTCTTCAAACCGAGCATTTTCAAATTCTTTTCCATGAGCACTGTGAATCCTCATGATATAACAATTTTTCTCTATTTGAATTTTTTTGAACAATTGCTGAGCGGCTTCAAATGTATCAAATTTTTCCCGAAGAAGAAGAACCCAAGTGTACCGGGAATAGTCATCTACAATAACCAGAATATATTTCTTCCAACCGAGACTAGAGGTTCGGGTGGGACCCATGAGATCCATATGAAACAATTCTAAATTACGGGAAGTAAAGATACCTGATGTCTTCTTATGAGCAGTACAAGTCTGTTTTCCCAACTGGCATGGACCACAAACTCCTTTCCTAGTATATTTCATTTTAGGAAGATCTTTGACAACTTCCTTGCTTGCAATTTTGAACATGTTGGTGAAGTTTAAATGACCCAACCGTTGATGCCATAGCGCACTTTCATCAATGGTAGCTTTATTGCAGAAGATTTGAGAATCTGAAGAGAGATTTGGAATGCCATAACAGTTGTCATTAGTCCTCTCTCCTCCCATTAGCCACTTCTCATTACTGTCAAAGATGTTGCATTCCTTTTTAGAGAATTGGACAACCAGACCATCATCACACAATTGACTGATACTGAGAAGATTTGCCTTGAGACCCTCCACATATAGGGCTTTTTGAGATACTTCTATCCCTGAAATGTTAATCTGCCCATTTTCGATCACTTTGGCCTGGCTTCCATCTCCAAAAGTAATTCTTCCTCCTCTGACTATTTGAATATCTTTGAGAAGTGCCCTGTCACCTGTCATATGTTTGGAGCAAGCACTATCCAAATACTACAAGCAAGTATCTAGGACTTTTAAAGCAGTATGAGCAAAACATAGATTGTCACTTTTCTTAAACCAAACATGTTTATTCGAGACATCTTTTTCCTTTTTAGACATGACAGAATTTTTCTTAAAAATGGTAGGATTCTCTAATTTTTCACTGATGAGTTTTACTTGATCACATAGATTATTGATGTGATTTCTAATACCAGGCTCAATATCCCTAAGAACATGCTTTTAACCCATGGCTTTTTAGAGCGTATTTGAAAGCAGTTAGACGAGTATGACCAATAATACCACAATAATGACAAGTAGGGATAGATTTGTACCTTTTATTTCCATTCCTACTAGACGAATAATGAGTAGACATGCCAGGCTTAACAAACATAGTTCTATGAGCAAGCATAGCATGTAAAGAAGATGTAGTATTATTATTACTCATATCACAAGATTTTTCCATTAGAAAAAAAAAAAAAAAAAAAAAAAAAAAAAAAAAAGTCAATAAAGAGATCACACTAGAGAAACAAATCTTAACCAGAGTGTACCAAGCTCTGATACCAATTGATAAAAAATTTATTGACTTCTAATTTAAACCAAGTGTGTGTGTTTGTGTGCAAACAAATATCTTAAATGCAGAATTTAAATGAGACAAGATATTTGTTACGAAGTGAAAACTATATGAAGAGAAAAAACTATTTCGGGGCAGCCAAACTCAGGAAATCCACTATCAAAAAACAAAGCTAGTTACAAGACACTCGTATTTACATAACCCTATGCAGTAGTCATACCTTTAACTCTGACATGTAACCTGACACGAACGCTTCCCAACCATTCTTTTACCTGAAGGGGTTTTTAATGGATTCCTTTACCTTAGGGCCGACCCTTAAGATAGACTTCACACAAATACTTGAGCACACACTGACACCGGTTTGGGAGCTAGCAGATCTTCGATTCTCCCTAAACACTCTTTCAAAGCACTATGGAATTCACTGTCGAATTCTATACAAAACACTAACCTAGAGCCCTCTATTTATAGGCTTAAAAAGACCTCAAAAACTGCTAAGATTCGGACTATGGCTGGCGAGTGTCCGGACGAAAGTTAGCCACGTCCAGACGGTTTTCTGCGATATCCTTTCAGAAACAGCGTAATTTTATCTTTATCAGGTTCACGTCCGGACGGCTTGACCGAGCGTCCGGACGATCTTCGCTAAAATCATTTCTGCGTTCGAACGGAACTCTGAAATATTATGAAATACTGGATATCGTCTGGACGTGCTGCCACGTCGTTCGGACGGCTTGCAGAGACTTCCCAGACAGTGTCGACTTCTGAAATCTAACTCCTTGTTGAATATTGATTAACCTAGCGTCCGGACGGTGTTGCTCTGACATCTGGACGTCTTCAATGTTTATTTGTAAGACACTGCAGGGCGTCCGGACGGTTGCACAGGAACCGGTTGTTTTTGTCTTGGATTTTGCAAGGACTCTTCATGGACATTTTTAAGAAGCTTGTGATCAGTTATTGTCTTTGATTTGATCATTGTTTGAATACATGAAGATTCTGAATTGAAAACCGATCATCCTGTTAAGACGCAACCATTACATAAAGTGTTTTTGTTTTATCCAGAATGTAGCCAATAAAAATATTAACAATACAGAATTCACATTTTCGCTCACTATTTTTTATATGATTTTGATTCTTTGAAGGTCTATGCTAAGAAGGTTGAGGTTGTCATGTTCTAAGGGTATGTGACAATTGATGAAGTGTTAGCGGTGGGGTTGTGTTCCAGCTGGAGCCCTCTCCACTCTCCCTCCTCTCTCGTTTATCTCTCTTGTCACTCTCTCATGTTCATTAAATCTTAGTGGAAAGAAGGGAAGGACATCCCCCCAATAACTTGATGCTACTAATGTTTTTTTTTTTTTTTTAAAGAAATTGATGCTATGATGTTAAGAATGGTGTTGATCTCTTAAACTTGAAAAGGCTGAGAGTAAAGATGAAAAAATAAAACATTGAAAACAAAAAATATGTAAAAATTCAAAATATATTTTATTTTTATTTTTTCTTCATAAGTGGAAATTGTTTTGAAAATAGTTGTCCAAACGCCTTAACCACCGTTTTCTATTTTCAAGAACTGTTTCTAGAAACAATTTGCCAAACGCTTTTTTAAGTAAAGAACAACAAAAAACGCTTTTCTGTTTTTGTTCTCGAAAACAGTTCTCTAAAACAAAAACAAAAACCAATTTGCCAAACAAGCTCTTACATTCTCCTCTAAAAGACGAAAAACACCCTAAAAGAGAAAAACATCATACTGGTTTCTAAAAGTAAGTAGCCAAAACGCCATGGGAGGAGGGAAGCAAAGTGCTTCCCTCCTCCTCAACACGAGGCTCTGATTCCTTCGCTCTCCACTCTCGGGTTTGGGAGATGTTACTGACTGCTTTGGTTGTTGCTGATTGTTGAATAATTAGTGCACTTTGTGGCGTTACTGGTGATTCTGTCATTGGATAGGCTTTTAATTGTTATTTACAACAATTGCTGATGTGTCCAGCATTTTTTTTTTTTTTTTTTTTAAAAAAAATGATAGTGCTGGACACATCAGCATTGTTGTGCACCTAGCATATCACACATACCCTTCTCAAACTACCACTCTATTGCTAATGTGTCCCTCAAACTACCAACTATATCAATATCCTCCCTAAACTACCAAAAAATGTCAATGTCCACTCTAAAGCCAACAAAAAGACAAAAATAACCATGAAAAAGTTTCAATAAGAAACATATATCCTTATAAATTCTGGAAAAAAAAAAAAAAAAAAGATTTTTTTTTTTACATATTGATTTTTTCAAAAAAAAAATCAAAAAATCAAAAAATTAGAAATTAAAAATTAGAAGAAAAAAAATGAGAAAAATGAAAATATAAGGGGTGGCCCAAACTTAAATTATATTAAAAAAATTCTAATAAAAAAAATTGAAAAGTCTTGGTTTTTATTTTATATTTTTTTTTCGGTTTTCTTTTTCTTTTTATTATTTTATTAAAAAATATATATTTCTTTGTTTTTAAGAATTTCTATAATTTTATAAATGGTATTTTTATCATTTTGGGCACATTAACATTATTTGATAGTTTAGGAGGAGACATTGACATAATTGGTAGTATGGAGGACATATTGACAATTGAGTAGTAGTTAAAAGGAAATATGTGTAATTTTTTTATTTTTTTATTTTTTTTTTTAATTTTATATTGTTGTTCAAGATTGTCTGTACATTTGGATAATACAATACTTAAAAGAAAAAAAAAATTAAAAAATTAAAAAATCCCTCAACTAAATACTGATTTTAAAATAATCCTATGAATTTTAAAATGTACTAAAGGGATCCATCAAATTATCACCGTATTTCAAAAAGGCTATTTTTTTATTATATTCCTATAATACCCTTATTCTCTTTAAAAAAATAAAAAAAAAATTAATAAACTAAAAAACTAAACTAAACTATTTTTTTTTAACAAAAAAAAAAAAGAAGATAAATACAAAATCAGTTCATGTAATTGGCTTAAATTACAAATCGTTTCATATGGAATAAAAATAAATAAAAATGATGACACAGTAAAATGATGACATGTGCCATTCTTACAAAAAAAAAAATATAAATATATTAAAAATATATATACATTTATAAAACTAAAAATAAAAAAGAAAAAATAAAGAAGAAAAAAGGATAGGAGTGCTTGCCAGTTGGGCAGCCATCCCTTTGGGGTGACTCACGGGCCACCCCTATCCTTTTTCTTTCTTTCTCTCTCTCTTTTTTTTTTTTTTTTTTCTCTAGTTTTTTCTAGTTTTTTTTTTTATATATATATATATTTTATTAATGTTCACGTGTCATCATTTTATTGGCGTAAACGTATCACCTAAGTGAATATGTCAAATGTTTTAACAAAATTTGATTATAGGAACTGAATTGTTTTTTTTGCCATACCCCCCTCTGAATTCACTTTAATACGACATGGAGTGATTTGAAATTATGCCAACTACATGTACTATTTTGCATTTATCCATAATTTTAATATATTTATATTTTTTTTTTATTAAGAGTAACACATGTTATTAGTCGTATATACATAATTTTCTTATTATTCAAAAAAATTTAAAAAGATGGAAGTCATTTGTTTGTAAAACCTAAATTAGGGGCAAAGTGATAATTAATAAATAAATAGTAAAGTGGTAATTAACTTTGCCCTCGTTGCTCTAGTATGTCATAGTAATAATTAATCCAAATTTATAACTCTAAAATCTTTTTAATATATTAACAAAATACAAGTAGATGTTGAAAAAGAAAATGATTATTCACGAATAATATTACTAATTTCATATGCTCGAGAACTCTAAAATCTATTAAATATATTAGAAATGTGATAAGAAAAAGGAAAGAAATGGTAGACGCATACTTTTAAAATATTGTAAATGTATAATAAATTTTTGAGTCAATGTGCGATTTAAAATTACTAACTCATTTTTTAAAAAGGGAAAAATGTATCGTTAGTTTCTGTGGTTGACCTAAATTACAAATCACTACCTGTAGTATCAATATGAATTCAGAGATCCCTATGGTTGGCTTAATTTACAAATCGATCCCTTAAGTCAAATTCCATTAAAAATTTTGACAGATTTCGTTAAACGTCACGTCAGACAATAAGAAGGTAACACGTATCTATTTTAATAAAAAAATATATAAATATACTAAAAAATAAATAAATAAAACTTATTTTTGAAAAAAAAAATTAATTAAATTAAAAAAAAAAAGAAAAAAAAAAAGAAAAAGAAAAAGAAAAGCAAAGGGGCATTGGCCACCCCCCCGCGAGTCGGGGGTAGCCGCACGGCCACCCTAGCCACCCATTTGCTTTTTTAATTGTTATTATTATTATTTTTTAAAAAAATAAGTTTTATTTATTTAATATATTTATATTTTTTTTATTAAGATGGACACGTGTCGCTATCTTATTAACGCTGACATGGCATTTAACGGAATCTGACTCCAGGAATCGATTTATAAATTAAGCCAACCACATGGATCTTTGAATTCATGTTGATACCACAAGTAGTAATTTGTAATTCAGGTCAACTACAAGGACCAAAGGTGCATTTTTTCCTTTCAAAAATAAACTTTTGTTCCTTAACTTTTTCACGAATTTGAAAATTAAAAGGCCCCTCCATGTATTTTCCGTCCAATTATTCGACGTCTGTTAATGACATGTCAAAAAGTTTCCACTTCACCTTAAAATAATATTTTTATTTCCACTTCACCTTCAATGTGTCAGAAAATGTGACGATTCCAACCAAGCTACAATCATCCTCAATAACCCAAACATAATTCACGCTATGAGCAATTGCCTGGATCATCACCTCCACCAACGAGCTCTTGAGGTGACGAACTATTGCCTCTGCCCTCCGCACCATCCATCCTCGCTGAGTAACTCATTGACCTGCTGTACCTCCCTGCCCGTGGAGGAGATAACATGGACTCCACATCCGACGAAAAAGACAATGACAAAGGTTCTGGGCTCCTCGAATAGCTGCTTGGTTTTGTTTGTGTTGGAACAGAAGATTCTGGGCTCCTTTGAAGGATAACATCAATGGCTTCTAGTTATAAACTGAAGCACCAAAAAAAAAAAAAAAAAGCGGTTTAATTTGGCTGTGAGCCTGAGGATTATAGAATAATAGCTAGAAATTTTGCTCATGCTTTTACAATCCATCACTCTACTTGAGCACCATTTGTTTTTTCTCTTTTCTTTCCCTCTCCAGTCTCCGGCCTACATGCGCTGGATCAACAACAATTGGGGTCACATATGAAAAATGCTTATTGTTGGTCAATTCTTTACATCAAAGACTTGGAAAGATGCCTTCTGACTTCTGTAGGCATTCAACATAAGAGAAGGTGATCCAGGTACGGATTGATTCAGATGTGGCAGAATTTGGTCGCTAATACTTGTGGGCATGCATGCATGCATGCTGTGTTGAGAACCGCGTTCATGTCCAAGCATGACCTGGATCAGATGCTCTAATTGAGCTCACTTTTGGCTTTTCTTATTATTTTCCCAATAATATCTGAACATGGGTTTGCTTCCTTTAGGTCCACTGGTCAGGATGGCACCATTGAAGGCTCGGAGCTTGCTCATCCGAGAATATATTGCACGTCTCCCAGGCGCTGAAGAAATTGTGCTCCTCCATTTTCACAAACTGCGCCGGGACATCAAGAGCTGCTGATTTGAGCGAAGACGAGACAGGGGACATCAAGAACTGCTGATTTTGAAGCACCCCAAATCATCTTTGTTAGCCTCTGTTTCTTGCTAGCATGAACAGAGCAAATTCTCACATCTCTTTTGTACTCCATGCAACACGAAAACTTCCATCTTCCCTACTTCATTCTATTGAAGTAGCCATCTTGCACTGGAAGTCCTCTACCTTGTTGAAGACCCCAACAACATCCAGTGGCCTGTGACTACGACCATAGGCCCTGCATATCGAGAGGAATATATATTCTGTAATACTACGTTTTTCCTCCTTCATTCTATTAATGAGCTCCTCTGCTGGTCTGAACTAGTTTGTTGAGACTAACTTGGAGATCATTATACCAAATGTGTTATGATTATGCTGAAATCCATTACCATACCAAGCTATGAAATCAACCTCAGAATTCTCAAATAGAAATTCATCAAAAATCTTCACACAAAAACAAATCCAGAATTTCAACAGATTCAGTCATTAACAGAAAAAGAAAACCCAAACAAAATTACTTACTCATTTGGTTAGAACAGCAAATCAAAAAATTTCAATGGAAAACTCCCTACGAAAAATCCCTCATTCAGTTTTCTATAACAAAGCCAAAATCACAATACCCATTCACAGAAAATCTTCCAAAAATCACCAAATCAAAACTCCTCTCGAAACCCATAATTTATTCTCAACTTTACCAATGAAATCATCAACTTCCAATACTAAAACCCAAACCAAAGCTTCCCCAAAAATCATAACACCCACTCGTCTTCTACAGAAAATCTTTCACAAAACCCATAAATTTTACAATAGATTTTACACCTATTCGGCCATCAATCAGAGAAAAAGAGAGAATCGAAAACATCCCAGATATTTTTTCACAATACCCATTCGGTTCTCTAAGAAAATCTTCCAAAAACAAAGAAAAACAGCAACTCTCCAAATTGATCAAATCATAATCCAAACCTTCAAAATTTTCAATAGTAATTCACCATACTTATTTGGTCATGCACAGAAAAATCAAAACACCCATTGAGTAAATCAGAAAAAACCCATTCATTTAATTACCAGAAAAACCCAAACAAAAATCACCACTGTCATTCGGTTTCTCCACCGAGAACAATCCAGAATTTTACTACTCACACAAGAAATCAACCCAAAATCAAACACCCAAAATCACAATAAAACATTCACCAAAGAACCCAAATTTCATATTCTCTCATTCATCAATCAATCCAAGAAATTTGGAAATAAATCTTACAAAATCACTAGGAATTACCTCTGGAACAGCTTCTGAACTTGGGAACCACCGGTACCGGGTTGTGGGTCTGTCACCTATGGCACCGACACAGGCATCCACGGTGCTGCTGCTGCTCTCTCTCTCTCTCCGTTTCGGTCTCTCTCGCTGGGTTGCTCTTCTCTGTTTCATCATCTCTCTCAATCTCTCGTGCGTGAGGATGTGCAGAAGAGAAGGGAGAAACGAGAGAAAGGAGAGAAGAAAAGAAACGAAAGGTGAAGAAGTGTTGCATAAGAAGAAAAGGGCGGGGACAGGGCGCGCATGGCTTAAATCTGCAAGTGTTGGTGCATGTTTGAAACTTGTCAAGAGCTTGGGTACACATTTTAAGGTTAGATGAACACTTAACTAATGTTTGAAAAAAAAAAAAAAAAAAGTTAAATATCTCATTGTACTTGCGTTTTCAACTTTTTAAAATTTAATAACTGAATTTTCATTTGTTTTATAGGTAGTACTTGAGTTTATGGTTAAAAACCACTTTAGTACTTCTGTTACATTTTTCATCGAAATATTAACGGTCTGCCAGAGATTGACATGTGACACTATATAAAAAAATTAATTATTTTTTTTTTTAAAAAAAAATCTTTAAAATTATATAAAAATAATAAAATAATACAATTTAAAAAAATAAAATTGACCAAACTACCCCGTGTCCCTTAGGGGTAGTTCGGCCACCCCCAAGGGTCAAAACCCATTAAACAATTTTTATATAGTGTCACGTGTCAACCTCAGCGGTTGACACGTGGCAAACCGTTAATATTCGGACGGAAAATGTAACAAAAGTACCAAAGTGATTATTATCCCTAAATTCAGGTACCACTTATGAAACATATGAAAACTCAGGTACTAAATTTAAAAAAGCTGAAAACTCAGGTACCAATAAGGTATTTAATCCAAAAAATAAAAAAATTTTATTCATTGTTCTAGAGTCTCCATTGACACGTCTCTTCTTTTTCTTTTTCTTTTTCTTCTTCTTCCTTTCTTTTTTTAAAATATATATATATATATATCATATAAAAATTTTATACAATAATCTTGTAAAACACTTAATATTATACAAAAATCCTTTTATTCTCCTTTAATCTATTATTCAAAAAATATCTTTGGGTTCTTTTTATAATAAAAGAAAATCCTACATTTTTCTGGGGTGTTATAAATGTGACCAGAAATACAATACCAAATGGGCAACACAAGTCGAGTGTAACGTAGGAGAATGCTCCTCCAAACTTGAATGACAAACACTTGTCCTGAAAAATACAATAAAAACAAAACAAACAAACAAAATCAAATGACAAGGAAATGAATGAAGGTTGTCTCCCACGAGCGCTAAGCTTTCAGTCTTCAACCAAACTCTTCACAATAAACGACAATCACTTTGAATAACTAGGATCCTCCAACAGCGTCATTTCAATCTCTGGACTCTTCAACTCCAAGAATGGTTTCAGCCTTTTGTCCATTAACCTTGAAAGTGGTACCATTCTTTGGATCCTCAATCTCAATGGCCCCATGAGGAAAAACAAATCAAATAATAAATGGGCTTGTCCATCGAGATCAGAGCTTGCATGGAAAGAGATGCAGACGTGAATTGTAAACGACTTTCTGACCAGGTTTAAAAGATCATCTCAAAATGCTCTGGTCATGAGCCTTTTTCATCCGTGCCTTATATAACCCCGCACAATCATATGCATCATTCCTCAGCTCCTCTAATTCATTGAGTTGAAGCTTCCTTTGTGAGCCAGCCTTTGTAAGATTGAAGTTCAGCTGCTTGATAGCTTAATATGCTCTATGCTCTATTCTCCAACTCAACCAAAAGATGACATGCTTTGCCGTACACAAGACGATATGGGGGTATGCAATCAGGGTCTTGAAAGCTGTACGGTAAGCCCACAATGCATCATTCAATTGTAGAGATCAATCTGTCCTTGAAGGGTTCACAGTCTTTTCCAAAATCTTCTTGATCTCTCAATTCGAAATCTCCACTTGCCCACTCGTCTGTGGGTGAAATGGGGTGACAACCTTATGTGTGATGAAGTACTTCTTCATCAACTGCTAAAACATCTTGTTGCAGAAATGCTTACCTCCATCACTTATGATTGCTCTAGGAGTACCAAAACGAACAAAGATGGTAACCTTAAAAAACTGGACCTCAACTCTGTGGTCATAGTGTTGCATGCAACTCTGTGATTTGAAGCTGTAATCACAGGCAAAGAATCTGCTGGACCTAGAAACTTCTACTTAAGAGTGTTCGGTATAGGCTTAAGTTCCTTCTAGGGAGGCTCAGGTACTGCTGTCTCCTCCTTCTCACTGCTCACCAAAGGAGCAAACTTCAAAATAGCATTAGCTTGCTCAAGTAACTTCTCCAAATCCAAATCCTCTCCAAATTGAGCAAAGCATGCCTCCAAGGGGTCCTCAATGCTTGATTCATCAGTAGTCTACTCATTGATCTCCTCAATCAAGCATACACTTCTAACCTTATCATACTCCAGTGGTTGCTTACTGATATCAAAGATATTCAACTCCACTGTCATGTTACCAAAAGAGATCTTCATCACTCCTGTCCTACAATTGATCAGGGCATTATCTGAATCCCAACATTTTGAACTGGCTCTGTGTCAAGCACAATAACATCCACATGGAAATAAAACTTATCCACCTTGATCAAAACATCATCAATGATTCCTCATGGTATCTTCATCGACCTGTCAGCCAATTGAAGTGTCATGGATGTAGGCTTCAATTTTCCTAACCCCAATTGCAGGTAGACTGAATAGGGTAAGAGATTTACACTTGCTCCAAGATCTAATGAAGCCTTCTTAATTCGACGCTGACTGCTATCATGCAAGAGATAGTAGGACACCCAGGGTCCTTGTGCTTAATGGGTAGCTTGCACTGACCTGCCCAGTCAAACGTACTTTCTTCGAGACATTGGTTCTCCTCTTGACTATAATTAAGTCTTTCAAGAACTTGGCATATGACGGCACTTATTGGATGGCATCAAAAATGGGATATTGATTTGGACTTGTTTTAACACCTCCAGAATGTCCTCAAACTTCCATCTCTTCTTAGACGCTTGTAATCTTTCTGAGTATGGCGCCTTAGGCACAAATGACTTAGGAGGATCCTCAACAGTGGGTGTAACTTTAGATGGCTCCGCATCTCTTTCCTCATTGCTGCCACTATCTTGCCCTTGAGGCACAACAAGGTTCTCTTTAGGATGAACCACTTCACTATCTATTTGTCTCCCAGACCTCAGTGTGATAATTACTTGCACATGCTCCTGCTCATGCGCAGGATTTGAAGAGCTTCCACCAGCAAACTGTAACTTTGAGATGGGCACAGCCTAATTAGGGAGCTTTCCCTTCTCTCTCTCACCCAAGTGATTTGCAATTTGACCGATCTAAACCTCCATCTTGGCAATTGCTTGAGTGTTTACCATAGTAGCATTCTTCACTTCACTAATTGATTGGTCTATAAACTGCATGAAGGCCTTGAGAGTCTCTTCCAAAGTGAATTGTGAAGAAGAGGCTAGCACTTGAGTTGATGCTTGGTATGCCAATGCTGGTTGAGCCGAGCGACCATGATTATGAACCAGTGATGAAATCCGGGATGGTATTGATTGTGGGCATGATGAGGGGCCCCTCCCTGATTCATGGGTTGGTTCTGCTTCCAAGAAAACTTAGGGTGGTTCTGCCACCCAGGGTTGTAGGTCTCAGAGAATGGTCCATTTGCTTGCTTCCAATAATCATTGAAAGTGTTCACTTGTTCCGTCAGGCACTCAACTAAAGTTAGTGAAGATGGACAATTTTGTGCTAAGTGCATAGGATTTACTAATACGCCATTAGTAAATCTAAAATTTTTTAATTTTTTGTGCTAAGTGCATAGGACAATTTTTTTTTTTAAAAATTTTTAGCATCAACCTAAAATTTACTAATACGCCATTAGTAATTTATACACATATTTTGTAATTTATACACAATAAAGAAAATGATAAAACATACAAATAGATGGGGAACTTAGTACAATTCAAGCTTAGACAGAAGCTAATCATAATCCAACACAATATATTTACTTTAGTAGCCTAAAACTGAAATATCTAAGATTGAAAAGTGTTTTTGTTTCTTGACACCCATCTTTCAAAGTGCAAACAGAGAACCAAATAACATAAAATTAGCCACTTTAATATCAAAATATCAATTCACTTCCAAGAAGGGTTGCATGAGATTACAAACTTGTACAAGGCAACGTGAAAGAGTTATATATGAATAAGTTTACACACCTCAACCAGATATGGAACTGAGAAATATAGGTCTCCAATATTCGCCCATTGTCTTATGAAGAGATAAATGACTTAATTTTGTAATTTACATTGCCTACTATATAACTAATGTCTTTTCATACGATAGCATTCTCCAATATCCACATTGATTGGTCTTGAAGGAGTAGCTAAGCAAGAACCAAACCAAGTACATAACTGATGCTATGGAGATTGGGTAATCTCGCAAATACGCTATGGAGATTAGCTAAGCAAGAACCATCACTGGATACTTCTAAAG
Organism: Alnus glutinosa; assembly: GCF_958979055.1. Classification (NCBI taxonomy): domain Eukaryota; kingdom Viridiplantae; phylum Streptophyta; class Magnoliopsida; order Fagales; family Betulaceae; genus Alnus; species Alnus glutinosa. The sequence goes on along the minus strand of NC_084899.1, from coordinate 15,187,893 downwards.
CCACTCTCACTCCAAACATTCAAGTTATATATTTCTTGTAATTTCAAATCTAATTTTAATTTATAACAGAACTCAAAACATGTAAACATTTACATTATGGAGAATCATAAGTTTCTTTTTCACAAGAAATTGAGATTAACTATTAATTTTTATGAGACAAAATGGAGGAAAGCTAACTGTCACGCCCCCATTTTGGGAAATATGGAGAACGCGAACTTGAGCCTAAAAATACATTTGCATAAAGCATACCTCTAATAGATACCATCTATTTTATTTACATGCATAAAAGAGTAGCTCTTTACAATGCTATAGATTTCTAAAGGTAAACATATTGTACAATACAAAGGTTACAACCGTCCCCCAAAATATCTATTGCCCTTAGCGAAGTCTGCCATTACCAAAAAGTGACTCCGGCTTACTCCATCCTGAAAAGGTTGTAAGGGTAAGGGGTGAGTTCGACAACTCAGTAAGTAACACAACAAAACATATAGGGGTATAAAAATCACAGTTTGGTATTTTAGAATTTTCAAAGTCCACATATAGAAATATCAGCATCAATAAGAAATGTGCATATGAAATCATCATTCATAATGTGTAAGTTTTGTCTACCACTGGCCCACTTCCGCATTTTTACCATGAGCGGTGCACGTTGGGCTCGTCCATAGAACCAATCCCGAAGGACCCATAGGCTCATCCTGTCGTCACAAGGGAGTGCTGCCGGGTTAGGAAGCTCCTTAGATGAGGACCCCCCGGCCGATTGCCCCACACTTTTGGTGTGGTTGCCCCGCTACCCATCATCATCATCAACATAAGATCCGGATCACAGCATTATGGTACCGTGGGTCAAAACTTTGTGTGAGGAACATAAGACATACATTCAACATAGTTTCATCATCTTGTTCATATAGTGCACATATAACATATATACATTGAGAATCATAATCTCATCATCATCTTCATTCATATAGTGCACATATAACATATACTCATCAACTTCATTCATCTATGTGATTCACAAGTAACATATTCATATACTCATCAGCTTCATTCATATAGTGCACATGTAACATTTAATCATCAGCTTCATTCATCTATGTGATTCACAGGTAACATATTCATTATTTCATACTTGAGATAATAGAACAATAATATATAAGTGAAAAAGTCTTTTGAAAATTCCTGACGTTTTTCTTTTTGAAAATGTTTTATTTAAAATTTCGCCGGGGTTTAAAATTGTGTTCCCTTACCTGGACTTGCCATTAGCGTCGGGATCGAGCTTTTACCTAAATAAATTGAAAGAAGAAGCTTAGAAGAATATTCTGAAATTTGAAGTCTACAACTTAATTAAAGTAAACTTAACACGTAACTAGAGGTCTCCAAATTGTACTACCCATCAATATTCATAAGTCCACATTACTACTTAGTGACTAGATCATCAATGCTCTAGGAATTTTAATATGAACTCATTTGGCCTAACCCGCAAAAACTCCCCAAAAACAACAATTCCCTTGAATTAACAAATCCTTAATCTGAAACTTCATATCCAAACAATCCAATATTAAGTTGAACTCATTAAGATTTATGGCAACATAATAGAACCTTATCCAAAACATAAACACCATCCGATCATCAAGAGAGAACTCAATTCTCATCAATTTGTCCAAAACATGATAAATCCTCAAGCCTTTAAGCAGAAACTCAATGCACTAAAAAAAATATCCAACAATAAATCGTAAATAGAAAAACCAACATTCTCAGCCAAACCCAGAATTTATTCTCATATTAACCAATGGATCAATAATTTTCAATATATTGAAACCTAAACAGAATTTTCCATAAATGAGATTTCAACCCAATCAGCCACTAACCAAAAGTCTTTCATAAAAATTCCCAGCAAGATCATTTAGAAAAAATTATCACCACAATAATTCTCAATCACCAATTCACAACAAAATAATTTATATATTTTTTTTTTACAAGGGCATAGCGTCATGAAAAGATAGAGACAATATTTCATCTAATCCAAAATTCTCAAACCGTATTATTACCCTTCTTCCCATCAATACACCAACACCAATTTATATACCCACAAATCCAAGAATCCTTTAACAAAATGGACCCCAACATTATAATCAAAACAACTCTCAAATCACCCATCATAATTTAAACCCCATAAACTAACCAGGAAATCAAAATTACTTACTACTCCCACCTTCTAGCATTAACAATCCAAACCAAGCTTATGACATCAACCTTAGAATTTTCAAATAGAAATCCATTAAAAATCTTCATACAAAAACAAACCAGAATAATTTTCACAGTACCCAACCGGTTTTTGTCTTCAATAACCCAAATCAAACCATGAAATCAAAACTCCAAAAATAATTAACAAAAACCCATTCGGCTTCTTTTCTGAAAATGAAATCCATCAATTAGCCATCAAAATAACCCATAAGTTTCTCCTGCCTAAAACCCACAGAAATCAACACTCACTCAGCCTAAAAGGAAAACAGAAGAAATCATTTGATCTATCCAACCAAAACACCAGAAAATCACACAATCAATAATCAGTTCTTCAATCTTACCTAGCCAACACCAACAAGAACAGGGGAATAAATCAACTCTCAAAACCCATTCACACACTGCCAAAACCCATTTCAAAACAGGGAAGAAAAGCCACCGAAATACACAATCCTAAATACCCAAATCAGTAAACTAATTTCAGAATATCACAATCCAAATCCATAATATATTTCAATAACAAAACCAAATAACATCCATATCAAATCATCAATAATCCGATCAACAAGGGAACCCATAATAAACTGATTTAATCAAATTAAATCATAAAATTTAGTTTAGGGAGTTTCTTAAAAATCTATTGAAAAATCGCATCATGAAGTCGCCGGAAAAATCGGGTTTCTTCCTCTGTTGGTCTCAGGTTCAACAAGTCTTCACCGGAAATCCACAAGAACCGCCGAAAATCGCGCCGGACTTCACCACTGAAGATTGGGTCATACAGGTTCTCCTAGGTTCGTCGGGTTCAGCTCACGGGTCACGAGTCCAAGCTCCTGGGTTTCGCCGAAAAAACGCACCCCTGGCTCACCGGCGACGATCCAGCTCGCCCACCGGAAGATCCATGGAGGATCGGCCTCCCATCTCTCTGTCTCCCGATCTCTCTCGGCATCTCACTCTCTCTGCCGAATCTCTCTCTCACCGTCTCTGTCTCTCTCTCTCTGTCTCACCGTGTCTCGGTGAAAGGAAGAAAAAAAACAAAAGAAGAAAGAATGAAAAAGAAGAAGGAAGGAGACAAAAATAAGGGAAAAATAGGAGAAGAAATAATAAAAGAAGAAGACAACTTGCTTTGCAAGTTGTAAGATTTTTTTTTTTTTTTCTACAACTTGTTGATTAAGTAACTTAACAAATTTTATATTATTATAACAAAATTTTAATCTATAAAAATATCTTAAGTTAATCTTTTACATATTATTATTCTTAGATATTTCCATACAAAACTTAGTAATTAGTTTTGTAAGATTAGAGTCTAGTTCATTTTATTGCAAATATTATTAATCCAATAATATAATATCACTTACAACATTAATAAAATATTGTGTCAATAATAATTAAAATCTGGGACATTACACTAACTATCAGCTGCTTAAAAAAAAGGGGGGGGGGGGGGGGGGGAGGGGGGATGCAAACTAAGCAATTACTACAAACCAGAGTTAGACTTCCGGAAACTTCCATCCAAACTTTGCCCCGGAGATAGATCGATATCATTGTGAGAATAACCTGAGCCATAAAAATAGCAAAAATGTGCATAAAACTTGTTGGTACAGTTTCCGGTACGGTGACGTGTTGCCTTGTGATTCGTTGCCTTCCTCGATGTTCGTTCTCCTCGTAATCTGCAAAATAACAAACGGCTCGTCGGGGGTGCCAACCGGACCCCCACTCCGATGCCTAAGTCAGTTCAAACTTATTTTCTGGAGAATATCAGTAATCTCAAGAGTTCAGAGAATCTGTTTTTTTTTTAATACCTGGCGTAGTAGTCTTATTTATAGGCTCACAGTTCACAGTTATAAAACTGCTAGAGTGCTTGGAACATAATCTAATTAGGAGTCTGAGTCCTAGATCACATAGTCTTGAGTCTTATCTTCCTAATTAGGAGTCTGAGTCCTAACTGGATATGACTCTCTTTAGCTAATGTCATTCTATTAGGTACCTTATCCCATATTTGATGGGATAGAAGTCTATCTTGATATATTTTGAATATCCGTCTTTTTGAGGATAACGACTGGTCTTGTACTTAGGTCTGACCTGGCCGGGCCAACCCGATGGGCTCGGCCCCCGATACTACCTTAGGCCCACGTGTCTTTGGAGCTGATTATTTCTCCAACAGTTACCCCCCTAATTCTCTTATTTGAATTTAGAATGTAAGAGAATTAAATACCTCAATTTCTGAATCTGGATCTTCCATGATCTGTATCTGACAATTACTGCCTCTTTCAAAGTAATTATGACGAATAATGCCTCGAATCTCTGGAAGGATTAGAATTCCTGCTCCTTGTCGATCTAGAACTGCTGTTAAAGTTCTAATTGGACTCTGATCCTTTATTAGACTTCTAATCTGATATCTTCTTAGACTTCTGATCTGATCATTCTTCTTATCTGATTGGACCATAAGTCCTATCCCAATTCTACTAGGGATAACTGATACCTGATTTCCCTGAAGTAGTTGCTAAATGTTTATCTCCTCCTTGGATCGGGTTGAGTGGATCCAACTTGTGATTTGTCATAGTACTAATAGCAACTTCTCATAGATATCTTCTTCATAAATGCCTCTACATAATATTGTCGGTCGGGCCAAAGTTGTAAAAATGATCTCCTACTCTCGGTAGGAGATGGATCGGACTGATGTAGTTGATTTCACCAAGATTGTGGTGAAATGCCACTCTGAGAGAACACTTTGCGTACAACTTTCCTGAGATCAAGGTTCTGTCTGACAAAAAATGGTAAACCGTTGTCCGTTGAAGAAAAGGCTTAACATACCTGAAGCTTCTTCATCGGTAGTGCTTCGTAGACCGCTTCCACAAAAATCTCTCTTGGGGGTTTCGGAGGCCCAGACTAGCGCTGAGGCTTTGGTTGTCCGAGACTTATAACGACTAGGGGCTTCTGCTGGCCTGAGGTTTTGTGCTTGGCGTACCGAATCTTCTAATCTGAACACCATCTAGCTTGGTCTCACCTGTGAATATCTTTATTTTCGAACTTTGTAATGTTTGAATTCTTTGTTATGGAAAAACTTTCCATGACAAATCAATTCTCACTTATCCTCTAATAACTTGAACAAACAATCGGTTTGCGTAAGTTAACTCCGAGGAGGGTAAGAAAAATCTTTTGTTTCAAAAATCTTTTTGTTCTGAACTCCGTGACTAGGAGAGAAAAAATCTTACTTTGAGTTATCCTCCTTAACTTAAACAAACAATCGGTTTGTGTAAGTTATGACCAAGGAGGATATGAAAAAATCTTTTAGAAGCGATGAACTTACTTGGTTATTTTTTGTAGAGGTGATATCCCCGTATGGTTTGTTATAGGGGTTGTCTCCCCGTATCTTTGTTCGAGTTGCTCCTGAGAGATCTTAATTTGAGAGTTTGGTGTAGCTTCGGTGATTTTCCCTTTGTAGAAGCTTTAGCTTTGTCGAGCTACCCCCCATAGCTTTAGTCCGCGACCGCGGGCTAAGTCGTTCGAGGCGGATAGTCAAGTCCTCTTGGTATCTTGATAATTTTTTAAAGAGGTTTTATCCTCATACCTTCCCGAAGCTTTTCATTCCTGAAACTTTTTCATTCTGAAGCTTTGTCATCCTAAAGCTTTGTCGTCCTAAAACTTTGTCGTTCTAAAACTTTATCTCCCTGAACCTTTACCATCCTGAACCTTTGTCATCCTGAAGCTTTGTCATCCTTGAAGCTTTGTCTTCCTGAATCTTTACTGAAACTCTTTCTGAAGCTTTATCATCCTGAATCTTTCCTGAAGCTCTGTCATACTGGAGCTTTTTCTTCCTGAATCTTTATCATTCTGAAGTTTTACCTTCCTGTTTACCTTAATGAGCTACCCCCCATAACTTTAGTCTGCGACAGCAGGTTAAGTCGTTCAAGGTGGGTAGTCAGGTCGCTGAGCTTTACCTTTCTTTTCAGAAATCTTTGTAACCTGTAAAAGACTTTATATATTACTGAAATGAAATCATAACTTGAAATCTTTACCTTTTAATTTCTTTATCTCTGAATGCTCCAATCTTTTAACGTCTGGAGACCTCCAACCGAGAGGTTTTCTTGTCTTGGTGTCCTTTCCATAACCATTTCGGGTCGTCCGAGGAAAGGACTCGGGCCGATTCTATCTTGGATGTTCTTGTCCTTCCGAAAACCTGCAATTCTGCCGTTGTATCCTTTGTTGGACTAACCGTTAGGTTTTTCTTGCTCTCGGTGTTGGATAGACCGAGAGAATTTTTATTTTTCTGCTCTCGGTGTTGGACTAACCGAGAGGCTTTTCCTGCTCTCGGTGTTGGACTGACCGAGAGGCTTTTCCTGCTCTCGGTGTTGGACTGACCGAGAGGCTTTTCCTGCTCTCGGTGTTGGATTGACCGAGAGGCTTTTCCTGCTCTCGGTGTTGGACTGACCGAGAGGCTTTTTCTGCTCTCGGTGTTGGACTGACCGAGAGACTTTTCCTGCTCTCGGTGTTTGACTGACCGAGAGACTTTTCCTGCTCTCGGTGTTGACTGACCGAGAGACTTTTCCTGCTCTCGGTGTTGGACTGACCGAGAGGCTTTTCCTGCTCTCGGTGTTGGACTGACCGAGAGGCTTTTTCTGCTCTCGGTGTTGGACTGACCGAGAGACTTTTCCTGCTCTCGGTGTTTGACTGACCGAGAGACTTTTCCTGCTCTCGGTGTTGACTGACCGAGAGACTTTTCCTGCTCTCGGTGTTGACTGACCGAGAGACTTTTCCTGCTCTCGGTGTTGACTGACCGAGAGACTTTTTCTGCTCTCGGTGTTTGACTGACCGAGAGACTTTTCCTGCTCTCGGTGTTGACTGACCGAGAGACTTTTCCTGCTCTCGGTGTTGGACTGACCGAGAGACTTTTCCTGCTCTCGGTGTTGGACTGACCGAGAGACTTTTCCTGCTCTCGGTGTTGACTGACCGAGAAACTTTTCCTGCTCTCGGTGTTGGACTGACCGAGAGACTTTTCCTTGTTTAATTTGTTGTAGGGGTTGTCTCCCCGTATCTTTTCTGCAAAAAGGGTTAACGAAGCACTGCATATCCTAAAACAAAATAGCAGAATGCACAGTAGCACCATATATTCTTTTTATCCGTCGGGATGATTTTGTGATCCTTTCACTCACGACAGGAGTGAAGCCTCAACACATGAGTCTATTTTATCAAAATATATATATATTTCGGCAAAGCGTACAAGTGCATTCATATATATATTTTTTCCTGGTTGGTAAAAACCAACATTTATCCATAAATCATGTTTGTAAAAGAATAGTATGAACTTATCTGGTGAATTCGATGAAGATGAACCGTCTTACTTGGAGTTCCTTATCTTGCACGCCACTCGATATGGGGCTCTTTGGGAGAGTTCCTCAAGCTGGACCTCCGGTTCGGACTGGTTCCTCGGCATGTGACTGTGCACTTCGGAGGATGGCAAATTTGGAGGGGTCCTCAAAGTGTGCTATTTGGAACTAGGAGCTCGGGCATAGTCTCCTCGGGATAGTACCCTTGGAATAATACTCTCGGTATGTGTCATCTCGGTACATACTTTTCGCCTCGGTAGAATACCCTCGGATCAAACTTCTCGGATTATACTTTCTTCTCGGTATATCCCCTCGGATCTAACTTTTCGCCTCGGTAAAACACCTCGGATCTAACTTTCCGCCTCAATAAATCACCTCGGATCTAACTTTTCACCTCAATAAATCACCTCGGATCTAACTTTTCACCACAATAAATCACCTCGGATCTAACTTTTAACCTCAATAAATCACCTCGGATCTAACTTTTCACCACAATAAATCACCTCGGATCTAACTTTTCACCTCAATAAATCACCTCGGATCTAACTTTCCGCCTCAATAAAACACCTCGAATCTAACTTTCAGCCTCAATAAAACACCTCGGATCTAACTTTCAGCCTCAATAAATCACCTCGGATCTAACTTTCAGCCTCAATAAAACACCTCGGATCTAACTTTCAACATCCTCAGCATCTTCTTCAACTAAAATCTGTCACCTAATCGACTAGCACAATACTTCTTTCATCCAAACATCACCAAACCAAAACTCCTCTCGAAACCCAGTTCGCTTGAAAACCCAGAACACCTCAATTCAGCCACAAAACCTCAAAATTCAAACATAGAAATTTCAATCAATTTGTCAACTACAACTGAAAGAGAATTCCCAATCAACCCTTTAATCTCTGAGAAAGAGGAAAGAACTCAAACTCCAAAACCCACCCTCATTCGGCCAAGAATAGCAAATCAAAACACCCAAAATTTAAAACACAGGGCCGTAAAACGCAGCTTCAGCCGCTGCCCACTCACGATGTCAGTGGCCCAACCACCGTAGCCACCCAATTTGAAGCCCCTAATTCGGTCAGCTCCTTGGAGATTGAAAACCTTGCTACCTCCGGTTGCTTCGTTTTTTCTTTTTTCTTTTTTCTTTTTTTTTTTTTTTTGGGTGTTCTGACTCAAGATCTCGGGCAAAACTACTTATTGTCAACCTGTGAGAGAAGAAACAACTCACCAAATCCAGAACATTCTATAGCTAGCCCATCACTCACGATTTTTGAATCAACCAAAGTTATCCACATCATCAAGGTTTTTTCAAAACCTTTCTCAAAACGAAACACCGAACCTTCTTTCCAATTTGCGATGCATTCAGCAAAACCATGTCTATTTCTTCTTGACCCATCTTTTCCATTCTTCTTTTCTAGGAAACCGAAGGTTCTGGATTATGTGAGCCTTGGTGGGTGAGCGATGGCGGTGTGATTCGGGGATGAACGTGGGTTTACTGTTACCACGACTCTGATACCCGGAGGTTGAAATCGAAATCGAGTTGCGCATCATAGTGGATGGGCTCACCTCTGACTTCTAGCTTGGGCCAGATATCCGGGATCGGACCCAGCGCTTCGGAAAGTTTCAGTGATGGGTAACTCGAAAATCGTCCGAGGCAATACACGCGCCTGTGTCTCGGTGAGCCTGCAGGTACATCTAAACCCACTTCATGAAACCGTCGCAGTTGCCTCGGAATTTCTGGTCCTCGAAAGTTCAGAACCTTCTGGGTGAGTCTCGGAGGTTCACAGTTTCTGAGCCCCGAAAACCAGAGCTCGGGGGTCCTGTAACTGCGTCCCGTTCTCTGCTTTGAGCGTTGTCTATGATCTTGAAATGCTCCAGGTTCGGTTAGGAGGTCCGGTACCTTCTAATCCATCACCCACGTTGAATAGGGGCTCATCACGGGCAGTCACTGTTCCGTCGGGATTCTGTCCACCATCATCAAAGTTGTCCTGGCCTGAAGCTCTCCAGAAGGAAATAATATCATTCGGGGCTCCAACGTTTCACTGGGCGAAGACCCGAAGTGCCGAGGAGTCCACAGGCTCCACAAGGTCATTACCGGGACCTCTAGGAGTCCGTGGGCTTGATGGAGACCAGTAGATGCAACAAGTCTCGGAGGATTGGTTGATAGTTTTGGGGTCAAGGGGGAAGAGCAACGTGGTTTCTTCTTATTCTTTTCTTATTCTTCTTCTTTGACCCATCTTCTCTTTTTGCTGGGCCTTTATTTTCTTCTCTCTTTGACTTGAATGGCACGTGGCTATTAACCACGTGGTCTCTTAACTCTCACCACACTTCTTCTTCTTCACCAGGTTATTGCCGATTTGCGGTGGAAACAAGTTGGTTACCGCTTCCTTGATATCCAGCGGCTGAGATCAGACCTCTAGCTTGGGCCAGACACTCGAAACTGAGTCCAACGTTCGTGGAAGAACCGGTTCTAGCCAACTCAAAGGCCGGTTGTTGAGGATCTACTGCCGCCTCGGTAGTTCACATCATCGGGGCTTTTGATGGTCACAGAGTCGGTGGGAGTGGATCACGTTGAATCCCCTTCGACGCTCCGATGGTGCCGGTGCCATGCAAGTTCTGCTCCGGGCGTTGGCCGAACGAAAGAGAGTCATAACTCGAAGGCCGAAGTCCTCTCATCCTTGGAAGTCCAGAATCTTCTGGGAATTTTTCTTACTGGAAATCTCCAGCCCACTAGGCGAAACCCGTCGTTTACACTTTGCCAAGCCTGCATGCTTATTTGGATCGTGAGGCCGAACCCACTACTTGGATTGCAGGACCAAACCCAACGTCCCACCGAGACCCATCCACCTTGGAATTTTGGTTCGGGAAGCAGATCTGAGTCTGAACCCAGCAGTTCTGGGAATCCCAGTAATGGCCGCTGACTTGGTGGCGTTTGATGAAGCCTTCGGAACAAACAACCCATAGGCTTGGTTTCATGCTGATGACGTGTAGATCTTGGAGAACTACCTGGACTGACAATCCGTTCCTCAGCTAGATGGCGAGACACTCGGCGTTTGTGGTGGCTCGGTGTCGGGCGTTTCTGGCCTCTGCCTTTGATCGGTGATTTACTGGCCGAACTATTTGTTGGAGAAGCAAGGTGGAGCTTTGGAACCCATTGAAGTGGAGAATGGTTGGGTAGGCCTTCTCTGTGTTGGGAGACCCTCCAGCAGCGTGGATTCCACGTCAGTCTATAGCAACTTCTCTTTGTTTGTCTGGGCCAACTCATTGGAATGAATTGGACTAGGCCCGATTCCTTCTTCAATCCCTGAAGGCACGTCTTCATAATGTCCATCTCCTTCCAGAATTCAGACCCTTCTCTTTATTTATTTTTTCTCATGTCTGTCTCCCCCTCTCTCTTAATCGCGTCACTGCCTTTCTTCACAATTTTCCGTACTAGAAGCTAGCCCACTCCTCTGCAGCTACTTTTCTGTCTTCTCTCTTATTTCTTCTTCTCTCCTTTTTCTAGCTCCTTAGTCGGTTGCCAGCAAAAATTTCTCAATGGGCTCTTGACTCCTGTAGCCAAAGAAGATCGACCTGCACAGGAAGCTTAACAAAGCATAGGCATGGAGAGGTCGTCTCATGTTTTGCTCATAGATATTTTTTCACAAGTAGATATTTTCTCAGAATTTACTAACTCAGATCATTTTGGTGAGATCTCTATTCAAAAACATTAAACGCAACCTTTCATTCTAAGGTTCTCAGTCATGTTATGGCAGGGTCTAACAATTAATAATCATGAATATGAGAAACTATGTAGAATAGCACCAAGACTTGATCAAATTTCTTTTTTGCTTTTGACATGGGACCTTGACGTGGTCTTCAATTCCATATCACTTTATTTAATTTTAGAAAACAAGAATTGAGAGGAAGTTTTCTAACGCCATGCTACTACCTTTTGTTTTTATCTTTGCAAAAAAGGAAATAGCAAAGCACCTGCGTACGCTAAACTGCTAAAGCTAAGCAGTAACGTGCCCTTTTTATTTTTGACATAATTGGATGTTGCGAATCACAATAAAGAGATAGACATGCTTAATCAGAATATTTTTATTATTCTTGAGATTGGATCTGACATCTCTTGAATAGCAATTAAATAAAGGAGTTGCTGAGTAATTGCATAATGAACTTATCTCAATTTTCCGATGAAGACAGAATATGGATGCTTTGACTGCGTCGTTTCAGGAGTCCAAGGAGACGATCAGAGCGATAGTACATGAAACATCCAAAAACTCTCGAATTTCATAGTTTCAGATCTGACTCCCACATCCATAGAGAACTTTGATTTTGTGTCAGTGGACGCATACTGAGGATCTTCAAGAAAGAAAAATCCAGCCAATTTGAGCCGTGATTTTTAAAGGCGAGAATCGTCATTCTTCATGATCTGATCTCGTAGTCACCGTTGCGGATTTTTTTTTTATGAGAAACGAATAATCGTTCCCACAGACGGCGCCAAACTGTTGGTACAGTTTCCGGTACGGTGACGTATTGCCTTGTGATTCGTTGCCTTCCTCGATGTTCGTTCTCCTCGTAATCTGCAAAATAACAAACGGCTCGTCGGGGGTGCCGACCGGACCCCCACTCCGATGCCTAAGTCAGTTCAAACTTATTTTTTGGAGAATATCAGTAATCTCAAGAGTTCAGAGAATCTGTTTTTTTTTTAATACCTGGCGTAGTAGTCTTATTTATAGGCTCACAGTTCACAGTTATAAAACTGCTAGAGTGCTTGGAACATAATCTAATTAGGAGTCTGAGTCCTAGATCACATAGTCTTGAGTCTTATCTTCCTAATTAGGAGTCTGAGTCCTAACTGGATATGACACTCTCTTTAGCTAATGTCATTCTATTAGGTACCTTATCCCATATTTGATGGGATAGAAGTCTATCTTGATATATTTTGAATATCCGTCTTTTTGGGGATAACGACTGGTCTTGTACTTAGGTCTGATCTGGCCGGGCCAACCCGATGGGCTCGGCCCCCGATACTACCTTAGGCCCACGTGTCTTTGGAGCTGATTATTTCTCCAACAAAACTCATGTTTGAAATATGTTATACAAGTAATTCTAGCCTGACTAAACAATGTTTTTTTCTTTTTCTTTTTTTGAGAAGTACTAAACAATTCTTTATTCATAAGATTTGCAAATACAGATTTGAACTTGGAACTCCAGCAATAACATCACGCAACTGATACTTTTGCAACAATAAGAATAACAGCATATGAAAGGAGGATAGATCTTCTGCAGAATGTCGAGGGAAGGATCAAGGAAGAAAGACAAAGAGCTACATTTCAATAAAAATATACTCAGTGGTTTATAGTTTTACTCATCAAAAAAAGTGAAAGCAACAAACATATATCGCAGCTCTAGGCAACAAAGATGCTTGAAGATCGAGATATGAGTCTCAGAATATGAGATTTTGGAATTATCAAACTAAAAAACCATACAACTTTTACTAGTCTTTGAAGCAATGAAAAAGAATTTTAGACTAATCTGTAAAATCAAACCCTTCACAAATCCAGAAATCTGATTCAAAATAGTTCTATCAAAACCCATCTCAATAATTCAAACCCCAATTCTAAAACAACCATATATGTGACTCTAAATATAAGAAACAGAAAGTTGCATTAGAAGATGAAGGAAACCCTATTATTGGACGACATGAGTATCTCATACTACATAATTGACAAAAAGAAATAAATTCTGTCAAAGTTTTACTCCACATAGGCCTAATCCCATACAATTGCTTTGAAACAAGAATCAAAGAGTTTATATGTGCACTTATTGAAAAGCAAACCATGTGCTGAGAATTTTATTTTATTTTATTTGGGATGAATAACCATGTGCTAAGCATTGTTACAGCTTAAATCCAAGCAAGACTTGTAGGCCTTTCCTTAAATTGCATTGGCCTTTATTTTTAGGAAATCATAAAGTTTAACATCAAGGTCGGACATTCAATTGAATCATATCAAGAAGTATTTGACTTCAAGATAGTAAAAGGAGAACATAACAAATGGAAGAGCAATACCCACAAAATAAAATTATATTGTCATTCGTTGCTTGTTTCTATGGAGTCTCCTTTCAAATTCATCTTTTAGCCATTTAAACCTTTAGACAAGCTGAATTTTAAGTACAAATGATGACATCTAAAACTTGTTTCCTGGTGTCATTGAAATTCCTAGATATGCTTCTTAAAAAAGTACTCGTCTCACTAGTTTCATTGATATCTAATCATTAAGTGTGACACTTTATGGTGTTATAGATGACATAGCAATATAAAACCTGCACTTATATCAACATATTTTGGGGATTATAAACTGGAGGTATCCTCCAATGAACATCAAATGAGGTAAACTTACCACCATAGGTGCATCATGTTTAAAAAGTCTAGAAAGCTTATAGCCATTGATCCTATTCCAAAGTTTTAGAAAGTTCGTGCAATTAACATTACTGATGTCAAATTGAGTGAACCTAAGAATATAATCAAAGGACGAGAATATTAAGGGTCCCTTGTTCTACCTCTGTATGATTTGGTCTTTTTTTTTTTTTTTTTTTCATTAAGACTAACTTTTTATTCTAAATTAACACTTGCGTAACTACCCATATGCAGGTGCATAGATAAAGAGATGAATATAACTAGAATATGCATAGCAGAATTTCAGTACATATAGCATATGTACCAAAAGAGCATGAAAAAATCCAACATCAGAATGCCTAATGCTGACACAATATGTGGAACTATTAATGCAAACAAAGATCATATATATGACACCAGGTAAATTTTAGGCTAGAAATTGATAGGGTAAGAGGGAATACATCTTGTTCAAGTGCCATGCACCGTTCATGCAATGCTTGCTTCCTTCTTTCTAAGCTTGCTTGTAAAATTGCATTTCCTCTAGCCTATAAATAATTGTGGACAATCATGTTAGTAACCCGAACACTCTGATTTACTCTAGAATGGTTTCAGCAAAAGCAATGTTACCTCTTTTGCGATCCTGTGTTGCAAGTCGTTTTTGGCAATCTCAAGCCTCTGAATATCAAGCCTACTAACAATAAAGCAAATCAATTTTTTACACAGACGAGATTACCTATATAGTAATCACATTAAACAAAGAGTAGACAGTTACTGCAGCTTAAAAAAAAAAAACTGTTTCCGAAACAACTTTTCAAGTTATAAAAAGAACTTATATTATATATAGTTGCTTGAGCATTTTGACCTGTTGCCGAAACAAATAAGTCTCAGTCGTTATCTCCATAAAAATAATAATAACTTCAGTAGTATACTGCCAGACTAGGTGTAATCAAGGGACTTTAATTACACCAAAAAAGGGGCTAACTTCAAGCCAGCAAACACAACAAAACAAGCAAACATTACAAAAACAGAGCACAACACAATTAGCACAAAACCGGCTGAGAACTCAAACCACAAGGGCACAGCCCATACAAGCAGACAACAGGGCCAAGAAATTCTTAACATCTTTGAACTTCCCTTTTGCTAACATCTTCGAACAAACTTCCCATCTAGTATATATATATTCCTTCTTGCACAAATATATTTTACCAAAATATTACCGTGTAGGATCCAAATCAGATACCAGTCACTGGCCTATGAAAATCAACCATATCTGATCAATATAGGAAACAAAGAGCATCAATCAAAATACATCATATTGTTTTCAATGGCAAAATGAAGAATTTGGGGCATTCATAACCATCAAGAACATCTAAAATCTAAATGGCGAAAAAAAAACCAGGAACCATCTGTACAGACCTAAAAAAAGAAAGAAAAGGAAAGCTGTTTCATGAATTTCTTATGCTATCTCTATCCATAATATCACTAAACAGAAAACCTCAGAAAATATGGCTTCAGTCAATCAAACCCAAAATCGAAACCTAGCTACCTCAAACAAATTGAATCCTAAATCCTAGATCGAGAAGGAAGAAATCCACACCTGCGGGGGGTTCGATGGAGGCGAGTTGGGGAGAGCTTGCTGCGTACGTAGAGGATGCCAGTGGTACGATGCAGCTTACTGGAGGATTTTGTGGCGCCAGAGATTGAGAAACAGAATGAGAGAAGCATAAGAGAGAGACGTGATATTAGCCAGGGCAGTGGGAGATAGAGAGAAGCGTGATATCAAAGAAAAAATTGATTTTGTGCGAAAAATAGTATAGAATGTTGTGCGAAAAATTGTAGCGCCAAAACACCCGCCTTTTTTTTTTTTTTTTTTTTTTAATTTTTTTTTTATGATGTAGTTTATATATAAGTCGACGCTGATGTAAATTTATCAGCGTCAACACACAGAAGTTGACGCTGATACTACGAGTATCAGCGTCGACCTCTACAAGTCGATGCTAATAGTATTTTTTATATTTTTTTAATTTATGTCAATTAAAAATTGTTTAAACCTATTAATTTTTTAAATATATATATATATATATATATATATAATAATTAAAAATGATATTTTATTAAAAAAATTAATCATATTTAATTAAAATGGATAATTACCTTTTCCCCCATCAACTACAAAAAATTGCGCAATGCCCTCACGAACTACTAACTTGACCAAAATAAAGTATCAAACTACCAACTTTACACATTTTGCTCCATTCTGTCAGTCAAACCCGTTAACATAGACAGAATATGCCGGTTTTGGACGTTAATTTTGATTAAAAGACAAAAATGCCCTCAATTGATCAAAAAAAAAATAAAAAATTTGGTTTGTTAATTTGGATTAAATTTATTAATAAAAAATATTAAAACTAATATATTTAATAAAAAACAAAAAGCAAAAAGCAAAAAAAAAAAAAAAAAAAAAAAAAAATGGAAAGGGGGTGGCTGCCACAATCTATCAGTTTTGGACGTTAATTTTGATTAAAAGACAAAAATGTCCTCAATTGATAAAAAAAAAAATATATATATATATATTTGGTTTATTAATTTGGTTTAAATTTATTAATAAAAAAATATTAAAACTAATATATTTAATAAAAAACAAAGAACAAAAAAGCAAAAAAGAAAAAAGAAAAAGGAAAGGGAGTGGCTGCCATGGGTCCGACCACCTCTAGGGTGGCTCACGGCCACCCCCTCCCCCATTTTCCTTTATTTTATTTATTTTGTTTTCTGTTTAAGTTGAGGACATTTAGGACATTTTTGAAATTAAGTTATGGTATTTAAGTTTTTTCACGAGCTAGGCTGACAGAAAGGGGCAAACATGTAACTGTGATAGTTGAATACTTTTTTTTGGTTGAATTGGTAGTTCATTGAGGCATCGCGCATTTTTTGGTAGTTGATAGGGGGAAAAGGTAATTACCCATAATTAAAAATCATATGTTCAATCGATCCTTCACATGTCTATAAAAGTGTACTTTGAGAAGTCATCAATTAGTCAGTGACTTGGGTATTTTGAGTATCGAGCACCTCTATTGATGGATTATCATAAATCCATATAGTTTGATCGATCAACCAATCATATCACAAATGATCGGACTTATTCACTACAATTGATTTGATATTCGATCAAACTTTTAGTCATGTCATGTCATGTTCGACATATCACGATCGATCAAACTATTGCACTAGGATCGATCGGGCTAATACACAAGCATAGATAATAAAAAATCCATATAGTCCGATCGATAAAACTAATGTACTATGATTGATCGGATTTTCGATCGAACCTTTAACTGTGTCAAGTTCAATCAATCATTCGATTGTTATCACAATTATTCAAACTAATGATCAATCCTTCGATCGATCATACTAATGCATAAGGATAATACAAAATCCAAAGAGTTTGATCAATTAGACTAATGCATTTGGATCGATCGAACCTTGAATTATGTCAAGTTCGATTGATCTTAAAGAAGATCATGGTTTGTTCGATCTTACAATGATCGAACTAACGCATTAGTATAGATTGGATGTTCGATCAAACCTTTAATCGTGTCAAGTTCAATTGATCATTTGATTCGACCACAATCAATCAGATTGATCTTATAATGATTAATTAGACTAATACACAAGCATAAATAATACAAAATCCATATAGTTTGATCGATCAAACTATTTCACTATTATAGATAGGAAGTTCAATCGAACCTTCAATTATGTCAAGTTCGATTCATCAAACTGATGTGTGAGGATTGATCGGATTGATCTTATCATTATTGATCGGACTAATGCACAAGGATAAATTAAAAAAAATATAGAAATAAAAAATATTAATTCATAGAATTAGAAAAAAAAAAAATTGAAAATTTTACTAATAATATGAAAATCATTAATTATTTATAGAGTTTTTTTTTTTGCCACCCTTTCCTTGTTTATATATATTTCCTATTTTCCTCATTTTTATAAGACATATGATCATGTGGTAGGTTTTGATTGGTTTGACATGAAATTCCATTTATGATACAAATTAAATAAAACCTGGTTATAAAAAAAATAACGTCGTTAAAACCCAAAGATTGAAATGACATTTAACCCAAAAATTAAAAACTAAAAAAATAGAAAAACTTTTCTAATAATATAAAAAGAAGTATTTTTTACTATAGGTTTCAATTTTATTTTTAATTTTTAAAAATATTTTAATAGGTTTATATGATTTTTTTCTTTTTTGTTATACAGGATTATTAGCGTCGACTTAATTTGGACGCTAATACTTTTCAATATTTTTTTAAAAAAAATTATTTTTTTTACATGGTCATTTGCGTCGAGGCCAAAAGTTGACGCTAATAATTGATGATCAGCGTCGACAACAAAAAGTCGACGCTGATATGCTTCATTTTTTCAAAAAATAAAAATAATTTTTTATACAGGGCCATTAGCGTCTACCCTAGAGTTGACGCTGATGACCTATTATTAGCGTCCATTCCTCGATGTGGATGCTAATAATAGATTATCAGCGTCGACCCCAATGTCGACGCTGATAGTTTTTTATTAGTGTCGACGAAAGTGGACGCTAATACTGAAATGTCGTTGCTATTTCTCAACCTGTGCGAGACAAAAATTCCCGCCAGGTTATTAACAATGACACATTAGCGTCGACTGCAAAGTAGACGCTAATAGTAAATTTTTTGGGAAAATTAGCGTCAACAATAGTGGCGACGCTAATAGTGTCAGAAGTTGACGCTAATAGTCGACTATTAGCGTCAACTGTCAAAGTGGACGCTAATAGTCGACTATTAAAGTTGACGCTGATAGTGTCGCCCTTAATGGGCGAATTTCTTGTAGTGAAAGTTAAATGCATAAAACTAAATATCTAAAAATAAAGATTGAAGTGAAGAGAGAAAGAATAGGGGATTAATTTCACCACTCACCGCATAACAATAATCAATCATAAATTAACAAGAAAAATTCATACTATGCATGATATATGGCTCGTCTCACTCGAGTAGTCAATAAATTACCTCTAAAGAATAAGTATAATCCATCTTCGGTTGGTACGGACCGTCCACCTGACCACTAAGATGCAATACGACCAGTAATACCCCGTATTTTTAGATGTTGAATAAAATACCTTCAAATAGGATTTTAGGCCTAATAAACTAAATATGAATATTTATTCATAAATATTCATCAATTTAGGTTTAAAGGAATCAAATACTTAGTGACAATATATTTGGAGTTAAAATGTATTAGGAATTAGACTAAGTCTAAAATCGATCGATCGATAATAGAATCGATCGAGCGATTGTTTAAGTCCCAAAGTCAATCATGCAATTAAGAAATTGAACCCTTATTAGAAGCCAAAAATTGATCGATCGATTAAATAATCGATCGAGCGATTTAGTTATATAGGTGCTGAAACGGATGAAAATATGACTAAGTATAATAGATCGATTATTTCATAGTGTAAAAAATGGATCGATCAACTTATTGTTCAAGTAGATCGATCAATTATTCTTCAGTGTAAAAAGTAGATTGATCGACTTTCTACAGAAATGCAGAATCTCGTCTGAACTGCTATCCTTCGATTTTCATTATAAATCATCATTCCATTTGATGATTCATCACCCCAGCTTGACATGTTCTTAACCTTAGATGAGTTTGTGATCAATCTTAGCCATCCAAACCATAGCATCTTGCTTAGATAAGATAGGATTGAATTGAAGATAAGAGATATTTTTGAAGTGTAATGATTATTTTTGATGAGTCACCAAACTTGTTCTCCAAGTTGGTTTCTGAGCCATTAAATCAGATTAAAATGGTGCAATCTCAGCCTTTGATTTTACTATAAAAGGATGGTTCCTCACTTCAAGCAATTCACTCAAAATTCTCTCCCAAAACTCTCTTGGTTGCTCTCTCCTTCTTCCTTTCTCTGTTTGTTCTCTTTCTTTTCTGGTTTTTGCTTGAATTGAAGAGGGCAAAAGCTCTCTTCTTCCTTCTTCTTCTTTGGTTTCATCTCTCTCAAAAGGTGGGTGCAAAAACAAGGAAGAACCTTCTCCTTGGTAAGTTTTTTTCTCTCCATTTTCTTTATCTCCTTAGCTTTGTGTTTTTGAGATATTTTGTAAAATATCCCAGAAGATATTTTAAGATATTTTGAAATATTTTACAAAATATCCTAAAAAAGATGTTTTAGATATTTTGGATAAGATTCTTATCCTTTGATTTTATAAATTATGTTTTAAAATAAGGGTTTTCAAAGCAGAGTGTTAGAAGTATAAATTATGCCGTTGTGATGCCCAAGTAAAAAGAATCATTTTTAGTAAAAAGGGTATTTTGGTAATTTTTATAAAAATGGCATTTTGGTCATTTTAATAAATGTTGTTATAATGCCTGTATTAAATATATGGCATTATACTGAACGGATTTTATATGCTGTTACTATGTCAAAATGATAATAGGATTAAGAAATTAGAGATAAGTATAGGGTTAAATTATATGTTTGGTGAATTATACTAATTCACTATTATTTGGATATAATTATATTGCAGTAAACATTTGTTTGTGAACACTTTCTGTAGAAGGGAAGAACTGTAAGTATTTCTAAAATACTTACTGAGTGATCTTGTTTTGATAATGTGATATTTCTGCTTTATTTAATTGTATGCATAGGGATAGTATATTGCATATTGTTAATAATTCTGATGTAGGGTTAATAACAAGTTGGTTGTTGGGATGACCAATGGACATGCATACCGCCTGTGCAAAAAACAATAATAAGTACAAGTTGGCTGTCGGGATGGTTAATGTGCTAGGCAAGTTATGGCTACTTAATTGACTGTCGGGATGGTCAATTTACTTGGTTGTTGGGATGACCAATGTACTAAGTATGCTACTTTAACTAGTAGTGCGGAAAAGTTAATAAGACATGGTAAGGGAGTTTGTGCTCCAATATATAGCTGCTTAAATGAACAAGGATTTAATGGCCCTAGTGTGAGAGGAGTGAATAAGAAAGTAACTAAGATTGTGTATATAAAACTATCATCACCTCATATGTTGCATTGTATATAGTTAAGTAAATTAGTATGTCCTTATATTATTGAAAACAAAATGACTCACTTGATTACAGTATGAGATTGTGGTGATAACCGCAATCACATATATGATTGTGCAGGGCAGGAGACAGATCAGAATGCTGGGCTTTTTATTTATAAATAGGACTTTTATGATTTTCAGTTGATATGTAATGGTTTACATTATGTAGATGAATAATAACTGCGTATTTATTAAGTACCGCATGCGGTACATATGTTTACTGCTTTGAGTGTATTTATTATGTAAAGACAAGTTATGCTTATTTATTGAAGTATTTCAGTCAGCTCAAAGTGTGATTGTGTCAATTCCTAAGTTTTTAAAAGAAAAATATATTTCGCTGCTAATTTATATTCTGATGACGTCATTGATGATGTTATAACGATACGTGGGAATCGAAATTTTCACTTATACCTTTTTGAAAAAGGCGGGTCGTTACACGACCGGTCTTCCGTAGATATGGATTAGTTACGTCTTTAATAGGATACACACAATCAATGGAATAGTATAACCTATCTTCGGTTGGTATGTATTATCTACCAAAATTACATTAAACTATGGTGTAGTACAATCCGTCTTCCCTAGACATGACCTATCTAATCCTCTTGATCATATGTCAATTAAAACCGTTGTATAACAATCATTCACATAATTACAAAAAATATGAAGGATTGAGTTCAATCAATATAAAAGACTTATAAGACAAGATAAGAAATTCATAATGATTGAATATAAACATTAAGATCAATTCTCACATTACACAATCATCATGCATATAGAAAATTCCAAACTAAAATAAAATTAAACCATTGTTACTTGCAAAGGGCTACATCAACACCCTTTTACGAATTTAGCCGCTCACCGTGGTGCTAGGATGGCCTCCTGTCATGTTCTTCTCCTTTTCAACTTGTCAAGCCTCCAAGAAGAATTTTTTTGTCAAAACTAAGCACACCTTCTCTTGAAACTTAGGGGTCTATTTATAGAGATTAGGAGAGGCCTAAAAGCCCTAGGAATCCCAAAAAAATAGGAACTTAGTCTCTTAGTCCAAGTAAGAGATTGAAAATTCAATTCAAGTAGGAAAAGGATTCTAAATTCGTCTAGATTTGCGATCTTTTATTGCAGGGCAATTTTAGCATTGTAAACATCTGAATTAGGAAAAAGCTATTTCTGATATATTTGTTGCATTTGTTATTATCTTTCTAACGCCATAAATTTCATTTCAATATAAAATTTAAGCAGAAAGTTATGATCAAAACATTAAGACGTGTGCAGAATCCAAATTTGAATCAAATCTAATTTTGTTATAAACTGTTCAAAGTTCCGTAAAAATGCATATTAAATCATTTAATGAATCCAACCATTAAACAAATCACAACGAATACTCAATTGAAATCAAATCATCCACTGTATCCGTTTGATATATGAAGCACAATGGATATCTGATTTTAATCGAATGATTCGGTGTATCCAACTTTTCACAAATAATCATCACAACATTCAATCAAATGAAATAAATCAACTAATTGAATTGGATTTGAACAATACTTTGATTAAACATTGGAATTGTATAAATAAAAAAAAAGAATGTGAGTGTTAATCAATGGAGAGGTTTCATTTTCAACATTAGTTGAAGATTTTAACCTGTCATGACTAAAAACAACATCTTAACTTGAATTAAAAACACAAAAATGAATGACTTACAAAGAGAAACGTGCCAAGAGCTCAAGAACAGCTTTAGGTCGAAAATATGCTCTTAATGACACCTCCCAATTTTGTTTTTTACAAGAGAAAAGAATAATATAAATACTAAAAATCCTAGGGTTTCGGTGCTGTCAGGTCAGTCCTAGTGCGCTCAATCACACACTAGGTGCTCTTGAGCATACTCAGGACTTCTTCATTTCTTCTTCAGCATAGTGCATGAGCGCTGCTTGCTTCGTCATAGGCGAGTGTGTGCTTGAGCATGCTTGCATGGGCTCGATCCAACAATCCAGAATTTCACTTGTTTTTTCGCTTCTTTGCAATTCCACATAAAGACCGCTATTTTCTCTCAATGACCTGCAAAACACCAAAACTAACCAATATATATATATATATATATATATATATATATATATATATATATATATATATATATATATATAAGCTAAAGGTTTAGCAAATGCAAATTAAAGGGTCCAAATATACAATATTTTCATTGGTGTTGTAGGTGTTGTGAGAAGTGGGAAAAATTATGGTGAGGTAGCAGCCTGATGAATATTGTTCTGAGGCTCGGGAATGCAATTTTTCGCAAAATTCCTCGGTAACTTCAGGGAAGTTGGATTTAGTGTCTACTGTGAATTAGGATTGCTTACTACACCAACTACCAGACGACGTGTCAACAGCCATTGTATTGAAATAATGTTGGTAACAAACAATTATGTGGGACTTTATAGGCTTAGTGGCATACCAAGCTCCTTGTCACCGGTCCTAGTTGGAACAATTGAAGATCTTAAAGCCACCCCTAAGGTTATTTTTTGCCTTCTTTTGGGGACATTGACAATTTTTGGTAATTTAGAGACATTTGGCAATAGGGCAATAGTTTGAGGAGGGTAGGTATAGTTTTCTGAAAATTTATTTACAACTAGTAATTCTAGGACAAAATGTAAAACTAGTCTATGTAGTTTACTTGATTTACAATTAACTCCTTGTGGTATCAAAATGAACTCAAAGGACCCTGTGGTATGCGAAAAAAAAAAAAAAAATGACTCCTTGCAATAAAATTATGTCAAATACTCAACTGATTATGTTAGTGTACCATGTCAAAGCCAATACAATAACGACACATGTCACTCCTAATTAAAAAAAGTGAAAACTACACTTTACCCCCCCCCCCCCCCCCCAATGTTTCACCCATTGTGATAGAACCTAACAAAGTTTCCTAATCTTGCAATGTAGCCTATCTGTTAGAGGATTCTGTCTTCCTTGACAGAAATTACTGCACGTGCACCGCACGTGTGATTTTTGCTCTCGACTTCACCAAAATGCCCTCATGTTTCACCCGTGAAGTTCAAATACTGTAGAAAGAAACTTTCAAAGCTTGTTTGGCCAGGTTTCCCAACCTCTGTAGGGTACTTTTGTTTCTGATCGAAAGAAGCGAATTTAGAGAGCAAGGAAGAAGATGAGTTCTGAGTAGAATGCGGAGACGAGCTACTAGCCATTGGACCTGAAGCTTTGCGCCAACAATTTTGGGTTCTTCGGAAACGTAGCGACCATGAACCTCTCTGCTCAAAGTGCCACAAAGATGGCTGCATGGAGGAAGAGCAAGCGGCGCCAGCGAATTTTGCCATGGAGAAGTCTTTCAACCCCACAACACCGACAAACCAGAGATTAATGATCAGTCGGGAGGGGTCTTCGCCGCCGTGGTTGGACCTACTTCATTGTCAGCCTCGGCAACGTCGTTTGCATTCTGGAATCTTGGGGATGATCGAGAATTGCAGCAACCAAAGGTGGCAAATCGGTGTCGAACCTGTAACAAGAAGGTGGGGCTGACCGAGTTCATGTGCAAGTGCAAGATGACCTTATGTGGGATGTATCAGTACCCGGAGAAGCACGAGTGTACGTTTGATTTCAAGGCCATCGGTGAGGATGCCATTGCCAAGGCTAATCCGGTGGTGAATGCTTATAAAAGAACACCCCAGTGCATCAAACAATCACAACCAAACTGTGTGCTTTAATTTATTTATTTTTTGTACTTTTTTGTATTTTCGTAATTTCAACAGGTGAAACATGAGGGCAATTTGGTAAAGAAGACAACAAAAATCACATGTGCGGGGCATGTGTGGCATTTTCTGTCATGGAAGACGAAATCTCTAAAAAATAAGCTACATTGCAAAACTAGGAAACTTTGTTGTGGGCCCATTGCAAATTTTTTTTTCACTTTGGAAGCAAGATTGAAAAAGGGGTGAAACATTGGGAGGGTAAAGTAAAGTTTTCCCTTAAAAAAAATATAAATATAAAATATATAAAAAAAAAAAAAATTTAAAGAATTACTCAGAGGATCTAACTCTTTTCTTTCTTCTAAAAAAAAAAATAATGGAAGGTATTGCAACCATATTAATTCTGAACTGGAAATGGGTCCACTTTGAACGTTCGGGCATGGGCTGTATCGAATATTCCAGAGATGCTTCAAACATTTGGTTAAGGGTTCATATCGAATGTTACAGAGATGCTTCGAATGCTTGGGCAAGGGTTAAAATTATTTATTTTTATTGATTTTTAGGAAAAACTATTTTAAGGCACTTAGTTGAATAAATTTAGTAATATGAGTATATTTTTATAAAATGGTATTATAACAATTAATTACTTTTTATTTTTATTTTATTATTTTGGAGTATTACATTCTCCACACCTTACAAAAATTTTGTCCTCGAACTTTTGATTTTAACTAAGTTTTATAAAATAAATTGTCATATAATAACACAATTAAATAATCCAAATTTCAAAAAGGCAATTAAATGTTATGTATCATAAACTTGCCACCCCCTGGTGGAATTAAAACAAACTTTTGTCTCATATACTAAAGAAAATAAATAAATCAACCATGGGGCTGCTCCATCGCCTTGGAACAAGCTGGGGTCGATCATGAAGTCTTTCATGTCCAGAGGTGGACTGCCTCTCTCCCAAACGATGACTTGTCGATGTCGAGAATCATCCTAGCGGTAGTCCCATGAGCATGCTGCTCAGTGGCCATCCTCCACTGCTCCTCTAAAAATGCCTCAAAGAGTCACTCCACCTCCAAGTGTAAGGTCGCCGTCTCCTGACACAGGGCCACCAACTCCCGCTCCTATCGGGTCATTATCTCCAAGACTCGAGTAAGCACCGCTAAGTCGCTCAGGCCCTCAGAGGCAACCTAGGATGATGTGGCACCATTTGAAGGTCAAGCTCCCGCTACCCTGTTGGCTAGTTGGTTGAGGTTTCTGATTTGGTGCGATCGTTGCTTGGTGTCAGAGGTGCATGCCACTAATCCTGAAGTATTGGCTGGTGAATGGCCCATCAGGGCTTGAGGTGAACCATGCGTCTGTGGGCACTCCAACATGTTTGGCGATGCGAGTGATCAGCGCTCTGAACGGTAAAGTCGTGCTAGCATTAGTATCGACGACCTGCCTGATGATGACGATGGCGGCAAGTCTATGCGCACACGTGTCAACCTTGCTTATAGGCATAGGGCCCGCTAAAAATTGATGGGGTTTGTACTCTTGACTGAGTGCACTTGGTTGGCAATGATGCGATAGACCAGTCGTGCCTCCACTGACAGCTGGTTAAGGGCGAACCCTGCAATCCCCTAGATAGTCATGATGTTGGGTCCTCCCTACGCTAAACTCTCCAGCCCATGGGTACTTCAGGTCAAGCACCTGTGAGGTGTGGATGATGGTGCTGATCAGCTCGGCCTCGGCGTCCACTCTGATAGGGTGGCCGTGGAGCCCTTGTCACGAGCGTGAATGTTGGCATAGAACTTGCGAGCCAGCTTTGTCGCTGCGGGATGGATTCCAAGATCATCTGTCCCTATACTTGGAACTTAAAAAGCTCTAGGACTCTCTAGGAGAGTCTCTTGATATCTGGTAAATTTGCCCATCGCTCCACGAGAAGTGTTCAAGCATAATAGTAGCTAGTGGGTATCAAACCTCTGAGGTTGTGGAGCCTAAGATGCTGGCTCGACGGCTTTTGTCGTATAGGTCTGTGTAGACCCCTAAGCTGAAGTCGAGACATCCATCTCCTCTGCATCAACCTTGATCCTGCGTGAATGCTTTTTATTCTTATTTTTTGAAATCAACATGGATGCTTTTTAATACCTAGATTAATTAATCTGGATTTTGTAAGTGTCTAAATTACAATGATTTTAATATATAAAATCAACATAATGTAAGTTAAACCTAAGGATTCAATTGAAAGCAAGATCAAATCTAGAATTTATTTTGTAATTATCCAAACAAAAATCTTTTTTTACTAGCTTCCTTTACCCCTCATTAGTGGTACATAATTTTATAATGTTTAACATCAAATATATTAAGTATTTAAGTTTAGTTGGAATGTCTTTGTAGAAACTATATCAATTGTTATGAAGTATAATAACATACGAAAATCATATTCAAAGTACTCATTTTGAGGTGGATTTTGGATTGTACTTAATAAGTCTTATCCACGTGCATGGGCTTCTGCCTTTTTCAACTAAAAAAAATAAAATAAATAGTTTTAGTATTTGACCGTCACACACGGTTGTAATAATTTTCCTTGTAAAAAATAGGATTGGCAATTTTGACACGACCCGATAACTCGACACGAAATTAGCAGGTTTGGGTTTACCTTAAACGGGTTTGGGTCATAAATGGGTCGACCTGTTTATGACTCGTTTAGTTAAGCTTGGCGGGTTTCGGGTGACCCGCCAGACACGATTATTATTTTGTTTTATTTTTTATTTTTAAATGAAATGAGATTATTATTACTATTAGCTGAATAGTGAAAACACATAAAAAATAATAATAAAAAAAAACACCCTAACTTTTTTTCTTTTTCCTTCAACGTCGCCCCCTCTTCTTCTTCTTCTTCTATTTTCTTCTTCTTCTCCCCGTCTCTCTGCTGCGCCGTCATCCTTGTCGTCCTTGAAGCCCCACGGTCTCCCCAATGTGTCTGTCTCTGCTAACTCCCCTTGTCGGTCGTGGTCTCTGTCCTCGTCGAACTCGTTCAAGCTCAGGCCCTGGTCTTCGGCCCCTGCGCCTGAGTCCGATCTCGACACGAAGAGCTTGGAGGTCAGAGCCACCTTGGTGCCCGAGAGCGCCGACAAGAGCGCAGAATCTAGCAGCTTGTTCAAGACGTTGGAGACTTGGAGCTCGGGGCGTTGTTTGGGCTTTGGTACCTCTTCAACATCTACTTCAATATCTACAACAAGCAGGTGACGTTTCTGATGGATTTTGCGATCTGATTGTCGATTTGATTTTGTTTTGACTGCTAAGAGTGAAACATTTAGTTGAAATTTGAGGTGTTGATTGTGGATTTTGATTTGGTTTTGAGATAATGGCTTGCCATACTTTCTTAGCTTTGAATGTTCAAACGGGTCGTGTCGACTCGATACGACCCATTATGCTAAACGGGTTTCACAAGTCGTGTCAGGTGACCCGTAAAATTGCCGTGTCGTGTCGTGTCGTGTCTGGAGCTTCGACTCGTTAACATAAATGGGTCGTGTTTGGGTCTATCTTAAACGGGTCGCGGGTCTTAACAGGTCGTGTCGGGTGCCCGTTTTGCCAGCCCTGGTAAAAAATGTCTCTTTAATGTAGTGGATTTGGTCCCAATAACGTATAATATAACGAGTAATGATACAAATACAACATTTTTACATAATAATTACACAACCCTTCTCATATGGAGTAGGAGCTACCGTCACATGGATTCCACCCGATATGAGAAGGATTGTGTAGTTGTTGCTTAAAACTGTTGTGTAAAAAAACATACTCAAAACTATTTTACATTAATTTAATGATCCGCCCAGAAGAATTGGTTTCTTTTTAATAAAGGAATCATACACAAACAAAAAGAAATCTCTACCATTTGTAAATTTAAGTTCTCACCACAAGATATTTAGCTACATATCACCCCCTTGTCCCTCAAAAATTGATGTAGCTCTTATGGTTTGTTTGGGTTTACGATTTCAAAAAGTGCGATTTAAAATCACGATTTTAAAATGTGCGATTTGAAAAAAGTGATTTTTAAAAACGCAATTAAGCGTTTGGTAAAATTGCAATTTAGCATTTAAAATCGCAAATTAGCATTTAAAATTCTGCGTTTTCAAAAAAGCACAATCTTACCTGCGATTTGAAAAGGCAGATTTTCTGCGTTTTCAAATCGCAATTCCCAAACGATTTATGTTTTGCGATTTGGTTTAAAATCGTACTTATTGTTTCCGAAATCGCAATCTCAAACGCACCCTTAAAATCACCATTAAATTTATGATAGATTATTATTGGATTTTGATCCAATGGTGATTTTAAAAGCCACATCAATTTTGAGAGGATAAAAGGAGGACAAGAGGGTGATATGTAGCATTAGTCATTTTTTACTAAGCAAGCTTCTTTTATATATTGATTGTCCTTATTTTACTTTCGATTAAAGTACAATAATTTTTATTTTTTTATTTATTTTTATTGGTGTTGTTAGAACACGAGCAATAGTTTTTCATAGATTTTCTTTAAATTTAGAGAACCAAGTTACTTTTTGTTTCCATATTCAAATAAACTCTACAATATCTTTCTTTATTCTTTCCCTATATCATTTAAATATTCTTACATACAAATGCCATGGGAAAGAAAGATGAAAGAGAAAGCCATTTAAAATATTCTTTCAAATAAATGCTAGAGAAAAGAGAGAGGAAAGATAAAATATTTTTTTTTAATAAAATAATGGTAAATGAAGCAAAAGTGCTACCCTAGATCTAGGGTGTCACTTTTGGTTTCTTTGGTTTTGCAATAGGGATTTTTTAGAAAATTTTCTTGTATTTAGGAAAATGAATGAGATTTAGGGAGTCTGATTCTAGCACTCTCAACTAGGGGTGTGCATGGGGCGGGGCAGGGCAGTTTTCCGCCTTTTTTGGCCCTGCCCCGCACCTATGCGGGTTGGAAATTTCCAACCCGCAACCCGCAAACCGCACTTAATATAGATAGTCCGTGCGGGGCGGATCACTGCAGGGCAGGGCGGGTATTTTGAGTGGCATTTACGTAATTTTGATTTTATTTTGTAAAAAATACAAATTCGAAAAAATATTGGTATTTTTAATAAAAAAAATTAAATTCATATTATTTTTTCACAGAATCTTATGAATGCAAAGTCAGATTTTTAGGGAATCCACTCTGTTTCATTAAAGAAAAAAATTATAATTTCAAAACTCCTTAAATTTAGTCTCTCAACATGTTGACACATATCTTTCAATCGTTCCTATTTCTATACAAGAATATTTTCCATGGAATTAGCCTTGTAAACTAAACTAAAAGTCCTATTAATTATAAGATAAAATTTGAGAAAATTGTACCGTTGGTCCCTGTGGTATTCCATAATTATTTTTTACTCCCTATGGTTTAAAAAGTTACTGGGAGGTCCTCGTGATATGCAATAATTACAAATCGATCCCTGGCGTCAAATTCTGTTAAATTTTTTAACCGATTCCGTCAAATGTCACGTCAGCGACACGTGTCGCCATCTTATGGCGACACGTGTCCATCTTAATAAAAAAAATATAAATTTATTAAAAAATAAATAAAAATACTTATTTTTTTTCAAAAAAAAAAAAAAAAAAACTCCTTTGGGGGTGAAGGCGCGGCCACCCCCTGCGGCCTCTGGGGGTGGCGCGCGGCCAGGCCACCCCTTCACCCCCAAAGGGGTGGCCAAGCCACCCGTTCAGTTTTTTTTTTTTTTTTGAATTTTTTTTAAAAAAAAATAAAAAAATAATAATAAGTGTTTTTATTTATTTTTTAATAAATTTATATTTTTTTATTAAGATGGACACGTGTCGCCATAAGATGGCGACACGTGTCGCTGACGTGGCATTTGACGGAATCTGTTACAAAATTTAACAGAATTTGACGCTAGGGATCGATTTGTAATTATTATATACCACGAGGACCTCCCAGTAACTTTTTAAACCATAGGGAGTAAAAAATAATTATGGCATACCACAGGGACCAACGGTGTAATTTTGCCATAAAATTTTAAGAAACATGATTTTTCTTTTTTTCTCCTCTGTGTGGGACGGGGCGGGGCGGGGAGAGGCGGAGACCCGTATTTTTTGAAAGGCTAAACCCGCAACCCGCCCCGCCCAGCATAAATTTCTCAAATTAAGACTCTAACCTGCAAAAAAACTCGAAAACCCGGTCCTCTGCGGAGCGGGGCGGAGCGGGTTTTGCACACCCCTACTCTCAATAACTTCCCTTTAATTTTCCATAAATTTGATGAACAAAATTACTATTTGATTCCTTATCTATCTATATAACATTAAAATATTATTTATTTACAGAATACAAGTTCATTACCTATCTTTACAGTTTTTATAAAATTTCAACATAATCCCCTATGAAAGATAGAAGAGAGGAGAGAGAGATAAATATTTTGTGTTAAAATAATAGATAGAGAAACTATATTAAAGCTATAGGAAAGCTAATGTGCTAGCATACCATATACTTTTACCCAATATTTAGGGGAAGTATAAGATAATTGTTGCATGTTACCTTTTATTTTTTGGGAAAAATATAATTTAGCCCTCTAAACTACCATTGTTTCTCCGGATGACCTTCAAAACTACAAAGGCTTATACTCTGATCCAACAAACTACCAAAACCTTTAAAAATGACCCATTTTGGCGAAATATCCCCATAATACCCTTGCCACGTGTCATTTTTTCAATTAAAAAAATAAAAAATAACAAAAATTAAAAGAAAATTAGAAAAAAATAATAATATTTTTTTTAAAAAAAAAACTATTTTTTTTTTAAAAAAATATTGCGATCGGTCGGAGGACGTATTGCCTCTTTCCAGCATCTTCGTTGGGCACAATGCACGCCTGTAGCTCGGCAAACTCGTCCCTACCTCTCCGAACGCAGACATGGCTAATTTCCTATCATTCGATGTCTATGATATTGATCTTTCGAAGGTTATGAATGATTCCAATCTGAATTTTGTTTTGTTACAAACGACGAGCAAGTCTATCATCATTGTGGAATACCTCGATCGATTTCTGACGGAGAAATCAACGGCCATGTGCTTGTTCGTTAATGTTCATATCAATTTTCCTCTCTGTGATTTTTTGGCATTCAAAATGTTGGCCAATAGCTACCTGGGGCTCAATGATTACAAGCTTTTCTCTTAGGTGGATGATATTTTTTAGAGCGGGGCGAGCTTGAGATCGGTTGAGATCAGCGAGCTGATGATTGCGAATCAGAACTCGTCGAGCTAAGCTATAAAATCGGTCATAATGGCGTTGCAAACGGACGGTGACAGGAGGGGTGTCTGGAAGATCGGGTCGCGGTTGGGAAATAACGCCACCCCACACACCTATCTGTTTTTAAAAATAAAAAATAAAAAATAAGAAATAAAATTCTAGTTTATTATTTATTTTCAATTTTTTAATTTAATTTATTTTTGAATTTTTTGAATTTTTTTGAATTGAAAAATGACACGTGACAGGGATATTATGGGGATATTTCGCCAAAAGAGGCATTTTTCAAAGTTTTGATAGTTTGGGAGCTAGAGTGCAAAGCTTAATAGTTTGAAGGGTCATTCAGGAAAAAAAAAATAATAATAATAATTTGAAGGACTAAATTGTATTTTATATATATTTCTTATATTTAAAGAACAAAACATGCTTTAAAGAAGCTGCTGAGAAATTAAGCGGAAGATTCTATAATTTTTACCGAGTAGTCCACCGTTCTTATATGCTTAGATCACCATAAACTTATTTTTGATTATTTAATTTCCTTTCCCAATTCTACAATCATTGTCGTTTTTTCTGCACTTCTTTTATCTCAATGACGTGTAGGCCCCCACGTGGGAGATAGATGTGATCAGAGCCGATAGACGTGTAGAAATTGGGGAGCCTAAAACTAAAAGAAAAGAAAAGAAAATTTTGTTGGTCAACGTTGGAGTGCGTTGACCTGGTCAAATTAAAAGAAGACCAGGAACGTTCCTTGTGTTTCCTTCCTCACTTATTACTTGGCTTCTCATACGGGTCCACTGGAAAAGGTTCCATAATTTAACTACAATTACCAAATGCGCGCACTTATTAGCTTCTTTCTTTCTATTTTTTTTTTGTTATTTTTGTTATTTATAATAGACCTTTAAAATTGATTTCGTACCCTTCAATTTCTTTATTTTTTATTATTTGTTTATAATTTTGCTCCCTCAATCTTAAAATTCTAGCTGTTAGGAAATAAGAACATTTCCCTAATAATGTTTATTTACAACTTTTTATTTTTTAAAAAAAATGATAAATTTTTAAATAAAAGTGCGATTTGAAATCACTCCTTCATTTTTTGGTAGTTTAGAAAGAGACATTGATACAATTGATAATTTTATGGAAGATATTAACAATGAGATGGTAGTTTAAAAAGGTTACGTGTACCTTTTCCTCTCTTTTTTTTTTTTTTTTTTTTTTTTTTTTTTTTTTTCTGTAAAGTTTCTTTTCTTAATTGGCTTAATTAATGCAAATATTATAGTAAATGAAATAAAGACGGAGGGCAATTTGGCAATTGGAAGTCCACTCCTCCGGGCCGTCTCAACAGTATATATAAAGCTCCACCTTCATTGCAGTAAAACGAAGGGAAAAACATAATGGACAGAGAACAAGAAGACGTACAGTTTCTGGGCTTCTTTGGGATCTTCAAGGAGTCGTTGAAGATCATATTTTCATGGAAGAGAATCTTCACCCAAATCACACTATCCCTCATACTCCCCCTCTCCTTCATCTTCCTTGCCCACATCCAAGTCTCTCATCTCCTTTTCATCAAGATCCTCAAGAACGAATATGCCCTCTACTACACCCGAGAGGGCACCAAAAACTACGCTAATCTCTCCGACACCCTCTCCGCCGAATGGGCCGCCTTTTGGCTCTTCAAAGTTTTCTACTTCACCTTCCTTCTCGTCCTCTCCCTTCTCTCCACCTCCGCAGCTGTCTACACCGTCGCATGCATATACACCGCCAAGGAGATCGCCTTCAGGAAGGTCATGAGCGTTGTCCCCAGGGTCTGGAAGAGGCTTATCGTCACTTTCTTGTGGAGCTTCGCCCTTGTTTTAGTCTACAACTTCGTTTCTGCAGCGCTGTTCTACCCTTGGGCGCGCTATTATGGGCTGAACGGCGGGACTGGAATTGCGATTTTCATTGCTCTTGTGATCTTGTACTTGATTGGGTTCATATATATAAGCATAGTTTGGCATCTGGCAAGCGTTATATCAGTGTTAGAGAATTCGTACGGGATTAAAGCCATGATCAAGAGCAGGAGGTTGATAAAGGGCAAGATGGGTGCTGCGGTGGCCATCTTCTTCACGGTTGCTGCTTGTTTCGTAGGAGTTGAGCTGCTGTTTGAGAATTTTGTTGTGGCGAGCAGTGTGAGTGGACGGAATATGGGAATTAGCATCCCAGTCGGAATTGTTTGCCTCTTCTTGCTATGCACGGTGTT
The DNA here is from genome assembly GCF_958979055.1 of Alnus glutinosa. Lineage (NCBI taxonomy): Eukaryota > Viridiplantae > Streptophyta > Magnoliopsida > Fagales > Betulaceae > Alnus > Alnus glutinosa. The sequence continues at coordinate 15,153,632 of NC_084899.1, read as the reverse complement.
TCTCTTTGGTCTGGTTGTCCAGACTGTTATCTACTTCGTCTGCAAATCATATCACCATGAGAGTATCGACAAGTCCTCGTTGGCGGATCATCTGGAGGTTTATCTTGGGGAGTATGTTCCTCTCAAGGCCAGGGATGTCCAATTAGGTGAAGTTCATGTCTAGCTAATTAACCCTTAAGGAATAATTAAAATTGTTATTTGGAGCTTTACAGGTGGATTATGTATGGAGATTGACTAGGATTCCCATTTCTGTATTTCCTGTACTTATATATGATGTTAAATAAAGTGAACAAAAGCATGTTTTTTATTTTTTTATTATTATTATTCTTTTACATGATATTTGATTGGCTTTATTATGTTTGTTTTTGTTGTTTTCTCAACCATGATCATCCGACTTTCTATCACAGCTTCATTAACAAGAAATTTAGCCAAAAGGAGGAGAAAAAACAAGAAGAAAAGAAAAAGAAACAGAGAAGAAAAAAAAAAAAAAGAGAGGGATCTACAGCCCTGTTCGATTTGGCAACTGGTGTCTCTAAATTTAAATACAAAATTTAAAAGATGTTAGAAATATAATACAGCAGGTCCAATGAAGAAAATAGGGGAATATTTTCCTAACAAAGAAAAAGACGAGGGTTGGAGGTGCTCGTGAATCAATTGAGGGCTTCAAATGTGATACTCTGTAAAATTAATATGGCGAATTGAAAGCTGATATAAACTCTAATGTAATCACTTTGAACACCTAAAAATGGGAATCGGCATGCCGAAGTTGAAATTTTATTTCGCTCTCTCTCTCTCTCTCTCTTTGTCATGAACTAGCTTAGAATTAAATCTAAGCCGGTAAAAAATTATAGCACATATCGTATAGTTTTTTTAGAGCACGTATGTGACATTTTCCACATCATCTGAGTATAAGAATGAGTATGTGCTTATATGTATATTCTCATCATTCTTGACACAACGTATTTTAAAATCATGATGGTCATGAACCTATCAGATCGAACTCCGTAGTTAAGCGTGCTTCTATAAAAGTAGTATCGGGATGAGTGACTCTTGGGAAGTCTGGTTCGGGAGAGTCAAAAGCGAACAATATTGTGTCGTTAGGGGTGAATCGTTACAACGTAAGCCAAATCAAAAAAAAAACAAAAATGACTTCTTGACCGGATAATGAATTTAGCAATAAGAAAAACAAATGAATATACCATGAAAGAAAATTCTGTTTATCAGCATCTTTTGACTAGAAAGAAAATTACATTGAAAGGTGTTGTTGATGGGAAAATATTTTTACACAACATTTGCAAAACACAAGAAACAGATGGTAGAACCCACCACATGAGTCTCACCCCATGTGTCTTGTATTGTACACTTATCACAACTCAGTATTTATACATTAAATTTGGTATCTTTTGGTTTTGAAAAACAGGGGCAATGGAAGGCACCAATGACTAGGCATGTATACGAGCCGAGCTCGGGCGAGTAGTGGTTGTCCGAGCTCGGCTCGTTTAGAATTTTCACAAGCTCGAGCTCGTGACGGGTATGAAATGTTGAGCTCGGCTCGGCTCACCAAGAGTAAATTCTTGTCGAGCTCGAGCTCGGTTTTTTGACGAGTCCAGTGCCTTATCGGGCACTCAGCTCGCCCGGCTTGTGAGGACAAAATCCAGTATAACCAAAACCAAGCTAAAGCCAACAAAACAAGAACAAAACCTCAAAATCTCAACATAAATCAATCCTAAAAAAATCCTATGAAATTAACATCATTTTCGAGTTCTACTCGTGGTGGTTATAACAAAATTGAAAGTAAGAGCTTGAGATTTACATTTTCTTGATAGATTCTCACACATTGTTTCACCATTTTCTGACTTGATCTCGTTGGTTCTTCATTCGATTGCACCGGAGATGAAAGATAAGCTCCTTTGGATCCTCGTTGAGAGGTTCACCCCTAACAATATGCAAACACCGGCTTCCAAGCTGCAAACTCCGGAGCAAACTACGACTTTGAGTCTTTGACTCTCATGTCGCCTAAACTCATTTCCTTTGCAAAGCTGGTTCCTGTCCGGGCGGCGGGCGCAAGAGAATGAAAATGAGAAGAAAAGAAATGGGAGAGGAGAGAGGGGAGAGGGTAGAAATGAGAGAAAAGGGGTGTTGTGACTTGGGGTGTCGTAATTCGCAATTTAGGCCTGGCAGATCACGGGGGTGCACAATGTTGGAGAAGGCACTAGAGTAGAGTCTAGATTGTTCTTTAAACAAAAAAATAAAAAAAATAAAAAAAATTAACTGGCATCCATTAGCTTAACGTGCATTTTGCAACAAATATTTGGTGTACTTAAAAAAAAAAATAAACAAATGAACTGGCATCCACAGATCCACAAGGTTAACGTGCATTTTGTAACAATTACTTTTTCTTTTTCTTTTCTTTTTTTTTTTTTTTCTTTTTTCTTTTTAGATTTGTAACAAATACTTTTAAGTTCTCATCAAGAATGAATAGCATCTGGCATCCACGTTTGCACTAGCTAGCTTGTTCAAGATTCAAGAAGGCACTACTTTAGAAAAAAAAAAAAAAGCACTAGTTTTAAGTTATATTTTTTATATTTATAAATTAAAGTAAAAAGTTATATGTTTTTATAACAGACCTTTCTATCTGAAAAAACATTTTTAGAATTTTTTGTTTTATTTATTTGTAATATGATCAAGATCTTTTGTAATTTTTATACAACATTATTGAGAAAAAAAATTTAAATGAAATGTGTTTGGTGTCATTTTTTGAGTAATTCTATATGTCATACCTATGTCCATCTTGTATCTTTCTAATAATGATGTGGTTTTTAAAATCACAATTTGATCATAATTCAATAACGATCAATCACACGAGTAATGCTTTTGTCACTCTTTTGTCACTCTTGTGTCACTCTTGTGTCCCTCATTGAGCTTGTGATTAATCACTAATAAATTTTGACCAAGTGGTAATTTTAAAAGCCACAACAATGGACACGAGAGTGACAAAAAAAAGTGATTTCTAGAATTACTCTCAATCACACAATGATGATTTTAAAAGTTATGTGACTATGTTATTATGACTTATGATGTAGTTACAAGTTATGTGACTATGTCATTACGTGGTTATAATAATTTATTGTTATAGCTAATTTTTAATTATATATAGTTATGAATTATGAATTATATTTTATGATATGAGATTATTTATAATATGATATGAAAATTATATAAATCATGCTTAATTACTTATCCTAACTTCATTACTATCTAATAATAACATTTATATGATATAATATAAGTAGATAAGCATTACCATTATAATTAAGATACATAGGACATTGGACCATAGGATTATAGATTTTGTAATAAATATACATTGTACCATATGACATGAGATTTAATATCATACAAATTGTTAGATTAAATTTAAATTTAATCAAATGAATTGCTATATCATATCATCTATTGTTATTAGATCATAATACATTGTTAGAATTTAGATCACACTTAATTATACAATAATACAAAATAAGTATTGTTAATATGATTATTACATTATACATTGTGTCATATGACATAAGATTTAATATCATATAAATTGTTAGATCATACTTAAATTTAATCAAATGAATTGTTAGATCATATGACCTAACTATTGTTGTTAGATCATAGTACTTTGTTAGAATTTATATCACACTTATTTATATAATGATACAAAATAAGTATTGTTGATATCATTATTACATTATACATTGTGCCATATAAAATGAGATTTAATATCATATAAATTGTTAGATCATACTTAAACTCAAATGAATTGTTAGATCATATCACCTACCTATTGTTGTTAGATATTATTAGAACTTTGATTACACTTAATTATACAATGATGCAAAATAAGTATTGTTAATATCGTTATTACATTATACATTGTGCCATATGACATGAGATTTAATATCATATAAATTGTTAAATCATACTTAAATTTAATCAAATGAATTGTTAGATCATATCACCTAGCTATTGTTGTTAGATCATAGTACATTGTTAGAACTTAAATCACACTTAATTATACAATGATACAAAATAAATATTGTTAATATCATTATTACATTATATAATAAAGATATAATATACTATATCACATAAGATTTAATATCATATAAATGGTTAAATTATATGCATTTCATATAAATTCTGATGATAATACATATGATCATATGTAACTTTTCTAGATGATTTTATAAAAAATCTATGATTTCTCAAACAAAAAAAAATATATATATAATCTAATGATATGAATTAAAATAATTATACTTAATTTGTGATTATAAGAAACACATTGTTGATTTTAATACTAATCAATTGATTTTGGATTATACCAATTACATTGTCATTGTATATGATATGATTATTTGAATAATATGATTAAGTATCAAGATTTTCATTAAATCATATGATTAACAATTTATTGTTAATTCAACAATCATTAGATATTTAATTACTAGACTTAGAGTCTTAGTCTCTTAAATCATATAAGATATAATTATATTAATTTTCTTTTATAATTAAATTATATATTATATAGATACTTATAGATATAACTAATAATTATATATTGTATAACAATAATTAATTATTGTTAATTAATAAGTGATATACTAAATAAGTTATTTTTATCAATATAAATATGCATTTATTAATAAATATGTATATTAATAAATATATACGAGTCGAGCTAATAAGCGAGCCGAGCCTTTTTACGAGTATGTTCACGAACTTCAAACGAGCGAGTCGGGTTTTATACGGGTATGTATCGTTTAATAATCGAGTATAGTTTTGTATCTACGAATAACTCATTTAATAACCGAGTCGCGTACGAGCCGAGCCCTAGCGAGCTCACGGGTAGCTTTGCTTCGTTTACATCCCTACCAATGATTGATATTGGCATTGATAGAGAAGTTTGGCCATTCTTTCTTGGCATGATCTCTTCTATTTTTTGCTTGCCTTTTGCCATTGGGACATGATTGGCTCACAACCCTTTTGCACAACTCTCTCACAATCCTATTCACAATAGTGTGGGGCTCTCCCCTCACCATTGTGAGTGGGGGTTGTGAGAGAGTTGTGATGGGGCTATAATTTTATCATTTTCCTTTGCCATTTGGGTTTGCATTTGACGCGTGAAGGAAGTGTATTGAGCAAGGCTTTCAGCTGGCAGACCATATATATATATACACGACAATTCACAAAGAAGCAGAAAAGGTTACGTGTTGGTCTCAACCTTATCCATTTATGGACCATTCTTTCTCATACCTTCTCAGAACCACCCTTTGATTGGGATTCAGCGATGAGGGGTCTGGTGATGCACTTAATTGCATCTCATTATTGAAATAAATAGAAACAAATAAAGTGCTTAATATATAAGTTACTTAAAAATAAAAATAAAAATAGAGTCAAAAAATTATGAAATTCGGTGAGTAGCTAGGGGGCTTCAAATAAAGTTTCCTAGTTTTTAAATCAACTAAAATAGAGTTCATTTGCCCTATTTATGTCATTCCAAAGTTTATGGTCCGTTTGTGCTTTTATCAAATTGAAATTATAAATGCTTCTTAATTAATCAATGAATATTTATTTTCATATATATTGCCTTATTATTAGGTGCTAAATTCTATTTCAAGATATTATATTAATATCTTAAAATCTAGAGTGTTACATCCCTCCCCCCTTAACAAAATTTCGTCCTCGAAATTCGTAATTATAAGGGTAGCTAGAAGACTTTGAAAAGAGTTTCCCAGTTTTTAAATTAACTAAAATGGAGTTCATTTGACCATGTTTCCATCTTTTCAAAGTTTAAGGTCCGTTTGAATTTTTATTAAATTAAAACTATAAAAGCTTCTTAATTAATCGATGAATATTTTATTTTATTTTTGAACGGAAAACACACCTCAAAACTTCATTAAGTAGACAAAGCTACAGAAACAGGTAAACATCTTGATCCCTACAGAGAGGGGATCTAGGGAGATACAATTTCCCTAACAACAATCTGAAAAATACAGCTAGGTATATCTTCAATCCATTCCTGGTCTTTCATACGAATTAGAGCTTCCTTTGCTAACAATCAATGAATATTTATGTTACAATTGATGAATATTTATCTAATAAATATTCATATTTATTTTATTTATATTTTTAAGCTTTAAATTCTATTTTAAAATATTATATTTTATATTTTAAAATATGGGGTGTTATAACCAACGTGTTCTTACATAATAATTACACACAAAGCATTAACATATGTGTTACATGTGTCGCTTAATAACAAAATTGTTGTCCAAATTGATGGAGATCCTAATTTGTTGTTAATGCTTTTAAGAATGTAATTTTTATTTTTATTTTTATTTTTATTTTTATTTTTATTTTTTTAAAAAAAGTGTTATAATATAACATAAATATGAAAGTAATTTTCAATATTCTGTATGTGTTTTGAAAAAATTGTTCATATGTGTATGCATGTGCATGCCATCATGCAAACGTAATGGATTTTCGTTTGGCTAATAATATTTATACACGTATTGTCTTTATCTATGTCATTTTTACCTTTCTTGATCATGTAGGGATGGGATGAGTTGGTATTTGTGTCACTTTCAAATTTTTTTATGGCCGAGAGAGAGAAAGCTAGAGATGTACCATTTGATAAACAACTCAACTCCCCTCACTTTTTTAAACTTCTCTAAAAAAAAAAAAAAATTGTTAACCTCAAAACATTTTAACCTTTTTTTTTTTTTTTTTTTTTTTTTTTTTTTTTTTTTTTCTTCACTTTTTATATCACATCAATAATTTTTTATTACTATTCAAATAAAAAAACTAACTTCAAAACAAAACTTTTTCATATAAAAAATTATAAATTTCTTTCTACTTTAAATCACATCAATCACATTTTATTACTGTTAAAAAAATTATTTACCAGACCCGGCCGTACCTTTGGTGTCTTTGGCATAAGCCGCATAACTAATAAGCATAATTCCCAATGGATTATGCATCTCTCATGTTTAGCTAGAATAGCTATGCAAAATCATAAAAAAGCTCTTCCATCCCATTTTCTACTAAAAATGCAAAATAGATTTGTCTTGCATTTGTAAATAGTGTAACTCCACATGTGGAGTTAAACTATTCACAAATCACTACAAAAAATAAAAAATAAAAAAATAAAAATTGTTTATTGTCGCTTGAATAGTCTCATTTTTAGGAAAAAAAAAACGACATTATTTATTTAGTACTGCTTAAATAATGTTGCTTTTGAAGCTTTGCTAAACATAGGGTTAAGACTCCATATTACAGTCGCTTTATTGTTCAAGTGACATTAATTAGAGTCGCTTCTGTTCAAGTGACACTGAATAATTAGAGTCGCTTGAATAGTAAACGACACTAACTGTTTGTCACTTGAACTCCTAAACGACGCTAATTTGAATAAAAAAAAAATTAGAATCGATCCAACTGTCCAGCGCAGAAGAGTCCTGCGCTAGCTGGACAGATTCTTCTCGATCTGCAAAAGACTCCAACAACAAATCAAGAAGAATGAAAGAGAATAATATACCATAAAATCAGTAGCTTCCTCCCAACAATTCCTACCATAAAAGCATCATGATCACCACCATTAATAAAGAAAAAAAAAAAAAAAAAAAACTTGGAAGATCAATACCTTCGCAAGTCTAACAGTGTCGTCCAACAATGTCTTTAATGAATTTTAACAAGCCAATAAATATATAGGAAGAATTTTAACTAAATTCAATTTTTTAATGTCACATACTCTTCAAACGACACTAATTTAGAATTAATGTCGTTAGAATAGTAAACAGCGCTAAATAGCGGCGTTTATGTTCAAACGACGTTATTTAACACCGTTTTGTACAAGCGATACTAACCTAAACAACACTAAACAATATATATATATATATATTTGTAGTGAATGCATATATATATTTTTTTTAATATTTCACTTGGGCAACTCTCCCTCTCTCTCTTTCCCCACTGTCCTTTCTTTTTTTCTTTTTTTTTTTTCACGGTTGCTTGTGATTATAATTAATTAGTTGTTATTTTTTACTTCTTCACAAAAAAAAAGAAAAAAAAAGAAAAGAAAAACTCTTAGTGGCATTTACAGCTTTTTCAAGTTTAATTGGTGATATTAGTTTTAATCGAACTTGGTCACTACAATATAAACAGTTTAAGGATTGCAATTCTTTCTATAGCAGTGTGTTGAATAGAAATGAACTTTAATGATAGTTAGAAAAATGACCGTTGAAAAATTATTGCTTTAGAAAAATGATCATTTTCACGAAAGAGCCATTGTAAAATATGATCATTTGAAAAATGTATGTATGAAAAAAAAAATGCTTGGAAAAAAGGACAGTAAAAAAAATATTATCTTTAAAAAATCAATAAAGAAATTAATAATAAAAAGAGAATATAGAGAAAGAATAGATAATCAGATGTATGGTACAATTTAAAACCCATTAGCTAAAATAGATAAAGTAGGTTTTGGTTAGTCATTATGCATATAAAAATGCATAAGCCATTGGGACTGTCAAAGAATATTTAGTTGGTATAGAGAAATAATAGATAATCGCATGTATGGTACCTTTTGAAATACATTAACTAATATAGATAAAGTAGATTTTGATTAACCATTTTGTATATAAAAATGCGTAAGTTATTGGGAGTGCTCTAAGGCCAATCTCTCGAAAGAGAAGTACAGAGATGTTCCAATATTTTATTAAGTTTTTATTATTTTTTGCATTGAGATGAATTTGTGAAATTAAGTTAAAAATTGTCAGCTTAATCTCCATCATATAATCTCTCTCTCCTTCTCCGATTGGTGAGTCACGGTCATATTTGTGCATGGACAACTCGGGCCGTGTGAAGCTTGGGTCTTAAGTGGCACCAATGTTAACTTTTCTCCCAACAAAGACTAAAGAATTAGATGAGATATTTTTGGGTATAATTGAATGGAAAATGTTATATTTACAACACCAATACAACAACTGCACAACAACTCCTCACATGAGGGTGGGACCCACACACTGGGACCCACTCTCATGTGAGGGGTTGTTGTGCAGTTGTTGTGATGGTGTAGTGTAAGAATCAAATCCCTAATTGAATAGAGGATAACTCTAAAGAGTAATGTTTTCTACACAACAAATGTACATACTTTGTACAATGTTGACGTGAAAATGAAACATTACTTAACTACAACTATATATGGAGCATGTATGGCCCACCTCACCTGACTTGAACCCCAAACAGCTGGCGTGTACCAACTTATTAGCTTATTTCATTTTGAAAAAAAAATTATAAAAAAGCTTGGTGAAACTAACAATTGTTTTTTAAATAATTTCATAAAGTGCCAAGTGTGTTAAAGTAATACATCAAACTATTAAAGTGTATCAAAAATGCCATTTTTTTTTATTATATTCTTAGAAAATGAATATATATATATATATATGTTAGCATCAATAAAATGGTGATATATATCACTCTTACTAAAAACAAATATATATATATTAAAAATATATATTTATAAAACCAAAAAAAAGATAAAAAGATAAAGGATAGGAGTGGCCAGAAGAGCACATCTGTGCAACTTTAATTATTTGTGTATAAATTTTTATGCACTTTTTGTTTAAATAATAAAAAAAAAATGATTGACGTGAATGTTGTTAGTTTGACTTCTATAAAAAAAATTGAAATATATATATATATAATTTGTGAGAGGTGCCATTAATAGTCCACTGCTGAACTGACTGCCCACGTAAACATGGCTCTTTTTTCAATATATTTCGCTCTAGTGCTACAATGGGACCAATTAACGTTAACCCATGGTTGATTGAGTATCACGTACGTGCAAATAATTGACATCATGGGCCCATGCATGTGGAATATATTTAACAAGCAATTTGCACGTGGCAGGAAGACTTGAAGCAAGCGATGGAGAAGTCTTTCGTATTGATCATGCATGAGATAAACTACATTTATTTTTCATGGTCTACCTTTTTTTGGATTTATCGTTAGTCAGTCAAGAAAAAATTCCAAACCCATTGTTACGTCTCCCCTTAATTTATTTCTCATGGTCGATCTGCCAGTCAAGAAAAACTTGGGATTTATTTCTCATATATAGGCCCTATTAATGGATTAATTGCTGTTTGAAAAACTTAACCTAAATTTACTGGCAATTTTCACATGGAAGATTTGAAGCGTTGATTATATTCTTTGGATTGAGATTAACTTCCAAAGATTCAACCCAAGAAGCAGGCACACACCATGTAATAACCCTGATTTTATCTCTTTCGAAGATAGAATGATAATTTACTCTTAATTAAGAACCTAAGTGTTAGTAAGTTTGACTTAACAATGAGAATGAATCACTGATTGAGCAGGAATATTAAAAACCCGATTTGATATTTTTAAATATTAAACACCTGAGTTTATATTTAATATGTTATTTTTCATATTAAATACCTGCTTTTACATTTAATATTTTATTAAATACCCGCTTTTATATTTTATTGAATACCCGCTTTTATATTTAATATTTTTTATTATTGTTTAACACCCAATTTTTAGTCTTATATGTAAAACTCTAATAATCAAAACCATAGCCTTATAAATATACCATTAGCCATCACCCTTTTCCCACCTCAAAAAATTTTACAAGCCGTCTCCCCCTCTCACTGTGCGTGAAAGGAGGTATGCCCCATTTTTTCCTTACACTTCAACTGCTTCTCCTTATGTGTATAATAATGCATGTATAGTAGTGGCTTTTTTTTTTTTTTTTTTTTTTTTTTTTTTTTTTTTTTTTTTTTTTTTTTCCTTCTATTTTGTACCAGCCGTACGTAGCAGGTCTCCATGACTTGCTTTTTCTTTATGTGTCTTTTTCCTTTTCTTGATACAGCCAAGTACTGTGGTTGTCTTTGTTTTTATTTTTATTTTTTTTTGTCTCTTCTTTCTTTTACCTACTACAACCGAGACCTGAGACCATTATATTCCCTCTTCACTGTAGCCCAAGCAGCCTAGTAGGTAACATTAATCCCCTTTCCTTTCACCTTTTACAGCAGTTTACCAACGTGTATGGTTGTGTACCAAAATTTTCCATAATCTCTCCAAAAAGGCACTGAATCTGAAACCAAAAGAGAAGCAACCCGATCAACTCAACCGAAAAATAAGAGAACTCAAAAAAAAAATTCTCATTCGGCCATTATGAATGAGGAATAACCCAAGGAAATTTCTAAGCAAAACAGTAACAAAAATCCCTTCAACCCATTCAATTCCCGGTTCCCCAACCGAAAACAAGAAGAAAAAACTCAAAAAATTCTCCACCCATTCTCAACCCACAACAAAGGACCAACCACCTTAAATCACAGTTACAACTCACAACAATTTGAACCCAAAATCAACAAACTGTGAACTGAATTACCGAAGTCACGGAACTGTGAACTGTAAAGGGCCTGAAGACCGGCTGAACCACAAACCGTGACTGTGAGGTGCCGTGGCTGTGTGTGACTCTGCGAGGCGTCGTCGCCATCATGGGCTCGTGGGCGTGGTTGCGTGACCGGCAGGTGAACGACTGATTCGGAGTCTCGGAGAGTCGAACTAAACGAGTGAAAGAAAGAGCAAAAAACAGTGAAAAATAAAAGTGTGTGGCTAGGGTTCAAGTGTTCAACTTCTTTCCTGAAGTTTCCAACTCTTTTTTTTTTTTTTTTTTTTAATGGGTTATAATCGTGTTGACAGGTCAACCCAAACACGATTATAATCGGGTCGACTCGATTATGACCCGAACCCGATTATAACAAACCCAAACTCTGTTTTTTCGTGTCAGGTTCGCGGATCGTATCAAAAATTGCCAACCCTAGAAGCCAGTCCGTCTGATTTGAATCTTTTATTCTTTTTCCTGATTGTTACCCGTAACAAGTCTTTTCATTGCATGCTTGTATTAAATTTTGTATGTTTTAAATCTGTTTCGTACAGAAACAAAATAGTTTTAATTCAAGTGTTTCAAGCTTTCCTATAAATTGCTTAAAATCACGAAACTTTTAATACGTTATTTTGAGTATACGTATAATTTTGTGATACCTAAGTTTATCAAAATTACAGTTACTAGAATACTTTATTTTAATATATGTTGACACGTGTATACAAAGAGTAAAGGGACTGATATTGATAAGTCCTATTATATGTTTTATGGAGTTACTTTAACAACCTATAATATTTAGGTAACTTATATGTGTGTATATATATATATATAATAAGGCCTGTCTTCACAGCACATATAGCCTCTTTTCTATTAAATCAACCACATGAAATATTGTTGCTTATTTCATGGTTTAATTATTATTTGGTTAATGTCGTTAAACATATCTTAGGAATCTATTCTCAATAGGTTAGCAAACCGAATAGTAGTGTTAGTATTTGTCTAGTGACGAGTATGTAGTATTAATTTATTGGAACCTATACTCAGGTGACTAGCTAGCTGTCAAGAAATTTGTCTTAGCTGCATTTAGAGAGGTAAGTAGATCCTCTATCCCTTCTAAAATTGTTCTATGTCATATGATTTTATCCATTATTTCTTGCATATTTGTGAATAATTGTCCTCATTATGTATTTCAAATTTATAGCGCTTGCATGGAAGATTTTTAAATAGTTTTGAAATGAAAGTTGTTGGTGGAAATTATATTCTTGAAATCAGAAGTTTTTGAGAAAAGCTTTAATTATGAAAGACTTTCTAACTATAGTAAATTGTTTTTTTTTTTTTTTTTTTTTTTTTTTGTCCCTGAGATGGGGAATTCACTACCTTTAGAAAGTGATGAAAAAGAGAAGTGTATAAATGTAAAAACCCTCCCACACGTTGCCTCAAGATGTACAAGAAAAGTGAAAAGAATGAGAAAAGTTTTATGAGATAAGGGCGGGCATGTGTGTGGAGGAGATTATTTTTGGCCCCAGAGATATTCATAGAGATTGACAGAGGTTTAAGCTCGGTACCGTTGCTTAGATGGAAGTGCAACCGTTGAAGAACTTTGAGAAGGCGGTAATTCATCCATATGTCATGCAAAGTACACTTTAATTAATTAGCTGACGAGGTAGACCTGCGGCTATAGTTACCTGCCATGGTCAAAGCAAAGACTGCATAACCCTAAGTACAAAGGGCGTAATAGTGTATATGAGCCCTATTATGATAAATCAATTTTAAGCATATATGCATAATTATATGTTTCAAAGGAAAGAATATGCTTTAACTTGGTTTTATTGAGAACTGTATGGCATTTAATTAGCGATATGAGATAAAGAAGTTTAGGAAGGGTTTTCAAGAAATTTAATGTTTTTAGGAAAAGGGTTTTAAAGATGAAGGTTTATCCTTGTTTAAACAGTGATATGTGTTAAATGTGCTTTGAAATGTTACAGGAAATAAATAGTTTTAAGTAAAGGGTTTTAAAGAAAAATGAATTTAACCCAACAATTTTCTAGTTGGGGATTTACTTACTGAGCCTTTCTGCTCATTCAATTTACCTTTTTGTTTTCAGGTGATCAGGAGTTCAGTCTAGGACGACGAACTGGGGACGACGTTAATTATTAAGTCCATTTAAGCTGCTTACTATTTTTATAATAAGTGCATTGGCCCGATCTTGGATGATGACTTATTTAATAAAGAATGATGATTACATTTTTGTTTACAACAAAAACTTTTTCGCCTTTTAAGAAGTTTTAAATTTGATGTTTTATTTTACCATGTATTTAGCATCGCATGTAGTTATTGCTCTGGTAAACCTTAATAATCTTTGCGCCTTTGAGAGAGTAAATTGACAATCCTACCCTTTTCTGGGTTGGGGATGTTACACACCACTTATTGGCTATTCATACAATCTTAGTCCTATCACACATGACATCTAAATACTAAAAACGCCATCGATCTCTGCAGGGTTTTGTGCGTGCATAAGAGAAAGAGAGTGAGAGAGATAATGGAGGTCGAAGGAGATTGCAGTCAATGGCATCACTTGATCTTCTGTGAGGAGCTGGAAAATGATGAGGAGGATTTTATTGTTTGCCAGCGGTGCCATGAACCACTATGGGGACATCCCTCCTACAAATGCTTGGAATGCAACTTCCACCAACATACATGCACGGAAGATATTGAAATCGACGAAAATGATTTTGGGGAGAGACATCACTTGATCTTCATAAAAGAGCTGGACAAATACAATGGCGGCAAGGAGGAAGTTGTTTGCCCGGGATGCCAGGAACCAGGATTCGGTCCTGCTTACAAATGCTCCTTCCCCAAATGCACCTTCTTCCTTCACAAATCGTGCTCTGAATAACTATCCCACGTGATACAACACCCCGTCCACCCAGAGCACACCCTTTTTCTCCAACTACCATCATGGACAAATCATTGTGATGATTGCTGCAAATCTTGCCGTAACTCCTTATTCTACCATTGTTTCACTTGCAGTTTTGACATCGACATCAAATGTGTTTCTCGTTAACGAATTAGTGCTGAGGACTGCCACCAACACTCACTCTTTCCCATGCGGAAGCAGATCCAATTCACATGTGAAGCTTGTGCTGAGGAAAGCAAGGATATTGCCTACCAATGCAGCGTCTGTCAAGACCTGATTCATCATGAGTGTGATCGTTTTCCACATACCATCAAAATTAGGACAAATGATCACTCACTCAATCACAACTTCTTCATCAAGTCAAGAAACAGGAGAACGTATTGTGTAAACTACGCTATAAAAAGGTGAATACAAAGTACGCAACTTACTATTGTCAGAAATGTGGTTACATTGCCCACTTGAAATGTGCATATGATTCATATGATTATGGGGTCCTACACTCTACTATGACCACCGAGTTACTGGCCAGTAACTCTGTTGCCTATGAAACTCATTTGATTCATTTGGTGGAAGGGATCGATCTAGCAGAGGATGAAAGAGTTGGCCCTCGAGAGATCAATCATTTCAGTCATCCACAACATAAATTAATCCTCATAAATGAAAAGCTCGTGGATGTCAAGCACTATGAGGCATGTATATAATTTATAATTTCTATCCCATTTTACGGCTGTGCACAATGCAATTTCTTTCTCCATTACAGATGTACTAAACTACCAGCAACCATTAAGCGAGGGCTATTTCACGAACATCGCCTTACCCTCCTCTCACAAGATGTGCATGCAAGTGGATTGTTCTTGTGTAAGGCTTGTAAACATATTCACCATGTCTTCTCCTATAGATATGACAAATGTAAATTGTGCAAGTTCGACGTTCAATGTTGTTTAAATCTGGAAATCCTTGAACACGAAGGTCACCAACACTCCCTCCACCTTGTTATAAGATCTTTTGAAACTTGCAACGGCTGTGGTAAAAAAGGTGTTGGGTCGTCCCTTCAAGAAACTCTCTAGCCCATGGGTACTTCGGGTCAGGCACCCGCGAGGTGTGGATGATGGTACTGATCAGCTCGGCCTCGGCGTCCACTCTGATAAGGTGGCCGCGGAGCCATGTCATGAAGTAGCCCTTGTCATGAGCATGAATGTTGGCATAGAACTTGCGAGCCAGCTCTATCGTTGCGGGATGGATTCCAAGATCATCTGTCCCTATACTTGGAACTTAAAAAGCTCTGGGACTCTCTAGGAGAGTTTTCTGATGTTTGGTAGATCTGCCATCACTCCACGAGAAGTGCTCAAGCGAAATAGTAACCAGTGAATCGAAGGGCAGTATTGGCGTCCATAAACCGTGGGTATCAAACCTCTGAGGCTGTGGAGCCTAAGATGCTGGCTCGATGGCTTCTTTCGTATAGGTTGGTGTAGACCCCTAAGCTGAAGTCGAGACATCCATCTCTGTTAGAGGATAAAATATATTCAGGCAAAGGATCCTCAAATCATGCAGAAAATCCTCCAAGACACAGCAGCCTTATAAGAGCCGATTCTTCCTTGTTTTACTCTTCAATATTTTCCCTGATTTCCTCCATGTTTCCTCTTCAATGTTCCCTGATTCTCTCCAGATTTTATGCCATGTTATGTGGGATGTACTCTCCTTTATTAGCCTATATATTGATGTATTTTGTAACCAAAATTATGTAATGAAATCAGACAAGATGTAGTCCTTTGATTTACTTTGTGTTCTCATCTTCTTCTTCCCTCTCTTTGTTTTCTACTCCTCCTTATTTCTAACATGGTATCAGAGCCTGAAAATCGACCAACGTCATTCTTTCTTTCCTGAAGCTTCTCTGTTTTCTGTTTTTCTGCCTATAACAGGCAAACGTCTAACTTCTCTTTAGTTGTCCTTCTCTTCTTCTCATCTACTGTCACCCTTTCTCTTCTGTTCTCTGTTTATGTCACCGTATCTACTTTCATCCCTCCTAACATATGCAAACTTTCTCCATTCCTTTCACTTAATGTTGTCTCTCCTCTTTATAAGTCTCTCAGTCTCGGCTTTCAACAGACAAAAAAAATCTCTCTTGTCTCTCAGTTCTCTTTGGTTTTCTCTCCAAGTCTCCCTCTATTATTCTGTCTCCTTTTATTATCCGACCTTTTTAATTTTTTCCTTCAAAAAAAAAAAAATCCATCTCATGTCAGTCAGTAGCAGCTAGCCCATCTAGTGTCAGTCAGCACAACTGCTTTTCAGTCTTCACGCACGTCTTCCAGGAAAATATCCCTCTCTCTTTTCATTTCTTTGTTCTCCTTTTTTATTCTTTTCTTTGTTTTATTTTTTGTCAGTATCTCCTCAAAGTAAAAAGCATAAAAATGCTAGAAGTCTTCATCTCTTTCTCACTCTCTCTTATTTCTCCTCATTTCCTTTGGTGTGTGTCCTCACAAGCATCAAACGATGCTGGCAGTTTATGAAATAAAAAAAAAATGAGGTTTCCCCATAGTTGGCCCTCTTCTCTTTGGCCATCATTGGCCCAATGTCTTGCTTGTGGCAAATGTCCAAAGGCCCAAGCCCATGTTTGTCCTTTGTTAGCTCTTTTTTTGGCCCATTGTTGGCCCAATGTCTCGCTTATGGCAAATGTTTAAAGGCCTAAGCCCATTTTAGCCATTTGATGGCTCTTTCTCTTGACCCATTGTTGGCCCAAATTTCTTGCTTAAGGTAATGACAAAAATCCAAGCCTATTTTAATAGTCCTTTGATGGCTCTTTCCTTGGCCCATTGTTGGCCTCAATTTCTTGCTTGAGGTAATCCAAGCCCATTTAAGCCCTTTGATGGCTCTTTTCTTGGCCCATTGTTGGCCCAATTTCTAGCTTGAGGTATTGTTTAAAAAAAACCCAAGCCCATTTCAGCCATTTGTTGCTCTCTTCTCTTAGCCTATTGATGGCCCAAATTGCTTGTGGAAAATGTTCAAAGTCCCAAGCCTTTTTAAATAGTCATTTGGCTCTTCTCTTGGCCCGTTGTTGGCCCAATTTCTTACTTGAGGTAATGTTTAAGACCCAAGCTCATCTAAAACCCTTTGTAGGCTCTTTTCATGGCCCATAGCTAGCCTTAATTTTGGCTTTTGAGGTACAATTTGCAGACTCAAGCAAAAAAAAAAAAATATGATGATGATCCAAAGTAGAAGTCAAACTGATGGAAGTTCCTCCCATCAGTTTGCAGGGGAGTGTTAGAGGATAAAATATATTCAGGCAAAGGATCCTCAAATCATGCAGAAAATCCTCCAAGACACAGCAGCCTTATAAGAGCCGATTCTTCCTTGTTTTACTCTTTAATATTTTCCCTGATTTCCTCCATGTTTTCCTCTTCAATGTTCCCTGATTCTCTACAGATTTTATGCCATGTTATGTGGATGCACTCTCCTTTATTAGCCTATATATTGATGTATTTTGTAATCAAAATTATGTAATGAAATCAGACAAGATGTAGTCCTTTGATTTACTTTGTGTTCTCATCTTCTTCTTCCCTCTCTCTGTTTTCTACTCCTCCTTATTTTTAACAGATCCGGCTTTTGTGCTGTACTTTAAAAGTACAGCACAGGTGCTGTAATTTGATGGATGGCTAGGATTAATTCAGACTTTCATTAAAGCAAACGGTGACGTTTAAAACCAAAGGAAAAATGAAACCCAACTTTCTCCTCCTAGACAAATACCTTAACTTTCTTCTTTTAATCAGTCTCTTTTCTTTTCTTTTCTTTTTATCAGCTAATGACAGCTTTTTCTGTAGCACGTGCGTCTAGAAGTGTTCGGCTCCCCATTACTCTTCAGCGGTAACAACTTTATCTTCTTCTTTCGCTTCTTCTTTGACTGGTTGTTCTGTCTTCTTTGCTTCTTCCTCTGCTTTCAACCTTGCTTCTTCTTTCGCCTTTTCAAGAGTTTGGATGAGACGTGAGAGAATCGCATATCCGAGTGTCTCATAGGAAGAAAATTTGAGAGAGAGAGAGAGAGAGAGAGAGAGAGAAACAATGACGAGAATGGGAGAGGCAAATTGTGAGAGAGAAGAGTTTGAAGAAAAGGGGAGAGATGTGAGAGAACAGAAGATCCCCCTCCTTAACGGCGTCAAACAGCAAGGATGAGAAAGTTGGGTTTCATTTTTCCTTTGGTTTAAAACGTCACCGTTTGCTTTAATGAAAGTCTGAATTAATCCTAGCCATCCTTCAAATTACAGCACCTATGCTGTACTTTTAAAGTACAGCACAGAAGCCGGATCCATTTTTAACAATCTCCTCTGCGTCAACCTCGATCCAACGTAAATGCTTTTTATTCTTATTTTTTGAAATCAAACATGGATGCTTTTTAATACCTAGATTAATTAATATAGATTTTGTAAGTGTCTAAATTACAATGATTTTAATATATAAGATAAACATAATGTAAGTTAAACCTAAGGATTCAATTGAAAGCAAGATCAATCTAGAATTTATTTTGTAATTATCCAAACAAAAATATTTTTTTTACTAGCTTCCTTTACTCCCCATTAGTGGTACATAATTTTATAATGTTTAACATAAAATATATTAAGTATTTAAGTTTAGTTGGAATGTCTTTGTAGAAACTATATCAATTTTTATGGAGTATAATAACATATGAAAATCATATTCAAAGTACTCATTTTGAGGTGGATTTTGGATTGTACTTAATAAGTCTTAACCACGTGCATGGGCTTCTGCCTTTTTCAACTAAAAAAAAAAAAGAAAATCGTTTTAGTATTTGAACGTCACAGACGGTTGTAATAATTTTTCCTTGTAAAAAATGTCTCTTTAATGTAGTGGATTCGGTCCCAATAACATATAATATAACGAATAATGATACAAACATAACATTTTTATACAACAATTATATAATTCCTCTCACATGGGGTGGAGCTCACCATCACATGGGTTCCACCTAGCTCTGTGCAGATCGGCCGCCTGCCACCCACCGGCCGTCACCGCGCCGACATCGAGTCGCCACCGACAACAGGCAGCCAGTAGGCAGTACAGATTTTGCCTGCCGACATCGGTTCAGTCGGCAAGCGAAATGATTTAAGTGAAGTCGATTGTCGAACCGATAGTCTTATTTCCTTAAAAAAAACAAAAATTAACAAAAAACTACACCATTTTGTATTTACAAGAAGTAGAAACAGACGCAGAGAGTCTTCGCGTTCTTCGTTCTATATATTCATCACTATGAAAAAACTCGAAAACCTAACCTAACCTGAGGCTGAAAGGCTGCTGTTGCCATCGTCAAACTTTGCATTCTGAAACTCATTCTCTCTCAATCTCTTGCCGAGCCGTGCAATGACTTACTTTGAAGGGTAAACTAAACACTAACCACTAAAGCTTGTTTCTTTTATTTTTGCCTTGCCTTATTTTTTTTTTGTAAGTTTTATCACTTTAATACTTTATACCTTATTTCGCACGTCTTAGTCTAGGAAGTAGGAAAAGTTTGACACCCATTTAAAACCATGACCAAAAGACAAAAGTATTTATTATGCCAGTTAGGTGAAGTGGCTTGATCAATCCAGATAACACGGTTTTCGCACATCTGCCACACACTGAGAAGTGAGATCACGGTTTGTCTCAATCAAAACTGAGATGTAGGGTCTGGAGCAGTGTGCCAGGCAGCCACATTGCGTGTTTAGTCGTTGAATTCTGGAATATTGTTTTAGTATGGATAATATTGTTTTGGTGCGAACACAGTTTTCACTTTTGTTTAATTGTTTTAGTGAATTATGATATAAGAACAAAGTATTTTGTGATTTGAAAAGTATGAATAATAAAGTTAAGTTTAATTATTATATTATCTGTTGTATACTTGAATTATCTAAAATATGATTTTAATTTTTATTATGTTTGGTTTTTTAAAGTGATCACTCCATAGTGGATCTATACACAATTCTACCTTGAAAATCCAATTTCGTCAGGTTTCACAACTTTCACTTGTCACTTCACACTATACCTGATGCCTTCATTACACATTTTACACTGCCCAAGTAATGAAGTAAATCCATGCCTGATACCTTCATTACCTTGTAATTCGTGTCATCTTTAATTTTTTTTATTTTTTTTATTTTTTACTTCATTTATTAATTTTTTGGTAATATCTACTGGTAAAAAATGTTCTCTAGAGTCTCGTCTCTTCTGTCTCCCATATTATCTTCTTCTCTCCCCGTCTAAACTCCCACAGTGTTAGGTGTTTGACTCTTCCACACGCTCGCAGCCTCTCCTTTCTTTCCATTACAGCAACAACAACAACCTTCTGTTTCTTTATGGTCATGGTTAGTGGTTACAGTGAAGTAGATTTCGTTACTTGAGACCTGATTTGAAGAGAGCTAAGGTACATTCGCACAGGAGGAAAATAACCTTATCAACCGGCCATCTTCTTTTTCTTCTGTATGTCTAACCTCCCTCTAACCAACTTCACCGACCGTTACTGTCTCCGGTTAACCGATGACGGTAATGGTCGAAATATGAGATATTGGCACTTTGTCGGTGAAATTACCGATTTCACCGACAAAGTAGGGACGTAGGCGGAAAACACCCTATCGTCATCGATTCCCCCGATACCCACCCCTAGTTCCACCCGATGTGAGGGGGATTGTGTAATTGTAGTGTAAAACTGTTGTGTAAAAAAACGTACTCAAAACTATTTTACATTAATTTAATGAGCCACCCAGAAGAATTGATTTCTTTTTAATAGAGGAATCAAACACAAACAAAAAGAAATCTCTACCTTTTGTAAATATAAGTTCTCACCACAAGATATTTACTTTTTTACTAAAGCAAGCTTCTTTTTATATTGATTGTCCTTATTTTACTTTTGATTAAAGTACAATAATTTTTTATTTTTTTTATTGGTGTTGTTAGAGCACGAGCAATAGTTTTTCTTTAAATTTAGATAACCAAGTTACTTTTTGTTTCCATATTCAAATAAACTCTACAATATCTTTCATTATTCTTTCCCTATATCATTTAAATATTCTTACATACAAATGTCATGGGAAAGAAAGATGAAAGAGAAAGCCATTTAAATATTCTTTCAAATAAATGCTAGAGAAAAGAGAGAGAAAGGATAAAGTGTTTTTTTTTTTAATAAAATAATGGTAAAGGAAGCAAAAGTGCTACCCTAGATCTAGGGTGTCACTTTTGGTTTCCTTGGTTTTGCAATGGGAATTTTTTAGAACTTTTCCTTGTATTTAGGAAAATGAATGAGATTTAGGGAGTCTGATTCTAGCACTCTCAACAGCTTTCCTTTGATTTTCCATAAATTTGGTGAACAAAACTACTATTTGCTTTCTTATCTAAATATATTCTATAATAGCTTCTTTTATCTTTCCATATAACATTAAAATACTATTTATTTACAAAATACAAGTTCCTTACCTATCCTTATAGTTTTTACAAAATTTTAACATAATCCCCCATGAAAGACAGAGAGAAGAGAGGAGAAGGAAATAAATATTTTGTATTAAAATAATGGATAGATAAGCTATATTAAAGCTATAGGGAAGCTAATGTGCTAGCATACCCTATACTTTTACCCAATATTTAGGGGAAGTATAAGATAATTGTTGCATGCAAATTTTTTTTTTTTGTTGGAAAAAATACAATTTAGCCCCCTAAACTACCACTATTTTTCTGGATGGTCCCCCAAACTACTAAAGCTTGCACTCTGACCCCCCAATCTACCAAAACCTTTGAAAAAGACCCATTTTGATGAAATATCCTCATAATACTTCTGCCACATGTCATTTTTTCAATTAAAAATTAATAAAAATAAATTTAAAAAATTTTTAAAAAAATCAAAAATTTAAAAATTAAAAGAAAATAAAAAAAAAATTAGAAAAAATAAATAAAAATTTAAAAAAATCTAAAAACTAAAAAAATCTAAATTATTATTATTATTTTAGAAAAAATATTGCGATCGACCGGAGGATGTACTGCTTCTTTCCAGCATCTTCGTTGGGCACAATGCACGCCTGCAGCTCGGCGAACTCGTCCCTGCCTCTCCGAACGTAGACATGGCTAATTTCCTATCATTCGATGTCTATGATATTTATCTTTCGAAGGTTATGAATGATTCCAATCTGAATTTTGTTTTGTTACAAACGACAAGCAAGTCTATCATCGTTGTGGAATACCTCGATCAGTTTTTGACGGAGAAATCAACGGTTGTGAGCTTGTTGTTGATGTTCATATCGATTTTCCTCTCTGTAATTTTTTGACATTCAAAACGTTGGCCAATAGCTACCTGGGGCTCAAGGATTACAAGCTTTTCTCCTAGGTGAAGGATATTTTTTAGAGCGGGGCGAACTTGAGCACGGTTGAGATCAGTGAGCTAATGATTACGAATCGAAACTTGTCAAGCCGGGCTATAAAATCGGTCATCACGGCGTTGCAAACGGACGGTGAACGGAGGGGTGTCGAGAAGATCGGGTCGCGGTTGGGAAATAATGCCACCCCAAACACCCATATTTTTTTAAAATAAAAATAAAAATAAAAATAAAAAATAAGAAATAAAATTTTAGTTTATTTATTTATTTTCAATTTATTTTAATTTTTTTTTAATTTAAAAATTTAAAAATTTAAATCTTTTTTTATTATTTTAATTTTTTCTAATTGAAAAATGACATGTGGCAGGGGTATTATGGAGATATTTCGCTAAAAGAGACATTTTTCAAAGGTTTTGGTAGTTTGGGGGGCAGAGTGCAAGTCTTGATAGTTTGAGGGGCCATCCAGAGAAATGGCGGCAGTTTGGGGGGCTAAATTGTATTTTTTTTCCTTTATATATATATATATATATATATATATATATATATATATATATATATATATATATATATATATATATATATTTCTTATATTTAAAGAACAAAACATGCTTTAGAGAAGCTGTTGAGAATTTAAGCGAAAGATTCTATAATTTTTACCAACTAGTCCACGCAACTTCTTACATGCTTTTTGTAATAATAATAATAATAATAAATAATACAAAGAAATTCTTACATGCTTAGATCACCATAAACTTATTTTTTATTATTTAATTTCCTTTCCCAATTCCACAATTATTGTCATTTTTTCCGCACTTCTTTTATCTAATGACGTGTAGGCCCCCAGGTGGGAGATAGATATGATCAAAGGCGACAGATGTGTAGAAATTGGGGCGCCTAAAACTAAAAGAAATTGACACTGTGACACGACTTGATTTTTTTTTTTTTTTTTGGTTGAAAACATAAAATGAGTCATCACAGTAGCATGACTACACGTCGCTCAGTCAACATACAGTACACATTCCATAACATGTACTTTATAATCAGAGTTACATTTACGCAGTGGATAACACATAATAACATTATCAACATAGCGGAAGGTACATCTATAAACAACAGTTAATTACAACAAAAGAGCCATTAATATGTCTATCTGTTTAAGACTTCTATATAGCTATTAATACGTACTAAAAGTCTGGCTCATAAATACAATTGTCACATGCGACACGAGCTATAAACAAAATCTACTAAAAGGCGGACAACCCATGGTCTAACCATTATAATTGTCGCGTCGAGCTTCAGTCATAACATCACAAGTACTATGCTATGACGTCTTTCATTAGATCCATTAAACCTGCAGTCAAAACATCAGAGTCTGTACGGTTGTGGGGTTAAACACATCCGCACAGGTGAAAGTATGAGTTCACTATCTCAATAGTAAAAGACTCACTAAGTGTACAACATACACAAACATAAATGCATGTGGAGTTCAATAGCGTTATTCACAAATTATTAAGTTCACATAACAACACATTATCAAGTACAAGTTACGCTATTCATCATACATTATATTATCACGGTTTTCACTAACAATATTCCATGCATACCATAAACAATATTTCACACATCTCACCAGTGCTAGCACTTCAATGCTAGGCTTACTGTCAACACCGCCCGTAAAGCTACGACCCGCAAGGCACACATTTCACGCGTACTAGCACTTCAATGTTAGGCTTACCACATATCTCAGAAGTGCTAGCACTTCAATGCTAGGCTTACCACATATCTCACTAGTGCTAGCACTTCAATGTTAAACTTACCGTCAACACTACCCGTAAAGCTTTGACCTGTAAGGCACACATCTCACGAGTGCTAGCACTTTAATGCCAAGCTTATCACAAATCTCAGCCAAGAGTTGCTACCCTATTGGCCTACCACTCATCTCAGCCAAGAACTACTACCCTATGGCCTACCATTGTGCTAGATACTACAACATTGGACTTACCATTTATCAACTTTCGGGTTCTCATAATACCAAAGCATCCACACTATATACATATCATCACATGTGTATTCCCAAACATCTTTCTTTTAACACATACCACATTCCATAACAAACTCATATTTAACACATAATCTCATACTACACAAATCACCATTCCAACTTCACGCTATTCAACCCCAAGCCATTTCAAGCATATTAATATAAACTTATCATCGCAATTCTCACAACTCAATCACATATATTTTTAACCACTATTCCATAATCATAAATACAACCAATTTCATCAACGTCCATTTATCATTACAATTCTCAATCCAAATATCTCACAAACTCATTCACATATATTTTCATGGATGTCTTCAATATCAATTCATTAACATATATCATATTCACAACACAAATCTCTTGCATTCTTCAATGTTAATTTATCAACATATTTTATTTTTCACAATATAATTCATAATTACATATATCAAATTATCATCATAGAGTTAACATCAAATTAAACTAAACATAGCAACTCATATAACTAAATTCCTAAGATCCCTCAGTGAGTAGAATACTCACCTAACTGCGCGGATATCAAGCTTAGGTCTCTCAGACGCCACCTTGCAATGCATCACTATGGATTAACACATTGCACTATTTAACACTTTAAATAATTAACACCCTAATTAGCATTTAGAATCGCTCAAGGCTAAATCGTTGGAAAACCCATAATATATATATATATATATATATATATATATATATATATATATATATATATATATATATATTTTAATGGTTTCAATCATCTACCATAAATTTTAGACACTAACTAAAGCTCAAACAATACTAACCCAAAGTATTCACTAAGGATTAGATATTAAAATCACTATTTAACTATTTACTCATAATGTTAATTACTAACCCACAATTAATCACACTAACCCATAAATTATTTTCATTAACATTTTTATACTAACATTAACCCTAAAATCATATTCACTAATCTTTTTACAATAATTACTAACTTATTAACTTGAATCATTAATACATTTAAAACAACATTAACCCATAAGAAAACCTTAGGGTTAACGTCACAAATACTATTTAAACTAAATACCTATAATTATTTATTTTTACTAACATTAGGACCTAACCCATCAATACTTATTTTAGAAAACCCATAGCTAATTGGGATGAATCATCACTATAACCACAATTAATCCACAAATTAACAATCTAGGTTTTAAACACTTTAAAACTCCAAATTAATTTAACCAATCAAATTAAGGTTTCTAAACTTTAAATCATAATTTATAAAACACTAGCCCAAACACAATATTATTATTAACCCAATAGCTTTTACTAAGGGTTAATCATATAAAAACTCAATTAAAATTAAATATCCAAAAGTTAGGGTTTGAGAAAACTCACAAAAAATTCCACCGAATGTAAATCCAACACTTGGAGAGTGTTTAGTAAGCTCCACTCAATAAATCCTAAGAACACATAAAATCAAACTCATATATCTTTAGATTTAATCTAAAATCTCAAAGACCAAGAGTTTACAAAAATACCTCAAATCAATCGGTAGAAACGTAGATCGGGTTTCGTAGATCACGTTACCGAAGTCGGATTGAAGATCGGACCGTTGGATCTTCGTAGATTAAGGATTTTCTATAAAAATCTTTAAGAGAAAAATAAGAAGAAGAGGCACTGCCTCTTCAGGAAAAAGAAAAGGCCATTCAGCCTTTTCTCTTAATTTTATTTTTTTTTTTGTAGGGAAGGGTGCAGGGTGTGCGCCCCACACTTTCTTTTATTTATTTATTTATTATTATTATTATTTTTTTAATGGCCATTTGGCCATCATGTTTTAAATGGCCAAATGGCCATTTTGTTTGAGTGTGGGGCGCAGTGCTCTTAATATATATATATATATATATATATATATATATATTTATACTTTTGTTTTGACATTTATTATTATTATTTTTTTAATTTCATTTTCTATTTTATTTTCTTTGGACGTAAAAATATTTTCTTGCATTTTAATAACACTAAATTAACCTTAGTCAATTATTTACTCAATTTTTGTATTTTAATTACTACAAAATGTCATGGACATTACAAACACCTTAATGGGAGGCATTCGACCACCCCCGGGCCTTAGGGTGGCCCAAAGGCCACCCCCAGGCCCTGGGGGTGGTCGCTGGCCACCTCTAGGGGCGGCTTCCCAAACTCCCATTTTTTATTTTTTATTTAAAAAAAAAAATTCAAAAATTCAAAATTTTAAATAATATAATAATAATAAAGTAATATTTTAAGATGAAGTGGCGAAAAAGCTAACGTGGTACTAATGGAAGTTGCGAAAATGGACAGAAAACTCACGGAGGGACTGATTTCAAATCCGCAAAAAACTTGAGCAGCAAAAATTGACTTTTCAAAAGTGAGAGTGATTTCAAATCACGCTTTTACTAAGGGATTTATCATAGATTTTTCCTAGAAAATTACATGTAACCCTCAAACTATTACTCAATTATTAATGTCCCTCCCAAACTACTAATCGTGTCAATATCTCTCCTAATGCCAACAAAAAGACAAAAATGAATATAAATTTTTTTTTAATAAGGCAAAAATATCATTATAAATTAGGGAAAAAAAAAAAAACTAAAACTAAAACTAAAAAAAAAAAAAAAAACTGATTTTTTTTTAAAAAAAAATAAAAAAACGCAAAATTTAAAACAAACGAAAAAGTTAAAAACCAGTTTTTTTTTTTTTTTTTTAAAAAAAAATTATAGTTTTTTGATTTAGTTTTAGTTGTTTTTTTTTTTTTTTTAATATTTTATGCTGGGTATTTTTTGTCACTAGGGGAGACAAATATTTTTTGATAATTTAAGGAGAGCCATTGATACAATTGATAGTTTTGTAAAAGATATTTACAATGAGATGATAGTTTAAAAAGGTTACGTGTACTTTTTCTTTCATTTCTTTTTTTTTTTTTTTTTTTTATATTCTTCTACTATAAAGTTTCTTAATTGGCTTAATTAATGCAAATATTATAGTAAATGAAATAAAGACGGAGGGCAATTTGGCAATCGGAAGTCCACTCCTCTGGACCGTCTCAACAGTTTATAAAGCTCCCCCTT
Organism: Alnus glutinosa; assembly: GCF_958979055.1. Lineage (NCBI taxonomy): Eukaryota > Viridiplantae > Streptophyta > Magnoliopsida > Fagales > Betulaceae > Alnus > Alnus glutinosa. The sequence continues at coordinate 15,125,782 of NC_084899.1, read as the reverse complement.
CATTGCAGTAAAACGACGGGAAAAACATAAAATGGACAGAGAACAAGAAGACGTACAGTTTCTGTGGAGCTTCCCCCTTGTTTTAGTCTACAACGTCGTTTCTGTAGCGCTGTTATACCTGTGGGCCTATTATGGGCTGAACGGCGGGACTGGAACTGCGATTTTCATTGCTCTTGTGATCTTGTACTTGATTGGGTTCATATATATAAGCATATGCATCTGGCAAGCGTTATATCGGTGTTAGAGGATCCGCACGGGATTAAAGCCGTGATCAAGAGCAGGAGGTTGATAAAGGGCAAGATGGGTGTTGCGGTGGCCATCTTCTTCACGGTTGCTGCTTGTTTCGTAGGAGTTGAGCTGCTGTTTGAGAATTTTGTTGTGGCGAGCAGTAGTGTGAGTGGACGGAATATGGGAATTAGCATCCCAGTCGGAATTCTTTGCCTCTTCTTGCTATGCACGGTGTTTCTCTTTGGTCTAGTTGTCCAGACTGTTGTCTACTTCGTCTGTAAATCATATCACCATGAGAATATCGACAAGTCCTCGTTGGCGGATCATCTGGAGGTTTATCTTGGGGAGTATGTTCCTCTCAAGGCCAGGGATGTCCAATTAGGTGAAGTTCATGTCTAGCTAATTAACTCTTAAGAAATAATTAAAATTGTTATTTTGGAGCTTTACAGGTAGATTATGTATGGAGATTGACTAGGATTCCCATTTCTGTATTTTCTGTATATATATATATATATGATGTTAAATAAACGGAACAAAAGCATTTTTTTTTTTTCCTATTCTTTTACATGATATTTGATTGGCTTTATTATGTTTGTTTTTGTTGTTTTCTCAACCATGCATGATCTGACTTTCTATCACAGCTTCATTAACAAGAAATTTAGCCAAAAGGAGGAGAAAAAACAAGAAGAAAAAAAAAGAAAAAAAAGAAAAGAAAAAGAAACAAAGAAGAAAAAAAAAAAAGAAAAAAAAAAAGAGAGGGATCTACAGCCCTGTTCGATTTGGTAACTGGTGTCTCTAAATTTAAAAGATGTTAGAAATATAATACAGCAGGTCCAATGAAGAAAACAGGGGAATATTTTCCTAACAAAGAAAAAGACAAGGGTAGGAGGTGCTCATGAATCAATTAAGGGCTTCAAATGTGATACTCTGTAAAATTAATAGGGCGAATTGAAAGCTGGTATAAACTCCAATGTAATCACTTTGAACACCTAAAAATGGGATTTGGTGTGCCGTAGTTGAAATTTAATTTCGCTCTCTCTCTCTCTCTCTCTCTTTGTCATGAGCTAGCTTAGAATTAAATCTAAGCTGGTAAAAAATTATAGCACATATCGTATAGTTTTTTTAGAGCACGAATGTGACATTTCACATCATCTGACATTTGTGAATGTCACAAGGTCCAAATTGTTTCATCTTAATCGAATAAGCTTTGTAGGGATGAGAAATTACCTACTTAAGAAGAAGCCTACCCCTCAAGAAAAGACTAACCAATTTGTGATTATTGAAGACCAGACAGGCCCAAGCCCCCAAACAACGCAAGTACTCAGTGTCCCGAAGACCTGCTAACTCAACAAATTCATCCGCCAATTGCCTACTGTAACGTCCAAGATATTAAATAAGATTTTTTAATGCAAATTAGACTAATTGAGCAAGTGATTAAATAAAAAGTGAGAAAGAAGACTTAGAAAATTGATGTTGTGAGTTTTAATGAGTACTCGCAAGCGCACGAATCGTTTGCAATATAGTGTGTGCAAGTGCGAGGTCGAATACACAGGGAAATGGTTAAAAATTAGTATCTTGCTTAATCAACCTCATTCTAACCTAGTTTCAAGAGTTTGAGGGTTAAACATGCACAAAAAATGCTAAGTAAAGAGGAAGAAATGAAATATGTAAAAAGGGACTAAGGCTAAAGAATCTACCAAACCAAATCCGACAACTCACACTCTTGGTTTCCACTTGAACATCCAAAGAACATTAAGCTTAGGGTGTTATTCAAGTTTCTTAACCATCAACCTTAGAACCATTAAATGAATCCAACTTAAAGATAAATCACAAAGAGTACCCATTTGAAATCAAATCATCCATTGTATCCATTTAAAGAATAAATCACAATGGATATCATTTTTCAAACCGATAAAACAATGTATCCATCGGTTGAAACACATTAAATGTCCTATTTCTACCCCTAACCACATTCATTGCAAAAGATAAAGTATTTAAATGAATGGAACTTGAATAATATACTGATATAGTATTAAATATGCAAGTAGGACTACAAGAGTGTGAGTGTCATCAATGGAGAGGTTTCATTCTCAACCTTAGTTGAGAGTTCTAGCCTCCCATGACTAAGAACACCACAAAAGCTTGAAGAACAAACATGAAAATTGAACAAAAGCTTTACAAAGACAAATGTCTGAAGAAAAGAGGTACTGAAATAAACTACAAAATGCATGAAATTAAACCTATCTACTGCTCTCTGAACTCTCTCAACAGGGAGGCATGGCTATGGCTTCTATAGAAGGAAGTTAGGGCTAGAAACCCATGTAAAATGACTCCTCTAACCCCCTCTAGGGTTCCTCTCTTGTTAGAGACAACCAAGGTCACGAAACCAGCGTGTTCTGCTGCGAAAATTAGAGGAAGAACTGCTTTTTGTCATGGAGAAGCTCCTGATTGGGTGTTCTGGCGAGCTTCTGCAAAAGTAAGTTCTGGGAAATTTCGATCGATCGACTTCGGGCGAAATTCGATCAATATAATTTAAGTTCGATCGATCGAGTTCTTCAAAACTTCCGAATTTTCAAAGCAATTCCACATGAATTTTGCCATTCCTCACTTATTGACCTACAAAACATAAAAACACAAAAACTAATCAAAGCATCAGAAAATAACAAGGCTAAAGGTCTAACTAATGTAAATCAAAGGGTCCAAATACACAATATTTGGCACTCATCAAATACCCCCAAACTTACGTTTTGCTAGTCCCTTAGCAAAAACAAAATGGAAAACAAAATCAAAGCATGAAACATAAATTCTCTTTCGTGGGAGAAACGATTGCATTTAGCATATGCAACAAGTCTTTTAAACCCCTAGGACTCTCTAGTGGACGAGTGAAGTCTCGTAAGGGTTTGCCAGAAATGATACCCACAAACATTGAAGTACTGAATTATCAATTGAACAAAAATCATCATTCAAACACATGGTTCACATCATGAGTATATTTAACAAAATGAATATCATATTATCATGTTATCAAAAATCGATCAACTCATAGATGGAAAATTGAGACAACACATGTTCAAAAGTGTAAGGTGTGAATAACATAGAGTCATGGGGTTTCGATTTTCCTCAAAGCACATATATCCAAAAATTCGCAGGACTTCCATCAAATAACCAAGGCTTAACTTACATTTATTATTTTTGTGTCGGCTGTGCAATGCTTGACTCCATTAAGCTTTCTAATTGACCCATGTAACGAGTGTTGGGCCAGTGACTCTCAAACCAGATGGTTTTAGGGCACTGGATGTAAAAACATTCATAAGGGCTTAATTATTCAAGTCAAAAAGGCTACGAAGTCAAACTAGCCAAACAAACATCCAAGCTGAAATTCTCATCTTTTTACGCGAACACCCAATGCTTAATGAGTCAAGGGGCCCGGTTACTCAATGAGAAGTCAAATTGGTGATATTATTCTAAGCAGATTTTTTATTTTTTATTTTTTTATTATATATATATTAATTCAAATCTCATACCCCACAGAAACAATGCTAATGTGCTTGTGATAAACAAATTAAACATGTCAAGTCTCTCTAATCCAAAGATGAGTCAAAAGATCTCATATTTTAATGATATGCAAAATTCAACATGTTAAACAAACCAATGAGATGCAAACCATAGTAAGATGTAACCATGCTCAACTAACAATAAGGTATATTTTTTGGTTTTTTTTTTTGTTTTTTTAAGCAAGTATTAACAAAGCAAGCATTAAATGAAAACAGACAGAAATGTCTACCCCACCCCCAAACTAGAATGACACATTGTCCTCAATATGGCTAGAGATACAATACCGAAATGATGATGCAAGTTGGGCACACTGCAAGAGAAGCGCTCCCCCAAACTTGAATGGCAGACACTGTCCTGAAAATCACAACTAAAACACAAGAAATAAAATCAAATGATAAGGAAAAATGATGAGGGATGCCTCCCACAAGCTCTAAGTTTTCAGTCTTCAGCCAGACTTTCCATCCTGATGACAATCACTCCGAGTAACTCGGATCCTCTAAAAGGGTCGTCTCAACCTCCGAGCTCTGTAACTCAAAAAATGGTTTCATTCGTTGCCCGTTCACCTTGAACGTGCTGCCATTTTTTGGATCCTCAATCTCAATGGCCCCATAAGAAAACACTGAATGTACAATGAAAGGGCCTGTCCATCGAGATCGGAGCTTCCCTGGAAACAGATGCAGACGTGAATTGTAAAGAAGGACTTTCTGACCGGGCTCAAAAAATCGCCTCAATATGTTCTGGTCGTGAACCTTCTTCATCCGTGCTTTGTACATCCTAGCACAATCATAAGCATCATTCCTCAGCTCTTCTAATTCATTGAGTTGGAGCTTCCTCTATGAGCCAGCCTTTGTGAGATCGAAATTCAGCTGCTTAATGGCCCAATAGGCTCTGTGCTCCAACTCCACAGGCAAATGGCATGCTTTCCCGTACACTATACGATAAGGTGACATGCCAATCGGTGTCTTGAAAGCTGTCCGGTACGCCCATAATGCATCGTTCAACCGGAGAGACCAATCTTTCCTTGACGGGTTCACCGTCTTTTCTAAAATCCTCTTGATCTCTCTGTTTGAAACCTCCACTTGTCCACTCGTCTGAGGGTGATAGGGAGTGGCAACCTTGTGCGTGATGCAATATTTCTTCATCAGCTGCTCGAAGACCCGATTGCAGAAATGCTTACCACCATCACTAATAATTGCTCGAGGCGTACCAAAACGAGCAAATATAGTGTCCTTTAAAAATTGGACCACAACTTTGTGGTCGTTGGTCTTGCAGGCAGCAGCCTCTACCCATTTGGACACGTAGTCCACCGCAACTAGTATGTATAGATAGTCGAAGGAGGTCGGGAAAGATCCCATGAAATCGATGCCCCATACATCAAAGATCTCAACAATAAGAATGGGGTTGAGGGGCATCATATTTCGGCGTGAAATACTCCCTAGCTTCTGACAGAGCTCGCATGAAACACAATAAGTGTGAGCGTCTTGAAAGATGGTAGGCCAGTAAAAACCGCACTGTAAAATCTTTGCAGCGGTCTTCTTTGCACTGAAGTGGCCTCCACAGGCATGATCATGACAGAAGGAGATGACACTGGATTGGTCAGGCTCGGGAATGCATCTCCTAATGATCTGATCGGGACAATACTTGAACAAGTAAGGATTGTCCCAGAAAAAATTCTTCACCACGGACATGAATTTGGACTTATCTTTCTGCCCCCAATTCAAAGGCATTTGACCGGTGACAAGATAGTTCACTATGTCAGCAAACCATGGTGAGTGAGCATGAGCAATATGCATCAACTGCTCATCGGGGAAGGTCTCAGAGATGGGGACGACTTCTTCCGTGAAATCCACGGTAATCCTCAAGAGAGATCGGCCACCACATTTTCAGAACCCTTCTTATCTCGAATCTCAATTTCGAACTCTTGTAAGAGCAAAATCCACCGAATGAGGCGAGATTTAGCATCCTTTTTGGAGAAAAGATACTTCAATGCCGCGTGATCTGAGTAGATGATGACTTTCGATCCTAGTAGGTAGGATTGAAACTTATCCAGAGCAAATACGACTGCCAGCAGCTCCTTCTCAGTGATCGAATAATTCAGCTGGGCGTCATTCAAAGTTCGACTTGCATAATAAATGACGTGGGGGAGTTTGTCAATGCGCTGCCCCAACACAGCTCCAACGACGTAATCGGACGCGTCACACATGATCTCGAAAGGTGTACCCCAGCTCGGGGGCCGAATGATGGGTGTGGTCGTAGGAATTGCCTTCAAGGCCCCAAATTCCTTCTTGCAATCCTCGTCAAAAATGAAAGGGGCCTCCTTCACCATCAATTTGCACAAGGGCCGAGCGATCTTGCTGAAGTCCTGGATGAATCGCCGATAAAATCCTGCATGGCCTAGAAAAGAGCGAACCTCTTTTACCGTTCGTGGGGGTGGAAGGTTGGATATCAGATCTACCTTCGCCTTGTCTACCTCAATCCCCCGATGAGAGATGATGTGCCCGAGCACAATTCCTTGTTGTACCATAAAATGACACTTCTCCCAATTAAGCACCAGGTTCTTCTCTTTGCACCTAACTAAGACTAACTTGAGGTGATGCAAACACTCCTCAAAAGATGAACCGAAGACTGAGAAGTCATCCATAAATACCTTCAGGAACCGCTCCACCATGTCAGAAAAAATGCTGATCATGCACCGCTGAAAAGTAGCGGGTGCATTGCATAGCCCAAAGGGCATGCGTCGGTAGGCGAATGTCCCAAACGGACAAGTGAAGGTCGTCTTCTCTTGGTCTTCAAGGTCCACAGGGACCTGGTTATATCCAGAATAACCATCCAAAAAGTGTTAATACTTGTGCCCGGCCAACCGCTCCACCATTTGATCAATGAACGGAAGAGGAAAGTGATCTTTCCTGTTGGTGGTGTTCAGCTTGCGGTAGTCGATGCAGACTCTCCATCCAGACTGTACTCGAGTTGGTACCAACTCGCCCTCCTTGTTCTGCACGACTGTTACTCCAGCTCGCTTGGGCACGACATGAATAGGGCTCACCCATTTGCTGTCAGAGATTGGGTAGATGATTCCTACATCCAATAACTTGATTACTTCTCCTCTGACGACTTCCTACATGGTTGGGTTGAGCCTTCTCTGTGGCTCCCTCGATGGTTTGGTGTCTTCCTCCAGATGTATCTTGTACATAACCATCGAGGGGCTGATTCCCTTAATATCTTCTATGGTCTAGCCTATAGCTTCCTTATGCTCTCACAAAACGTCTAACAATTTTTCTTCCTGAGCAGCATGTAGATCCGAAGCTATGATTACAGGCAAAGTCTCGGCTGGACCTAGGAACTTATACTTAAGATTGTCCAGCAGGGGCTTAAATTCCTTCTTAGGAGGCTCAGGTACTGTTGCCTCTTCTTCTTCCTTGCTCTCCAGAGGAGCAAACTCTAAAACGGCATTTGCTTGCTCAAGTAACGCATCCAAGTCCAGATCCTCTCCGAATTGAGCAAAGCATGCCTCCAGGGGGTCTTTGGTACTTGATTCTTTCTCTATGACCTCCCCAATTAAGCAGGCACTTCCGATCTCATCGCATTCCCTCGGCCTCTTGCTGATGTCAAATATGTTAAGCTCTACTGTCATGTTGCCGAAGGAGATCTTCATCACCCCTGTCCTGCAGTTGATCAGGGCGTTAACCGTAGCTAAGAATAGTCGCCCTAGGATTACCGGTATCTGAACTCCAACGTTATGTACCGGCTCAGTGTCAAGCACTATAAAGTCCACGGGGAAATAAAACTTGTCCACCATAATCAAAACATCCTCCACTATTCCCTGTGGTATCTTAACTGACCGGTCAGCCAACTGCAGTGTCATGGAGGTGGGCTTTAATTCTCCTAACCCCAATTGCAGGTAAACTGAATAGGGTAGGAGATTGACACTGGCTCCAAGGTCTAGCAGTGCCTTCTCAATGTGGTTGATGCCTATTGTGCAGGAAATAGTAGGACATCCGGGGTCCTTATACTTGATAGGCAGCCTACACTGGAGGATTGAGCTGACTTGCTCGGTCAAGCAAACTTTTTTCGGGACATTGGTTTTCTCTTTATAGTTACCAAATCCTTCAAGAATTTGGCATAAGACGGAACCTGCTGGATGGCATCAAGAAACGGGATGTTAATCTGTACTTGCTTGAACACCTCCAGAATGCCCTCAAATTTTCCTCCCTTCTTTGGCTCGAGAAGTCTATCAGGGAATGGCGCCTTAGGTATGAACGACCTAGGAGGAGTCTCTATGGTTGGAGTTAATGTAGATGGCTCGGCATCTCTCTTCTCTACGCTCATGCTTCCTTGTCCTTCTTGTGCTGCAGGGTTCTCCTCAGGGTGAACCACTTGGTTGTCTACTTGTTTCCCTGACCTAAGTGTGACAACGGCTTGCACATGCTCCAACCCATGCACTGCATTTAATAAACTTCCCTCATGGAACTGCAACTTTGGATTTGGCACAGGCTGACTAGGGAGCTTTCCCTTCTCTCTCTCCCCCAGGTGACTAGCAATTTGCCCAATCTGGGTCTCCATCTTGGCAATAGCTTGAGTGTTTACCATGGTAGCATTCTTCACATCATTGATGGATTGTCCTGTAAGCTGAATGAATGCCTTAAGAGTGTCTTCCAAAGAAGACTGTGAAGAAGAGGCAGAGGATTGAGCAGGGACTTGGTATGTCGGTGCTGGCTGGGAGGGACGGCTTTGATGGTGAACCGGCTGATGAAATCCCGGGGGGTATTGAGTATGACTTTGGTGTGGAGCTCCCCCTTGAGTCATAGGCTGGTTCTGCTTCCAAGAAAAGTTAGGATGGTTCCGCCACCCTGGATTGTATGATTCGGAGAGAGGTCCACTGGATTATTTCCGATAATCGTTGAAAGCGTTCACTTGCTCCATTGGTGACTCCACAAAAGCCGGCAATGATGGGCAAGTCTGTCCTAAGTGCATGGGACTAGCACAGATGGAACAGCAGTCAACATGGAATGGATTGGCAGCATTCATGGTGCTAACAACTAGGGCTTCTACCTTTTTGGTAAGGGCATCTATCTTCATTTTTAATTCTACATCCTCCTTAACCTCGTAGATGCCTCCCTTCTTCTGAATGCGAGCAGCTTTATATCGACAGCTTGAAAAATCCCACTGTTGGGAATTGTCGGATAACTGATCTAAGGTCCTATACGCCTCCTCTCCCGTCAAACTCAGAAATGCGCCTCCGTTCATTGACTCGATCATGCTACGGTTGGATTGAGTTAATCCTTGATAGAAAAATTGCACGAGTCTCCACTTCTCGTATCCATGTGGAGGGCACTTAATCAACATATCTTGAAATCTCTCCCAACTCTCAGAAAATTTCTCATCTTCTTCTTGAGTAAATGAGCTTATCTCCTTCCTACACTCATTGACTTTGGACATGGAGAAGAATTTGTTGTAGAACTTGTTTAGCAAGTTCTCCCAAGAAGTGATGGAACCAGGCATGTTTGAATCCAACCATGCCTTGGCTCTATCATGGAGTGAGAAAGGAAATAGTCTAAGATGCACAGACTCTTCAGAAAATTTTTGAAATTTGAAGGTGGCACAGATGTCTTTGAATTTCTTCACATGGCTATAAGGATTTTCGAGGTCCAAGCCATGGAATGCGGGTAGGAGTTGGATGACATGAGGCTTGAGGTCAAAGTGAGTGGCATTGGTTGGGGGTAACACTATACATGAAGGAGAATTTGTTGCAATGGGTGCAAACAAATCCCTAAGTGTCCTAGTATGATCAAAGTTTTCTCCCCGATTCCTCTCATTCTCATCCGCATGCGTGTTATCTCTGATCTCAATAGAATTTCTAAGGCTTCTCCTAAGAGTTCTTTCAATCTCGGGATCTAAAGATGTCAGGTCTAGGTTCAATGATCTTCTACCAAGCATACATCAAACATACACAAATGTTTAACCAAAAGACAAACAAAAATAAAGAAAAGAATTTGCTAATGTGGAGCAAAGTTCTCCAAAGTACAATCTAGGCTAGTTCCCAGGTAGGTGAGGGGGGTCACACTGGACACACTTAAATCCCAAGACCTTTCCTTGCCAGAATTCACCTTGTCATTGCCCTTAGATAGCTAAGTAGACCCACACTAGCATAAAATGTTTTTTTTTTTTTTTTTTTTAAATCAAAAGAAAAATAACACAACTAAAATAAAAAGGTAAAGTCTAACAAAAATGCATGCAATTTACACAAAGATAGCAGCAAAAGTAAAAATAAGAATACTTACAAATTGGGACCAAAAAGAATTTTCGGTAAAAATTTCTGCTATTGATCTTATCCAGGAGCTGCCTTCTGAGTTGAGGTCGATCGATCGAATATAAACTCGATCGATCGATTGAAAATTGTAGTAGATCGATCGAATCTTTGAAATGTTGCAGGAACAGAAACAGGAACAAAAACAGAACAGAAACTCTTTTTTATTATTATTTTTTTTATTATTTTTTTTTCTTTTGTGTTAGAACAAAATAAAACAAATTGAGGGTAATATGAAACATAAACTACACAGAATTTGAACTAAATTATAATGAACTAAAAGAAAATTAAACAAACAGCAAAATACTATTAAACAGAAACAAATTATGAACAAAAATGAACAAAATGGACTAAAAGAAGTACTGGAACAGAGATACTCACCTTGTTCCGAGCTGCTGCTGTGCAGGAAATTCGTTCGATCGAAGTCTATTTCGATCGATCGAATATCTTTTCAATCGATCGACTTTATATTAGGTAGATGCTAACTTGATCGATCGAATTTATTTTCGATCGATCGATTCTTCAGGGCACCTAGTAAGTTGCAGAAGCTGTAGAACAGATCCGGGAGAAACAAAGAAAGAACTTAGAATACAGAACAGAAGCTAAACAACAGAAAAATGAAACAAAAATCTATCTAACTAGTAGAAAAACAAAATCAATCAAACAAAAACCAATTTTTTTGAACCGATTTCCCCGGCAACGGCGCCAAAAACTTGTTGTGAGTTTTAATGAGTATTCGCAAGCGCATGAATCGTTTGCAATATAGTGTGTGCAAGTGCGAGGTCGAATCCACAGGGAAATGGTTAAAAATTAGTTTCTAGCTTAATCAACCTCATTCTAACCTAGTTCCAAGAGTTTGAGGGTTAAACATGCACAAAAAATGCTAAGTAAAGAGGAAGAAATGAAATATGTAAAAAGGGACTAAGGCTAAAGAATCTACCAAACCAAATCCGACAACTCACACTCTTGGTTTCCACTTGAACATCCAAAGAACATTAAGCTTAGGGTGTTATTCAAGTCTCTTAACCATCAACCTTAGAACCATTAAATGAATCCAACTTAAAGATAAATCACAAAGAGTACCCATTTGATATCAAATCATTCATTGTATCCATTCAAAGAATAAATCACAACGGATATCATCTTTCAAACCGATAAAACAATGTATCCATTAGTTGAAACACATTAAATGTCCTATTTCTACCCCTAACCACATTCATTGCAAAAGATAAAACATTTAAATGAATGGAACTTGAATAACATACTGATATAGCATTAAATATGCAAGTAGGACTACAAGAGTGTGAGTGTCATCAATGGAGAGGTTTCATCCTCAACCTTAGTTGAGAGTTCTAGCCTCCCATGACTAAGAACACCACAAAAGCTCGAAGAACAAACATGAAAATTGAACAAAAGCTTTACAAAGACAAATGTATGAAGAAAAGAGGTACTGAAATAAACTACAAAATGCACGAAATTAAACCTATCTACTGCTCTCTAAACTCTCTCAACAAGGAGGCATGGCTATGGCTTTTATAGAAGGAAATTAGGGCTAGAAACCCAAGTAAAATGACTTCTCTAACCCCCTCTAGGGTTCCTCTCTTGCTAGAGACAACCAAGGTCACGAAATTAGCGTGTTCTGCTGCGAAAATCAGAGGGAGAACTGCTTTTTGTCATGGAGAACCTCCTGATTGGGTGTTCTGGCGCGCTTCTGCAAAAGTAAGTTCTGGGAAATTTCGATCGATCAACTTTTATTCGATCGATCGACTTTTATTCGATCGATCGAATTTAAGTTCGATCGATCGAGTTTTTCAGAACTTTCGAATTTTCCAAGCAATTCCACATGCATTTTGCCATTCCTCACTTATTGACCTACAAAACATAAAAACACAAAAACTAACCAAAGCATCAGAAAATAACAAGGCTAAAGGTCTAACTAATGTAAATCAAGGGGTCCAAATACACAATATTTGGCACTCATCAATTGACTAATTCTAGATTTCAGACTAGTGTCTGGACAGGGCATTATCGTGTCAGGACAGATTAGACAGTAAGTTTTGTGTTCCCTTCGTATCCAAACGGGGTGCAGACAGGTTGGGTAGAAAGTTCAGTTTGGGATGTGTGTCCGAACGGCACCTTTAGGTGTTCGGACGAACCAGGCAGTAAGTCTTGCGTTCCTTTCGTGTCAGGGGGTATCCAAACAGCTCACTAATCGGTTCGAACGGGTGGGAGTATAAATAGCTGAAACCCGCGGATTTTAGCTCATTTCTCCCCATTTCTCCTCCTCTCTCACAATTTTCTCTTTTCTCTCACTTAGGGGTTGCATCAAAACCTTGTGTAACGCCCCACTTATTACAAAAAAACGTAAGTGAAAATTTCTCATTTCCATGAGACATTATGAAGTCATTGGAGTTGAGATTTGGCAGCGGGATATATTTTTACTTAAAAACTTGGGAACATAACACAATAGAGGTGACTAAATTACCTCAAAATATATAATTAAATATGACCAATTTAACGCCCCACCTTTTACAAAAATGCGTACATGAAAATTTCGATTTCCACGTGACATTACAACATCATTAGAGTTGAATAATTGATAGCGGAATATATTTTTTTCTTTAATACTTAGGAATATAATACTTCAGAGCTGATTGAATTACCTCATTGTATTAAAATACGAACTATTTGTACTAATATAATAAATACACTTAAATCAATAACATATTTGCCACATGCAACACTTAATAAATAACCATTGTTCTTAACTAATGAGAATCAACATATTAAATAATACATAATAACAAAAATAGTCCAGTAGTCCTGATCTTCCTTCCAACCTGCATAAACTTGCATGTGATCGTGGCCACAATCCTATATTGTCAAAACAATGAGTCAACTGTCTCTAATAACATAATAAAATACTATCATTTAAAAGTAAACCACACAATATTATGATGACAGTTATATGTATGCATAATTTCCTATACTCATTTTTGCCTTAAGACTTAAACCTGCAGTCTTATTAACACTTCTATATACTCAATCCCTCATTACTTAGCGTAGATGGATAGATAGATATCTTGAGACTTAAACACATAATACGGTATTATCATAGATGGATGAATAGATGCCGTGAGACTCTAACACATGATACGGTCTTACCATAAATGTCGTGGGTCTTTTACCTTCTTCGGTCTTATCATAGATGATAGATGAATAGATGTCGTGAGACTCCAACACATGATACAGTCTTATCATAGATGCCGTAGGTCTTTTACTATCTCCGGTCTTATCATAGATAGAAACCATGGACTTTAACTAACCTTTTTCCTCATCAGTGTTGTGGGTCTCTTTACCAAACCAGACTTATCCTGGGACTTAACCTACAGTTTTTTGCCTCAGGACATTAACCCTTAGTCGTTGCCTTGGGACATCAACCTGCAGTCTTTTCCTTCCTTATTGCTTCAGGACTTAAACCCTAGTCTTTGCCTTAGGATGTCAACCCTTGGTCCTTTGTCATTAACAATTTTATATCTTCTCACAGTAAATATCCAACGACAATTTATATTACATACCATTTATCACACAGCATAATAATCATTATCACCGTATAATCTAACAAACCAGTATCACCATATGCAAAACTCCAAACAACACATGTAAAATGCCAAACAATTCATATACAATTAAATAAAACAGATATCACCATATCATTAAAAACCACCACGTATTATCCCCAGTGAGTAAGAAATACTCATAGTTATTTCTTTACTTTAGAAAAGTGTTCACACAAATATTAACTGTAATATAATTTTAATACGAATAACAGTGAATTAGTACAATCCACTAACAAACTCATATTAACATTATTTTCATTTTTAACCTTTAAACCTTAACATAATCTCTAACATCATTTAAAAATTTTAACGGCATATAAAATGGTTTAATTATAATGCTACATATTTAATGTGGGCATTATAACAACATTTATTATTAAATGACCAAAATACCCTTTTACATTAAAATGATTATTTACATATTATTAACATAATATCCTTTATAAAAATAGACATAATAGTTCCATTAAAATAATATTTAAAGTGGGTACAATTTTAGTTATTTTAACTGAAACAGTGATATACCAAATGGTTTTAAACCATTTATGGTTATTTTTATATCAACTTGTAACGTCCCGCCTTTTACAAAAAGACGTAAGTGAAAATTTTGAACTTCCACATGACATTACGACATCATCAGAGTTGAGATTTGGCAGCGGAATATATATATATATATATATATTTCTTAAAAACTTAAGAATATAACACATCAAAGCTAACTGAATTACCTCAATTTATAAATAATATAATTTGGCATTCGCACATAATAAATACAAAGCATTTAACATATGTGCCACATGCGACACTAATAATACGTAATGATAGTTATAACCTAGTACAAACCAACATATAAAATATTACATACCAAAGGAAATGCTTACAAGGTTCTACTAAAGACATAAAAATGAATGGACTAAGCAAGGTCGTCCAATACACAAAAGAGGCGATAGTTAGCCTCATTTACACTCATCTAGATTAGCACAAAGATTATGATAAGCTTGGTATTCCTTATCCTCAACTCCTGCACAATTATCTATGTGATTGTGGTTATCACCATAATCATATATTGTAATCAAGTGAGTCAAATGCTTTCAATAATATAATGTTTACTGATTTATTTAACAATATACGATGCAACAATATGATGCAATGACAGTTTTATATGCACAGTCTTAATTATTTTCTTCTACACTCCTCTCATACCAGGGCCATTAAATCCCTGCTCGTTTAAGCGGCTAATTATTGGAGCACAGACTCCCTTACCATGTTTTCTTAGCTTTTCCGCACTAGTAGTTAAAGTAGCATACTTAGTACATTGGTCATCCCGACAACCAAGTGCATTGATCATCCCGACAATCAATTAAGTAGTCATAACTTGCCTAGCGCCTAGCACATTGACCATCCCGAAAGCCAACTTGTACTTATTATTGTTTTTCGTACAGGCGGTATGCATTCCATTGGTCATCCTAACAACCAACTTGTTATTAACCCCGCATAATTATTTACAACAGTATGCAATATACTATTCCTATGCATATAATTAAATAAAGCATATATCACAATATTATGGAAAGCAACCACGTATCATTCTCAATGAGTAAGAAATACTCACAGTTCTATCATGCTTCAGACAATATTCACACAAGTGCTCACTACAATACAATTTTATACATGTGATAGTGTGTTGGTACAAAATTGCTAAGAAACCTATTTTATCACTTTTGTCTTTTAACCACCTAATATAATTTCTTAATAATATAACAGCATATAAAATAAGCCGGTTGTATGTCCACATGTTTTATGCGAACATTATTACAACATTTATTAATTAATGTCCAAAATACATTTTAAGTAAAATAAACATCGTAACAGCATTAGTATTAAAAAGCTTATATATATTTATCAAATAAATATAATAACTCCATTAATATAAATAATGTGTTTTATACTTTAAAAATAATTAAATGGTATAATGATATAAATATAAATAATCCTAATTTCATTTTTTATAAAATTGGGTAAAATAACGACGCTACCATAAATATTCTTTTTCCCCACTAAACATATTTCCCTTACAAATACATTTTAAGAGAGCACACGCACGCGCACGCGTGTGTGTGTATATATATAATGTTTATGTCATACAATTCCCCTTTTCTTTTGATTTTTGTCTTATTTCTTTTAGAATCTGGAAGCTTCTATGCCTCCCCTTTCTTTTTTTTTTTTGCTTTCCTTTTTATGTTTTCCTCTTTTCTCCTAGTTTGACCAACAGAAAAGGGAGAGACCTTCCAGACTATTCTTCTCCTCTCCTCTCTGTTCGTTTTGCTTTTCCTTCCTTTCTTCTTTTATTCTACAAACGGATACACACACACACAAGAACAAAAGAAACAGAGAAGTAGGGGGAGAGGAACTTACCAAAAGGGGAAGGAGCTGCAGACCCGTGAAGAAAAGGAGAGGTAAATAAACTTATTTTCTCTTTAGTTTTCACCGACCCATTAGTGTTTAGGTGCAGATTTTTTTTGCAAATAAAAGGAAAAGCCTACTGAGTTTCTGCTACTATTTTTTTTTTTCTCAAACAAGGTGCAACCCGAGAGAGAATTCCTTGCTCTGTTTTTGGTTAGGTGCTGTTTGATGAGAAGAAAATGGTTTTTCTGGGCCTTAATCCTATTCTGATCGATAGAAAAGTAAGAGACAAAGAGAATAAAACTCTGGTTTTTCTGCAGTATGAAGAGGAGAGGGAATTTATGGTGAATTTCAGCAAATCAACGAGAGAACTTTCGGTATTGTGAAGAACCCATTGCTCACCCCTTTCCTTTATAAAGAGATTGAAGGGTGCAGATGTATAGAGCGTTTTTGATCTACGAACAGAGCCTCGCAGGCGTTCAATGGTAAATTCAAAGAATCAAAATCGACTAATATCTCTTATCTCTAACTAATCACCCCTTCGTTCTCAACTTAACATTGACTAAAAAATTTCCCTCGTTAGTTTCACTAGGGGTGGGCGGCGGTTCGGTAGGCGGTTAAGTCGGTTAAGTCGGTTCAGTTAACCGACCGGATCGGTTAAGTCGGTTAATTCACCGACATCTAACCGACTAAGAATATTTTTGAGAAGTTCGGTTAAGTCGACATATGCGATTAAGTCGGTTGGTAGGCGGTCGAAAGGCGGTTCGGTTAAGGCGGTCGGTATACGGTCGGTTAATCGGTTAACATTCTTCAAATGGGGCCAAATCCAATGGGCCTTCATAATTTGGGCCTAATTTTTTAAATTGGTAAAAAATACTTTTAAAAACAATTGGTCTTCATTTTTCAACATTTGCTAGCAGGCCCAGCACCACCAATAGCCATTGGCCCATTCAAATCAAATGAATCAATTATGAAGAATAATATTTGATTATTCTTTTTTTTATATATTTACAATCTTTAATCGAATTTTCGTACATTTAAATATTTAGTTTTCTGAATGAGATAATTAGATCTCTTAAATAGTAAATTTGATATTAATTTCAATTGTTTGTAGGATACCAAAAAATAAAAAAATAAAAACCTTGAGACCATGCTAATTGCTGACACTAGCAACTAACAAATAAATAAAGAATAACAAAAGAAAAACGCAAAATCTTAGCTTCCATCATACCATCAGTTCCATGTGTATTGTGTCCACACAGAATTACTCAATTACACAAAAATTGTTAAACATTCATTGAAACGTTTTTTTTTTTTTTTTTTGAGTACATATATTATTGAAACGTTTATTATTGAATTTGTAGAATACTAGAATTCTGAATTCATATTGAATCTCACAAATAATTAATAATGAATAAGAATGTAGTAAACAAAACTTATATTACCACAACAATAAACATACATCCATACATCAATACATCATACCAATCGGCAACATAGTCTGATAGTCATTAAATACTTAAATAACTTAAGAGTTCAGCTAGCTAGTAGCTGCAGCCTGCAGGGAAAAGAAGCAGGAAAAAAAGATGCAAAGATGCTTAGATGCTGAAAAAACATATGTTCTAAAAGAAGCTTAGAAGCAAGAAAAAAAATAGTAGGAAAAATTGAAAAAAGATGCTGGAAAAAAAAAAAGATATATCATCCTAAAACCTGCAGAGAAAAAAAAATGCATGAAACACTGAAATGAAAGACAGTTTGACAGAATTTGCTCAGAAATCCTTTGCATATTCTGGTAAATCAGAATATCAGATTGAGGATTCATCATAGCACACATCAAACAAAAAGAATATCTTCTATCATCAAGTTTCCACCAACATGCAACATCTCCAGAATTTCAAACAAAAGTTACAAAACCATAAGTTAACAGTAACAAGCTAGAAATTACAGTTCCAACAAAACTTCCAAAAGAGAATTAGAGAAATAAAAACTTCCTCCAACAGTCCAACATGGGATGACCTTCAATTTGCTTCCTTCAATGATAAAATCAAAAAACATAAGTTATAAATTGATCAATTAAAAAGAGTAAAATACCACAAAGGCACAAACAAGTAAATGAGTAAATGTCAAGTAAGAAAAATTATAAAATAATAAGATGAAAAAACCTATCACTTACTTTCAACGAGACAAAGTACATCCCTCAAGCCTTAATCATTGTCAATTGTCAAATGTGATGGAGTCAGAAATAATTTCTAAAACAATAAAATTTTAAAAGAATTAGTAAAAAATCAATTGAATCAAATAATTGGAACAATGAACAAATATGGTTAACATTACCTAAGTCAAGCTTGTAGCTATCTTCATCTTCAAGAGTAGTTTGATGTAACTCATCATGCTCACTGATCCAAGAAGATCTCAACCAATTTTGAGTGCATATAAGAGCCTCCACTATTTTCAGAGTTAAATAACTCCGAAAAGGATCTATGACGCGACCTCCAGTGCTAAATGCTGACTCGGAAGCAACAGTGGTAATCGGAATTGCCAAGACATCTCGTGCTACCTCAGATAGAACCGGAAACTTTCCTGAATTTATCTTCGACCACATCAAAGCATCAAAAGTTTCACAAGGTAGCTCAACATCTTCCGCGAAATATCGTTCTATCTCTGTCTGACACAACAACAAATTTTTGGATGCCCGAAATGAATGGAAGTCTTTTAAAGCATCTTTCCTATTTCTACCTGCACGGGCCGCACCCACTGGCATTAAGGCTGAACTTCCGCAACTCTGCTCATCATTTGACAACCCATCTCTACTTCCTCCAACTCCAACATTCTTATCATAGTGACTATACAACTGCTCCAAGGCATTCTTCAATTCGGTGGTAATCTTCTTTGCTTTTTCTTCACCTACATTACTCGTGAACCAAAATTGTAAAATGATCATCTTGTAACGTGGATCAAGCACAGAAGCAACAAACAACAGGGGGTTAATTTTCTCAAAGTCTCCCCAATACTTGTCATATTTCATTTTCATCTTGATCACCATGGAACTCAACAAATAATCATCACTATCACAATACTCCATCAAACAATTATAAACTTTTTGGAGTATGTTGAAATAAATGTTAGAAGTCGAGTATAAGGAACCCGATATCTCAACTGTCACCTCATAAAACACTTGCAGAAATTTAGAAAAATTTATAATATTTTTCCAATCATCTTCAAGCGGAGGCCCCAACCCCTTTCTCCCTCCACCATCCTCACACAAGTAGTTCGCAAAATTCAAATCTTCATCTAACATTAGTTCAAATGCCATTTCATACTTCTCTGCCACATCCAACATCATATAAGTAGAGTTCCATCGAGTGGGAACATCAAGAGTCAATGAAGCATGATACCCACTTGTCTTCCTTTCCGCACAAGACTTAAAGATGACCAATCTTTGAGAGGACCCCTTTATATATTTCACCATATTATGGATCCTTACGATTGAATCATTTACATCCTTCAATCCCTCATGCACAATTAGATTGATAATATGTGCACAACATCTTACATGAATAAACTTATTGCAACAAATTACATCATTATTGGCCATAGTTCGCTTTTTAAAACAATCAACTGCAGTATCATTGGCACTTGCATTGTCAAGTGATATTGTCAATATCCCTTTAATACCCCATTCCTCCAAACATTGCTCCAATTCCCTTGCAATCGTTAGCCCCTTGTGATCTGACACTTGGCGAAATGCCAATATTCTTTTATGATATTTCCAACTAGGATCAATGAAGTGTCTAGTGATGCACATGTAATTCATATTTTGAATCAAAGTCCATGTGTCAATGGTCAAACAAACCCTTTGACCAGTTTTCAAAAAATTGATCTTCATTGTGTCCTTAGTCTGCATATACAACTTGACACAGTCCTTCATCAATGTATATCGAGAAGGAAGCTTTAATCGAGGCTTAAGAACCTTGCACAATTTCTTAAACCCCATCCTATCCACAGTTGAAAAGGGCATTTCATCTACAATAATCATCTCACATAGAGTCTCCCTAATGATTTTTTCAGAGTACTTTGTAATCATTAGATTCTTACAACTACCACCATCACTCTGACTTTGCACACACTCAAAAGTAAACTTAGATTGAGATATATCTTGATTAGCTAGTAAGTTCTTGTACTGTTGGCATGCTTTAACATGGTACAACATGTTAGAGGTGCCATTGTTCTTTCCATGACATTTATACTCAAGCCCACAATAATTACAATGTGCCACAGGTTTATCTTGAGGACTTTTTGGATCCTTAGTAAAATGTTTCCACACTGCAGATGTTTTCCTAACATTTCTTTTTCTTTTGTTCCTAGGGAGTGGTGGTCGTCCACCACGACCAACACTTCTAATCTCTTGGGTGTCCATCTCCAACTCATCAGAATCACCATCAACATCAATGCTTTCTTCAATATCTATTGAATTATCAATATGAGGAGATGGATAACAAGAAGCAGCTACTGATGATGTAGGTGCAAGTGTAGGTGCATCCATCTAGATTATGAAATTAAAGGCAAAGATAACTTAGATAAAGGCAATTTAGGCAAAGGCTGAAAACATGCACATTTCAAAAAGTTAAAAAATAGATACACTCAATTGACAATTTGACATTTTCAAAAGTTAAGCTCAATTTATTATTTATAATAAGCTCGATTTATTACGGCAAAAAGATATTCCAAAGTTGGTCTAACATAAGACATGATCAATCTAAAGCAGGAACTGGAGAAATATAAATTTATAATTCAAAATGATTCTTAAAAGAGAATTGTAACAGAGGAAACATATAATCTTGATCCAGTACAAAAAATATAACATCATCATCTACAGGGAAAGAATGATCATATTTGATATTTCATAATTCCAAAGCAAAAAAGACCTGACATGAAAGGAGCATAAAATTAAGTTGCGCCCCTAATACCCCAATAACCAATACAATTTAATTCTCACAATTTTTCTGTCAACCTTGCGAGCCTACCTCCTATAGTTTGTCACCGTGGAAGTCATAACATATTAGAGTGTGTATAATGCAAATAGGTTACAACACTAACAAGTGAAAATAAACAACAATCCAAATTATGAATTATCCAATATGTTCTGCACAGTCCACAGACCACAGCCCTTAAAACCAAAGCGGCAAAGCCCTTAAACAGTTAAACCCAAAATGCACAAAGAACACTTAACACAATTATACAAGTATTCAATTACACAAAACACATACACATAAGAGTTAAGAAATAATATACCTGAGGTTGGATCGTTGGGCTTCTAGCTTCTTGTTCAGTTGTTCTGCTTTTTGACATTTTTGTTCTGTTTCTTGTTAAAGTGCGAATGTACTATTATGGCTGTTTCAAAAAAAATTAAAAAATGATTCATTAATGCCGCATGATTTAGCATGAAGGCCTGAGGCTAACTGCAAGTCTGCAATTGGCTAAGACAGTAACTAATAGAGAGAGAGAGAGAGAGAGAGAGAGAGAGAGAGAGAGCTACCGGAGTCCGGACAGGCTGATAGTTTCCGAGGGGGAGGGGACGGCAGCGAACCACTGCTTGCGTTGAGTCTTCCGGAGTCCGGACTTCCAGGCCCTAGGGTTTGGTTAGCTGAGGATTAAGGAGGGGGGTAGGACCGTAGGGGAAGGCGGGGAGGCAACAGCGGCCAGCGGGCCTCGACTGGATCGGTTGTTTGTAGAGTCGGCTGGTTAGGGTTAGGGTTCAAGCAATTCCGAAAAAGGATTAGAGGAGAGGATGCCAGGATGGGTATTGGGTAGGACTAGGGAAGGTGGGGAGGCGGTTGTGCTGGTAGGGGTGCCGAGTGGCCAGGGGTGGGCTGGAAGCCTGGAATTGCCGAATGGTTTAGCCGTTTAGGACTTCAGGTCACGAAGGATTGAAGGCTGAAGCGATGAATATATAGTCTAAGAAAACGGCATCGTTTCAAGTGTGATGAAACGACGCCGTTTTGATTTTTTTGAAAAAAAAATTAAGATGAATTGAAACGACGTTGTTTCGTTATCAATAAAACAACGCCGTTTCGTTTTCTATGGTTCGGTTAAACGATCGGTTAATTGTCGGTTTGGTTCGGTGATTCGGTTAACATTACAACCGAACCGACTTTCGATTAAAAATTCTCTACCGACTACCGAACTGAATTTTGTCGGTAAAGTCGGTAGGTGGTCGATGTCGGTTCAGTTGCGGTTCGGTAGGCGGATAATTTGCCCACCCCTAAGTTTGACTATTGATGAGCTGGGCTGGTTCTTTGTAAATACAGAAATGAGTTATTTTGATGTTTTAACCGAAGATGAAGTGGGCTGGAACATGTAAAGAGAAACGAACATAGGCTGATTTTATTGAAAAGTTAATGTGGGTTGGGTAAAAATGAGAAGGAAGATACTCGTGGGTTTTAATAACCCACATGCACTATTAAATCTTTATTAAGTAAAAATTAGTTCTTTTTCTACTTAGGATTGAAATATTAATCTTAGTTTTTTTGTATTATTAATGAGCTAAGTACGAGGAAAATGAGCCCCTACACAAACTAAAAATCATCAATGGCGTGATTGTGGTTATCACCACAATCCCATATTGTAATTAAGTGAGTCAACTGCTTTCAATAATATAATGATTACTAATTTATTTAACAATATACGATGCAACGATATGATGTAATGACAGTTTTATATGCACAGTCTTAATTATTTTCTTTTACACTCCTCTCATACCAGGGCAATTAAATCCATGTTCGTTTAAGTGGTTAATTATTGAAGTACAGACTCCCTTACCATGATTTCTTAACTTTTCCACACTAGCAGTTTGATGTGAATCCGTGGGATCGAACTCCCTTGAACCCACAATCAAATTGAAACCTACCCAAGAAAGCCAAGAATTAAGTCAAGAAGGTCTAGACCCATTGAAATCTTGTTTCAAGAACCCAGATTTGGCGAGAACGCCACAAAAGGTTTGCCTTTGATAAGTTCTTAGTTCAATCAAGAATATGTAGAGAAAACTAAAAAGTTTTCTATGAAGAACAAAAACTTCATTGACAATCAACTTGTCTAGCATATGCAGCTACAAGTCTTTTTAAAACTTCTCCATGAAACTCTAAACCAACTAAGGCCTACATCAATTAAAAGAAATGGGTTGAATATCTTTAAGCCCAAAACATCCTAAACTACACTTCTATAGCTAATAAAAGAAGTTTACTTAATGAAATAAATAGGTCCAAAAGCTTACAACCATAGAAACATAAAAATAGGCCCACATGCCTATACTTAGTGAAATAAAGAGTTTGCACTAAACCACTAGGCTATGCCGCCCCCATCTGTCGCTTGTATCACATGGATTAAAGTTGATTCTTCTTCTTTCAAGCACATCTTGAATGTTGAGGTCTTGCTCGATAAATTTGCAAACTCGGCCCAAGTGGATTGCACCAATCCTTGCATTGCTTCCTTGATCTTCTTCGCTCTTGACCTTGTGATTGGCCCATCTGAAACTTACAAGAGATCTTTAAGATTCAACCTACCATGGGGCCCATCATTCCCCCTCTCCTCAAAAGGATTCAACCTCGAATCATCACCTACATCATAGGGAGAAAGATCAGAAACATTGAAAGTAGCAGAGACATTATACTTATCGGGAAGATCCACTTCATAAGCATTATCATAATTTTCTCAAGGATTTGGAAACGTCCATCGCCTCGAGGATACAATTTAGTCCTTCTATGGGCTGGGAATCTTTCTTTGTGCATGTGAACCCAAACCCAATCTCCTGGTTCAAAGATGACACGCCTTCGCCCTTTATTGGCTTGGGAAGCAAACTTTTCATTCTTCTGCGCAATTCAAAGTCGTACCCTCTCATGAATTGACTTCACCAATTCGGCCTTCCTGTGTCCATCCAAACTACTCATTTCATCAATAGGTAAAGGCATCAAATCTAAAGGAGTAAGTGGATTAAAACCATAAATAATTTCAAATGGAGAATACGAAGTAGTAGTATGCATAGTCCTATTATATGCAAACTCTATAAAATGGTAAACAGTCCTCCCAAGTTTTTAAATTCTTTTGAATGACAGTGCGTAAGAGTTGAGTTAGAGTCCTGTTGACTAGTTTAGTCTTCTGTCAGTTTTTGGATGACAAGTAGTGGAAAATAAAAGTTTGGTACTTAATTTTTCCCACAAAACCTCCCAAAAGTAGTTAAGGAATTTAACATCCCTATCAAAAACAATACTCCTAGGGACACCATGGAGTCGCACTATTTCCTTGAAAAACAAATCAGCTATATTGGTAGCATCATCTGTTTTATGGCATGGAATGAAATGTGCCATTTTACTAAATCTGTCAACTATCACAAAAATAGAATCACTACCTTTTTTTGTCCTAGGTAGCCCCAAAACAAAGTCCATAGGTATGTCTACCTATGGCTCACTAGGAACGGGTAAGGGTGTATACAACACATGTGGTAAAACCTTAGATTTGGCCTTGCGACATGTAATGCACCTACCACATATTCGGATGACGTCTCTTCTCATCCTAGGCCAAAAGAAATGTTCATGTAAAATTTCTAAGGTTTTCCTCACACCAAAATGTCCCATTAATACCCCACCTGTTCCTCACGCACCAATAATTCACGCATTGAACAATTTGGCACACACAATTTACTTTCTTTAAACAAATAACCATCATGCTTGTAAAACTTACCAAATGCCTCTTTATCACACGCTATATACACATCAGAAAAATCATCGTCATTGGCATACACGTCTTTCACATATTCAAACCCAAGCATTTTAGCACTTAGAGAAGTAAGAAGTGCATACCTTCGTGATAAAGCATCAGCGACAATATTCTCCTTACCTTGCTTGTAATAAATGACATAGGGAAAGGCCTCGATGTATTCCATCCATCTAGGATGTCGCTTATTTAATTTACCTTGACTCTTGAGATGCTTTAATGATTCATGATCGGTGTGGATCACAAATTCCTTAGGCCAAAGGTAGTGCTGCCACGTCTCTAGAGCGCGAACAAGAGCATAAAGTTCTTTGTCATAAGTGGGGTAATTCAAGGCCACCCCACTTAGCTTCTCACTGAAGAAGGCTATGGGCCACCTATCCTGCATTAATACGGCTCCAATTCCTATTCCTGAGGCATCACATTCAATCTCAAAAGTTTTGTTAAAGTCAGGTAATGCTAACACAGGTGTAGAACATAAACTTTATTTGATAGTAGCAAATGCATTTGCTTGATCACTCTCCCAATGAAATCCAATATTCTTTTTAATTATTTTAGTGAGTGGTACAGCAATGGTGCTAAAATCCTTAACAAAACGTTTATAAAAGCTAGCTAAACCATGAAAGCTTCTTACCTCAATGATGCTTTTAGGCGTTGGCCACTCCTTGATAGCCTTGACTTTTTCTTCATCCACCTCAATACCTTTTGTACTAACAACATAACCAAGAAAAACCAACTTTTTCCATGCAAAAGGTACATTTCTTAAAATTAGCATACAACTTTTCACATCTCAACACATCTAACACACATCTCAAATGCTCAATATGTTCATCTAAGTTCATGCTGTACACTATGATATCATCAAAGTACACAACTACAAATTTGCCTATGAACGCACATAATACATGGTTCATTAATCTCATGAAAGTACTAGGCGCATTTGTAAGTCCAAATGGCATAATCAACCATTCATAAAGTCCATGTTTAGTCTTAAAAGCAGTTTTCTATTCATCTCCCCCTTTCATTCTAATTTGATGATATCCACTTTTAAGATCTATTTTACTGAAAATACATGAGCCATGCAATTCATCAAGCATATCATCTAATCTAGGAATGGGATGACAGTATTTTACCGTAATATTGTTGACCGCCCTGCAATCAACGCACATCCTCCAAGTCCCATCCTTCTTTGGCATTAGTAGCACTGGTATTGCACATGGGCTCATGCTCTTTCTCACATACCCCTTGCTCAACAAATCTTCAACTTGCCTTTGAAGCTCCTTGGTCTCCTCCAGATTACTCCTATAGGCTAGCCGATTTGGAATAACGGCTCCGGTTATGAAATCAATTTGGTGCTCAATGCCTCTAATGGGTGGGAACCCACTCGACATCTCCTCCGGAAATACATCATCGAACTCCTGCAACAAAGAAACAGCCAAACTAGGAAGAGATTGGTTAGTTTCATCAAGATTAAGATAAGATTCTTTGTAAACAAGAAAAATCATAGATTGATCTGCTAAGAAGGCCCTTTTAACCTCACTCTCCTTTGCATAAAAACTCATCTTTGCCTTCCCTTTTCTCTCTACAAGTTCTCTTTCTTTTTTCTCTCGTGGCTCCACTCTTTTTTCTTTATTCTCAAGCACCTCTCTATTTTTTTTTTCACTCTTTATTTTTTGCTCAATCTCACTTTTCAGCTTCAATTGGTCCTCATAGACCTGTTTTGGGGTTAAAGGAGCAAGCTTGAATTTTTTCCATCCTTTACAAAGTTGTACCTGTTTGTAAACCCGTCATGAATCACCCTCCTATCATACTGCCATTGCCTCCCCAACAAAATATGGCCAGCATGCATAGGAGCTACATCACAAAGCACCTCATCACTATACCTCCCAATGGTAAAAGCCACCAAAACTTGCTTATTGACGTTGACCTCCCTACATTCATTCAACCATTGCAACTTATAAGGTCTAGGATGCTTCAATAAAGGTAAGCTCAACTTTTCAACTAGGGTGGTACTAGCTACATTGGTGCAACTTCCCACGTCTATAATCATACTACACACCTTGTTGTTTACATAACATCTAGTATGAAATATGTTCTCTCTCTGCTGCTCCATATTGTCTATCTTAATTTACTTATTGAGAGTATGCCTGGCAGCAAGAGACTCACCTTCTACAGGGTATTCCACTCCATCATCATCACTAGCATCGACCAACACGGGCATCTCATCACTATCATCTTCACTATTAGTCATCACCTCCCCATTGTCTCGCATAACCATCACCCGCTTGTTTGGACATTGAGACGCATTGTGCTCTGAACCCAAATATTTAAAACATTTAATATCTCTATTCCTTGAAGGTTGGAAATCTACCTTGGGTTTATTCTTGCTAGTTCCCTCATCTTTTCCCTTAGGTGGTTCAGCCTTCCCCTTTACTACAGCTTGATCATTTCTATCCCACTTTGGTTTCCAAGGAGTGCCAGAAACTGAAGTATACCCCGCTGCCCCCTTCCTTTTTAACTGCCTCTCCACCTTCTTAGCCATGTGCACCATGTCTTCTATCTCCACATCATACTGCAACTCAACTACATTGGCTATGTCCCTATTCAAACCACTTAAAAATTTGGCCATTGTGGCCTCCTGATCCTCCTCTACATTAGCCTGAATCATAGCCACCTCCATCTCCTTATGGTAATCTTCTACACTCCTAGACCCTTGTGTAAGGTTTTATAATTTTTGGTAGAGGTCTCTATAGTAGTGGCTAGGTACAAATCTTAGCCTCATGAGAGCTTTTAACTCACCCCATGTTTCTATAGGTCTCTCATGATTCCTCTTCCTATTGGTCACTAATTGATCCCACCAAATAATTGCATAATCAGTGAACTCATTACTACCAACTTCACCTTCTTCTCCTCTGAATAATTGTGACAATCAAAAATCAACTCTATTTTCTTCTCCCACTCTAAATAGTCTTCAGGGTCAATCTTACCTTGGAAATTTCATTTTGATGCTCCCAAGGTTCCTATCTACCCCTTCTCGATCCCTTGGATTTCTCCCATGTCCTCTTCTATGCCTACCTCCTCTAGGTCTGTCAACTCCACCCATTCCAACTTCAGATACTATGTCTTCCTCATCATCATC
Source organism: Alnus glutinosa (assembly GCF_958979055.1). Classification (NCBI taxonomy): domain Eukaryota; kingdom Viridiplantae; phylum Streptophyta; class Magnoliopsida; order Fagales; family Betulaceae; genus Alnus; species Alnus glutinosa. Next base: position 15,097,770 of record NC_084899.1, on the reverse strand, counting down.
ATCTCCTTCGTTCTCAAACTCATTTTCAATGCTAGGCACACATCTCCTCCTATCTCGCCCACCTTGCAGATTTCTAATCAATACCTCTTGCTGATCCATCCTATCCTTCACCTCCTCCAACACCAAGTTCAACCGTTCAAACTGTTGTTGCATGGCCCGCAATACAAAGAATGAATTATCTGCCTCCTCCTTAGGTGTTGAGTCACTCTTATGAGACATTTTCAATGCACTACAAAAAAAAAAAAAAATGTTAGTGATAAAACCTCACATACTCCCTTACGTGTTTACACTCAAATATTGTCACTCCACTCGTGTTTTTACTCTTTTGGTCTTTCACCTCACTTGTTTTCCCTTTCAAGTTCTTTAAGAACTAGTTGAACTAAATCAAGACACCACCTTGTATTATTCCAACTAGCAATAGATTCCAGAAACAACAAAGGAAAAAAATGACACGGATCTAAAAGAATTTGTACAAGGAAAGAGCAATTAGGAAATAAGATACTAAAGATGATACATTTGATCCCTTTGAAGATAAAGATCAATCAACACCAAATCACTTCAATTTTTGGATTGCAAAGTATATCAAATAGCTATTTTCGAACTTTCTTTCTTCTTCTTCTTCTTTTTTTTTTTCCTTTTTTTTTTTTAATTTTTTTTTTTCCTTTTTCTGTTCTTCCTTTTTTTTTTTTTTTTTAATAACTATGCAACAACCTTTGAATACGCTAACTATACAACAAGAGACGGAAGTAGACAAAGGACAAATGCTAACTAAAATGAAATTCAAATTTGAAAAATTACAGATATGAAAATTAAAGCAAGGATTCAAATCCGGAAAATCGAAACAAAGATTCAAATCAGGAAAATTAAAGCAAAGATTCAAATCTAGAAATTAAGGCAAAGATTCAAATCTATAAATTAAAGACAAAGATTCAAATCTGGAAAATAAAGCAATGATTCAAATCTTGAAATTAAAGCAAAAAGTCAAATCTAGAAATTAAAGCAATGATTCAAATCTGAAAATTAAAGAAGAGATTCGCGAAATCAATTAAGAATGGAATTCAAATCTGAAAAGTACAGATCTTAAAAGAAATAAAGCAAAGATTTGCGTAATCAATGGAATTCAATTATGGAGAAAAAGAATACAGATCTGGAAAATTAAAGCAAGGACTCGCATAATCAATTAAAGAATTCACAGGTTTGAATTCTTGAATCAAGTACACGAGCAATCAATTGTAAAAATCACAGATATGAATTCAAACACACGAAATTAACAAGAATGAAGGAGGAATCGCAGATCCAAATGCAAGAACTAAAAATAAAAAGAAAAAGGATTAAAAAGGATAAATCAGACCTGATTTGGAACTTAGCTCTGATACCAAATGATGTGAACCCGTGGGATCGAACTCCCTTGAATCCACAATCAAATTGAAATCTACCCAAGAAAGCCAACAATCAAGTCAAGAAGGTCTAGACCCGTTGAAATCTTGTTTCAAGAACCTAGATTCGGTGAGAACGCCACAAAGGGTTTGCGTTTGATAAGTTCTTAGTTCAATCAAGAACAAGTAGAGAAAACTAAAAAGTTTTTTGTGAAGAACAAAAACTTCATTGACAATCAACTTGTCTAGCATATGCGGCTACAAGTCTTTTTAAAACCTCTCTATGAAACCCTAAACCTATTAAGGCCTACATCAATTAAAAGACATGGGCTGAACATCTTCAAACCCAAAACATCCTAAACTACACTTCTATAGCTAATAAAAGAAGTCCACTTAATGAAATAAATAGGCCTAAAAGCCTACAACCATAGAAACATAAAAATAGGCCAACACGCCTATACTTAGTGAAATAAAGAATTTGCACTAAACCACTAGGCTATGCCGCTGTCGCTTGTATCACATGGATTAAAGTTGGTTCTTCTTCTTTCATGCCCATCTTGAATGTTGGGGTCTTGCTCAATAAATTTGCAAACTCGGCCCAAGTGGATTGCACCAATCCTTGCATTGGTTCCTTGATCTTCTTCGCTCTTGACCTTGTGATTAGCCCATCTGGAACTTGTAAGTGATCTTTAAGATTCGGCCTACCATGGAGCCCATCATAGTTAAAGTAGCATACTTAGTTCATTGGTCATCCCGACAACCAAGTACATTAATCATTCCGACAGTCAATTAGGTAGCCATAACTTGCCTAGCACATTGACCATCCCGACAGCTAACTTATACTTGTTATTGTTTTTCGCATAGGCACTATGCCTGTCCATTAGTCATCCCAACAACTAACTTGTTATTAACCCTGCATAATTATTTACAACAGTATGCAATTTACTATTCCTATGTATATAATTAAATAAAGCAGAAATTACAACATTATGGAAAACAACCATGTATCATCCTCAATGAGTTCAAAATAATATTTTGAGATATTAAAAGGACTAGATTCAGATTTGTTATTCTTTTATCTTTTATCTTGTCTCTTTCCTTTCATTATCTTTTCTTTGTCTTCTACTCTTTCCTTTTTCTTCTTTTCTTTTCCCATACCTAGGGGTGAGCAAAAACCCATGAACCCACCCCAACCCGCATCCCCCGCCCCGCTCCGCACCTAAAAACACAGTTTTTAGTATTTTTTTTTTTACGAGTACCGGTTGGATTTTAACAAACCCGTGCAGGGCGGGGCGGGGCAGGGCGCAGGTTTAAGTTATTTTTTTTCCTCGGATCCCCGACCTGCCTAGCCCCGCATGAATAAAAATAAAAATCCCTAACCCTAATACACTTAACCTCTTGTGCCGCACCCCCCCCCCCCCCCCCCCCTCATTTTTCTTTTTTGTTCTTCATGTTCTAGAGACTTCTCCGATTTTCTCCATACCTGTGCTCCTAGCAAGGGTCTGGTCTTCAGAGGTGATTGAGAGCTACTGATTTCTTGGCAGCTTTTCCATCCATTTCCTGTGTTTGTCTATGGATGGCCTCATTAGAGGCCATGGAGATGGAGTACCAAAGGATCCAAAATGCGCAAGTCCTATTCTTTCATCTTTCTCTTTCTAAACCTGTTCTCCTGAATTACCTCATAAATGTAGCTCCCATTTTCAAAATTTTACATATGTGATCCGCTTCTACTTTTTTATTTTTTTAGTTTGCAAATGTGAATTTCAGGGTGGTGGATCATCGCCAGGGAAGTTGAGGACGATGCTTCTCGGAGTCGACAGGAAGCCCAAGGAGGAGGAACACCTTCAGTACTCTACTTTCACCTCCAAATCTCATTCTTCTTCTTCTTCTTCTCTGATTTCTTTGGAACCCACCCAGCATCACCCCGCACCGCACAGATTCTGCCTTTTTCGTGTGGTTCGCAGTGCAATTTTTACCCCCCGCAGGGGTGCGGGTTGGGGCCAAAAAGGGGGGAAAATTGCCCTCCATGCTCACCCCTACCCATACCCTCCAAAACACACACATACACAAGATTCTTTTCTTTTCTTTTATTCTTTAAACAAGACTAGCTAAAAGACAAAAGGATAAAGAAGGGCTTACAAAAGAGAGGAGTAAGTTTCTGGAGAATTCATTTCTCCTTCTTTTTATCTTCCTTTTTTTTTTTTTTTTTTTTTCTTTTTCTGTTTGTTCTTTTCTACTACTTAGTTGGGTTTTGGACGAAACAGAGAGGGTTTCCTCTTCTTCTTTTTTATTGTTTGCTACTGCTCAACTCATAAAGGAAAGGTGCGGGTTTTCCTTTCCTGTTTTGTTTACCTAGCACCGAGAGAAATAGAGAAGATTATAGAAGATTCTATTTTCTGGTCTTTGGGCTGCTGTGATTAAAATAGAGGAGAGACAAAGATGGATTTTTCTGCTTCTTTTGAGTACTGGCCAAGTGGGTAAGAGAGGTTTTCTGCCATGAGAGAAAGAAAACAGTGAAAGGAAGAAGAAAGGATAGCAAGAGAAGGTTTTGTGCGTGCAAATAAACGTAGGTGTGCTCTCCTTTTATACACACATGGATGGCTGGGATCACTTTGGGTGGAAACCGATCAAAGGCTGGGAAAGGAAGACGTGAGTAGCAAGCTAACTTGAAGGAATTATCAGGGGGGCTGCACTTGGCATTGAGTCATAACAGCAAAGAGGATAAGGCAATCGACATATGCTAATGTCCCTCATCCTTAACGAACTACTTAGCTGATTTCTAACTAAATTGAACTGAGTTTTGTTTCCTTTTTAAAACATATGGGCTGGGCTTACACGTGAGAGCTGGGCTGGTTCCATGGGTTGGGTTTTTATATAAATAAAATGGGCCCATAATTATTAATCTTAAATTTTCATCCAAATTAGGGGTAGTATTTTTTGCGGGTGTTTTCGCACCGTAAATGGAGTTCAAAAATTATGATATTCGGAGAGTAGTTAGAGAACTTCAAACGAATTTCATAATTTACTAAAATTGAGTTCGTTTGACCCTATTTCCGTCGTTCCAAAGTTTATGGTCCGTTTGAACTTTTATCAAATTGAAATTATAAACGCTTCTTAGTTAATCAATGAATATTTATTTTCATATATATATTATATTAATACCTTAAAATCTGGGGTGTTACATCCCTCCTCCCTTAACAGAATTTCGTCCTTGGAATTCGTTATTATGATCCGTAAAAGAAAATTTAATTTCTAAGTTTTATGACATAGATTTTAACTGTAGGGCTTAATTATTGACCATAAGTTATCCAAATCTTGACCAATAAAAATATTCTGAGAGAAAAATGATATAAGAAAATAATTTATATTTTCTTTCTATCAATTATCTCATCAGAGGTATTTTTTATTTATCTCTATTGTTAAAATTCCATATACCATTATTAAGAAAGAATCTTATTCATAAACGAAAACCTCAACTATAATAAGTAGTCCTTCCTATTACTTCAAAAAGGGTATAAGAAAATAATGTTTTGACTGCAACCTATTATCTATGCTTATATGAATGTATGAATATATATGATTCTTATGACTATATGATTCCTTGTTATGCATTTTAGAAAACATATTGATATGATTTGCATATTAGAAACATATTGGTATGATTGCATGCTAAATAAAAAGTATGCTATGAAACTGTTTTGACTAAGAAATGACTTCGCAACAAAGAAAAATGTTTTAAGTATGAACTTTCAACATTATTACCATGTTTACGAAATGATATTTAGATGCGATGGAATTGTTTTAAGGGGTAATTACCTTTTTCCCCCATCAACTACCAGCCATTGTCAACATGCCCCCATGAACTGACACCTCAACCAAAAGAGAGCATCCAACTACTAACTTTACACACTTTGCCCCTTTCGTCAGTTTAAATTGTAAAAAGACATAAATGCCCTCAACTTTTTTAAACATATTAATTTTAATATTTTTTTATTAATTACTGTTGGAGGGCATTTTGGTCTTTAAACCAAAATTAACGCCCAAAAATGGAATATTCCGTCCAAGTTAACGAAATTCCTTGACGAAAGGGGGCAAAGTGTGTAAAGTTGGTAGTTGGATGCTCTCTTTTGGTCGAGGTGTCAGTTCATGGGGGCATGTTGACAATGGCTGGTAGTTGATGGGGGGAAAAGGTAATTACCCATTGTTTTAAAATAAAGGTATTATGAAAATGATATATCTATATTATAGACATATTTTTGTTTCATTTGTCTAATAGCAACAAAGACACTCCATTAAATAAGGGGGAGTTAAACTCTTATTTCTTTTATTGAATAAAAGAAGTAAAACTTTTGTTCCAGGATGAGGCTACTCATTCGTGTATAACAATCCATTGAATATGGGAGAGTTAAACTCATGTTTCGGGATGAGAATTAATACTCATTCATGTATTATTATATGTTTTCAAAAGGTTTTGAAACAATGAAATTCATTTATGAAAAACTTTTGAAAACGTGTACTGATGATTTTGCATTTGTATGTACATTTCGTAAAATGTCGCGTAGCACCACTTTAGATTATGTATATAATACTTTTGATATAAGTGATCTTTAGGCTTAGTATTGTAATTTTGTAAACGATTGTGTTATTTACTCTTTTATGTCACTAAATAAACTGAATTTAATAACATCATTAATATAATTAATGGGTTTTATATTCTAAAAACAAGTTAATAGAATATTAACATAAAATAACCTTATTTTAATTTTTATAAAATCTGATAGAATAACGGTATTAGTATTAATCATGCCTAAAATACTTTTCAAATATTTGGATGATGCAACGACGCTTTTATAAAATAGTGACTTTTCACTCACGCATTATAACGACGTGTTTTATACTTTATCATCCTACTTTGAAAACCCTATTTAAAACATCACTTTAAAAACATATATTAGATTAACTAACAAAATAATATAACATTAAAACATCAAAACATTAAAACAAAGTTCATTTAAAAACTAAATATTATTTTCCTTATATGCCCTTAAAGACTTCTTTTTGTTCCTTTTGCTTTTGCTTCTTTTTTGTCTTTTCCTTTAAGTGAACCACATAAGTAACCAAAATAAAATACGAGAGAAAGAGAGGGAGATGGATCCTTTTTTTAGAGTTTTCTCTTTTGTTTCTTTTTGTCTTGTTTCTTTTCTATTTTTATCTTTTAATTTCCTTTTCCTTTTCCTTTTCTTTTACTTTTTCTCCTTCCTTCATTATACACCGAACACACACAGAATATGAGAGAGTCAGGGAAAGAGAGAGACTTACAAAACACTCTTCTAGAGCCTTTTTTTTTTTTTTTTTTTTTTTCCTTTTTTTGTTCTTTTCTGTTTCTTTGGGAGTTTATGTTCTCCACAAAGAAAAGTGCTAGAAACGTACTTCACCACACCTATAGCAAGTCCGATCAGAAGGAGGACAGAGAGAATTGAGAGAAGAAGATAGGCTTTTGTTGTATTTATTCCTTTTGGGTGGACTAGCATAGTCCCTTTTTGTTTTGGGTCCATAATGGACTGGACCTGTTATGTAAGCACTTGAGGAAGCCATGTACTCTCACCCTATAAATGAATGGAGTTGGCCCATTAGACTTCATTAGGTAATTTAAAAATTAGGGCTGAGAGACTAGACTCTTCCATACACACTACAAACAGGACAACGACTGGAAAATCAGAGATGATAAACTCATCATCAAACAATGAAGGTACGCTTTTATTTTTGTTCCTTCACATGCTAAGAAGTAAAACAGATTAATATAGATTATTTCTAACAATTGGTATCAAAGCCGATTTGTTCTTCTTCGTGGTTGTGTTAAATTGCGTTTCCTTTAAACTATGTTCTTCACCGTTATTTTTTTTTTTTTGTTATGCGCCGCTTTGTATTTTTTTTGTTGTCCCACTAAGTTAACAAACATCGAGTTTGGAGTCTAAACCTACCCTTCTCGTCCGGGTGGGAAGGACTAGGCAAGTCAAGTTGTTTGTTCAAGCTTATGGACCTGTGACTGGGCAGCTGTGTATCAGTATTAAACATTTTGCTTTTTAACCAGGTTTTTCTTTGGTCAATGAGGATATCTATATTTCCTAAGTCGACGACAAAGACGTACATCTAATTTAAATCTTGTTTTGTAAATATTGTTTAGTTTCATTTATCAGCTTTCTTCGCCCTATGAATATCATACATGTTTTTGTGTTGAAAAAGTATTATTGCCAGATGGCAGATATATACATGTTACAATAATTTTGATGACATTTGCTTCAATCTACTACTATATACAGATTAAATGATGGCCTTGATCAGCTTATATGATCTATATATATTTAGCGTCAAAACGAAAAATATCATAATTATGATTAATTAATTTATAGCATGGAGCAGTACACTTGTATTGGGCAATTATTGTACTTCAAAACTGTAATGGGTTTTTCTGGGTTTATGAATATTTTTGGTGTTTTGATTGGTTATGTACCCGTCTATTGTGGGACTAATCATGACAAATAATTGGGTTTTTATTTTCATTGAAATTTTAGTGTAATATGGATAATGCTCTTGTGTATATGACCAATGGTTTGGATTGATTATGTACTCACCTATCGTGAGACTAATCATGATAAATCATTGAGCTGTTTCATTGATTATGTACTCACCTATCGTGGGACTAATCATGATAAATTAATTTATTATTTTGTGAACTACAATTAAGGTCCATACGGATAACTGATTTGCCTTATCGGTAAAACATTATTTTGGTAGGATGCTTAGGACGGTAAAGAAATTATTAAATACTCTACACTTGATGGCTAAGTCTTATCCTCTCGATAGCGGGTCATCTCAAGTCGTTGTATTTAATTATTTTGCTTTATCATGTGTATGAGTTTATTGTGTGTGGAACTCTAGCATAAAATTTTGAGATAAACAATTTGTGTAAGAGTCTATTGTGCATGTGACTCTAGCATGAAAAATATGATGACTATATGAGTGCATTTTTTTTTTTTGTTTTTTACATGTATAATAAAGTCTTGTTGTGATGTTCTCAGTTTTGTAAAATCAAGGTTTGTCCCTACCATTATCTGCTATCAAAACTCTGACGGTGACTAATTATGAAGATTGGTATGAGTCTCTCACTATCAATTTAGCTATCAAGAATCTTGATTTTACTTTAAGGGTTGAGGCACCTGCTACAATTATTGAGAAAAGTTCTGCTGAAGAAAAGACCTACTATGGCCATTGTGGGCATTCCAATAGGACTTGTCTTATGATCATGAAGTACACTATTGACAAGTCTATTAGGCAAAGTATTACTTGTACTGATAGTGCTAAGGATTTTTTGGCTGCTGTTGGGGATAAGTTTACTAAGTTCGACAAAGTAGAGAAGGGAACTTTTATGAAATTACTTACCACTACCACTTATGATGGTGTTAGTGGAGTTCGTGAGCATATTATGAAGCTCACTCATTTCTTCAACAAGTTGAGGCAAATGAAGGTTGAGCTAGCAGACAGTTTTCTTGTGTGGCAAGTGTTGAAATCCTTACCATCTCAATTTGATGCCCTCAAGACCACCTACAATGCTCAGAGAGATGAATGGAGCTTGAGTGAAATGACTACTATAGTCACTCAAGAAGAAGAGGTGATGAAAAAGGGAAAGCCTCATGCTGTTTTTATGATGACAAATGATAGTGGACATTTTAAGAGAAAATTTTATAAGGGAGATAACAGTGGCAACGAGACACATAAAGTAAAGAAATTCAGAAAGTTTTCTCAACAAACTGCAGTAGGTGTCTCTTTGGAGCCTAAGATAGAAGAATTCAAAGGAAAATGTTACTTTTGTCATGTGTATGGGCACAAGAAGGCAAATTGCAAGAAATACAGGGTTTGGTTAGAGAAGAAAGGAATTACAAAGCACCAGAAAGCCGAGTAATGGGGAGTTGAAGGTGAACATGGGAAACGGTGTGGAGGTTAAAGTTGAATACATGGGCACTGTAAAGCTTGTTTTTGCCTCTGGGCATTTTTTTGGATCTAAAATGAACTGTTTTTATATCTTCTATTAGAATAAACCTTATCTCTATTTCTATTTTGGACAAATGTGGATACATTTTTTGAGATTGGAAATGGAATGGTCATCATTTATAATAATTCTGTTGTGGTTGGTTTTGGCACATTGTGTGATGGTTTATACATGATTGACTTGATGCCTTCTTTATCTCATTTCTCTTTTAGTGCTTCTTTTGTGAATGCTGTAGTTGTTTCCAAGTCTAGTAGGAACATTAAGTTTTCGCTCTATGTTGTGGCACAGACGTTTGGACCATATTTCTAGGCCAAGAATTGAAAGGTCAATTTATGGGCTTAAACAAGCTTCAAGGCAGTGGTATTTGAAATTTGATGGAATTGTCACCTCTTGTGGTTTCAAGGAAAATGTTGTTGATCAATGTATATATATTTAAAGGTCAATGGGAGTAGATATATTTTTCTTGTGTTTTATGTGGATGATATATTGCTTGTAGCAAATGATAATGAGCTCTTGTTTGAAATTAAGTGTGTGTTGTCTTCCCATTTTGATATGAAAGACCTTGGTGAGGCCTTTTATGGTGTTCTTGAGTTGTCTCAGAAAACCTTTATTGACTAAGTTTTAAGTAGGTTTCATATGCATTCCTGCTCTTCTGGAAAGGCGCCAATTATGAGAGGTGATGTATTTTCAAAGTCTCAATGTCCCTAGAGTGATAATGAAAGGACTCAAATGCAAGCAGTTCCATATGCATCAATTGTGGGCAGTTTTAATGTATGCTCAAGTGTGTACATGACTTGATATTGCTTATGCTGTAGGTGTACTTGGGAGATACTTGAGTGATCCAGGTTTAAGTCACTAAACATATGTAAAGAAAGTACTGAGATACTTGAAGGGCACTAATTAAAGATTTTATGCTGACATATCAACGATCTGATATTCTTGATGCAGTTGGATATTCCGATGAGGCTTTTATGATGATAGGTGATCCAAATTTGGATATACATTTATGATGGCAGGAGCTGTTTTGTGGAAAGTGTCAAACAGACGCTTACAGCTTCCTCAACTATGGAGGCAAAGTATATAGCTTGTTACCAAGCTTCATGTCAAGCTATGTGGCTGGGAAATTTTATCTCAGGGCTGGTTATTGTGGATACCATTGTGAAGCCACTAAAGATATTTTGTGATAATTCTGTAGCTATTTCTTTCTCTCTAAACAATGGAAGCTCTTCGCAATCCTAGCATATTGATATAAAATATTTGTTTGTTAGAGAAAAAGTAGTAGCTTTATCTGGTCTTTCTTCTGGGTTGTTGGCCGTGGTTGAAAAGGAAAAGAAGGCTGAGTTGGGTTTTCTGTTGCAGGCCGAAATAGAGAGGGTGATTTGGATCCTTTTTGTTAGTATTTTGGCCTTATTCTGTGTTTGGACAAAATCACTTATGTGTAATGATGCGGTTAATAGGGATTCCACTTTCAGAGTGATGTCAGAAGATTCTGCCTGCAAGAAGAATTTCAAGTTCCTTGTCAGCCTTCCGGACGATGTGTCATCCCTTCCGGACGCCCATCTGTCTACTATTCTATCCGTCCGGACGACGTGTCATTCCTTCCGGACATCAGACAGACAAGCATTATCTGTCCAGACGACGCGTTTCTTCCTTCTGGAGACCTACATCGTATCGAGAAGCTTCTGTGCCAGCTTGCTCCATCCGGACGTTTTAGCAGCACGTCCGGACGCCTATCAGTTCTCGAACGGTTCACTGATTCTTTCCAAGTTCAAGAAAGGGAAGATCAATCAACCGTCCGGACGATGTGGTATCCCGTCCGGACGCGTATCTCCTTAAGGCAAGAATCGCAGTTCAAAATGAACCTTTCGGACATCTGACAGCTGTGGTTCGGACGCTGGTGCATCGTATATGGTAACTACCGATTCGACTTCAACCGTCCGGACGTCTCCCCCTCATGGTCCGGACTCATGCGCATCAGATATGGAAATTGTGTGTTGAAGTTTAGCCATCCGGACGCTCCTGCCCCATGGTCCGGACGCGCGAAGCCTGTTATGGAAATTACTTGCAGCAGACGTGCGTTCGTCCGGACTATCGAGCCATCCTGTCCAGACGATGTTCTTATACAGGAAAGATTTCTCCGCGAAAATTTTGGAAAATCCTGTCGCACAGTTGTCCGTCCTGACGGCCATGATCCACCGTCCGGACGGCTCCCAGGGGTTCTTGGGCACTTAGAGCTGCAAGAATTCTGTGTGAATTCCATTAGAGCTCAAAGACGTGATATCTCCTCTGAAGCCGTTTTTCAAGTGTGTTGTGCTGTAAACCGAAGTCTATCTTAGAGGTCAGCTCTAAGGTAAGGAGTTCCATTGAAGACCTCTTCAAGTAGGTGAACCTGGTTGGTAAGCGTTCGTGTTATGTTACACATCAGAGATCAAGGTACGACCACTGCATCGGTACATGTGAGTGTTACTATCTTGTATCTAGCTTTGTCTTCTGAATAGTGGAATTCTTGGGTTTGGCTGCCCCGGAGTGGTTTTTCTCTTAACTGAGTTTCCATTTCGTCAACAAAAATCTCTGTGTCATTTACTTTCCGCTGTGCTTTAATTTTTGTTGACACTTGTTGCACACACTTTACTTTCAGAAGTCATTTCAATTTTTCACTTTTCTTTCTGCAAGCTGTGAGGGATGAGAGCAGAGAGAGTTTCCTATTGCTGTAGGTGGGAAGAGACAGGGGGAGTTTGTGGGCTCTTCTCTATTGCTAGGAAAGGAGGTGAACAGAGAGTTAGAGCCAGAGAGGGAGAGGTTCGGTTTTTCTGGGTTGCTGCTATTTGGGGGAGCAATAGGAAGAGAACTTCCTTATAGTTGCTGCACAACAAGGAACAGAGAGAAGAGAACAAGATAGATGAAGAAGAAAGATTGCAGAGAGTTTCTTCAAAGAGATGGCTTTCGGTTTTCTTGAAAACAATTGAAGGTTGCTCTCTTTTATAGAAGTTTGGATGGTCTGAATTCATCCTAGCAAAACAAATCCATGGCTAGGGTGAACACAAGTGTTCAATAATGGCTGCAAGAGGATAGAAAATCATCATTCCAAACTATAATATCTCTTATCTCCTTCTCATCGGTACTTAGATTTCTAACTAACCATTCCTAAACTTAACTTGGTTCTCGTAGTGATTAAGGGTGCGTTTAGGATTGCGATTTCGAAGATAATAAATACGATTTTAAACCAAATTGTATAACATGAATCGTTTCGGAACTACGTTTTTAAAAATTGCGATTTGAAAACGCAGAAAATATGCTTTTTCCAAATCGTAGGTAAGAGGATACTTTTTTAAAATGCATAATTTTAAAGGCTAATTTACGATTTTGCCAAACGCTTAATTGCATTTTTAAAATTACACATTTTAAAATCGTTATTTTAAATCGCACTTTTTGAAATCGTAAACCCAACCAGACTAAACTGATTTAAAGGGTATTTGTGGGTTGGGACTGGGCACCAACGTGTACTGGGTTTGTGTAAGCTGGGCTGGGTCCTTTTATCACGTGGGCTGGGTTCTTAAAGAGATAAAACGGGCCCATTAATTATTAATGTTAAATTTTCGTCCAAATAAAGGGTAGTATTTTTCGTGGGTGTTTTCGTGCCCTTAACGAAGTCCAAAAATTATGAAATTCGGAGAGTAGCTAGAGGACTTTGAATAGAGTTATCCAGTTTTTGAATCAACTAAAATAAAGTTCATTTGACCCTGTTTCCATCATTCCAAAGTTTAAGGTCCATTTAAATTTTTATTAAATTTAAACTATAAACGTTTCTTAATTAATCAATAAATATCTATGTTACAATTTCATATTTATTTTATTTGTATTTTTAGGTCTTAAATTCTATTTTAAGATATTATATTTTATATCTTAAAATATGGAGCGTTATAACCAACATGTTCTCACATAATAATTACACACAAAACATTAACATATGTGCCACATGTGGCACTTAATAACAAAATTGTTGTCCAAATTGATGGAGATCCTAATTCGTTGTTAATGCTTTTAAGAATGTAATTTTTATTTTTTTGAAAATAGTGTTATAATATAACATAAATATGAAAGTAATTTTCAATATTCTGTGAGTGTTTTGAAAAAGTTGTTCATATGTGTATGCATGTGCATGCCATCATGCAAACATAATGGATTTTCGTTTGGCTAATGATATTTATACACATATTGTCTTTATCTATGTCATTTTCACCTTTCTTGATCACGTGGGGATGGGATGAGTTGGTATTTGTGTCACTTTCAAATATTTTTTATGGTCGAGAGAGAGAGAAAGAGATGTACCATTTGATAAACAACTTAACTCCCCTCATTTTTTTTCACTTCTTTGAAAAAAAAAAATAGGTTAACCTCAAAACATTTTAACTTTTTTTTTTTCACTTTTTATATCACACTAATCATTTTTTATTACTATTCAAATAAAAAAAATAACTTCAAAACAAAACTTTTTCACTTTTCATATAAAAAATTATAAACTTTTTTCTACTTTAAATCACATTTTATTACTATTAAAACAAATTTATTTACCAAACCCGGCCATACCTTTGGTGTCTTTGGCATAACTAATAAGCATAACTCCCAATGGATTATGCATCTCTCACGTTTAGCTAGAATAGCTACACAAAATCATAAAAAAGCTCTTCCATCCTATTTTTTAACTAAAAATGCAAAATAGATTTATCTTGCATTTGTGAATAGAAACTCCACATGTGGAGTTACACTATTCACAAATCACTACAAAAAAAAAAAAAAAAAAAAAATGTTTAGTGTCGCTTGAATAGTGTCATTTTTTGGGAAAAAAACGACATTATTTATTTAGTATCGCTTAAATAATGTCGCTTTTGAAGCTTTGATAAACATAGGGTTGAGACTCCGTATTAGAGTCACTTTACTGTTTAAATGACGCTAATTAGAGTCACTTTTGTTCAAGCAACAGTGAACAATTAGTGTCGCTTGAAAAGTGAACGACACTAACTGTTTAGTGTCACTTGAACCCCTAAACGACATTAATTGAATAAAAAAAATTAGGATCCAACTGTCCAAAGCAGAATAGTCCTGCACTGGATAGATTCTTCTTGATTTGCAGAAGACTCCAACAACAAATCGAGAAGAATGAAAGAGAATAATATACCATAAAATCAGTAGCTTCCTTCCAACAATTCCTTCCATAAAGCATCATGATCACCACCATTAAAAAAGAAAAAAAGAAACTTGGAGGATCAATACCTTTGCAAGTCTAGCAATGTCTTCCAACAGTGTCTTTAATTAATGTGTAACAAGCTAGTAAATATATAGGAAGAATTTTAACATTTACTGTCGTTTAAAGTCTCAAGCGACACTAAATTCAATTTCTTAATGTTGTATACTCTTCAAACAACACTAATTTAGAATTAATGTCGTTAGAAGAGTAAACGGCACTAAATAGCGGCGTTTATGTTCAAATGATGCTATTTAGCACCATTTTGTACAAGTGACACTAACCTAAACAACACTAAACAATATTTTTTTTTGTAGTGAATGCATTTTTTTTTTTTTTGACAACTTCACAAAAGGGTATCGAACTATACCGCGTTTTGACAGAAGGGTACTGAATTATCATTTCTCTCGAACCCGGGGTTTTAACTATCAAAATGAGTTCCAAAAGGGCATTCCGTCTGGTTTTGGCATTAAATCCTCACGGAAGTGGAGTCACGTGACTTTCACGTGACTTTTTTAATGCCATTTGTCCATTTTGCCCCTCACTTTAATGCATGTAAACACAATTCCTCAAGTTGGACCCACTCTCCACTCACACATGCAAATTGCCGTCGTCATCATAACCCGGAGAGAAACTCTGAACGGTCCTCTAAGGAGTGGAAGAACCGACATGCATGATGAAGTTAGAGAGACGAACCGGCTAGGAGGAGACCGGCAGACTAAACTAGTTTAGTGAACGAAAAATGCCGCGTGGTGCCGATGGAATCATGCTCCTCTAGAGGTAGCTTTCGGGCCACTTCTTGTCCTTGGAGCAAAACATCCTGAAGAAATCTGAGGCCCTCAGGAACAAAATCCAGACCCTAGACCACCAGACCAAGGCCTCTCTTAACGATCTCTAGAAGCGCGAGGTCACCATCCAAGGCAGCGTCGAGATCATACGGGAGAAAGTGTGGCGAAAACGGAGGCTGCACTCACGGCTCTCCGTAGGGCATCCCAAGAGGATGACAACGGCAAGGGCTTACTGCTAAGTCTGAAGTCATTTTGCTTGAAAATGGACGCTCTTGGGTTTTGGAGGTTCATCACTGGGAAGAAGAAAGAGTTAGACACGTTGACAGCTTAGATGCCTCTGGAACTGGCCGAGTGCGTGGATCCACCGAGGTTCTTGCTGGAATCAATATTAGAGGTGTTTCCGGTGGACAAGACGGTGGAGAAGAGCGATAGAGTGAATGATTTGGGTTGAGCCTGCGTTCTGATGCTGAAGTCGCTGATACTAGTGGTGGTGGATCCAATGATCGGGAAATCGAGGCTGTTGGTGACACCGAGCGTGAAGGAGCGGGGCAAGAAAATAACCGAGATGTGGAAGGCGAGCCTAGAGGAGTGCTGTGGGATCGAGAACGAGAAGACAGGCCTTCAAGCTTGTTAAGATGGGCCTTCAAGCATGTTAGAGGTCTCCTAGTCAATCTCACAGCCAAATCCAAAATACCTCTTGCAAAACATTGTAAATCTTCTTCTTCACTGAATGCAAAGCCCATGCCTCTGATTAAGTGGCTTTTTCATGAGCCGAACCCCATTGGCTTAAACACTCTGTTTTGTGAAGCTAAAACAGAGGAAATTGTTTCATGAGTCGCGTGACTTCCATTTTGCATGTGACCCACTCAAACAATTTCCTGTAAGAATACATGAACTTCAAATTTCAGATGAAAGCTAATTAAAAAGTCATTCAATGTTGAGCAATCAATGTGATATTACTGGTAATCTTCACCAGATGTGGCTTCCAAATTCTGAGTTTCCAATTTGACATGGTTTGTACCCCCAAGAAGCCCTTTTGGTTGGAGATCTCCAAATTCCACCACGTCTTTTACATTTCCCTTTCCCTATATAAACAGCTAGCGTAGCACCCCCTTACTCTTCACAAATGAGAATCGCAAAGCACGCTACAAGCCTACAACACTCAAGCTCAACACCGCAATATCAACGTTCTTCTACTTACCGAAACCTCTAAAACAAAAAAGAGAGAGAAATGAGAGAACAAGCATAACAAGTTGTCCCCGCTTTGTTTCTCCTACTCTTTCTTTGCTGCCAATCGTACATCGTGTAGGGAGTATGTTGGCTGATTTCTGGGCAGACTTGTTCCGAGTGTTGGAAAATATCCCATTTTGGCTCCACAGGGGTGACAAGTTCGACTGGAAGGAGACACCAGAAGGTCACGTTATCATACTGGACGTGTTGGGGTTGAAGGAGGAGGAGCTAAAGATTGAAATGGAGAACCGGGTGCCGAGAGTAAGCGGAGAGAGGAATAGGGAAGAGGAGAGAAGAAAGGGGATCATTGGCACCGGGTGGAGATATCCCATGGCAAGTTTACATGCATGAAAGTGAGGGGCAAAATGGACAAATGGCATTAAAAAAGTCACGTGGAAGTCATGTGACTCCACTTCCGTGAGGATTTAACGCCAAAACTAGACAGAATGCCCTTCTGGGACTCATTTTGATAATTAAAACCCCGGGTTCGAAAGAAATGATAATTCAGTACCCTTCTGTCAAAACGTGGTATAGTTCGATACCCTTTTGTGAAGTTGTGCCTTTTTTTTTTTTAATATTTCACTTGGGCATCTCTCATTCTCTCTCTTTCCCTTCTTTCCTTTTTTTTTTTAATTTTTTTTTTATTCCTTCTTTCCCATAGTTGCTTGTGATTATAATTAATTAGTTGTTATTTTTTACTTCTTCACAAAAAAAAAAAAATAAAAATAAAAAATAAAAATTAGTGGCATTTACAACTTTTTCAAATTTCATTGATGATTTTAGTTTTTATCGAACTTGCTGATTACAATATAAATAGTTCAAGGATTGCAATTCTTTCTATAGCAGTGTGCAGAATAGTAATGAATTTTAATGACAGTTAGAAAAATGACCATTGAAAAATTATTGCTTTAGAAAAATGATTGTTTTAACGAAAGGACCATTGTAGAAGATGATCATTTGAAAAATGTCCGTCTATATGGGGAAAAAAAAAAAGAACGCTGGGAAAAAAGGACAATCCAAAAAATATGATCATTAAAAAAAAAAAAAAGAAATAATAAAAAGAGAATATAAATAAAGAATAGATAATCAGATGTATGGTATCTTTTAAAACTCATTAGTTAAAATAAATAATGTAGGTTTTGGTTAGTCATTTTGCATATAAAAATACATAAGCTATTGGGAGTGCCAAAGAATACTAAGTTGGTATAGAGAAATAATAGATAATCGCATGTATGGTACCTTTTGAAGTACATTAGCTAACATAGATAAAGTAGATTTTGATTAGCCATTTTGTATATAAAAATGCATAAACTATTGAGAGTGCTCTAAGGCCAATCTCTCGAAAGAGAAGTGCAGAGATGATCCAATATTTTATTAAGTTTTTATTATTTTTTGCATTGAGATGAATTTGTGAAATTATGCTAAAAATTGTTAGCTTAATCTCCATCATATAATATCTCTCTCTCTGAGATTAGTGAGTCACGGTCATATTGTTGCATGGACAACCCGGGCCGTGTGAAGCTTGGGTCTTAAGTGGCACCAATGTTGACTTTTCTCCCAACAAGGACTAAAGAATTAGATGAGATATTTTTGGGTATAATGAATAGAGGATAACCCCAAAGAGTAATGTTTTATGCACAACAAATGTACACACAATGTTGACGTGAAAATGATTTGTACAATAAAAAAAAAAGTAACGTTTTTTACACAAAAAAAAAAAAAAAATCATTTCCACGCCAGCGTTGTTGTACAAAGTGTGTACATTTGTTGTGCATAAAACATTACTCAACCTCAACTATATATGGAGTATGTATGGCCCACTTCGCCTGGCTTGAACCCTGAACAATTGGCATGGTCCAAGTTATTATCATATTTCATTTTGAAAAAAAAAAAAAAAAAAATTATAAAAAAGCCTGGTGAAACTAACAATTGTTTTTTAAATAATTTCATAAAGTGACAAGTGTGTTAAAGTAATTCATCAAACTATTAAGGTGTATCAAAAAATGCCATTTTTTTTTTATTATATTCATATAAAATGAATATAAATATATATGTTAGAACCAATAAAATGATGACAGGTATCACTTTGTTAGTATCAACGTCAGCACCAATAAAATGATGACATATGTCACTCTTACTAAATAAAATATAAATATATTAAAAATATATATTTATAAAACCAAAAAAAGAAAAGAAAAGAAAGGAAAGGATAGGGGTGGCCCAAAGAGCACTTCTGTGCAATTTTAATTATTTGTGTATAAATTTTTAGGCACTTTTTGTTTAAAAAATAATAAAAAATAATTGACGTGAATGTTTTTAGTTTGACTTTTATAAAAAAAATAAAAATTGGAATATATATAGTTTGTGAATGGTGCCGTTAATAGTCCACTGCTGAACTGACTACCCACATACATAAACATGGCTCTCTTTTTCCTATATTTCGCTCTAGTGCTACAATGGGACCAATTATATTAATTAACCCATGGTTGCATATTGATTATCACATGCAAATAATTGACATCATGGGCCCATGCATGTGGAATATATTTAACAAGCAATTTGCATGTGGCCGAAGGACTTAAAGCGATCGATCGAGAAGTCTTTCGTATTGATCGATCATGAGATAAACTTCATTTATTTTTTGTGGTCTATCTTTTTTGGAATATTTATTGTTAGTCAGTCAAGAAAAACTTCCAAAACCCATTTTGTTACGTCTCCCCTTAATTTATTTCTCATGGTCTACCTTTCTTGGATATATTCTTAACCAGTCAAGAAAAACTTGGGATTTATTTCTTATATAGGCCCTAATACATGGATTAACTGCTGTTTGAAAAACCTAACCTAAATTCACGAGCAATTTTCATGTGGAAGATTTGAAGCGTTGATTATATATATTCTTTGGACTGAGATTAACTTCCAAAGATTAATTCAACCCAAATAGCTGGCAACGTACGCACCACTTATTGGCTGTAGCGCCCCAGATTTTAAGACATAAGGTATAATGTCTTAAATTAGATTTAAGAACTAATAATAAGGTAAAAGAATAAATATGAATATTTATGAAAATAAATATTCATTTGTTTTTAGAAGTGTTTATAGTTTCAATTTGTTAAAAGCTCAAAACGGACCTTAAATTTTGGAATAACGGAAACCGGGTCAGACGAACTCCGTTTTGGTCGATTCAAAAGCCAGAACGCTTGTCTCGAAGCCCTCTAGCTACCCTTCAAATTTCATAATTTTTGGACGTTGTTAAGGTCACGAAAACACCCGTGAATCATACTGCCCTTAACTAGGACGAGAATTCAGATATATATAACATTTGTGAACCCATTTCTATTTCTTAAAGGACCATGTGTAGAACCCTTATTCACGTTCTCTACTCTTTATGCTTTAGGGAAAGGCTAATGATTAAGGTGACTTGGTGTTCCTCTTTGCTGTTCTTATTTTATTAATAACAAAATGATATTTGGTGCTTCTCCTTGCTAGAAAGAGATGTGCATGTGCTGCCATATTTATTTTAATGCTTGTTGTTTTCAAAACAAGTGGGAAACATTCCTTCAATTAAGTGGACAGCAGCTCCTTCACGCATGGCTCCTTCTTTCTACTCATCACACCCCACCATCACAACTCATCACCTAGATGCAGAGAACCCACCCCGGCCATTAGATCATTTCCAACTCAAATGGATCCAAGCCATTCGAATACTCTATAAAAAGGAGAAGCCCTCTTCAAGTCTCACACTCAATTTCTCTCCTTCCTCTCTGTTTTTCTGCATCTCCCTCAAGCTCTCCCTCTCTATTGCAGCAACGAAATTAAGCTACAAAAGCTTTTCCCCTTCCTCGTCTCTCTTTTAAAACCAGAAACTTTGACTGACTAGAATTGAACCATAACGAACTCGGATTGAGTCGAACCAAAAAGAGAAAGTGTTTGTCTTGAAGTCTTCTATCTACCCTCAGAATTTTACGTCAATCGGAGTAGGTTTGACCATCGAAAAGTAGGTCGGAGTAAGCTGCCCTCCATTTGGACGGAAATCCTGAATTCAAATAGATAGGACTTTTTGGTAAGTTGTTAAATAAGACTTTAATTTATTTTATATATAATTTCCATGTTACTTGTCTTATGAGTTGTGTAAAGACCCAATAAGCTTAAGAGATAAAAGAATTAAAATAAAAAGTAATATAAACAGCTTTTACATTTTATGCCCTCATGACTTCATGAGTTGATCGTATTTACTCTTATTGTCTTTATGATATATTTTAATCCTTCAAGTTCATATTTGGTGGTATTGGTCATATAGCCTCGTCATCAAATCATGAACAAAGATTTTAAGATTTTTATAAGTGATCATCTCAAACATAATGAAGTGATTGATAATAATAAATATAAAGAGATGAGGGTCTATAAACAATGATTTGTTTGTTAGATAATTGATATATATATATATATATATATATATATATATATATATATATATATATATATAGATGGATTTATATGCAGAAAAGAAGGCTAAGGAACTACACTAAGGAGAGTAAGTATCTTTATACTTACTGAGGACAAAGCTGGTAGATTTTTCCATGATATTGTGTTTACTGCGTTATTTAATTTGATTGTGCATGTGAATTTACATGTTTTATATTTTAATTAAACTGATTAATAACAAAGCTGGTGAATGCAGCGGGGGGCGAAGGTATTGCCAGTGGGATCGTGGGTTCCCGTAAAGATAATAATAATCAAATGCTGTAACCGTAGGTTTAAAGGCCAGCTAAGACCTTAGGTTCCTAGTCCCAGATAAAATAAGCTTTAAATGAGAGTTGGCTAATACAGCGGGGAGTGAAGGTATTGCTAGCTGGGACCGTAGGTTCCCACAACACGTTAATCCGGACCATTGGTTCCATCATGAGAGGAGTGCAAAAGATGATAATTAAACCTTGCATATAAAACTGTCATATTACTGTTTTTATGGTTATGTATATATTGAATCTATGACTGTGATTAGCTACCATGGATCATATATTGCATATACACGTGATTATAAAGCCATATCTGCATTATGTTGCATTTATTAAATAAATCAGCGTTCATTATATTATTGGAAACAGTGGACTCACTTAGGGTATTTTGCGTTTTTGTTTCTATATACATATGTATATTGGTGCAGGTTTTTATAGATGAAGATTAGAGCTCAAGAGGTTTTAAAGATAAGGGCACATAGATTGTATTTTGTTTGTAGTCTTCTGTGTTTATAACATTTTATATTGAGAAGATTGCTAAAATTTCATCTATTCTTTTGTGTCACTATTGACACCTGTTTCCATGTATTTATTCTAAGTATTTTCTAACGAATGTCTAGAAGTATTTTAATTAGAAGCTCTGTTGTGTTAGTTAATTCCAAATCTGTTGGATATATTATATTCTGCTACCAAATCTTAACTCTGATGATATTGTAGTAATGTCACGTGGAAATCGTAAAAATTTTCACTTACGCTTTTTGTAAAAGCGGGGCGTTACATTGGCTATTCATATATACGATCTTATTCCTATCACACATGACATCTGAATACTAATTAAAAACGCCATTATCGATCTCTGCAGGGTGTTGTGCGTGCATAAGAGAAGGAGAGTGAGAGAGATAATTAATGGAAGTCGAAGGAGATTGCAGTCAATGGCATCACTTGATCTTCTGTGAGGAGCTGGCCGTGGAAAATGATGAGGAGGATTTTATTGTTTGTCGGCGGTGCCATGAACCACTATGGGGACATCCCGCCTACAAATGCTTGGAATGCAACTTCGACCAACATAAATCATGCACGGAAGATACTGAAATCGACGAACATGATTTTGGGGAGAGACATCACTTGATCTTCATAAAAGAGCTCGACAAATACAATGGCGGCAAAGAGGAAGTTGTTTGCCCAGGATGCCAGGAACCAGGATTCGGTCCCGTTTACAAATGCTCCTTCCCTAAATGCACCTTCTTCCTTCACAAATCATGCTCTGAACAACTATCCCACGTGATACAACACCCCGTCCACCCAAAGCACGCCCTTTTTCTCCAACTGCCATCACAGACAAATCATTGTGATGTTTGCCTCAAATCTTGCCGTAACTCCTTATTCTACCATTGTTTCACCTGCAGTTTTGACATCGACATCAAATGTGTTTCTCGTTGGCGAATTAGTACTGAGGACTGCCACCAACACTCACTCTTTCCCATGCGGAAGCAGATCCAATTCACATGCGAAGCCTGCGCCGAGGAAAGCAAGGATATTGCCTACCAATGCAGCGTCTGCCGAGTCCTGATTCATCGTGAGTGTGATCGTTTTCCACATACCATCAAAATTAGGACACATGATCACTCACTCAATCGCAACTATTCTCTTCATCAAGTCAAGAAACAGGAGAACGTATTGTGTAAACTCTGCTTTAAAAAGGTGAATACAAAGTGCGCAGCTTACTATTGTCAGAAATGTGGTTACATTGCCCACTTGAAATGTGCATATGATTCATATGATTATGGGGTCTTACACTCTAGTGTGACCACTGAGTCAGTAGCCAGTAACTCCATTGGCTATGAAACTCATTTGGTTCATTTGGTGGAAGGAATCGATCTAGCAAAGGATGAAAGAGCTGGCCCTCAGGAGATCAATCATTTCAGTCATCCACAACATAAATTAATCCTCATCAATGAAAAGCTCGTGGATGTCAAGCGTTGTGAGGCATGTATACAATTTATAATTTCTACCCCATTTTATGGTTGTGCACAATGCAATTTCTTTCTCCATTACAGGTGTACTAAACTACCAGCAACCATTAAGCGAGGGCTATTTCATGAACATTGCCTCAACCTCCTCTCACAGGATGTGCATGCAAGTGGATTGTTCTTGTGTAAGGCTTGTAAACGTATCCGCCATGGCTTCTCCTATAGATGTGACAAATGTAAATTGTGCAAGTTCGACGTTCAATGTTGTTTAATTCTGGAAATCCTTGAACACGAAGGTCACCAACACTCCCTCCACCTTGTTATAAGATCTTCCGAAACTTGCAACGGTTGTGGTAAAAAAGATGTGAACTTCAGGTGCACTATTTGTGATAAGTTCACCTTGTGTGTTAGATGTGCAACTCTTCCGCTCGTAGCTAGATATGAATATCATAAACATCTACTAAAACTCTCTTATACACGTGAAGATGATTCTGATGAAGAATATTATTGTCTAATTTGTGAAGAAGAAAGAGATCGTCCTGATCACTGGTTCTATTCCTGTGTAAAATGTAAGTTCACTGCTCATTCCCGATGCGTTCTTGGAGAGAATCCGTGCATTAATTATGGAAGAACTTTCACTGATAAAAATCACGAGCATCCTCTCACTATTGTTCAAAAGTCGACTAAGCATTCCCCATCACTATGTGATGGATGTGGTAAGTCTTTTGTTGACATGGCCTTTGTATGTACTCAATGTAAATTTAATGTCCATAATTGGTTTTGTTTGCAAAAACAAATCAGAAAAGAGAGAGCAAAGAAGCTTCTTCAACGATTGTATGCCTAAATAATTTTCACATTTATTTATATGAAAGAGAGGGAGAAGCTTAAAATGATTTATTTCAACATACATTGCTTACGACTAAAAGTCTTTGCTTGTATATATATTTTATTATTATTATTTGATTATGTTTGGATGTGTAGCTCTTTCCTAAGTGTTCTTTTACTGCGAGTTATTTTGATAAAATAGGCGGTTTGCAATTCTTAGCTTGGCTAGCGTGAACCGATCAATACTTTACAAAATTGTTGAACCGGTCATGTAGAAGTTGAAGATCTTTGCAACTACTTTTCTCATACAAATTGCAAACATATACTCAGGTTATCAACATTTTAGGTTCTATATATATATATATCACCTTATTTGCATTTCCACGTTTATTAGAATTATTTTTTTTAAAAAAAAAAAAAAAAAAAAAAAAAAAAAAAAAAAAAAAAAGTTCTATAGTCTTAGAGCTTGAAGTTGCCTTGATAAAAGTAGAATTTGAATACTCCTTAAATTTCCTTGCAAAAGATTGAACTCAACAAATTCATTTTACCCTATGTCAAGAGGGGGGAAAAGGCTCATATTAACTCACTGAGGCATCATGTTTTCTTTGTTATAACAATCAGTTCCATTTCCAAGAATCTAGAAATGAAAATAACAATAATACAATATCTATCAAAATCAGAAAATACATTAGTAGGGTAGATTTCTTGCTCTTTTACTTGTTAACTAGGGCGAAAGTGTTGATAAAGCCCCAATATTTGTTTTTGCATGAAATCATGTCGTGTCAGGATTCCAACAATTGGAGGCCTCTACAAAGTGTACAAATTTCAACACTAGTTATACAATTGGCATTTGTATGAGATTCAAATATTTTTTATGGTAGAGAGTGAGAGAGAGAGAGAGAGAGAGAGAGAGAGAGAGAGAGAGAGAGAGAGAGAGAGAGAGAGAGAGAGAGAGAGAGAGAGAGAGAGAAGGAGATGTTACCCCTGGTGTCTTTGGCACAACCAACAAGTGCCTAAGGTCAACCTCTCGAAAGAGAAGTGCAGCTTTAGCTAGAGACATTGTCTCCACTACTGTATACGGGGAGGAATTAGTTATGGGATGGAGATCAACATACCTTTGCACATACATCTGCATCTCCTCTTCTTTTATGTCCAAACCCTCCAGCTTGAGCCCCTTGCCTAATCCTGCTGTGGCAAAATCATGGCTTTGAACCTCCTCATCATATCAGATCTAGTCATCACCCTCAGCCTTGTAAACATCTTTCCTTTAAGCAATACCAGCAGATGAGACCTCAAAACAAGCCCGCACAACTCGGGAGCATCTGAGAAAGGCGGCTCATCAATCACAAGAAACTCGTTATGCCCCATTATTTTTAAAGCATGTAATATAGTCCCCACTATTTCAACCCCAGAAAATCTAACCAATGGACCAAAAACAACATCACTAGCAACTAAGCGCCTCATGTATGGCTTTGCATGAGCTTCCATATATGGTAACCTCTTCATTTTCACAATTTGGTCATAGACACCCTTGTTGAAACTATCAGCCACTATTTTCGAAATAAGGAGAACTAGCAACACCAATGGGAGCATTAATAGATCATTAGTAAGTTCAAAAAGTATCACAGTAAGAGAAACAGTCATTCTCATGTGCCCCCCAGAAAGGAGGCAGGTCCAAGTATGGCAAAGAGGCCCGCATCTAAATCAGAGATAAAACCAAGGAAAATTCCAAGAAGGTGTCCATAAGAGGCCCCGGCAAATAGGTGAGGCCCAACGCGTGTAATATTTAATTGAAATGGGGATGAATGACTGAGACGAGGTTCGAACTCATGACCTTTGGGTTTGATACCATGTTAAACCACCACTTATCCTAAAAGCTTAAGCTGATAGGAAGATGTAAATTTAATTATTTAATCAAACTTTAACAAATAGCATATTGATTGAATTTCTTATTTTTATTATTATAATTAAGCATGTGATCAATCTACTTATTCAACTCAAGAGCTTAAGAGTTTCATTGTGATCCAATTCATTTACAGGGTATGCTGAATCGACTCATTTACAATACGCATGAAATGTCTTCAATTAACCTTGCACCTTGACCAATAAATATTGGGATTTGTATATTTTCTTTAGAAACCATGTCAAACGTTTTGATGTTAACTAATTTGTTTTATCAGGTACGGCCACCAAGATATGAAGATTTCTATCATAACATACAAAGATTTCACCGATTCAAAGCAAGTTGTATCAAACTGTGATCCATGCCTCAAATCACAAAAAACAAAGAAAATTTGACTCTTATCATTCTTGAAATTATGCTGGCCAAAATCTACAAGGACAAACATCAACTACAAAATTATAACACAAATTTTCCATTAAGAGGAAGCAAGAAGGGCAGTCATATCAAAACTTGGTATGATTTTCAATCATTCTTCTTCATTGTGGCTCACTTGATAATGTCAATGAAAATGTGAGTAGGAGGGTCGGTTAACCCATGTTCAGACAAGAGACCAAACAAGTGAAAACAATGACAAACACAAATAATCACCTTAAGGGAACCTCCACCAACCAAAAATCCATCCCCACATCTGGCTGTGTTGCCAATTCTTTGCAATTTGCGCCATGTACAGAACCTACAGTAGGTATGCTTTTAGTAAGAATGTACATCGAGGATATTCTTACTAAAGAACAGCGGTACCATATTCGCTCTAATAAAAGGAATAGTTGTCTTTATGATGCGGCGGCAGATCACATAAAACCAAGGAAAAATTCCACATCATAAATGAGTTGAACTTGATTTGGTGCCAAACCTAAATTGAACTAAACCAGCCAATTAGGATTGGTTCTTGGTCTGATATCTTATTATATCAAGGTATACAAACTGGAATAGTTGCTCAAGTTAGCAAATCAATTGGAGTAGTTTGTATGTAAATCAATTGATTTACCCACAAGAATATTACTACGAATAAGGAGAACAGAAAATTCACAAGGATTTTGACAAACAAGAAATTTCTGCAGAAGAATTTTTAATAGTGGTTTCATTTTAAGACTAACGCAGGTGAACAATACCTCCATAGATAATTCTGGTTGATGCAGCAACTTTAGCACCAGCATTGTCATGAAGCCATTTCCTTAATTCACAATGAACCTGGCAGAAAAATCCATTAAATGTGAGAAAAACATTTTCATCTAAAACAATATGAAGCAATATCATCTAGATAGAAGCTTGGTGGAAATCTATTGTAGATGCAAAGTACGGTACTACTTGGGCTGGTTGGTGTTCCTCAGATCCCACTAGATCTCACGAAGTGGGGCTTTGGAATAACATAAGGAAGGGGTGGAGCTTGTTTTGTAGCCATACCAGACTTATTATGGGAAACGGGTGCAGGATCAGATTTTGGGATGGTGTTTAGTGTCGAGAGACGCCCCTCAAGGAAGCTTTTCCAGTTTTGTATGGCATAGCCCGTGACAAGGATGCACTCATTGCAGCTCACTTGGTTTTGGAGAGTGGTTCCTTCCAGTGGGATGTTAACTTCTTTCAAGCCGCCCACGACTGGGAGGTGGACGTCTTGGCTTCCTTCTTCACCTTATTGTAATCCATCAGAGTGGGGAACATGAAAGGGAAGACCAGCTTTGGTGGTCTCCTTCTCACAACGGGAATTTTGATTGTAAATCTTTCTATAAGGTTCTTGCTTGCAAAGGGGTAGTTCACTTCCCCTAGAAAAGTATTTGGCGGACCAAGGTTTCCTTGAAAGTGGCTTTCTTCGCTTGGGCGGCAGCGCTAGGGAAGATCCTTACCTTGGACAATCTCAAAAAGAGGCGTGTCATTGTGATTGATAGATGTTGTATGTGCAAAATGAATGGGGAGTTTGTGGATCACCTTCTTCTCCATTGTTAGGTCGCATGCGCTCTATGGAATGCTATCTTTAGTCACTTCAGTTCGTCTTAGGTTATGCCTCTTCGGGTGGTAGATTTATTTGCTTGTTGGTGGACGGGTGGTCACTCTTGGAGTGCGGTTGTGTGCAAGATGGATCCTTGTTGCTTTTTGTGGTGCTTGTGAAGGGAACGTAACAATAGACAGTTCGAGGAAAAAGAAAGTATCAATGAGGAGCTCATTACTTTTTTCTTTTTCTCTTTGTTCTCTTGGACGGTTGCATTTCTCGCTCCTTTAGTGTTTAACTTTAATGATTTTCTTGTATTGTTTTCTTCTCTTTCTTAGTCGCTTCTCTTGTACTCTCTGTGTAATTTATTGCGCTTTGCATTTTTTAATGATATTACTCTTACTTATCAAAAAAAATATATATCTAGATAGCCTCTATTTATGACAATCTCTCCTTATAACAATCTAATACTAAATTAAAGAATGTGCAGAAAAAATGGACAGAGAAACCCTACATGACTCAAAACATATAGATTTGGCAGCTCTATACGGTGACCAGAAGACGGAAACAAGGTTCCAAATACAGCTAGCTTGATAATCTAGCTACGCGTAACAAGCATGTGTGCACGCTGTGTCTGCAGATGAATTACAGAATATCTGTGTTTTGTGCTTTTGCAAGCATTCATGTAGCAAAACAGTATACAATAGTCTTCCAATAGTCAAATCAAAAAGAATATTTTTGAAGAAAGGCATTAGTGTATCATATATAAAGTTATCATACTGTCAGGAAAAAGCATTCCTCACATTATTAGATAAAATAAAATGGGAAACTATTAAAGTGATCGACCTAGTGTCATGCAGCAATTGCCCCAGGCATAAAGAAAGCTAACACGAGGATTAGCACATGAACTGAACAATTTATTTGGAACAAGAGCCCTAACTTCCTCAGATGGAAACATTGCCCTATGTCCCAATCACTACAGCAAAACTTCAAATTTAAAGAAGAATAGCTAAACAAAAAAATTCTTAGAGGCATACTTACTTCTTGAGCCTGAGCAGGGATTGCAACCTTCCCAGTTACAATGGCCCAAAATGGCTCATAAGCCAAAACAATATTATCCCAATTTGATACCTTATCTACAAGAGAACAATAAAGGTTAATTCATCTATAAAATCATGATAGAGAGATGCTAGAACCAATATAGTTACATAGAAGTGAGTGTCGCTGGTGTCCGTGGGGGGTGGTCGATTGATGCTGGTGTCGGTGGTGGTCGATTGATGAGCGGTGACCTTCCTGGCGGCCAACTGTATACCCAAAAATAGTATGCTGCAAAGATCACAAACTTCGAAAACAACCACTGTAATCAGCTCACTCATGGAGGCATATCTCTTTACACGAGTCATTGCTTATCAATTGCTGCTAGTGTAACCACTGCATGTCTATGGTCTGTGCTCTAATCTCCACAGCAAAGGAAGCAACAACTGGTGTGCATGACTAGAGTAAGCAAATACAATTCCTAGTGAGCTGACTAACATGACTATAATCCGATCCCCAATCCCTGCAGCATATTCCTCTGAGTGTATAACTCACACGTGTGAAGGTAATCTGAAACAAATAAGCAACTATGCTTATCCCCTTATAAAACACTAATACCAACCATTTGAGCTAATGAAAAGAACCATTAGATTTTTCTCTCAAACCATTATTCATCGGAAGGATATGGAAAAACATTTAAGCATCGTACACTACAACCAAATATTATTCACTAGGAAAATTTTACAAGAAATGAAAAAAATCAACACAAAAAATCATTTTAGTGTGAGCTGAGTGTTACATAATTGATGTATAACAATGTATTAACACAGAAAAATCAAGGAAGTAGTAACATATTGAAAAACTCCTCATCATTAATCCAGAAGTAAAATTCGACCTGGACACCATCATTCCAAACAAGACCCCTTCTGTCACATTCAAAACCTGAAAAATGGATTGATTTATTTAACCCATGAACTAGACAGACACAACCCAGGATTTAATTTTAGCTTGGGTTGGCCCAGGTCAGATCTTAGTGATATACTTATCAATTGCATCTGAGACTTGTAAAGAGTTGCCATTTCTTTGGTTTGTTGAATGTGTTGGGTGGGGTTAGTTTAGTGTAGCTTTCTAAGGAGATCCAGGGCCAACTTGTGCTCCTGTTTTAATTGACAAGCAAGTTCTATTGCTATGCCAAAACCTTCATTGGCCAACTTTTTTGGCTGCTTTTGTTGTGATAATTTAAAAGAGTACTCGCAAGGGCACGAATCGTTTGCAACATAGCGTTATGCAAGTGCGAGGTCGAATCCACAGGGAAATGGTCAAAAGTTAGTGTTTTGCTTAATCAACCTCATTCTAACCTAGTTCCAAGAATTTGAGGGTTAAACATGCACCAAAAATGCTAAGTTAAAGAGAAAGAAATAAAATATGTAAAAAAGGACTAAGGCTAAGGAATTCACCAAACCATCTCCAACAACTCACACTCTTGGTTTCCACTTGAACATCCAAAGAACATTAAGCTTAGGGTGTCATTCAAGTCTCTTAACCATCAACCTTAGAACCATTAAATGAATCCAACTCAAAGATAAATCACAAAGAGTACTCATTTGAAATCAAATCATCCATTGTATCCATTCAAAGAATAAATCACAATGGATATCATCTTTCAAACCAATAAAACAATGTATCCATCGGTTAAAACACATTAAATGTCCTATTTCTACCACTAACCACATTCATTGCAAAAGATAAAGCATTAAATGAATTGAACTTGAACAACATAATGATTAGCATTAAATGTGCAAGTAGTACTACAAGAGTGTGAGTGTCATCAATGGAGAGGTTTCATCCTCAACCTTAGTTGAGAGTTATAGCCTCCCATGACTAAGAACACCACAAAAACTTGAAGAACAAACATGAAAATAGAAGAAAAGCTTTACAAAGAGGAGTATCTAAAGAAAAGAGCTACTGAAATAAACTACAAAATGCACGAAATTAAACCTAGCTACTCTTCTCAGAATTTTCTCCAACAAGGAGGCATGGCTATGGCTTTATAGAAGGAAATTAGGGTTAGAAACCCATATAAAATGACTCCTCTAACCCCCTCTAGGGTTCCTCTCTTGCTAGAGACAACCAAGGTCACGAAAACAGCGTGTTCTGCTGCGAAAATCAGAGGGAGAACTGCTTTTTGTCATGGAGAAGCTCTTGATGGGGCGTTCTGGCGCGCTTCTGCAACAGTCAGTTCTGGGAAAATTCGATCGATCGACTTTCGGGGACTTCTGAATTTCCAAGCATTTTCACATGAAATTTTGCCATTCCTCTCTTATTGAGCTACAAAACACAAAAACACAAAAACTAGCCAAAACATCAGAAAATAACAAAGCCAAAGGTCTAACTAGTGTAAATCTAGGGGTCCAAATACACAATATTTGGCACTCATCAGCTTTCCCCAAGTGAATAGACTTTATGGCATGTTTTGCATTTGTTTCAACTTCTATGCAGAGGGTGCTTAGAGATGATCTTTTGGTTGTCAAGATGATTGAAAATGTGGTTACTAGACCCAACAAACAACCTAATTTCCCTTGTGTTATTGCTGAATGTGGGGAGATGTAAATCTAGTTAAAAAATGGCTCTAACTATAAGGTTTCTTCATCCCACATAGACTTAGTTCTCTAAATCAAATGAGCATTATCAGCAGGGTTTTGCTTCATTTAATGGAAAACATGTAGGGATGTAAACGAGCCTAGCTTGGGCGAGTAGTGCATGTCCAAGCTTGGATCATTTAAATTTATCACGGCTCGAGCTTATTTATCACGAGCTCAAGTCGAGCTCGAGCTCATAACGAGTTTTAAAAATTAAGCTAGGCTCGACTCGCAAAAAAGAAATACCAATCTTTTGTGGTAAAGTGATCCAATTACCACTAGTTCCTAATCTTTATAGTTTACATTACTATAAATTATATACTTATGATTATAATTTAGGAACTATGTGACATTATATGACTATAATTTATAGTTATAGCATTATATATATATAATATACATGATTAGATCATACTTAATTACTAGTCATACAAAATAAATGTTGTTGTCTTGTTGATATAAATAATGAATCATATGTTTATTATATAATTTACATTATATAATGAAGATACATTATGTCATATCAGTATATCACCTAAATTCTAAGATTTAGTATCATATAAACGAGCGAGCCGAGTTTTATATAGGTTTATATCTTTTAATAATCGAGTATAATTTCATGTCCATGAAAGGTTCATTTAATAACTGAATCGCACAAGAGCCGAGCTTTATCGAGCCAAGCCCGAATGAGCTCACGGATAGCTTTGCTTTGTTTACACCCTTAAAAACATGTTCCCATTCTCAGTAGCATGTTTCTACTAAATATCCAAATTGTTTTTTCTTAAGATTCAATTGTTGAGATTTTAAAACTCATATGCAACATAAATTACTTTCATGTACTAGCAACCTTTGCAACACCCATTAGTATTTGACTTTCAAGCTAGATGTAATTTGTACTACAGCCTATGTTCATGTCTTCGATAGTGTTGATGATTTTCCTCATACACTTAATAGAAGTACCTTTATTCGTTTGCTTGTGCAAAAGAGTATAAATGGGCATATAGATTATCCCATTAGACCAGAACTTGTTAACAATGCAATGAACCACAAAAATCATTCCAATGCAGAAAGAAGATTAATCATCCAACAAAAATCCAACAACAAAAATAACGGAACACAAGTTACCCTAATATGCCAAACCAGTTTGACAGTCTCAAAGAAGACAACGACGGCCGCGGGTCCTTTAATTACACGAAAACCCTAAATCCACAACAAACAATAACCCATAAAAAATAGCTTTCCGGTGATGGGGACAGAACAATGATAAGGTGATGGGTTTGAGATTGATGGATGGAGGGATGGAGTATCTCAGATGAAAGAATGGCGGCATCAAGCTGAGGCTTGGGCGGAACGAGCGGCAGACTTCCGGCGGTGGCGAAGCTGGAGGTCGGACGCACTGGGGGAGGAAAATAAAGGTTGTTTTGGGGGGGTTAATTTTTTTTTTTTCCTTTTTTAAATCAGCCACATCACCCAAGCGCGTGAAATATATATATATATATATATGGAGGTGATAGATGCACTCCCAATGTACCTTAGAGTTGTGCACTTGTTGTAATTCTTGCATTTCTCATATTTATATATATATATATATATATATTCTCAAATGCTCTATTAGGACTATAATCCAACCGAGCCAAGTCGAGTATTGAATGTTCAAACTTAGTTCATTTAATTTTTTTCGAGCACGAGCCAAGCTCGAGCTTATTACCGAGCCAGATAATCTTTTCAAGCTCTATTCATTTTTTTTTTAACGAACTTGAGCTTGTTCATGAGCTACTCAATTTATTTATTCATTCTATATATAAAGTAAATGTCACGATTGTTTAATTTTTTTAAGAAAAAATTAATATTAATTATTAGTTATTCAATAGTTAAGATTTATTGTTTGAGTAGTTAAAGAAATTAACTCAAATCTTAAATAATCTAATCTCAATTTTATATGTTTATCTTATAATATATTTATACATTCATATAATACACTCAAATGCACTTGTATCTATATTCAGACTCACAATGACAATAATTCAACTTATATATATTATATTACATTACGAAGAATTTTTTTTTTTTAAAATACTTAACATATTCTTATTACAAAGTTAAAAATAATATTATAAAAATAATACAAATAAAATTATATGAGCCCATACGAGTCGAGTTGAGCCGAACTTATAAAAACCAAGCCTAAATTTATAAGAGTCTAATTTTATTTTATTTTTTGTTGGTAAATGTATAATAAATTTCTGAGTCGGAACGCGATTTGAAAATGATCCCTCACTTTTTAATTTTTAGCATCGACTCCTTAACTTTTTCGCGTTTTTGAATTGGGCCCTTTTGTCACTTTTCCATCAAATTTTGCAAACTCTATTAGTGTCGCGTGTCCAATTTCGCCACATCATCTTAAAATATTATTTTTTTAATAATTTTATTTAAAAATAAAAATTAAAAAAAAAAAAGAATCAAAAGAGGGGGCAGCTAGAGAATATTTGGTGAAACAGCAGAAAAGTGCCTAGCTGAACATGGTGCTGACGGGCTAACAATGGGAGATGTCTTGTGGAATTTGCAGGAGGAACGTATGCGTGGAGTCATGTACTGAGATATGCACGGTTTTTATTTTTTTGGTCAAAGTTTAAGAATTTTAATGTTTTGGTTGTTGTTTAATGATTTGGCTGCTTGTTTGAGTAGCGAGTTTGTTGGTTAACTTGTTTTAGGCTTTTAGCTACCGCATGGAAGATAAGGTGCCTTTATTAACCTAGCTATATATTGTTTTAAGACTAAAATTAGAGGCTGCACCTTAAAATTCTGTGAGCAGCTAGTGGCAGTTGGAGAACTGGCAAAAGGGGGGGCAGTTAGAGAAGATAATAGATCCCCATCTTGCAGGATCTGTTAATCTTGATTCCCTGCGAAAATTTGGTGAAACAGCAGAGAAGTGCCTAGCTGAACATGGTGCTGACAGGCCAACAATGGGAGATGTCTTGTGGAATTTGGAGTATGCTCTTCAGTTACAAGAAGCTTCTATACAGATGGTTTCGGATGAGAATAGTGCAAAAAAATTTCGGATATTCTAGAATGGGCTCCCCAAATTGAACCTGCTGAAGGTGATATTGCAGACACTATTAGCTACCAAGACTCTGATACAAGAACATCAAGCGGAGTATTTTCACAGTTGATGGATCCAAAGGGAAGGTAGTTCTTCAAAGGGTAAGCCCCTAACACGCAATTTTAGTTGAGAATGTTAGTGCCTGTCTATTACCACAAATGGGAAATTTTTCTTTTTACACCAAGTCTCATATAACTACTCAAACTTGATCATGACTTCCAATAGGCTGACCTGTTGTAAAATGATAGTGTCCTAGTCCTCAGATATATGCGACCAAAAACTGACAAGGAATGCCTTTTTATGCTTTCAAAGACCACTTCCTTGAATGATTCCTGTGGATGTTGCCACATGATAGGAACTCTCGGTAACTGGAATGGAAATGGAAGATAGTTTATAGATAAAGACTCCAATTAGGGAGTGGAGACAACTACAAATGACATAAGTCAGTACAATAATCAATCCCTTCCCTCTACGTCTAGACTTTATCTTATACTAGAGCTATTAACACACGACTGTTAAGGAATGATAACTACCCACTAAGTTAATGCTGATGACTACACTTCACTACTTGAACGTGCAATCCCCACTAAGAGACTGCCTGTTGATAGCTAACACATGATTACAGAGTGACCATCACTCTGCAATGCTAACCCATGTTCCCACGATCCCCATGACCTCCTTGTTGGTCCACGTCTACTGCCATATAACGTGGGTTGGGTTGAGGTGGCCGAGAGGTCCTTCGTTGATTGCTATCATTTGCTCGCCCTTGAAGAGCAGCCTTGTCCGCAAGGTGGATGGACTAGAACTGTTGTTGGAGTTGATTATGATCTTCCCAAGTGGCATCTTTGAGAGCCAAGTGTTTCCATTGGACCAACGCCTCAGTGGCAAACTTGGTTCCTTTCTTGACCCAGCGGTAGTCGAGGATCTAGAGGGGTTCAATGAGGGGGCCGATGTCTTCCGAGAAGGGAGGTAGCGTGGGAGATATAGAGGTGTCATCCCCATACCTTTTCTTTAAGAGCGAGACATGGAACACATTATGGACTTTAGACTCAACTGGTAGCACCAGGCGGTAAGCAACCAAACCACTTTTTGCAGTAACCTAAAATGGCCCGAAATATTTGGTTGCGAGCTTTTGGTGGGCTCGACGAAAGACACTTTGCTGACGGTATGGTTGCAGCTTTAAGTATACTCAATCACCCACTTGAAATTTCACCTCCCGACGCTTGGCATCAACATACTGCTTCATGCGGTTGTTGGAGTGGATCAGATGGGTCTTCAACTCTCAAAGCAATTCATCCCGGGCTTGTAAGGAGTGATCAACCTCGCTGACTGGTGATGTTCCAACCAAGTAGTTAACCAGGTGTGGTGGGGCTCGGCCATAAAGTGCCTAGAAAGGTGTTGTACCGATAGACTTGTGGAAGTTAGTGTTATACCAGTATTCTGCCCATGCCAGAAAGGATTCCCAATACTTGGGATGCTGGCTGGTGAAGCAACGCAAGTACTGTACGAGGCAGCGATTGACAACCTCGGTCTGACCGTCTGTCTGGGGGTGATATGCCGAACTCATTTTTAACTCGGTGCCTTGAAGCTTGAAGAATTCCTTCCAAAAGGAACTGAGGAAGATTGGATCACGGTCACTTACGATGGAGCGTGGAACACCATGTAATTTCATGACGCCGGATACAAAGACCGCAGCTATCGTCTTAGCTGAATATGGGTGGCCCAGAGCAAAGAAATGTCCATATTTGGTCAATCGATCCACAACCACAAGAATGGAATTTTTCCTTGCAGACATGTGTAGGCCATCGATAAAATCTAGGCTAATATCTTCTCATACCTGCGTTGGAATTGGCAGTGGCTGGAGAAGGCCTGCCGGAGATCAGGCTTCATGTTTATTTCTTTGGCAGACATCGCATGATGAGAGAAAGGCTTGGACGTCAGCCTTCATGGCAATCCAATAGAAGTTTTAGGCTAGCCTCTTGAGAGTCCACAGGATTCCAGGAGTGGCCTGCAAATTTGGAAGAGTGGAATTCCTGGAGGATTTCATTTTTTAGTGTGGATGTGGGCGAGATGACAATGCGCCCTTTGAAAAATAATACACCATCCTGCATTTTGTAGTGGGGCATACTTGCTGGAGTTTGCTACAATTTCTGGTGAAGTGCCGGCAGGTACGGGTCAGTGTCATTGAGCTGCTTTAAGTCCTCCCATAAGTTGAATTGAGGGCCCGAGATTCCATCCATTGTGGGACTTGTGATGGATAGTAGTAAGGGGCTGTGGGGCATTCTGGACATGGCATCGGCAGCTGAATTTGTGTGTCCCGGGCGATAAACAATTTCGTAGTCATAGCCGACTAGCTTGGAGACCCACTTCTGCTGCTCGGGAGTGACTATGCGCTGCTCCAACAGGAACTTAAGGCTCTTTTGGTCAGTTTGGATTTGGAACTTCCGACCTAGGAGATACGGTTGCCAAGTTTTTGCGGCTTCCATGACAACTAAAATCTCCTTTGAGTAGATTACCCATGCCCGTTTAGAAGGTCCAAGTGCCTTGCTCAAGAATGCAATGGGACGCCCCTGCTAGCTCAAGATCGCTCTAATCCCGAAATCAGACGCATCTGTTTCGACAACAAATAAAGTAGTGAAATCAGGTAAAGCCAAGACCGAGGTTGTGACCATGGCATTTTTTCAGTTTGTCAAATGTTGTTGCAGCTGCCAAGGTCCAGCCGAAATTCCCTTTCTTGAGGAGTTCTGTCAAGGGTGCTGCTATTGGGCCATAATTCCGCACAAACTTACAGTAATATCCGATAAGGCCGAGAAATCCTCGCAGCTCGGTGATCGTTTTGGGTGGAGGCCAAGATTGCATAGCGTTGATTTTTCGATTATCAACTCGAACCCCTTCTTGAGAGATGATGTGCTCGAGATAGTCCACCTCACGAGCATCAAATTATGCACTTGGAAGGCTTGACATAGAACTTCTGAGCACTCAATATTTCGAAAACTTTTCGGAGATTTTCTACATGTTCGTCCCACCGTTTGCTGTAAACAAGTATGTCGTCAAAGAATTCCAATAAGAATTTTCGCAAGTAGGGTCGAAATACCTCATTCATGGCTGCTTGGAATGTGGAAGGAGCATTGCAAAGACCAAACGGCATCACGACATTAGTGCCCGCTATGAGTTCTAAATGACGTCTTGTGTATGTCGTCGGGGTGGACTCGGATTTGATGACAGCCCGCCCTCAAATCCAATTTAGTGAAATTGACAGCCCCATGCAATTCATCTAGCATGTCATCCATCGTAGGAATTGGAAACCGATTCTTAATGGTGACTGCATTAAGGGCCCGGTAGTCGGTACAGAAGCGCCATGATCCATCTTTCTTTTTCACTAGGAGTATTGGTGAAGAGAATAGGTTGGTGTTAGGCCGAATGAGCCCAGTGTTTAACATCTCGGTCACTTGTCGCTCTATCTCATGTTTTTGACAATGAGCATAGCGGTAAGGTCGAACGTTGAATGATGCATGTCCTTCTTTCAAGGGAATTCTGTGATCAAAGATATGTGAGGGAGGGATGCCCTCTGGTTCATCGAGTAGGTGCTGGAATTCCCTGAGCAGGCTGTGAATTTCGGGTGCTAATGGGATTGCATCTGTCTTTGCTTTTGCCACGGGTACCACAGCAAACAGCTCCCCTCCACCTTGCACTTCTCGGTCCATAGCTTGAATCATTATCTCCCGTGTAGGCTGCACTGTTTGGGCTGCTAGCGTGATGGACTGATTTTCCCATTGAAAACTCATGGTCATTTTTTTCCAGTCGCATAGCACGGGCCCTAGATTTTCCAACCACTGGATCCCCAGTACTATGTCTATCCCATGCAATGGCAAGGAATACAAAGTTGTAGAAAACTGGAAACCTTGTATGGAAATTACAACATTCGCATACCTTTCGGTGCATCGAAGCTTTTCCCCGTTAGCCACTTTGACCGTGAATTCCTTTGTTGGTGTTACTGCGAGTTGAAGTGCATGTGCTATCTTGTGGTCCACAAAATTGTGGGTAGATCCACTGTCGATAAGCATCACCAAGATCCTCCTTACGATGGCAGCCTTGACCCTTATGGTTTTAGGCCCATTGCAGCCAGCAATGGCATGGAGAGAGATGAACGGCTCTTCTTCCTCAGCACAATTGCCCCCTTCGGATGCCCCTGTGAAGTCTACAAGCTCATCATCTTCTTCAGTGGTGTACGCTTCAATTAAGAAGGTTTGTGGTTTTTGGCATGCAGCAACAACCACGGGGCAGACAGCCACGATGTCCTCTGTACAGACCTCCAGAACTTACTCTTCTAGTGTGAATTTCTCATTACACCCAAAACACAATCCTTTCTCTTTGCGCTTCTGCATCTCCTCCCAAGATAGCTTCTTGGCAGCCCCAAAAGAGTAAGTTCTGGAGGTCGGTACAAAGGACATCATGGCTGTCTGCCCCGTGGTTGTTGCTGCATGCCTAGCAGATCTTTGTATGAAGCTAGTGTACGGCGGTCGTGGACCATCACCCCGTGGGTTCTTCCGAGTCTTGGAGAGGTTTTTGTCCCTGATGCGTGCCAATTCAATAGCGTCACAAAGGGTCTTGGGTTTGAACATACCCACGGCTGAGACAATGTCTCTGATTTCAGCCCTCCAAGGAATGCTCCTACTAGTGCCTTTTGGTGCTAGCCATCCACCCGATTTGCTAGACACTCAAACTCCTGCTGGTACTCACGTAATGTTCCGGTTTGTTGTATCTTGGTGAGAGCTTCATCGTAGTCCTCCATTTCGGTAGGACCAAACCGATTCAGCAACTCGTGTTCAAAGGCTTCCCATGTGATGGGGGCCTATTCTTCCTTGTACAGCTTCTGCACCCATTGCCACCATTGGTTGGCTTCACTTTCAAGATGAAAGGCTGCCAGTGACACCTTTTGTTCCTCCGATATTTGCTTGTAGTCGAAGTATTGAACAACCCGATTCAACCATACGTTGGGGTCATCTCCCGAGTATCACGGAAATTCCAACTTAGTGTAATTGTTCAATCCCTTAGAACCATTTGAGTGCCCGGAATTTTGATTTCTGTAGCTCTGAAACGATCCCTTCTCCTTGTCTGTTGATGAGTCGCCCTTCTCAAAACCCTTGAAGAAGAGTTACTTAAGCTCCGCAAAGCTGGATTGTGAATCCATATTCATCTTCTGCACACCTTCCTTCAACTCTTGCATTTCTGATTCTAACTTCTCGATACGATCCTTATTTGTTCCCATGATCGAAACACGGCTCTAATACCAAATTGATAGGAACTCTTGGTAACTGGAATGGAAATGGAAGATAGTTTATAGATAAAGACTCCAATTAGGGAATGGAGACAATCACAAATGACATAAGTCAGTACAATAATCAATCCCTTCCCTCTACGTCTAGACTTTATCTTATACTAGAGCTACTAACACACGACTATTAAGGAATGATAACTACCCACTAAGTTGATGCTGATAACTACCCTTCACTACTTGAACGTGCAATCCCCACTAAGAGACTGCCTGTTGATAGCTAACACACGATTGCAAAGTGACCATCACTCTGCAATGTTCCCACGATCCCCATGACCTCCTTGTTGCTCCACGTCTACTGCCATATAACATGGGTTGGGTTGAGGTGGCCGAGAGGTCCTTCGTGGATTGCTATCACCACATGCTTGGTTTTTATCTGCCTAGCTAGGTTGATCTTTCTGCAATGTGTGCTCATAAGTTTTAACATTTTCAAAGCTTTGGGTTTTTCCTGTAGTTGAATGAGGAAAGTACAAACTAGTGTTCCAGAGAATTCTTTGTTGCTTCCTATCTTATATTGTTTTCTGTGAAATCTATGATTGCATTATCTGGAGTAATAGCCAGTGGAGGACAGCCTCTGATTCTGCAGACATTTGTGAGACATAAATAAGTACAAATATGAGGAGTTTCTCACAACTCAATGTCTGGTGAGCATAGGTGATCGACCACAGTGGGAACTTTCTGGAGATGGGTTGACAGCTTTGGTTCGCCTAAGCCACGGAGGGTGCAATGTAGCTAATGTTCATGGAGAGCAAATGGAATTCTCACTAACCCACTTATAAGTGCAGTGTAGGAATAAGAACTTGCCGGAATGGAATTCCCTATCATTTTATCAAACAACTGGCGGGCTTCAATTGCTCTTCCATTCTTGGAGTAGCCTTCTTCAAATGGCCCTTCCATAGCCATTCCAGTGGTCCACTGGTCTCCAATCCACTTGCTCTAACACCAATTGACATTTCAACGTAGGAACATGAGGTTCTCATTCCATCTACATCTGCCAATGGGGACTTGATGATGAAGGTCCTTCCATGTTGCAGGTGAATTTTGGCTCCATATTCAATTGAGAGTATGCAGTTTCCTGCATCTCCCGCGTCATGGGGTGGAATGCTAGCCACCTCATAAGTTGCACCGGTTATCTCTGGGGTGGCTATCAACCCCTTTTTTTATTTATTTAATTTTTGTTTCTTTAATTTTTTTTTTAAAAATAAAATCATAAAAAAAAAAAAATATTTTAAGATATGATGAAATTAGATACATGACACTATCGAAGTTTGCAAAATTAAATGGAAGAGTGACGGAAAAACCCAATTCAAAAACACGAAAAAGTTAATAAATTAATGTTAAAAATTAAAAAATGAAAGACCATTTTTAAATTGCACCTCAGCTCAGAGATTTATTATACATTTATCTTTCGTTCTTTTTTTTTTAAAGCTATATCAGCTTATTAGAACATATGCATCAAACTCTCCATTTTTAAGTTTTCACTAAATATTAGAGAAATTTCTAAAAAACCTCATGCATTGAGCTCTCTATTATTTCCCCGAACTAAATCTTGTCAGAAACTCTCTAAATTTAACACCATTTGCTCTTACGCCATTCACTTTAATATCATTTTTTTTTCTCTTCCCGCGCGTCTTCACTTTTCCTCTGCGCCTTCAAGCTTCCGCATCATCTCTCTCTGGCGCGATGTCTTTTAGCTCCGTGGAGGACAGTTGCTGAAACAAAGGACTCTGTGGATTCGCAGACGGCGTTGTTGCTTGGAGAATGAGTGGGAAGAGAGAACTTGTCACGGGTTGATTCCTCATAAGGCAAGGAATGCGGTTATTAAGGAAGGAAGCTAAAACTAAAGTGAAGGGAAGAAACAAACTGAAGTGAAGACTAAGCAAGAGAAGGAGTTCAGGAAGTCTTGAGAAGGTTTTGGAGATAAGGTCATTGCATTATCTTCAGTATACGTGGCG
The DNA here is from genome assembly GCF_958979055.1 of Alnus glutinosa. Classification (NCBI taxonomy): domain Eukaryota; kingdom Viridiplantae; phylum Streptophyta; class Magnoliopsida; order Fagales; family Betulaceae; genus Alnus; species Alnus glutinosa. Next base: position 15,055,611 of record NC_084899.1, on the reverse strand, counting down.
GCTTTTGGATGGAGTTGAGCAGTTTGTGTTTTATAGCAGGAGGTCGGTTTTTTTTTTTTTTTTTTTATTTATTTTTTTTTTTGGGTAAATAGGCCGGTTTAAGGTCTGCTTGGGTTTTCGATTTCAAAAAGTGCGATTTCAAAATAGCGATTTTAAAATGTGCGATTTGAAAAAAGTGATTTTTAAAAACGCAGTTAAGCATTTGGCAAAATCACAGTTTGGCCTTTAAAATCGCAGGTTAGCCTTTTAAAATATTGTGTTTTCAAAAAAGTACCACATTGTCTGCGATTTGAATAAGCACTTTTTTGCGTTTTCAAATCGCAATTTTTTAAAAACGCAGTTTTCAAACGGTTTATTTTCTACAATTTGGTTTAAAATCACACTTTTTCTCTACAAAATCGCAATCTCAAACGCACCCTTAGTGGTATAGTGTAATTTTGAGATTGTGGTTATATGCGTAGATAATTGTAGAGGGATCGATTTTGGTAAGAAAATTTGATGTTTATACAATTAAATTGGTTGGTGTCAAAATTAATAAAAAGTCATATGTAATTAAAATAGAGAAATATTTAGAGAACTTATTATAAAAATTATTTTAAAAGTAAGAGATAAAATCAATAAAATAGGTTGTTTGGATTAAATTTGGAGAGCTCGATGAGATGCTCTTACGGCCCAAAATTAAACCAAAATATTTCTCCTCGGGATTACCTCACGGAGAAGAAACCAACGAACCGATACGGTTGGTAATTCAAACAAAGACTAGGGGCAGTTTAATAATTCCAAGAGTCAACTCATGAGTCATCTTGTCTATCTGTGCATCATTCCAGACGCGCATTTCACTCATTCTTGGGGGACGGAGAAACGGAAAAGAAAATCATGGACAGAGAACAGGAGGAGCTTCAATTTCTTGGCTTCTTTGGCATCTTCAAAGAGTCCTTCAAAATCATACTTACATGGAGAAAAATCTTCAGCCAAATCACTCTGGCTCTCATCCTCCCACTCTCCTTCATCTTCCTTGCTCACATCCAAATCTCCCAGCTCCTCTTCTTCCATATTCTCGACAACGAAGACAGCTTGGATCACACCCCAAAGAACACTCCCCGTTATGCCAAGCTTTCCGATGTCATCTCCTCTGAACGGACTGCCTTTTGGGCCTTCAAAGCAGCCTACTTTACCTTCCTTCTCATCCTCTCCCTCCTCTCCACGTCCGCCGTCGTCTACACCATCGCATCCGTATACACGGCCAAGGAAATCACCTTCAAGAAGGTCATGAGCGTTGTCCCAAAGGTTTGGAAAAGGCTTTTCGTCACTTTCCTCTGTAGCTTTGCCCTTGTTTTAGTCTATAACATTGTTGCAGCAGTTTTACTCATCTCGTGGGCAGTTTTTGTTGGATTTAGCGCCTTTGGGGCTACTATTTTTGTACTTCTTTTGATCGTTTACTTGATTGGGTTCGTGTATATAAGCATCGTTTGGCATCTGGCAAGCGTGGTGTCCGTTTTAGAACCTGCTTATGGATTTAAAGCCATGATTAAGAGCAAGGCGTTGATAAAGGGTAAGATGGGACCTGCTGTTGGTTTCTTTATTCTGCTGTCTGCTTGCTTTATTGGAATTGCAGTGGTTTTTGAGAATTTTGTTGTGCTGGGGATGGTGCCGGGTGCAGGAATTAAAATTTTGGTTGCAATTGTTTGCTTCTTGTTTGTGTTCAAGTTGATTCTCTTTGGTCTTGTTGTCCAAACTGTTATCTACTTCGTTTGCAAGTCATATCACCATGAAAACATCAACAAGTCCTCTTTGGCGGATCATCTTGAGGTTTATCTCGGGGAGTATGTTCCTCTCAGGGCAAAGAATGTCCAATTGGAAGACTTTCATGTTTAGCTATTTAGCAGACATGCTGCTATACGACTGAGTTGAGTGTTATAATAAGAGTCGAGTCGTGTAGCAGTTCACTAAATGACATTAATCTTATCTTGGTATTATCTTAGTGTTACTCTTTGAAACTTCATGTGGAATGGGACTATGTTTCCTTATGTTTCTGGCTTAGATTTATTATGGGTTTTTGTTATGTTGTTGTTCATATTATATTCTAATGGTTATGTATCTTAATGTCTGTCGTTTACCATGGCACTGATCGAGTTCTTGTCACAACTTGGCTAAGGAGAAATTAATGGGTAGAGGATGGCAACGTTTTGTCCAATTTATTAAATGGAAGGATTTCATTTTCATTTAGCTATTGTGTCAATTTCAGAGCCAGCTCATCCATGTTATTGGGTGGTTGATTTGGTGCAAAGATAAGATACAGTCTAGCTTCCTTCAAGCCAAGGAGAAGTATATAAGTAAATAAATATGTGGGCATTTCAAAATTCCTTTTTATTCCACTTATTGCGGCTGGTTGAATGTCCAAGGCCTATTTTCACAGCTAAAGTATCGTTACAGTTTTGCCTCAACCCCCCAAACCCCCTCTTCTGGTGGTATGTGTAGGCTGGTCGACAGACCAATCTAGTCATGGGAATTAATGGCTTAATTGGTCGGGTTGGATTGCTTTTTCTTAAGCATTCCAAATGGCTTGACCCATTTTGCATCTCTTTTTTCTCCTTTCTCCTTTCTCTTTTCATTTTTCATTTTTCTCCAACGTAAAACATGCATTTCTGCCCACATATGACTGTTAGGAAAAAATTACCATTTAAAAAAAATATAAGGTTCATTTTAAAAGCCATTAACAAAGATGAAATGGATTTTGATTAGCTATTTTAGCATATCCAATAACAGTTGCTATTTTAGCTAACCAAAAAGCACAGTTTTTCATTTTGCCCAAAACTTTTTTCAATACAAGCTCCAACATATTTTCTTTTTCAATTCTCTACTTTGTTTAAATATTATTATTATTATTTTTATAGATACATAAAAAAGAACTATAGACAACAGAAAAGAAAATTACAACAAATTAGGGTTGAGCAACCCAACAAGAAATACCTAAGAAAGCAAGTATGCGGAGGCAATGCGTGCTGACGCAGGCCTATTGATTTTTGGCACGGATGCCAAAAACCTGAGCACCAGTAAAGGTGGTTAAAAGTGCATAAAGAGTTCAGAGAACTCAAACACAATTAAAGAGAAAAACATGGAGAAGGGGAACACAAAGGATTAACAAAAAAAAAAAAAAGCGCCCAAAAATACAGTAAAGGAAAAGCAACGCAGCAACGGCAGGGAGGTAGAACAGGGGCTGGGAGTCGCCAGCGCGTGTAATACACGCGCCAGCACTGGAAGACCTCTTTCCATCAGAGGAAGCCACGGGCTACCACAAACCACCGACAGCAAAGGCGAGGGAAGGCAGGGAGGAAGATCATGGCCACCACGCGTCATCGGATGAAAAACACATGTTGGCGCATGTAAGCCACGCTCTAGTGTGTGGGCATTCGGAGGGGTTGTGGCTGGTGGCGATAGAGGAGAAGGAACATCTCCCTTCACTATGGAGTGGGTCCCCTGGCTTTTCATGACTGAGGTGAGCGGAGATGTTACCGGCAAAGGAATGAGGGCTTCTCTATTGGGGGGCCACAAAGGAGAAGGAAATGTCTTCCTTCAACGAGGAGTAGGGTGCCTAGCTTTTCACAATAGAGGTGAGCGGGCCTAGTAGAGGATTAGTGGTGCTGATTCAGGAAAAGGAGGATTTCAAAGCAAAACTTCAAAGGGCACCTGTGACCCCGCCGTGGGTCTGGTGACTCATGGTTGGGACACCACCAGTCTCTCTTTTTTTTATTATAATTATTATTATTAAATGGAAAAAAGAAAAACAAAAAAACAAGAAACAAAAACAAAACAAAAAAACAAAATTGAGGGTATTTTCATCATTTCCAAGGATGCCATTAGGAGTTAACAAAAAATCCTAACGGAAGAGGGAAATTGCAATAAATTCAAAGATTGAGGAGAGAAATTGTGAGTTTTTAAACTTTGAAGGAGTAGTTTTAAATCGAGTGGAAGTTGATGGGGGTTTTGTGAAGATTTCCCTATATAGAAATATGGCTAAGCCATTGGAAATGCTTTTAGAGCACTAGTATTGAACTTGGCCAATAGTTTAGATAAAATAATAATAATAATAATAATAATAATAATAATAATAAATAAAATAAAAAATCACTCCTTTTTTAGCTACTGATGTTTAAAAAACATCATACATTTCACTCTGTAAATTATTCGCTACCCTATTAAAATAATATTTTCATTTTCATTTTTATTTTAATTAATTTCTCTCTCTCTCTCTCTCTAATACCCCGCCTAAAGAAACAGAAAAATAGGAATATGAAAATAAAATGTGTATATATATATATATAAAGTTATAAAGTATATACATATAAATGGATAATAGAAGTTAATAAATAATCAAAAAATGGACACGCATGGCATTTGATCATTAGGGTAGGCGATGTTTTGGTGTTTTGGTGTCTATTTAAATAATGTATTTTTGGGAGACTTTGATTAGTTGAAGCTTAATTTTGATTGATTGAACTGGAATCCAGAAGGCCATATGTACGGCTAGGTGAGAAAAGATGTGCACTGAATAGGTCATAAATACTTCGATAGGACTAACAAACTTCAATCGATTGAAGTACATTTGATTGATCGAACCAAGAAAGAAGCATATGGATAGGTGAAAAGAAAAGTGTATTAAATGGGTTTGACATATTTTGATCATGAAGTACGTTCAATCAATCAAATGGAAATAGAAATTTGCGAGAGAAGCTACGATAAAATATCCAAAAGGGGGAGCCTCTTTCATTTGGTTCATTTTCTTCTCTTCTCCCCTCCCCAGAGAGAGAGAGAGAGAGAGACTTTGACAAGCAAGAAAAGGAAGAACCAAGAGGAAGGAGCAAAGGTAAAGGTTTCTAAACTTTGGTTTTGTTTTTCATATACATGTGATTTTTCTTTGAGTATACGTACATGTGATTCTCTTGGGTGTTTAATGAATGAGTGAAAATGGTGATGGTGTTGTATGATGTTTGTTATATTGTGTTGTTGTGGTGCATGAGAAATTGAGAAACGAGAAGTATTAGAGAATTGTTGGGGACTGATTTGATGAGGATTTGGTCTTGAAATGATGTTGGGTAATTGTTTTTAGTTGTTGTAGACGTTGGGTCTTAGGTTGGTAAAGTGAGGTTTGGTATGGAGAGAAGAAAAAGTTTGAAAAATGGGTTTTTGTCATTTTGGTCAAATGAAGAAGAGCCACATATCGGTTTGATCAGTCTCTCGATCGATCAAACAAGTCACGAAAGGGATCAATCGATACTCGATCAATCGAACCTAAGACAAAAAGAAGTTGGGTGAGATGAGAAGAGGAGTTTTAGAGCTTATATGAACAGTAGAAAGGTAATAGGTTCTTATCATGGAAATTAAAATTAAATTAAGTTTAGGGATTAGTGGAAAAACCCTACTGTTAGTATTTTATATTGGCAACATTCTAGTTGACAAAAACACTTTATGTAACGGTTGCTATTTAACAGGATGGTCGGTTCTCAATTCAGAATCTTCATGTATTCAGACAGTGTTCAAATCAAAGCATGTGACTGATCACAAGCTTCTAGAAGATGCCCATGAAGAGTCCTTGCAAATTCCAAGCCAAATCAACCGGTTCCTGTGCAACCGTACAGACGAGCATTTGAAGGAGTTCGGACACCCTGTAGTGTCTAGAAACTTCAGCGTTGAAGACGTTCGAACGTCAGGGCAACACCGTCCGAACGCTAGGTCAAGCTTCTCCAATTTCTACACGGAGTTGGATTTCAGCAGTCGACACTATTTGGGAAGTCTCTGCAAGTCGTCCGGATGACGTGGCAACACGGCCGGACGCTTTGTAGCATTTCAAAAAATTGCAGTGTTCCGTTCGAACGCAGAAATGAGTTATAGCGAAGATCGTTCGGACGCTCGGCCAAGCCATTCGGACGTGGACCTGATAAGGATAGAATTGCGCTGTTTCTGAAAGGCAATCATAAAAGACCGTCCGGATGTGGCTAACTTACATCCGAACGCTCGACAGCCAGAGTCCAAATCTTAGCAGTTTTAGGTTTTCTGTAAGCCTATAAATAGAGGGCCCTAGGCTTGTCAATTGTACAGAATTCGGTGTTGAATTCTCTTAGCTTTGAGAGGGTGTTTAGGGAGAATCGAAGATCCGCTAGCTTTCAAGCCGTTGCCGATGTGTGCTCAACAGTTCGTGTGAAGTCTATCTTAGGGGTCGACCCTAAGGTAGAGAAATCCATCAAAAACCTCTTTAGGTAAGAGATCTGGTTGGGAAGCGTTCACGATAGGCTTCGTGTCAGAGTTAAAGGTATGACTACTACATAAGGGTATGTGAGTACGAGTGTCTTGTAACTATCTTTGTTTTTGGATAGTGGAGTTCCTGGGTTTGGCTGCTCCAGAGTGGTTTTTCTCTTCACAAAGTTTTCACTTCGTAACAAATATCTTGTCTTATTTAAATTCCACATTTAAGATATTTTGTTGCACACAAACACACACACTTGGTTAAATTAGAAGTCAATATTTATTTTCAATTGGTATCAGAGCAGGTACACTTGTGTTTGGATTTATTTCCTAAGTGTGATCCATGACTTCTTCTAACATAAATCTTCATGAGTTCTCTGAAGATGATTTTTATGATTTCTCTAAAGATACCCTTTTGATAGGTAAACTCTTTAAGAAATCCAATAAAGAACTCAAGAAGATAAAGCAAGAAAAAGAGTCTTTGATTTTACAATTATCTAAATCACATGTTTTGATTGACTCTTTGAAATCTGAGAATACCATGCTTTTTGATACTGTTGATGCACTAGAGAATAAATTAAAAGAATCAGAGGATCTCTTGAAAATGTTCTCTAGCAATAATTTGAAAAGCATGCTTTGTATTCATACAAATATTTCTAACAAGCCTGATTTAATTGTTAATAATTTAAGTACTTCTACTTCACATGCTTCTGATTCTGAATTAGATTCTATTGATATTTAAGCCTGTGATTGACGATACAGCTTGTTTAGATAATTCTTGCTTAACTAATCATGTGATGCCTAACTCTAAAGAATCAGGAATACAAGGTAAGTGATGTCATAATTGTGGGAAGATTGGTTATATTAGGCTAAATTGTTATTTGTTGAAATCCCACAGGCCTTGGATTAAGCAGGATGCTCTGAGGAAAAGTGAAGTTGAAGATTCTTCCTCATCAAAATATGTCCCTCCACATAGGAGACATATAAAAGGTTAGGGCAATATTGTTTGTAAGAATGCTAACCATATTTTTGCAGAGAAAGTTAAGCAACATTCCAACAAAAGAAGCCTGCCCACCTGACATCACTGCAGCATCACCGATCATATCCGACCCAAATGTTCACATCTTCAAGCTCAGAAGTCGAAGGTTCAGAAGAAGCTGCCAACAAGAGCTACACCATGCACTCTACCTCCGACTGCATTCCAGGCTCCACGGCATCAGCAGCGACAGATGAAGTTGGTTCCTGCCAATCAGAGTGGCAAATCAAATAAGAATAAATCAAGGCGCTACAAGAGATTGCCGCAGAAGTCCATTAGCAACCATGGCTATGAAGGGTTGCTGAGCCTAATGCAATGTATGCTAAGAAGAATGGACAACATGAGCAAGACTTGCAAACCACCGCCACGGGTCAAGCAAGTATGGGTCAGGAATGATGAGACCATTCACCCCTTGAGGGGGAGTGGACTCACCTAGTAGAGGTGAAGTCTTACCATGCCCAGGATTTTGGTTCCTAAATCCTAGTGCATGTCAGGTATGTTTTGCATTGCATAGTTTATCATGTCATATCCTATTCGTGTCTTGCATTCTATTTGAGGAACCATTTATTCTATCCCTTTATTTTCTCTTGTTGTCTTGAGAAACTCCTGCAGATATTTTTTTTGGGATAACAGTTAAAGCACATCGGGCGGCTGCTTTTCTGTCTTGGTAATTCTAAACCTCTCTCCCTGAGAACAGGTTTGATTTTACCTTACATGTTGGGACTAAACGTTATTTCCTTTTCCCTAAGCATGTCCTTGTTGTTTTTCTATTTTATTGTTTTCAACAAAAAAAAAAAAAAGGGAGAAGATGCATAATTTTTTTTTAGAGTTGCTTTCCAGATATTGTATGTGTTTTTACCTGATATCTCAGTTCATTGTGCATTAATTGAATATGCTTATATATGATTGAGAGTTTATGTCTGATATCTGCTAAGTTTTCTTGTGCATCTTAATGCTAGAAGTTGTTTTTCTCATGCGATGAAAAATTGTACACTATCCAAAGCTCTCCTAAAGTAATTTTTTTTCTCTCTGACTTTTAGCTTTTGAAAATTCTAATGAGAGAGATTTTTTTTTTTGGCTAAGATGGTCAAATTAACTAACTCGCTAGTTGAACCTAGAACCCATAAATTCTGGCATTCTTTCTATGTTGTAGCACCAAGTAATAAAAAGCATTCAAGACTGAATAAATATGAATAAATAAAAAGATCCACTGCTTTTGTGTTATAAATCTATTCTTGAACTTGTCCCTATAGAAACAGTCAGTGACCAAATCATTGCGAAAATAGACGGTCACTAAAGGACGAAGTAAAAGAAAAGTACTGCAGCTTAGGGGAAGTGTATCAGATGAGGGTGGCTAGGCCCTAGTAAAATAAGGTTTGACTTTTGACTGATCTAACATTGATTTTCTCTCTTATTTAAGAAATCCGGTTGTTTTAAGTCATATCAGTGAACTTCATACCTTATTGAGAAAGCTTTCACACATACATGCAATGCATGAGTTAAGTTTACTATTGAAAAATTTCTATCTGCAGGAAAATTTTTGTGCTTATTAACTCTTAACTCTCAATTATATCTTGGTATATTTTTGAAATGCTATTTGACTGTTTTATCAATTATTTATACATGTGTGTTTTGAAGCTAACGTTAGGAAATTTTTTTTTGCATATTTTCCTCTATTTTTTCAGCTTCTAGTGTGAAGTGTCCGGACGGACATGTTCTTGTATCCGGACGCGCTCGGCTTTGTCGATCTCTTATTTGACAGCATGCCGTCAGGACGAGTATGTACCACATCTAGACGCGAGCTTTTTGCTTTCTCTGCCAAACACACACATTACTTTTTGCCTGTTCTATCATGTTGTGTTGTGTGTGTTTTCTTTAGAACTGATCCCGAGATTTTGACATTCTCTGCACATCTTTTCTCATTTCCAAGTATTTCGTTTAACTTTCCTTATTCTCTTAAGCTTTGGTTTTTTTTAGAATATTGGAATCTTTAACTGATTATGATTTGAGAGACTGTGCATGAATATCTTTTTCTGTCTTTATGTTGGATGGATATTACTAATCTGTGTCTTTTGGATTGCTATATTTACTTTTGTATTTCTTTATGCATCCAATTGATAGCCATCATAATACCACATTCCTTTTGAAACTAACAGGATCTAATATTTCCTTGTGGTGTTATTTTTAGATAGATTTCTGTTTAAATATTTTTAGGAATATGTTGTCTGGCGGCTTCCAGCATAGTGTCAAACAAAGGGCTCTTTGAAAAACAGACCAATGTTAAAATTATATGTTCCAGAGATCTCAAATGTTAGATGAGCTCATTCCCCCTACTCATACAGAGTCTTCTGTAACATTTTCCTCTATATCTGCACCAGCTAGAAATTCAGTGGTGAATCTTCTTTATCATCTTGCAAACCACTTATCTAAAGGATTTCTTTATGTGGATGATCAGTTTCAGGTTAGAAGACTCAAGTGACTGAAAATTTTCAGTCTATGGTTTCCCCGCTTCAGGAGCAAGAAGCCGAAGTGGCTCAAATTCAAGAAATGTGATATCTTGAGGTTTTGATTTTCTCTTATGTTAATTTGAGCTTTTGATTAGACATTTTACTATTATTCTTGTTGTTTTGAATTTTAGTAATTATGGTTTTCTCTTATACTCTGTTTACCCTTTGTCCTTTTGAGACAAAAGGGAGAGTATTTTTTGTTTTGGACCGGGAATGTATTTCCAAACAGTTCAAGTGTTTTTTGTCCCAGAATGGGCAAATAGGGAGTTTGTTATGGTATGTTTGGTTCGAATATAATTCAATATTCGAACCGGGTTTTTATTCGAAAACCTGACACCCGCAACCATGCTGAATAAAACCCGAATGCTTTTTTGAAAATAGTTTGAGTTCCGAGGTGAAATGATGATCAGCGGCGTGAATTTTGAGTTTCATAGCATTTATTGCTACTCTCAAACCGGCTGCATTTGTTTTAACCTGGTGGGACCCGCGTTTTCAGACGCACTATCATGTAAAACTTGGGTGTATTTCGCTATAAAGTTCAACATTAGTATGAGCTTGTAAGGACCGTTGACTAAATCACGATGTAAATAAAATAAATCTTGTCCGTTAGATGCATTTGTACAAATCCGCGTGCAACAAACAACTCCAGCATTGTAACGTAATTCAACCTTCATTTTTGTTTATTTTTTTTTAAAAGAAAAATCAAGCTTTTGTCTTGTTCAAGAAATATGCTCAGACTCGTCAGACGCAATGAGTGCATTGGAATTCGGCTGGTTGTAAAACATTTACACTGTTTTTCTAGAATTTTGTGATTAATAGCCGTTGGATTATTAGACCAGTAGAGTTCCTATCATTTTGACCGTCCATTCAGTTTTATAAGGTGCAAGTGACCACACCCAATAATTGCCCGTTATCAAAGGCATGTCTTTGCTTTTTTATCTGACCGATGCATCATAATGGGGGTAGTTGGGGTTATTTTCTCAGGGTGTATAATTGCTTACATGGTAGTCATGGTTTTAATTAATATCAACCTTTGGATTTCTATACTGTAACTTAGTTATCATCTGAACCGTTTAACCATTGCCTTCTTCGTCCAAGTGCCACAGCATATAATTCCCCATTTTCTCGGTAAATTCAATTCGAATAAGAAAAACGGAATTGTGTGGTGTGCGTATCGAGTTTTATTTGAGCGTCCAAGTATCAACCACCCGATGAAAAGGGCTTCTCATCCAACGGTTAAGAAAAGGAAAATAACAATTTTAAGACCGAGCCTATCATTAATTGCTTGCACCAGATTATATGACCTGTATCTTGCATGGTCGACGCGTGTCTCTCAATATTAACTCCGATTTTAATCTTGAATTTGTGTTCAACGGCCATGTGGCTTCACTGTTCCCCTCACGAATCATAGCATGGCACGTGTACTATAATAAGAGGAATATGTAATCCTGTGCATTGCACCCAATGAACTCCCACCTATGTGTTCCCCAAAACCGCACCCTTCTCTCATTTTCTTCCTTCTGCCGAACAAGAAACCCGAGAGACCATCGTGTTACTATTGCCTGAAAAGCATCGTGTCAGGGAGCTTTTCAGGCTTCCATCACCTCCTTCCGCCCGTTGCAACAATATTCGCCGGCATTTGTATCAAATTGGGGTCTTTCACTCATCAGAGAGGTAGGTGATTTTTGTGTTATTTGCTTTTAATTTATTTATTAGACTTAAACCTAACCATTTTTGGGCTCTGTGTTGTGAGTGACGGCCTCGCATAGTGGACGGAAACTGGCTATAAGTTCGTGCATTGGAAGGTAGAACCTCAATGTCTTCAGAGAAGCCTTCTTCTTCGGATGAGTATTCTTCCTCAACTGGTTCCAATACCCAACGATACTCAGCTCCTCCAGTGAAGACAGTCCACATGGTCGGTCCAAGAACACAGTCTTTGAGGGTTAGTTTCAATTTCATACTTTGTTATTGTTGATTATTGTTTCATTTTTTATTTGTAATTTGCACAAGAACTTTGTATTTCAGGGACTGTTAAGGGGATTTATTATGATGTTATTATTTTTTGTATATTTTGTAATTATTATTACAATGTTGTTCCTGTTTGTTGGTTTGAATTTTTTAGATCATTTCTCATACAAGTCGAGTTCCTGCATAATTTGTAGATCTGTTATTATTCTTTGAATTGTTGTTCTAATTTTGGTAGATATGTGTGGTTTTTTGTTTTTTTTTTTCTCTTTTAAGCAAAATTATTTTTTTCAATCACCTAATGGACTGGCATGAAAACTGATCTGTTATAACTTTTTTTTTTTAATGGACATCTTTTTTTTTAACCAAAAAATATCTCATACCAGTAAAATTCCAGCTTGATTTTTTTGTTCACCAAATCATTTCCGGGGAGGTGATTTTTGTTTAAGTGTGTTCTTCTCAGTGACATCCATCCGCGTGTGTTTACATAATAATTGTCAAAGTTTTTTTTAATTTTTTAATTTTTTTTTTTCACGACTTCGTAATATCAAACAGTTTTTTCTGAATGAATTTACATTAAAAAAAAAAAAAAAAAAAAAAAAAAGTGCATGTTTTTATGTTAGGACTTAGGACAACAACAATCTGCCAACTTACAATAGACTGGTGCCATTTTGACAATCTATCGCCTTTTTTTTACTTAAAACAAAGGTCCATCAAAAGCATGTGTAGACTAGTACAAAACAGATTAACCCAAAAAATTAAAGCAAATTAATCAGAACTTTGTCAAAAACTCATTTTTAGTACACAACACTCCAACCTTTGTAAATAAAATCACAAAACACTAGCTTATATATTTTTTTATTTTTACTTAATCAAATCGCATACAATACATCTAACAACTTAAAACAAGTTCAACACGGTTTTATTTACTTAAAACAAATTTTATCAAACCATTACTAGAAACTAATTTACTTACAAAACACTAAAAAAAACAAAGCATGAGATGATCTATTAATCAATATAGAAAAGTAACTTCGTTTTTATTGTCCACAACAATAGATGTTGTTCATATGCTTCCTCTTTGTTTTTTGCTCTTTCTTTTTTTTTTTTGGCAATACACAAAAAAATAAAAACTTAAAAACGGGCACAATACTACCTAACCACAAACTAATCAAAACACTATAAAAAACAAATCTCATATTTGTAACAAATTTTTGAAATCAAATTTTTTCTTTCAAACACTCTTAACTTTATAACAAAACTGGCACAAATTTAAAAAACAAACCATAAACTAATCAAAACATTATGAAAATCAATTTTATGTAAAAGGCACTCATATTTTTAAAAAATTTATACTAAAAAAAAAATTGTCTTTGAAACACTCTTAACTATGAAATAAAACCGGTGCAAATTATTTCAACTAACCACAAACTAAACAAAACATTATTAAAAACAAATTTATTTACAAGGGGTAATAAATGATTTTTTTTTTTTTTTTTTTTAAAAAAAAAAAACTTCGTGGTAGATTTAACATGCTCATAGCACAAATTGAATGTTGTCTTAAATTCATGCTACATTTTGTACAGCCATATTCGACGAGAAGCAAGAAGCAGTGTTTTCTTGAGGCGTTAAAAACCTCTCATACTCCAAAGGTATACCTCACAACCTGTTTCTCAATGTATGCTGTAAAAATAATGCATGTTTATAACTTTTTTACCATAGGCATTTATTGAAATTTTAGACTGTAATTAATTTTATTTTAAATTAGGCAGCATTACAAATTATTTGCTACTTCGAGAGTTAGGTGTAATCCTATAGTCAATTTTTGTTAAAACATTTGACTAGCAGTCCTAATAAACAAAAATATGCATAAGTACAAAATGTAATAAGGAAAAGTACAATGTAGCCTCCCAAACTTTAGAATTTCTCAATATTGGCATCCAAACGGAAAAGTACACTAATCCCCCTCAAATTTCAATTCTATAGTCAATGTCCATTGTAAATACCAATTGCGTCTATAAAAAAAATATACTTTCATACAATGCATTGTTGTCATTCGGGGGGATATAGAAAATGAGGTGGTAGTGTGAGAGACTATGTAAAAATATGTCAACTTCATGTTCTTGTGGTTGGGTATTTTTCCTTACGTTATTACTATACCAAATTAATGGCCCTTCTTTTCCACTCCATTCTAGAGAAAACGAGGTGCCATGCCAAAAGGAAAGGGAATTGAATGGAGTCCTGAGGAAGATGACCTGTTGCTCGAACTTCTTTTAGAATGTGTGCATAACGGTACCATTGTCAGAGGGACCGTGAACCAAAAAACATGGGTGGAGCTGACCAATAAAATGAATGCGAGGGCCACTAGGGTTTTTAATCCTGGCCAGCTATCATCGAAGTACACAAGGTTTCGAAAAGACCACAAAGACTTCTCAAGTCTGTTAAATCATGAAACCGGCTTCGGGTGGGATCCTATATTAAACACCGTCAATGGGACCCCGACGCAATGGGAGCATACCAAGATGGTATGCTCTATCCCAAATGACCTTAGTGTGATCAATCTTTTATATAAATCATGGAAAATACCAAATGTAAACTGAGTACCTTTTTCGGGTTCTCGTAGGGGGATGAGAGAATCACACGCTTCAAGTCAAGGGGGTGCCGTAACTATGAGCAACTAGGGATCCTTTTTGATCGGTCCACTGCACCTGGTATTCTCCGCCAATCCTCCGCACAGTCCCCGCCTGACACTGATGAGGAAGAACGTCTCATGCACCGTATGCAGACGGAAGGCATACACGTGCACAATGGTGGGGCAGGTCGTACAGGTCAAGCAGAAGGTTATCCGTCACAGGCATTTGTTGACCTCTGTAGTCCTCATGACGATGAGGCCGGTGGACCTTCATCTGGTGGACGTAGGCGCAAGGGGAAAGAGCCGTTGATGGAGGACACATTGGGTGACTTGGTGCGGGATATTGGACTAGGTGTCACATTAGGATCTACACGAAAAGGATCCTCAGGTAAAAAATCGTCCAAGCAAACAAAAAACGCGATGGTGGCTTTGAAGCAAGCTTTGTACGACGAGTTAAGGGAGATGGCGAAGGCAAGGAAAGACATCTTGCTTCGGCGGAGCCAGTCAGATATGAGTTCCACACAACAGCATAGCACCGCTAAATCCGAACTCCCGATAAATCGGGCTCTTGACTTGCTGGACGAGTTGCAGCATGAGGTTAGCGACGAAGTTTACGTAGCTGCAACAGTTGCCCTGATGGATGAACAACTTCAAGCCGCATGGATCCGCATGACAAGAGAACGCAGATTGATTTGGCTAAAAAAGCAGAAGCCCCTGGGCTGACAAGCAGGATGAGATTGCAATATGTTATTGTATTTTTACTTAACTTTGAGGGTAACTTATGTTTGTTTTGTATTTTCGGTATTAGGTATGAGACAATTATATTGGGATGCAATGTGTTATTCTATTTTCACTTAACTTTGAGGGCCAGTTATGTTAGTTTAATGTACTTTCAGTATTAGCTATTGTAATGTGGTATGATTGGTGATATGTGTTTTATTATGTGCATATGTGACAATAATTGAATTGAATGTGTGTTTGCTGGTATTATTTATCAAATTATTTGAAGTTGTATTAACTCAAATGTTTGTTGGTAGGATGGATGAATCTAACATCCCTTTCGACTCCATGGATGAGGATAGTGAACAGGAATTTGATGACGAAATAAATTTGATATTGATTGTGCTAGACATATCAGATGACGATGAAAACACCAAAATGCCGGCACGCAACTTGCCATTATAAGGGGCCATGTATATAACGTGCATGCTGAACGGTAACCCAACGCCGTGTAAGGAAATGTTCCGTTTGGAGCCACCCCAGTTTATAACGTTGTGTATTGAGTTGAGGGAGCACCAACTCATGAGGAGTACAAGGTACCTTGATGTTGACGAAAGTGTGGCTATATTTCTTATGATTATTGGCCACAGCCAGGGGCAGCGGGTTGCGTCAAATCGCTCTCAACATTCCACTGAGACAATAAACCGTCATTTCAAGACGGTGCTTGGTGCAGTGGGCCATCTAACGAGGATTTACATTAGAGTTCAACACAGGACTGGGATGCACTCACATGTTAGCGGTGATCCTAAATATCATCCTTGGTTCAAGGTGAGTTCATGTCCTTCGGTAACACAACAGTGTTATATTAATGCCACCTTTCAAATACTATATGCAATGGCCCGATTTTTGGATTTATTAATTTCATTATTTCTATATTTTTATAGGATTGTATTGGTGCGATTGATGGCACACACATAAAGGCAGAAGTCCCGGTCGAGCACCAACGCCTCTTTCGTGGCCGGAAAAATGAATGCACACACAACGTTATAGCAATATGCGGTTTCGATATGTTATTCACGTTCGTGTACGTTGGCTGGGAGGGCACAGCTAACGATGGTCATGTATTTAAGGATGCTGTTACAGGTGACAACGGTCTTGAGTGGCCCACAGATGGTTTGTACCTTGTACTCAAAATGCCTTTAATTTATATTGGACATTTTCTCCTATCATTTTCTATACTGATTTTTTCACTGTTTTATTTATGAAGCGCATTATTACGTGGCTGATTGCGCGTACCCATGCACGCGGGGTTTTTTTGCCTCCATATAAAGGGGAGAGGTACCATCTCAACGCTTATCGCAACAGGCCTTTGCCACGTGGGTACAAAGAACTGTTTAACTTTAGGCACTCATCACTGCGAATGATCATCGAGCACTGCTTCGCCAGATTGAAGAGGAGATGGCGTATATTAAATGGTATCCCTGGGTACTTATTGGTGCGTCAATCTAGCATTATAATGGCCTGCTGCACGATACACAACTTCATTGGGGTACACAATCCGAATGATGAAATCTTCAACGGCACTGATGCAGCAGAACCAGAAATGGACGTCGATGAGACAGAGATGAGTGAGCAGCCAGATGAATATGGCAATAACGATGAGGCAGGCCCATCAAATTCAGGACATTATGACTTCTCCCAAGCAGCTTCCGTTGAAATGGCCCAATTTAGAGAAGGCATTGCACAAGCAATGTGGGAAACCCGTCATGGACACTATAATGCGAAAAATTAAAAAAATTGCAATTATATTGTACAAGTAGTGTATTTTGTTTTGGATATGCATTACATATGGTTGTGGTTTTACGCATGTGTGTTGGTTATCATATCATACATTTTGCTGTCACTGGTATCAGTTTATTGTATAATATATGTCGAATATTCCTAAGGATCGCTACTTGAATCGTTTTTATTTTCAGTACCGCTTATGAACGGTAATGGAGCTATGCATTTGACTGGATGCTAACCTTCCTTCATAATTTACCTATCTGTTTCTTTTTCCTTTCCATAGATTTTTTGTTTGCTTTTAGTTTCTTTATTTTATATTAGATATATCTAGCTCAAATTAATTTGTGGTAAATGAATATGTCGATAATTACAGTTTATAATTTTGAATTAAAGCAAATAATGAATTTAATTTTAACGGGAATGAAATGGGCATTTTTCACGAGAAATGAGAAAGAAATAATTTATATTAAACTCGAAAAAATATTCGTTACTAAATAAAATTAACTTCAATTAATCATAAAATTAAAACAAAAAAACGTGTTTATCTTAAATTTAATAAGGCAAAATAAATTAAAATCATTAGTCTAGAAAATTTAATACTCAATTTTTAATTAGTATACACTTTATTTTCTTTCTTTTTTTTAAAAAAAAAAAATAAGAATAAGAATAAATTAAAAAAAAAAAAATTCAGTTTTTAGTTTTTAATTTTTTTTGTTATTTTTTTGTTATTAATTTTATTATTTTTTTATCATGCTAATCATTATGCACAATTTTTCATATAATCCAATCATTTTCAATCATTTCTTACTATTAAAAAACCTTTTTTTTTTCATTTTCTAAAAATTAACACTTATTTTCATAACATCAATCATTATACACAACTTTTCATACAATCCAATCATTTCCAATCACTTTCTATCATTAAAAAACATTTTTTTCCAACCTCAAAAATTCAACACCCAAACACATATTCAAAAAGAATCTGAATTCTATTCAACATCCAAACACATTTTCATTACCTCGAAATTCACAAACAGATTCAGAATATTATTCATATTTGAAATATTCAATACCCAAACGCACCATTAGTATTTTATATTGGCAACATTCTGGTTGACAAAAACACTTTATGTAATGGTTGCTTTTTAACAAGATGGTCGGTTCTCAATTCAGAATCTTCATGTATTCAGACAGTGTTCAAATCAAAGCATGTAACTGATCACAAGCTTCTAGAAGATGTCCATGAAGAGTCCTTGCAAATTTCAAGCCAAATCAACCGGTTCCTGTGCAACCGTCCGGACGCCCCGTAGTGTCTAGAAGCTTCACTGTTGAAGACGTCTGGACGTCAAGGCAACACTTTCGGACGCTAGGTCAAGTTTCTCCAATTTCTACACAGAGTTGGATTTCAGCAGTCGACACTGTTTGGGAAGTCACTGCAAGTTGTCCAGAAGACGTGGCAACACATCCAGACGCTGTCCAGTATTTCAAAATATTTCAGTGTTCCATTCGAACGCAAAAATGAGTTATAGCGAAGACCGTCCGAACGCTTGGCCAAGACGTCTGGACATAGACCTGATAAGGATAGAATTGCACTGTTTCTGAAAGGCAATCGCAAAAGACCGTCTGGACGTGGCTAACTTTCGTCCGGACGCTCGACAGCTAGAGTCCGAATCTCAACAGTTTTAGGTTTTCTGTAAGCCTATAAATAGAAGATCATAGGTTTGTCAATTGTACAGAATTCGGTGTTGAATTCTCTTAGCTTTGAGAAGGTGTTTAGGGAGAATCGAAGATCTACTAATTCTCAAGCCGTTGCCAGTGTGTGCTCAACAATTTGTGTGAAGTTTATCTTAGGGGTCGGCCCCAAGGTAAATGAATCCATCAAAAACTCATTCAGATAGGAGATCTGGTTGGAAAGCGTTCACGATAGGCTTCATGTCAGAGTTAAAGGTATAACTACTGCATAAAGATATGTGAGTACGAGTGTCTTGTAACTAGCTTTGTTTTTGGATAGTGAAGTTCCTGGGTTTGGCTGCCCCGAAGTGGTTTTTCTCTTCACAGAGTTTCCACTTCGTAACAAATATCTTATCTTATTTAAATTTCGCATTTAAGATATTTTGTTGCATACAAACACACACACTTGGTTAAATTAGAAGTCAATATTTATTTTCACCTACTAATAAGAGGAATTAATTGGAGAAGGTTAAGCAAGGTCTTACGTGGAAAAACCAAAAAAATGATTACACGTACAAGGCAAGTGAACTGTCTTCGAAATAGTTAAAATTATTATTTCATGAATTATGCATTAAGTGATAATGAAAAATGCAATTTTTTTATTTTTTTTATATTTTTTTTAATGTGATTGAGCCCTAGGTTTACTTAATGATTTCATGAAAGGTTTTGAATAGTAAATGTAACACTCCCAATTTATAATTCATGTAAAAATATTATTAGGTGTACTACTACATTGTTCTTTTAATATTTAATTATGCTAATATATGGAAATACAACAGAAATATAACCATTAAAGCCATTTTATATAAGTCAGAATAGCAGAAAATTTAAAACTTTTTCTCATAACTTAGTATACAACAAAGCTCAAAATTCTCTTAAAACAATAACATTTCTTAAACCTCTCTCATATATGATGAAACCTCCATAACAGTCTAGTTTTTATTTGACTTACACTATTTTTCAAATACACAATTCACATCTTTTCGATTTACAAACAATTTACATTTGGCTACAACTTAACCTGATCTACCAATCTATTTCCACATCAAATCCCGATGTTTAGATTCACTCTTCATTTTATCTGTAAATAATATTACACGTGGAAGGATGAATCAATGGCTCAATAAGCAAGTAAGATATTACTAGTATGTGACTACGTGAACATTTCATATAACAACTATAATCATGCATGGTAAGCCACTACTAATCTCAAAAGCTTAAGCTGATAGATAAGCTTTTGAGATTATTGGTGGTTTAACATGGTATCAAAGCAGAGGCTCTAAGTTCGAATCATGTTTCCTTCATTACTTCTTATTTCAATTAAATATTCCACGTATTGGGCCTCACCTCTTAAAATAAAGTTTGAGCCTACACGTGAAGATGAGTATTAAAGTATTGATTAAATGATGAAATTCGTCCCCCTATCAACTTAAGCTTTTGAGATTTGTGGTGGTTTAACAATGCATACGACAAAGAACTTCATTAAAAACATTTCATTTGTGTATATATATATATATTTATCATTTTACTAAAACATAAAAATTACTTTGCTCTAGAATATATTTTATAAATGCTTTAACATTTTACTAAAAAAATTTAACACCATATCATAAACCTTTCTTTCGTAAAACCTTTTTCTCGCAAACATTCATTTCATAAAATCTTTCTTTCGTAAACACTTTTTTTGTAAGCATCATCTTTGTTGTGAGCATCTTTTACTATTATGGCGTATGCTTTCGTTTCCTTTCTTTCTTTACTATCTTTTCCTTTCTCTATCATCGTTCTAATTAACCCCAAGAATCAAGGTTGCGTATCCTATACTACCCCTTAAAGCATAGGTCCTCTGTACTAGGGGTGGGCAAATTATCCGCCTACTGACCGCTTACCGAACCGACATCGACCGCCTACCGACTTTAACCGACTAATTTCGGTTCGGTAGTCGGTATAAAATTTTATTCCGAAAGCCGGATCGGCAGCCGAACCGAACCGCCTTTTAAGCGGCAACCAAACCGAACCGAACCGCCTTTTAAGCAGTAACCGAACCGAATTCTATTCCGACCGATTAACCGAACCGACATAAAACGAAACGACGTTGTTTTAGTAAGAACGAAACGTATGATCATTTTTTTTCTTTTAAAAAAATCAAAACGACGTCGTTTCATTACCCATTTTAACCGAATGTTAACCGATTTAACCGACTTAACCGACCACCTATTAACCGCCTTACCGACTTAACCGACCGCCTATTAACTGCTTTACCGACTAAACCGACCGCCTATTAACCGCTTAACCGACTTAACCGACCGCCTATTAACCGATTAACCGACTTAACCGAAATAAATTCACCGACTACATTCCGACAAAAGTCGGTTAACCGACCGAATTAACCGACTTAACCGCCTACCGAACCGACGCCCACCCCTACTCTGTACATCCTCTCTTCAAAACCTTTTGTTGCAGTCTTGTACTACCCTTTACAGCATAGGTTCCATCCACCATGGTGTGGTCTTGTACTACCCCTTACATCATAGGACTCGTCCACCAAACTAAGCACAATCTTCTATTCATAATTCATACATAATATACCACGCGGTACCGGCCAGTATCCTCATTCAATATTTCATTTAACATTTTAAACATTTCATAATCATCTACATAGTCATTTTTGTACTCGTAATATACATAAAATAACATTTTTTGTAAATAACATGATAAAACGATCATTGAAGCATATCATGCATCATTAAAATAGACAATTGTAAAATCAATACACGTCACACTTTTCATGCAAATTTTTTTTTCCATACATTCCATCATACGTATATTGAAAATTGGCATGGGATTTTCTCTTGAGCACGATTAATTGTTTGGAAAAATTACAGTACTTTACTCCCTTGAAATATTCATTATTTGGCGATCTGGCGCCCAATGTATTTTTTTTTTTGTTTTTTGGTAGATGATCCACATAATCAATGGCGGAGCCAAGATTTTATTTGAGGGGGGTCAAATTTTCTTTTATTTCTTTCAAGAGCATAAATAAAGTATTAAAAAATATAACTAACGCAGTATAAGCAATACGCAACATCTTCTAAAATGTTGTATTCCAGGCAATCAACATATTCTATAAACCATGCTGGATTAAAATGACGCTACATTTTTTCAAATTGTGTTTCTGGAAAATCATGATTAGGTTGATAAGATCTTTTTTGTAGATATGCTCTTTGAATTTGATCTCTATCACTTGGATGGTAATAAAAAAAAAAAATTCTTAAGCAAGAAAAAGTTTAATTACATATATATATATATATATATATATATATATATATATATATATATATATATATATATATATATAAACAATTAATTTAAAAGAACAATTTAAATATAAAAGCTTAATCAATGTAAAAGTTTAATTACATACTTCTCAAGTTCGAAAACAAAATAGCTAAGCAATTGAATTGAAGAATCATCTGCTGAATTGTTAAATTAAATACCCGAAGGTTGAAACCCGTGATGAATCCTGGTGGAAAGTAATACAGCCGCCTATGAGCTATAGCTTCTTCGCCTTTAAAGTAATATAGCCATTTAGAAAGTAAGCTTGCATTTTCTAAAAAATTAAGTAAGCGTAAATTTTCTTCTTAAAAGTAATACAGCCGCCTCACCTGAGCTAAGTATTGCTCTTTTTTATCAAACTTATTGGACTGTGGTTAAAGAGGTGGTCCTCAATTGTGTTTGGGATTTTTTCCAGAGGAATCATCTTTTAAAGGAGCAAAATCACACTTTCATCGCTCTTATTCCTAAGCGAATGGGCCCTTTTATGGTCAATCATTTTCGGCCTATCAGTTGTGTAACACCATTTACAAGCAAATTTCAAAAATCCTGGCTAACAGATTCAAGAAATTGCTACACCTGGTCATTTCACCTTAGCAATCAGCCTTTGTTTCATGTAGGACAATTCAGGATAGTTCCATTTTGGCACATGAATTGTTGCACTCTCTCAAATCCAAACAGGGTCGTGGTGGTCTTATGGCTGTCAAAATTGATATGAAAAAGGCTTTTGATCGAATGGAATGTGATTTTCTTTTATCTATCATGGGTAATTTAGGTTTTCATCCTACTTGGATCTCTTGGATTCATATTTGCATCTCTACCACTTCATCAGGGCCTGGGGCTTTAGTGGCACCGATATTGAGGAGAGCATCATAAATTTCTTGTTCCGTAGGAATGGCACAGAGATTCATATTATCATCATCAGTAATCCTGGGATCAAATAAATCAAGGAAATCAGGTGGCTCAGTATTTCCAGAGGCAGTAAATAAATGAGCAAAATGATTACAGAAATTGTTCCCAATAAGCCTACGATCAGAAATCCAAGTGCCCGATGACAACTTAAGGAAATCAATAGCATTTCGGCGTCTTTTAATCAAAGTAGACAGATGAAAATATTTTGTGTTAAGATCTTTGCAATTAAGCCAAGTATCTTTGGATTTGGATTTCCATAATATCTTTTCTTGAAGATAGAATGAATCCAATTCTAGTCTGATATCAATTTCATTCCTATGAGAAACAGGATTAGAGATAGATTGCTGAACAGAATCTAGAACCTGAGTTAGAGAGGTGATTTTCTTCTGGATATTCCCAAAGGAATTTGAATTCCAGAGCTTTAGAGCTTATTTTGTAGACTTTAGTTTCTTAACCAAAATATAGGTAGGAGAACCCATAACAAACAATTCCTAAGCAGCCACAATAACCGAAAGACATTCCGGATGCTTCATCCAGTATTCCTCAAACCTAAAAGGTTTAGAAAGAGGAAGTTGTGAAACAGCAGTATCAAGGATAAGTGGATTATGATCTGAACTATCATCTGGGAGATGACGGATAGAGAATGATGGAAAAAGAGAAATCCAAGAGGTGGAGGCAATCCCACGGTCCAATTGTTGTTTTATTTGATGTCGCCCTTCCCTATGATTTGACCATGTAAAGGGGTTGCCAGAGGAACCTAGGTCAACCATACCCTGAGTGTTCATAAAATTCCTGAAAAAATCCCAAGAGGAACAAGCATAAGGGAGGCCCCCAGCTTTTTCAGATTGGTCCAAAATTATATTAAAATAGCTTATGCATAACCATGCCCCAGAGAAATTTGCACCAAGGTCCATAAGGTTATCCTAGAATTGATCCCTACTGTGATGGTAAGGAGAACCATAAACACAAGATAGCAACCAAGGACAATGAACAGGATCAGAATAACACCAAGCAAATATAGTATTTTTACATTAGTAATAAAACATTCCAGTTCTACACCATTCGTCCATGCCAACAAAAGACCCATTTTAGTACCAATAAGGGGAGCATGGGCCATCAAAAAGAACCCCATAGAGTTCAAAATACTACACACAACAGTAGGATTAGTTTTTGTTTCAAATAAAAACAAAATATCAGGAGCAACTTTTCGAATCTTGACTCTTAGACTACAAACTGCAGAGGCACAAGTCAACCCTCTGCAGTTCCAAGCAAGTAATTTCATGGTTCGGGAGGAGGAACATTATCCTCCCCCTTAATGGTCTCGGTGGATGCCGAATCCTCCTGTGTGGATGCTGGAACATGCTGGCCGTGTAGAGTCATAGCCGAACTTCTAACTGAGCGATAATATTTCCTGATTAGAGATAATGAACCCTCCATATCAATGGTCATAGCAATGGAAGCAGCATCATATGGAGAATAAATTGGTGTGGTTTCCTGCTTGCAGCAGCAAAGGCAGCACAGATGCTGGCGGGTTAGCAGTGATAGCAACACAATCCTTAGAGGATAACCCCAAGTTTGGAACTACAAATTGCCACGAAGTAAGGGAAAGTGCAGCCTGCTCCATTAACTTGAGATTGCTTTGGATTGTTTGGCCTCTTTTAAATTTTTTCAGCACAGCCAAAGGGAGTTCATCAATATCAACTATTTCTATTCGGGACCTCTTTTTGGAAGGAGTAAACACGGGGTTTATAATAGGAAGAGGAGCAACAGTGGTAGGAGCAGAGGAATTGGGGGGAACTAAGGGAAGCTGTGATGATCGAGTGTTATAAGGATGAAATCTAGTGGGTTTGGGGGTTGAAGGGGATTTTCGGGTAATGGATTCGGCCGGATGGGTAATCGAAAAAGGTGAAGATGGAACAGATTTGGGAGAAGGTGGGCTGGTAGAGGAATGGGAATCCGGGTAGAAAAAGGCCCTAGTGGATGAAGGATGTGGAAAAAAAAGGTTGATTAAAAAAGCCCAAAGGAAGTTGGTGTTTTGCAGGGGGGAAAGGAAGTTGGTCTTGGGGGTTTAAAACACGGACAGGCCGGGGTAATGGGCTTGAGGGAGATTGGTTAATGGAAAGGCCCCAGTTGGACAGATAATCAATAATTGGGCTCGAAGTGACTGGGTTTGGAAATTCCGAAACTTCCTGGATCTTAATTATAGTAGAGTTCATAAAAGTAAGGGTAGAACCGTAAAGACCTACATGTTGAAAATCTGAAGCAAGATATGGATTGGAATCTGGAGCCTAATCTGGCATGAACGTGCCGAACATAAGGGACTTGCACTTGTCTTTAGCCGACCTTGCAGAGACAGATCTTTCGGATTGCAAAGTGTCCATGTGCAATACATGCATTTGCATTGGAAAAGGCCCAGCTACTCGAGTACTATGAGTTCCAATATCAGACGTAAGTCCTTGGGGGTTTGACATGTGGTTAACAAAATCCAGCGAGTGACTATGCGGAATCAGTTGCAGCTAAGTTGACTCAGCACCATAGAAGCTATTTGAGTTAACCTCAATACGATATTGGGCTTGACCATCTGAGGATATGCCTGAGTCTGAATCCTCCACATTCCCAAAAATGATCAGATGAGAACCCGAAGCAGATGGTGCCTGGAGAGGAATACTATACTGAACTAAAGGAAATCACAAATCCGGCCGATTAGGATATCCCATTTTCTTATGACCAATAAGCCCACATTTGGTACAATAATCACCCAGTCGTTCATAACGAAAACTTATCCAAAGAGCAGTTTTATTAGATCTTGGCATATGAAAACCAGGTTTTAATGGCTGGGTAGTATCAAGATTTACCTTAATCCGGAGATATTGACGACAACCCAACTGGAAGTGTCCAGATTTTCAACGGCTAGAATGTCCCCCAAAGCTTTCCCGATCATGATGGCATTTTTGAGGGCCATGTTGTGACGCGGAAGTCCATGAATCTGAACCCATAATGGGCAATGAGTAAGCTCAATTTCTGTTATGGCCAGCTCCGGTGACCATAGCTTAAGAAGAAGTAAGGAACCCCGAATGTTCCATGGACCCTGGCTAAGTAAAGTATCCACATGTGCTGGGTCAGAAACACCCAACAGAAATTTGTTTTGGGCCAATGTTTCAACAGCAATCGGAACCGCAAAACTCCAAGAAACAGCCAACGTATGACGAACAACTTGAGTGTTAATAGGTTTTAAAGAAAGAAAGACGCTCACACTTATTGTATTTCATGCGAGCGCTATCAGAAGTTAGGGAGTATTTCACGTCGAAATATGATGCCCCTCAACCCGATTCTTATTGTTGAGATTTTTTATGTATGGGACATTGATTTCATGGGACCTTTCCCAAACTCCTTCGGCTATCTGTACATTCTGGTTGCAGTGGACTACGTGTCCAAATGGGTAGAGGTGGTTGCCTGCAAGACCAATGACCACAGAGTTGTGGTCCAGTTTTTAAAAGACACTATATTTGCTCGTTTTGGTACTCCTCGAGCAATTATTAGTGATGGTGGAAAGCACTTCTGCAACCGGGTCTTCGAGCAGCTGATGAAGAAATATTGCATCACGCACAAGGTTGCCACTCCCTATCACCCTCAAACAAGTGGACAAGTAGAGGTTTCAAACAAAGAGATCAAGAGGATTTTAGAGAAGACGGTGAACCCGTCAAGGAAAGATTGGTCTCTCCAGTTGAACGATGCATTATGGGCGTACCAGACAGCTTTCAAGACGCCGATTAGCATGTCACCTTACCATATCGTGTACGGGAAAGCATGCCATCTGCCTGTGGAGTTGGAGCACAGAGTCTACTGGGCCATTAAGCAGCTGAATTTCGATCTCACAAAGGCTGGCTCATAGAGGAAGCTCCAACTCAATGAATTGGAAGAGCTGAGGAACGATGCTTATGATTGTGCTAGGATGTACAAAGCACGGATGAAGAAGGTTCACGACCAGAACATATTGAGGCGATTCTTTGAGCCCGGTCAGAAAGTTCTTCTTTACAATTCACGTCTGCATCTGTTTCCAGGGAAGCTCCGATCTCAATGGACAGGCCCTTTCATAGTTCGATCAGTGTTTTCTTATGAGGCTATTGAGATTGAGGATCCAAAAAATGGCAGCACATTCAAGGTAAATGGGCAACGACTGAAGCCATTTTTGGAGTTACAGAGTTCGGAGGTTGAGACGACCCATTTAGAGGATCCGAGTTACTCGGAGTGATTGTAGTCAGGATGGAAAGTCTGGCTGAAGACTGAAAACTTAGCACTTGTGGGAGGCAACCCTCATCATTTTTCCTTATCATTTGATTTTATTTCTTGTGTTTTAGTTGTGATTTTCAGGACAGTGTCTGCCGTTCAAATTTGGGGGAGCGCTTCTCTTGCAGTGTGCCCAACTTGCATCACCATTTCAGTATTATATCTCTAGCCACATTGGGGACAATGTGTTATTCTAGTTTAGGGGTGGGGTAGACATTTCTGTCTGTTTTCATTTTATGTTTGCTTTGTTAATACTTGTTAATATATACCTTATTGTTAGTTGAGCATGGTTACATCTTACTATAGTTTGCATCTCATTAGTTTGTTTAACATTTTGAATTTTGCATATCATTAAAATCTGAGATCT
Organism: Alnus glutinosa; assembly: GCF_958979055.1. NCBI lineage: Eukaryota > Viridiplantae > Streptophyta > Magnoliopsida > Fagales > Betulaceae > Alnus > Alnus glutinosa. The sequence continues at coordinate 15,028,099 of NC_084899.1, read as the reverse complement.
TTTGACTCATCTTTGGATTAGAGAGACTTGACATGTTTAAATTGTTTATCACAAGCACATTAGCATTGTCTCTGTGAAGTATGAGATTTGAATTAAAAATAATGTATCTTGAGATTTGTAGGATGACTTGTTGATGAAACCTTGGCTTATTGTTATATATATATATATATATATATATATATATATATATATATATATATATATATATATATAAATTAGAATAATATCACCAATTTGACTTCTCATTGAGTAACCGGACCCCTTGACTCATTAAGCATTGGGTGCTCATGTAAAAAGATGAGAATTTCAGCTTGGATGATTGTTTGGCTAGTTTGACTTCATAGCCTTTTTGACTTGAGTAATTAAGCCCTTAGGAATGTTTTTACATCTAGTGCCCTAATACCATCTGGTTTGGGAGTCACTGGCCCAATACTCGTTACATGGGTCAATTAGAAAACTTAATGGAGTCAAGCATTGCACAGCCGACACAAAAATAATAAATAAACAATAATGAATGTAAGATAAGCCCTGGTTATTTGACGGAAGTCCTGCGAATTTTTGGATATATGTGCTTTGAGGAAAATCGAAACCCCATGACTCTATGTTATTCACACCTTACACTTTTGAACATGTGTTGTCTCAATTTTCCATCTATGAGTTGATCGATTTTTGATAACATGATAATGTACTATTCATTTTGTTAAACATGCTCATGATGTGTAAACCATGTGTTTTAATGCGGATTTTTGCTCAATTGATAATACGGCATTTCAATGTTTGTGGGTATCATTTCTGGCAAACCCTCACGAGACTTCACTCGTCCACTAGGGAGTCCTAGGGGTTTAAAAGGCTTGTTGCATATGTTAAATACAATCGTTTCTCCCACGAAAGAGGACTTATGTTTCATGCTTTGATTTTGTTTTCCATTTTGTTTTTGCTAAGGGACTAGCAAAATGTAAGTTTGGGAGTATTTGATGAGTGCTAAATATTGTGTATTTGGACCCCTTGATTTGCACTAGTTAGACCTTTAGCCTTGTTATTTTCTGATGTTTTGGTTAGTTTTTGTGTTTTTCTGTTTCTGTAGGTCAATAAGAGAGGAATGGCAAATTTCACAAGGAAATGCCTGGAAATTCGGAGGTCCTGAAAAGTCGATCGATCGAAACTTTGCCCGAAGTCGATCGATCGAAATTTTCCAGAACCTACTTTTGCAGAGCGCGCCAGAACACCCAATCAGAAACTCCTCCATGACAAAAAGCAGCTCTCCCTCTGATTTTCGCAGCAGAACACGCTGGTTTCGTGTTCTTGGTTGTCTCTAGAAAGAGAGGAACCCTTGAGGAGGGTAGATGAGTCATTTTACATGGGTTTCTAGCCCTAGTTTTCTTCTATAAAAGCCATAGCCATGCCTCCTTGTAGGGAGAGTAGAGAACAGTAGATAGGTTTAATTTCGTACATTTTGTAGTGTATTTCAGTAGCTTTTGTTCTCAGACACTTCCTCTTTGTAAAACTTCTCTTTTATTTCCATGGTTGTTCTTCATTTTCTTGTGGTGCTCTTAGTCATGGAAGGCTAGTAACCTCAACTAAGGTTGAGGATGAAACCTTTCCACTGATGACACTCACACTCTTGCTGTACCACTTGCATATTTAATGATATATCATATTTGTTGTTCAAGTTCCATTCATTTAATGCTTTATCTTTTGCAATGAATGTGGTTAGTGGTGGAAATAGGACATTTGATGTGTTTCAACAGATGGATACATTGTTTTATCGGTTTGAATGATGATATCCATTGTGATTGAATGATACATTGGATGATTTGATTTCAAATTGGTACTCTTTGTGATTTGTCTTTGTGTTGGATTCATTTAATGGTTCTAGGGTTTATGGTTGAGAAACTTGAATGACACCCTAAGCTTAATGTTCTTTGGGTGTTCAAGTGGAAACCAAAAGTGTGAGTTGTTGAATTTGATTGGGTGGATTCCTTAGCCTTAGTTCATTTTAATTTGCATACTTCACTCCATCTCTTTTATTTAGTCTTTTGTTCTTGAATCAATTTCTCAAACCTTTGGAACTAGGTTAAAATGAGGTTGATTAAACAAGACACCAATATTTGACCATTTCCCTGTGGATTCGACCTCGCACTTGCACACACTATATTGCAAACGATTCGTACGCTTGCGAGTACTCTTTAAAACACACATCAGCAGGTCTAGTAGTAGTGGGTCTTGTTCTTTTCTTGAAGGCGTTCTCATCAAGTTCTTGTTTCTCTGTGTGGCCGAAATTGATGTTCATGGGCATTGACAAGGGTCAATCTCTTGGTTTCTTTATTAAAAAATTAAGACTTTTGCATGCATCATAGTTCCATTGGCAATTGGATTTCTCTACTTGTGGATTTGTTCTTTATTAAATAAGGCCTATAAATCTTTCTTTTGTGTCTTTGTTCTGACTTCCAAGCCGACGACTATCAAAGACGTATACCCACGAATCAGTGGAACAAATATTAGAATAGGAAAGGTAAAATGCAATCGAGGGTAGCGAGCTGATGTTCCTCATTGCGTATAGGACTCCCCTGAAGTTGTTGAAGCTCTATCCACTCCACTATCTTCATCATGTAGTCCCCAGAGATAGCTGTTGAAGCCCATGTTGAAGTAACATGCCTCTTGACCTTCCAAGGAGAGTGAAAGAGACGGGTTGGACCAAAGAGACGTACCCAGAGATAATCGGTGGCGATCAGAGGTGTTACCCGGTGGGTATCCGAGGGGTTATCACGTGCATGTCGGCGATAAGGAAAGCAAGGGATAAGGATTACAAGGGATAGGGGCAAAATGGTCTTGATTTTTGCTTAAACAGTCACGTGCAATGCACGTGGCCTCCTTTCTGTCCAAAGTGGCGGATAAGTGGACGGAAGGTTTTAAGTGCCAAACATTGGCTAGATTAAGTGGGTCACCTACCAAAAAAAAAATACATTGGGCGCCATTTCGCCAAATGATGGATATTTCAGAGAGGTAAAGTGTAATTTCTCTTAATTGTTTTCGTACATAAAATGCCGGGGGTTGAAATTTACAAAAATGCTAGTACAAACATAACTTGCTTACTTCAAGTGCTTACTTTCCTTTTTATACATCCACTGTAGCGTTCCACTCTATCATTTGTGATCACTTCCTTTAGGTGCTTCTCGAAGCTATTACTCAAATCTACAATCGTGCCATCTGATATCTCTAATTAAAAAGGTTTCATGAAAGCGAAATGATTTTTCTACATTACATTACCCTACATCAATCCTACACCAAGACACATTGGGTGTAGAACCTATACATGTGAGTCCCATATATGTAGGTTTCATATACATGAGTCACACACTCAATGTGTCTTGGTGTAGGATTAATGTAGGGTAATGTAATGTAGGAATAACACATCCCTTCATCAAAACCCTAATCCCTCACTTTCTTTAACTAACTCTCTTGATCTATCATCCTTATTTCCATTGATCATGTAGCATTTCTCACTTACGCTAAACTAGGGTTTAGACTCTAAAAATCAATCTTATCCTTCCTTTCTTATTTCCTACACCTTTAGAATAATTTATACATCATTAGGATTAAACCTAATCCTTCAAAATTTAAAATACAATTAACCTTTTTTTCATTCCAATTTAAGGTACTTGAGACCATTTACATTTCCCATGTAAACCATTACAATTTGAACCTAGAAGAATAATAGCCAGACTCCAAACAACACCTGGAAGAATGGCTGAATAGGTGTTTGCTAATATAATGCGGAATTAAAAATTGAATAAACCGCATACAAACAATCACCAAAATATAAAACGTAATAAAGCAATTGGCATAGATATTTGGTTATGAAGTGAAAATTTTTAAATTCAAAAACAAAAATTACTCCGGGGTAGCCAATTCAGATATCAATCCATTGTAGAAGAATAAAGATTACAATAAGTTCACACTTACAATTCCTTTGAAGTTGACACTCTTTTGTATAAGGCAAGCGACCCACTTGACTTCTATTATAGTAGCCCCCCTGAACCTCTAAAAAACTCTTATACTTGATCTCCTTTATCAGAACTTCAATAGGCTTCATTTGTTCGAGGTTGATGGTTAAATAATAACAAAAAATCTAAGATAGATAACGTTAACACTCCAGGTCTAAAACCATCTCTTAGCACATTGTATTCTATAGTAGAATCCTTAATAAATTTGTCCCTAGAAGTCCCTTTAAATAGACTTCAAAAAAAAAGTAGTTCTAGTTGGAATAGGATTTCAACAATATTCACCCAAATTTTCAAGCTTATATTGCAAGGCGATTTTGGCATAGTAACCGTCCGACTTAGGAAATTTCTATTTCATAGATATTTGTTTCATTTTGCATTAAATTTCTAATACCGATAGTTTCGCCTCAATCCGATACTTGAACCAAATGTTGTAGTCAAAAAACTGAGACGTGCTCAATCTGGTGTTGACAAATCCGATTTTAACTCCAATTAATGAAATTCCGATTGGCTCATTTCCTTGATTGACTTAACCATATCCTATAGGTCTTCTATTCCTTAATTGATTAGGCTTAACCACATCTTATACATCTTTGTTAGTTTTTGATTGGCTGTATTCTGTTGACAAAATCACTATCATGTAATGTTGTTGTTTTCACCGGAATGCCGTATATTTTAGAATCTTCAAAGTATTTAGAGTTTATTTTTCTAAGATGGGAAGAGCCTTATTATGACAAGTTCCAGTGTCACAAGCTGCAAGAAGGCTATTTCAATGTTCAAGGAAGATTATATACAGATTTCAACTTAGAAAAGTCGGATCCTTTGTTTCAGTCCGGACGGCCCAGTAAAACGTCCGGATGCTTCTCAGTCAACAACATTCGTCCGAACGACGTGGCAATACTATCCAGACTCCCATCAATGTCGAGAAGCTTCGAACAGTTCAAGGTTGCATCTGTCCGGACGTCACGGCAACACATCTGGATGCTCTTTAGAGTTCGAGAGGAATCTAGCATTCCAGTGCATCTGTCTGGACGACGTGGCAATATCGTCTAGATGCCTGTCAGAGTTCGATAAGAATTAGGTTTTCCTTTGCAGACACGTATATGGGAAGACAGCTGCATCCGTTTGGACGATAGAGCTACACCGTCTAGACGCTATCTTTGATAAGGCAAGACATGGAGAAGAATTGCAACCGTTCGGACGCGGTCCTTATTATGGTATTTACGTGCAGCAAAAGTGCAACCATCCGGACGCTAGGGCAACACAGTCCGGACGTGGCCCTGATATGGTATTGTGTGAAGCGCGTTATGGAGAACCGGGTTATGGAAAACCGGCTGCACAGTTGTTCGTCCGGACGGCCTCAGCTTGCGTTCGGAAGCCTCCTATGGAAAACCGAATCAGTGTCGATTTGGGTCTTCTGTAGCCTATAAATAGAGGCATTTAGGCATGTAAAAATCATGAATTTGGTATTGAATTTCTCTGTACGTAGAGAAGGTGTTTAGGTAGACATTGTGAAGATCTGTTAGCTCTCTAAGGGTTGCCAGTGTGTTGTTGTTGTTCTCATAATTGAAGTCTATCTTAGGGAGGAGTCCTAAGTTAAAGAAATCCATAGAAGACCCCTTCAAGTAGGAGACTTGGTTGGGAGGTGTTCACATTGACTTACGTGTCAGAATGCTATATACGATCGTTGCATCGGTTATGTGAGTGTTATTGTCTATGTACTAGCTTTGTCTTCTGATAGTGGATTTCTGGGGTTTGGCTGCCCCATAGTGGTTTTTCTCTTAATTGAGTTTCCACTTCGTTAACAAAATAATTGTGTTCTTTAAATTCCACATTTACATTATTTTGTTGCACGTTGCACACACACACAGAGTTAAATTAGAAGTCATTCTATTTTTGAGTCTTCCAATTTGAGTTGAGTTCCGTCCACTTGAGTTTGAGTCCAACATCATGCATTTAATAAACTTTTTCACCGAGTTAACCCCAAGACTAAAACTTACAACCAATATGTTTTGACACTGAATTTGCTAACACTAAAAACCTAACAAACCTATTTAAATAATTCGACAACCTCAAACGTTCGAACTCATTACTTTCTAACACCCGTAGTATTATTTTAATTATAATTTGTATTTTCAAATAAATTCCACGTTTCTTTCATTATCTTTTATCCCTAAGCACCTAAGTTCCAATAGCCCCCATTTTTCCGTCTTCTCTTTCATTTCTTTTTCTGGTTTTTTTTTTTTCTTTCCTTTTTTTTTTTTTTTTTTTTGAAAAAGGGGCTATTCTTGACACTTCGCACGATCTGAGGGTCGAGGGATCACTCAGCCCTCACACCGCTCGAGCGATTCTAACTTTGCTCAAGTAGAGTGCCCTGGTGGGCACTGTTCACCTTCTTCAACCTTTTAATTTCACCCCCAAACCTCCATTTTCTCCATTTGTATCTCCATTTACTTCACTTAAACTCATTACCAGACCAAAAAAAATGTTTCTAGCAGTCAAAATCCTCCCAAAAATAACTCACCACCAAACTATAAAATCAAAACCTCCAAACTTCACAACTCTATTTCCCATCTCCTTTCTCCATTTCTTAACCACAACATCAACCAACAACACACAAAAACACACACACACACACACACACACACACTTCAAAAACCCTCATCAACATTCTCTAGACAATCCACAACTCAACCAAGACAAAAATCAATAAACTTAGAAAACAAAACCAAATTTTAGAAATTTACAGTTGCTTTCTCCTCATTTCTCTTCTCTTCTTCTCCCGTTCTCTCTCTCTCTCTCTCTAAATGGTTCTCATTTCAAGAAGGGAACACATGACTTTCCCCTCCATTCCCCTTTTACTCTTTTTCTCCCTTCTCTTATCTCTTCATTAATCACCCCTCACTTCTATCAAATCCCAACCACCCCCACTCATTAACTAAGCGATCACATTCTAACAAAATAACTAACTCAATTTTGTCCCATCATTCCTTTCCCACGTGGCCCCCCATTTTTTACACTAAAGAAGGCCGCTTGAGTGGCCTGTTGAGTGCCCCTTGAGTGGTGCATTATATTCTCAGTTCGCTCGAGTTGAGTGAGTCTCGCTCGAGCTTTTTTTTTTTTTTTTTTGCAATTGTCCCACTTTGCCTTAGTTCTTAATTGTTTTATCTTTCAATTAAGAGAGTTGATTCTCTACCTAGTTGAGTAAAAAAAGTCTCAAGAATACATAAGAGAATACTAGGTAGATCTTTGAAGCTCTAGTGCTTTTCCCATTAATTTCCCTTAGCTCTATTTTTCTTGTTAATTAAATCGTTTAATTGCTCTACTTTTTAGTGAAAAACAACAATCAACTTGTTTTATTTTCTTTACACGATAGTAGAAATTTTACTTGAGTGTCTACCATTTCCTGTGGCTCGACCTCGATCTTACTAAGAATTTTATTACTTGTGATAGACTGCACTAGGTTTTGCAATTTTTTTGATGTAGCACTTAGAATAGCATAACCACATTCATGGTTATTACAATTTGGGCAGCATCTCTTCAATATAAACATACTTATTTTATAATGCTATATGAGCATCATAACGACATTTTAACAACGGTAGCATAGCCACATATAAATTTATACCAGTATTCGTACGCCATTATAACAAATCTTCCTATTTCACCAATTGAAACTCGAGCATTACAATCATACTTTTAAACACATTATCTATGTATAATCTATTCGGGTATTATGCTTTTAATTTCTTGTATATTTTATTCCTTCTTTCTTTATAAAAATTTCATTCTCAAAATAAGTTCTTGATTGAAATAACTAACTATGTAAATCTCGTAAAATACTTTAAATTAACAAACACCACCGACTCCTCAAGGCGGATTCTCAATCTCCTTGTACATTCGGAAATAAATTTCTTTTTTAAAACCTTCTTGGTTCAATCTTCGATTTTTACAGTCACATACCTCCCGCCTTCATTTGAGATAAAGAAGGGGTATTGTTGTTATACTAGTAATTCTCTATATATATATATATATATATATATATATATATATATATATATTGTATTGTTTAAATAATGAGGTAGTTTTTAAAATTATTATTTAATTATAATTTAATAATAATTAATCATAAATTTAATAATAATTTTAAAAATTAAATTATTATTAGAGAGGGGCACAAAAGAGACTTATAATATTAGTCCGTGACACTCTTTGGAACCTTTGTATTAGAAAACAAAAATCAACATCCTAAAAAAAGAGGAAAAAGAACGGAAAAAAAAAGGAATAAAAAAAGGTGTCGCGATTCCATTTCTAGCCCCATTTAGTTTTTACCAGCAGTTTCTTCTCTCGGAATATTTGCCTTGTGCTTTCGATCAATCTCGATCAATCTCTCCAAACGTCTCTCTCTCTCTGATTTTCGTCTTCATCTCCTATTTCTGGATTTCCTCACGTTTCAGGTATTAGAATTTCCTGTATGTATATGGATATATGCATTTGTATATGTGATCTTCGTTATCAGTAAGTGCAGTGCTAGGTTGAATTGCTGAAGAATTTAAGTATAATGTATTCTTTGGAGTGATCGATGCAATTTCTAACACTAAGACTCATGCTTTGACACATATGTTTGGATTTTGAATTTCAGTGTCTCTCTGTTGAGCAATATCATTGTCTTGTTGATTTGTAACGATATTGGATGTAAATACCATTACTTGTCTAGCTCGTTCGTGATTTTTCTGGGTTGTAAGAACAATTTGAATCGCTGAACTGGGTTTCTCTTTATTTATTTTATTTTATTTTTGTTCCCCGTGAGATAGATGTGGCTTTGATGTTATTTTAATGTACCCAGATTTTGATTAGGTGAACCGTTGCTGGTTGTGGTGTTGGAGGAAATCAGGTTCTATCTTTGGGTTAAGGCATTGTGTGAGAGTGAACGCCAATGGGGTCGTCTTCGAATCAGCCCGAGTTTGAGTACTTGTTCAAGTTGTTGATGATTGGGGACTCGGGGGTTGGAAAGAGTAGTCTTCTTTTGAGTTTTACATCCGATAATTATGAAGATCTGTCGCCCACAATTGGTGAGTCGTTTTACTCTATTTCATCTTCATTTTTTGATTTTGATATTTTGAACGTACATGCTCATTAATGAAATGGAACAAGAAAATGTTATTTTGATGTGTAATGGGACTGTGGGTTAGCATTACTTTTTTGCCTCTGTATTGTTGCTGAGAAAGTGCAAGAGAAAGAAATTGGAAAAGTTAATTGATTCTTTTGTTTTTCTTTTGGTGTTAAGAATATGAAATGTCAAACAACTAATGCATATAGTTGAGGCTCGGCTGAACGATACTTTTGGTTTTCTTGGACCTCTAATAATGACAATTTTGATTTAAGTTTATGATTATTTGCTTCTGTTGCATATATAATTGACCAAAGGGAGCACTTCTTCTTTTGGCATACTTTTATAAAAAAATTTCTTGGAATGTTTTCTCAGTGCATTTTTTAGCATAATGTTTGATCAACAAATATGGGCTTACTTTTGACAGAATATTTGCTTTTCCATTGTTGGAGATCAGATGTGTCATGGTTAATGAACCGAAAATCTTAGTCATTGTATCCCTTTTTTTTCGTTTCTCAAGTCTCAGCTAATATTCTTGGCTCATGGAGAACATGACTATTACAACGTTATCTTATGACCATCTAACTCATTACTATAAAATCATATTAATTTTCTGGTTGCTTTTCCTTTGTCTTGATTTACGTCTCTTCTTTGCTTTCTTATGCAGGTGTTGATTTCAAAGTAAAATATGTTAATGTTGGTGGCAAAAAGCTGAAGCTTGCAATCTGGGATACAGGTAACTCCAAACGTGTGTTCATGTGCATGGCCATTTCTCTATTTATTTATTATTTTGCAGTAACTGTCGTTTATTTAGAGTAGATTAGGAATGGAGAGGTGGTGCTATGTGGAATCCAAAACGTTTGTCTTCTCGGTGATAGAAGGTGCTTCGGTGGTAAGAGTGGAGGAAAGGAGGAGGAGATTTTCAGGGCTCATACTGCTTGGTGCCCAGAGCTGCGGATGGTTGCTCTCGACCATGGAGAGTGTGCTGAGGTTTACAGGGACGGATTTTGTAAGGTCTTTCAGGGAGGGGTCCAAGGTCTTCATTGTTAGGCGAGGAGGCAACACAGCTGGAAGTTTTATCGAAGTAGCAGCCTATGCCTTGGGAGGTTTGAAAGGGATTATTTACATTCCTGAAGGACGGAATGGGTGGGGATGGAGCAGTTTCTTGGCTGAGCTGGGTAAGACCAGGGATTTCCTCTCAGACTCAGCAGGGAAAGTTCTGGTTCGGACTGGAACTCCGCCTGCGATGGAGCGGGTTCACGATCATGGAGCTGGCACTGATGATGCTACTGGTTCAACCACAGACAAAGCACCATCTTACGCTGAAGTGCTATGCACAGGTCCTCGCCGACCGGAGGAGGAAGGGTTGAAGAAGGGTCAGACGGAGCACCTCTTGGGTAAAGACCATCATGACCGTTATGCCTTCGACGCTATGCAGGGGGACAGGAGTTTTCCTATTTCGGAAGCAAAGTCCCATGCTGTTTTCCGAGGCAAGTCAGTCTACTCCTTTGGTGAAAAAAGCGATGGATTTCAGAAGTTTGGAGGGAAAGACACGCTACCTTCCCTGCTGCTCTGGCAGAGCCAGCTGGAGAAGTTGAAAAATGAGGTGGACCGAGCACTGAGTAGTGTGCGTGAAGGGCTGTTGTTGGTTGGGCCGGGCTTCAAGCCCAATGGTGACAGGCGGAAGAGGAAAAAGAACAGAAAGAAGAAAAAGCAGAGGACTTGTTGGGTTCCGAAATCTAAGCCCAACCCAAGTGTTTCAACGGCTGATCGGGCTATGCCTATAGTAACGCCTACAGTAACAGAACCACTGGCAGTGTTGGGTTCCGGAGGTCCAGAGAGTGTTCCGGAGGGAGCGTCGACTTCTGGCGGGTTCTGTCTTCCCCCTACGACGATCACGTCTTTGGAGATCACATGCGTCGAGTCTGCCTCCAGGCCAGAGCGGGGGTCTCGTCCTGTTATCAGAGATGCGGATACAAGGGAAGAGAAGGAAGAAAAGGATATAGCCAGGAGTGCGGTTCAGTATGCGGGATGCACAGAGACTGACGGTGGTGTTTCTGCTCCTCTCGATATCCAAACTCCAGCATGCTACTCCAAGCTGTTGGAGTTAGGTCCCGGGCCACTCATCAACGTGGTGGACACCGGCATATGCCCAGCTCTGCTCTGCGTCGGAGGGCTGAATGTTGTCCCTGCCTTGGAAAGTTTAACTTCTCCGCTGGTTCTCAATGGGTCTGAGCTACCCGGTTCTAGGTTGGAGGTTGTTCCTAAAATTCCGGAAGTCCCTGCCACAGTTAGGATGGGTTCAGACTCAGTGATGGTTGTTTGGGCTGGTCGGAGTTCGTTGGATCCTTTGATGCCTTCGGGCTTTTATCCCTCGGAGTTAGAAGTTGTAGATACCTCTATTACTCTCTTCTCCCCTTCCGGTTTGGGGCCCATGAATGGAATGAAGCTTATTGAGCCCCCGGAGGAAGAGCCGGCTCCTTTGTGCTGCTGTCCGGGTGATAATTTCAGGGGTCTTTCCGGTAAAAAATCTCCAATGGATTTCTTGAAGGCGGTTCTGGAGTATAGCCAGTCGGTGGGGGTTACGTGTGATGGCTATGAAGGTCAGCTTTCAGCCGTGTTTGAGGCTATCCTTGCTGAAAATGACAAGAAGGAGACGGGTTCTTCTCTGAAAGCGGGCAACAAGTTCAATAGAGAACTTAATAGATTATCTTGTTCTATTAATTATGATGCGAGAAGCGGAAGCAACTCTCAGAGTAGGTGTAAAGGGAGGGCGATTGGAGGTATTTTATGAAGCCAAAAATTCTCTCGTGGAATGTCAGGGGCTTAAATGAGGGTAGCAAGCGGTTGAAAGTTAAAAACCTAATTAGACAATGGAAGGCAGACATTTTTTGCTTGCAAGAAACCAAACTGGAGTTCATCTCCAACAGCTTAGTGAGGCGCCTTTGGGGATGTCACTTCGTTGATTGGTGTTACTTACCCTCAAGCGGGGCCTCTGGTGGTATTCTTATCATGTGGGATAGAAGGGTTGTTGAGAAATTAGATGTGTATGTGGGGGAGTTTGTTGTCGCTTGTTCTTTTAGGAGTGTTGCCGATGACTTTACTTGGGCCTTCGCGGGGGTATATGGTCCTAACCTTGACTCTGTTAGAAGGTTGCTCTGGGACGAGCTGGCTGGCCTTGCTTCTTGGTGGGAGATGCCTTGGTGTATTGGGGGTGATTTCAATGTCATTCGTTTTCCTGCTGAAAGGTCTAGGGAAGGTCGCCTTACCGCTGCTATGATGGAGTTCTCAGACTTTATTTTCGAGCAGGGCCTCATGGACTTTCCTCTCGCTGGAGGGACTTTCACGTGGTCCAATAATCAGGAGAACCCCTCCTGGTCTCGTATTGACAGATTTCTTGTCTCTCCAGATTGGGAGGTCAAGTTTCCAGGGTCTATTCAGAAAAGGCTTCCTAGATTGTGTTCTGATCATTTCCCTATCCTCCTGGATTGTAGTGGCATTCAATGGGGTTCCAGACCGTTCAAGTTTGAGAATATGTGGTTGAAGGCTGAAGGGTTTGTGGATAGGGTTCGGATTTGGTGGGAGTCTTATCGCTTCCAGGGTTCTCCTAGCTTCATCTTCACTCAAAAGCTTAAGGCTTTAAAGGTTGATCTCAAGAGATGGAATGATCAGGAGTTTGGCAATGTGGAGTTTCGCAAAAAATTGCACATGGAAGAGTTATGTACTCTTGATAGGTTGGAGGAACAACAAGGTTTATCTTCAGTAGAAAAGGAGAGGAAATGTGCGGTCATCAGAGAATTGGAGAACTCTACCTTGCAGGAAGAGATTAGTTGGAGACAGAAGTCTAGGGTTCTGTGGCTGAAAGAGGGTGATAAATGCACTAAATTCTTCCACCGGATTGCTAACTCGAACAGGAGGTCTAATTCCATAGAGTCGCTCTCCATCAATGGCTCTGTTTCATCCGACCAGCAGGTTATCAGAGAGCATGTGGCTCAATTCTATGAGTCTCTCTTTACAGAACCCTTCCCATGGAGACCTAGAATGGATAATATTGCTTTCGACACCTTGGATGCAGCTGAGGCCTCTTCTCTAGAACTTCCTTTCGAGGAGGTGGAGGTCTTAGAGGTGGTGAAAAGCATGAATCGAGATAAGGCACCTGGTCCAGATGGGTTTTCTCTTGCGTTTTTCCAAGACTGTTGGGATGTGATCAAGACAGATCTTATGAGGGTTTTATGGGACTTTCACTCTCAAAGCAAGTTTGTTAAAAGTGTTAACGCCACTTTTATTGCCTTAATTCCGAAGAAATCTGGGGCTGTGGATTTAAAGGACTTTCGTCCTATCAGTCTTGTTAGTGGTGTGTACAAGATCATTGCTAAAATCCTTGCAAATAGACTTAAAAAGGTGGTGGAGAAGATTATATCATCCCCTCAAAATGCTTTTGTGAAAGGCAGGCAAATTCTTGATTCAGTTCTTATTGCCAATGAGTGCTTGGATAGTCGAATCAAATCCGGCGAACCAGGGTTACTTTGTAAGCTGGATGTTGAGAAGGCTTACGACCACGTTAACTGGGATTTCTTACTGTATATGTTGAGAAGATGTGGCTTTGGGGAGAGATGGTGCTCTTGGATAGCGCACTGTATATCTACGGTGCGATTCTCTGTGCTGGTGAATGGCTCCCCAACCGGTTTTTTCAGTAGCTCTCGTGGCCTTAGACAGGGTGATCCTCTGTCACCACTATTGTTCGTCATTGTGATGGAGGCTCTTAGTAAGTTCTTCTTCGCTACTGTTCAAAAGGGCTACCTTTCAGGGTTCTCTGTGGGTTCTGGCAACAGGGAAGCTATTAACATTTCTCACCTATTGTTCGCAGACGATACTTTAGTCTTTTGTGGGGCTAATTCTGATCATCTTCATTATCTTCGTATGCTTCTTATTTCTTTTGAAGCTGTGTCAGGATTGAAGATTAACCTGGCCAAATCTGTGATGGTTCCTGTGGGTGAGGTGGATAATATGGACGGTCTGGCTAACATATTGGGTTGTGGAGTGTCCTCTCTTCCTATAAAGTATCTTGGTCTTTCGTTGGGAGCTCCTTTTAAGGCTAAGTCTTGTTGGGATGAAGTTGTAGGGAAGATTGAGAGGCGGTTGGCTAGCTGGAAGCGGTTGTATTTGTCGAAGGGGGGTAGGGTTACCCTTATAAAGAGTACTCTCTCCAACCTTCCTACATATTTTCTCTCTCTATTCCCTATTCCCTCCAGTGTTGCTAGTCGCATTGAGAAGCTGCATCGTGACTTTTTGTGGGGTGGCATAGGCGACGAATTCAAATACCACTTGGTCAGTTGGTCCAAGGTTTGTCATCCTATTTCTGAAGGTGGTTTGGGCATAAGAAATTTGAGAATTTTCAACAAGGCGCTGTTAGGGAAGTGGTTGTGGCGTTATGCAAATGAGAGAGAAGCTCTGTGGAAATCCGTGGTGGATGCGAAGTATGGCTCTACTAGGGCTGGTTGGTGTTCCTTAGATCCCCTTGGGTCTCACGGTGTGGGGAGTTGGAAGAACATAAGGAAGGGGTGGAGCTTGTTTTGTAGATATACCAGACTTATCTTGGGCAATGGGTCGAGGATTCGTTTTTGGGATGATGTTTGGTGTGGAGAGATGCCCCTCAAGGAAGCCTTTCCAGTTCTTTATGATATAGCTTGTGTCAAGGATTCTTTGGTAGAAGACCATTTGGTAGTGGTAAGTGGCTCCTATCAGTGGGATGTCAGATTTTTCCGTGATGTTCACGATTGGGAGGTGGACGTTATGGCTTCCTTTTTCTCCTTACTGTATTCATCCAAGGTGGCTCAAGATGGGGGGGACAGGCTTTGGTGGACCCTCTCTCGCAAAGGGTTTTTTGATGTTAGATCATTCTATAAGGCTCTTGCCTGCAAGGAAGCTTCTTTTTTCCCCTGGAAAAGTATTTGGCGGACCAAGGCCCCATTGAAAGTGGCCTTCTTCGCTTGGACGGCAGCGTTAGGGAAAATTCTCACCTTGGACAATCTCAGAAAGAAGCGTGTCATTGTGATTGATAGATGTTGCATGTGTAAAATGACCGGGGAGACTGTGGATCATCTTCTTCTTCATTGCGAGGTTGCACGCGCTCTTTGGTATGTCATCCTTAGCCGGTACGGTTTGCATTGGGTGATGCCTTCTCGGGTGATAGACTTATTTGCATGTTGGTGGTCGGGGGGACGGTCCCGTAGTGCGGTCGTGTGGAAGATGGCTCCTTGTTGTCTTATGTGGTGCTTGTGGACGGAACGCAACGATAGACAGTTTGAGGACAGAGAAAGAACCATAGAGGAGCTCATTTCCTTTTTTCTCCATTCTTTGTACTCCTGGACGGCTGCGCATTTAGCACCTCTAGAGATTAGTTATAACGATTTCCTTGTATTGCTTTCTTCTTCTTCTTCTTAATTGTCTCTCTTGTATACCCCCTGTATACTTGATTGCGTTTTTCTAATAAAATTTTCTTCTTACTTATCAAAAAAAACTGTCGTTTATTTAATTACACAGAAAGACTAGCCTGTGTTTGTTCATATGTGCATATGGTTGAGCAGTTGTGTTTACATTTTAGCCAAATAGTCAAATGTCAGGTCAAGTTTTATTGACCAAAGAAGCTCTTGTTATGGGAACAATGTGTTAAAATGCATTCTCCAGACATTAGCATATGCATCCACAAGAACCCATTGAGCCTTAAAGTAAAGATATGGGTTATTATTACATTATCCTCTTGTATCGTTTTGCTTGACCTTCTGACCAGAATATTGATTTTTGGCCTTGAGGATCGGACATGTATAATTGTATTATGTACATTACTATCATCAGAATTCATTGTCTAGTTTCATTGCTAATTAGACTACTTATCTGGTCAGCTAGGCAGGTTAAGATATTCTTATCTTTTATGTTCTTTTTCTTATACTGGACCTTTAGGAAAAGAATTGGTTCATCACTTTCTCATAAAGGCTAAGTATCGTTCTGGCCAAACATAACTAATTTTAATTTTTAATTACACAGCTGGTCAGGAGAGATTCAGAACATTGACAAGTTCATACTACAGAGGTGCACAAGGGATCATTATGGGTAACTATTATTTTCTCCATAATTTCTATATTCTATTTTCACCTAGAGCTGTTTGTGTTAGATTCATATGGAAACCTTGCCAGTTAATGCCTTGTCACAAATTCGTGAACAAGATGTTGCTTTCAAATCTTGAAAATTAGACTTTAGTCGCTTCCCTGTAATGTATGTGAAGGAAAGTCCTTGTTTCCATAAATTTAAGATTTAAATACAACAAATTCCATTAAACTTTGGTGTGTCCTTGTGTTTCAATGCCATGGATTGAGTGGAGGTCAACCTCTAGGGACCAACAAATCGAAGCAACACCTAGGCATTATACTTGTAATATGATGTCATAAACATCTAGTTATTCTCTTTCTTGTGGATATTAGCACACTTTTTCATCTGCTTAAGGGACAAGGTTGAGTTCGTATTGGATTAATGACATTAGGTGATCAGTGCTGCCTTTTTCCCCCCATGACAGAGGCAGAAAGTTGGAATTGATTGTAATAGCTATCACTTTCCTTAAGTTTATAGTCACAGTGCGAAGACATCAGCAGTGACTTTAAACATCACTGATGCTGTATGTGCAGGGGATATGGGAAAAGAGGAGAATGAGTACTTTGTTTGTTTTGTGGTTGCAAGTGAAGTATTGGAAGAACTTTGTTTTCTTTTTAATGTCTCACGTAGAAGTTAATGGCTTAATGGATGCATTTCTCGAATAGATGGCTTGAATCCGCAAACTCAAACAATGAGTTGTTTACATGAAATCGGATCGGTAAGCAACATGGAGGTAATCGAACAAATAAATAATCAGTCATTTTACATTTGACAGGATAATATTTTGAGAATAGACCCCGTGACACTTTTTCTCTCTCACCCTTCTCTCTATCTCTCTTTGTTGGCAACACGTGAGGGCAAGTCTCTATGCCTCTAATCTGCCATGTCGGCTTCCTGGCATCATCGCTCTCAACTGGGCCGCATGGGGTTGCTAAGGTGGTGCTCTGTGGAATCCAAATCCTTTGAGTTGGTGTGGAGGGCAAATGAACGAGACTGAGGATTCGTGAGAAATGCGGGGGCTTCACCTACTCCATTTTTTTGGGAAGAATTGATAGTTGTTGGTTGTTAGACGCTGTTGAGGAATTGCTCTCAGCAAAGAGTTATGCGGTCTTCTAGAAACGATCCTGGGCTGGCTTTCTTGGCATTCTTGCTCAACAGTAATCACTTTCTAGTTGTGGAGGAATACGGGGGTGGTAGAAGGGGATTTATTTTAGTGCTGAAAAGGAGAAACGATAAGGGTTGGATGTCATTCGTCTTGGAGCTGTGGTTAGTCGTGAAGTATACCCAGTCCATTTATGGTGGCGGTAACAACGAATCGATGTTGTAACAAAAATCCACGGCGTAGGTGGGAGAGGTGAGGTTGTTTGCAAAGGTGATGCACCTGGTGAAGGAGCTGAAGCCTCTAATGTCGAAGATGAGACCATCAACAAAATTTGAAGGAGCCAGCAAAGGAGTCGAAATTTCTGGCAAAGCCACTTGTGTTGAAGGGTGGTCCCAAAAAACTTGCAGCAAAGTCGACGGGTGGAGTGACTCTGACATAGCGTATGAAGATGGAGAAGATACTGACTAGGGAGACACGGTCTATTTTGGTGAAAGTCTTGACAGGCGCTCCTTTAGAAGCATGTTAAGTCACATCAAAATGGACATGGAGAGGTGTTTAAGGTGGTTGGACTCAGTTCTTAGTCCTTGTGTGTGTGGACTAATGGGTCCTGCACCTAAGCCACTAAATGAAGTCCCTTGTGTGCCAAAGCCCAATTCTGAAGGCTTGGTTGTTAACGTGGGAGTTAAAGCCTGTGAAGATAAAGGGAAGGCCAAGATGGGCTTTGTGGGTCCTCGGACTGAATTCTCTTTCAAACCCAAGTTTTGTAAATGGTTTTGGGTGAGCCAGTGTTTAAGGGGCAAGGATCCAACATGAAGAAGGGTACATGTTTGGGCCCGAAGAAGGTCACGAGTATGGATCAGCTCAGTGACCCGGCGGTGTTGACCTCTTTTGGTGGCTCGATAGCCGCTGTACAACCTCAACTAGCCACTCGGACTCCCATTCCCGGTGGATCTATCCCGCTTAGTGCTTCAAACGGTTCGATTGTCGAGCTTCAACCTCGTCTAGAGGAGATGATCATCGGCAATTCTGGTCTTGGGTTAGCAACTACCGCTTCAGGATGTGCTGTTAATTTCTTTCCACCACTTTCACCAGTTGCCTACGGGATTAGAAGTGGGTCTCCTCTTTGCAACAAGGACCTGGTGAGACAAGCTGATTCAAGGGATGAGTCTTCCTCAGGCAAGCCTGTTGACCCACACTGTCCTCCATTCCTAGCAGCTGACGAAAGATTTTCCTCCATTCGCCTTCAGCCCTGACACGGGTGGGGGTTGCCAATTTGGCTTTTTGTGTAAGGGTTTTGAGGGGCAGTTTTTGGCTATTCTAATGGCTATTGAAGCTGAAGAACGCCGTAGGCAGCAAGGCTCAGGGCTCAGCCTCTAGTTCTAAACAAGGGAACAAAGGAAGTAGGGCGTTGAGAAGATTGGAGTGTTCCATTAATTACAATTCAAAAGGCGAGTGTTCAAGCTGTGGTAAAGGGAAGAAAGGGGGTTATCAGTTTTTTTATGAACCCCAAATGTTATCTTGGAATGTGAGGGTTGAATGAGGGGAATAAGTGTCTTGAGGGTGAGGAACTTAGAGAGTGGAAGGTTGACATTCTTTGTTTCCAATAAATCAAGCTTGAAGTCATGTCTTGTAATGTTGTGCGTAGTTTGTGGAGTTGCCATCATGTGGATTGGTGTCATTTGGACTCCATAGGGGCCTCAAGTGGCGTTTTGATTATGTGGGATAGTAGCATGGTGGACAAGATCAACGAGTGTGTGGGGGAATTCTCCTTGGTTGTCAGCTGATGGAACTTGACTTGGTGCATTGAGGGTGATTTCAATGTTACTAGATTCCCTAGTGATAGATTGGGTGAAACTTGTTTATGTCAAGCTATGGTGGAATTTTTTGATTTCATTTTTGTTCAGAGCCTGATGGACCTCCCTTTTGTGGGCGGAACTTTTACTTGGTCAAATAATCAAGAATCTTCCTCTTGGTCCAGAATTGATAGATTATTGGTTTCTCCAGAGTGGAAAGCCTAGTTTCTTGGTTTCTCCAGAGTGGGAAGCCCAGTTTCCTGGCGTGTAACAAAGGAGGCTCCCTAGACTTTGCTCGGATCATTTCCTGATCCTCCTTGACTATGGTGACTTTCATAGGGGTAGTAGATCCTTCAAATTTGAAAATGTATGGCTAAGTCTGAGGGATTTTTGCCCTATTAGTCTAGCGGGTAACATATTCAAGATTATTGCTAAGACTCTAGCGAACAAGCATAAGATTGAGTAGGAGAAGATTATTTATAAGTCACAATTTGCATTTCAACCGAGGTTGGCAGATTCTAGATCCTATTCTTATTGCCACTGAATGCCTTGATAGCAGATTGAGATATAGAGAGCTGGGGGTTATTTGTAAAATGGACTTAGAAGAAGGTGCGGGTTTTGGGGGGAAATGGAGCTCATGGATAGCTCATTGTATTTTCTCGGTTTGTTTCTATGTTTTGGTGAACGGCTCTCCCACAGGCTTCTTTAGCAGCTTTTGTGGCTTGAGGCAAGGGGACCCTTTGTCTCCTTTATTGTTTGTCATGTGATGGAGGCGTGGGGTAGGATGATTTTATCTACAGTGAGTGGAGGTTTGTTGTTTGGTTTCTCTGACAGGGACTGAAATTTCCCTTCTATTTGCTAATGATGCCCTACTTTTTTGTGGGGCTGACCCAAATCATCTACGCAATTTATGGAGGTTGTTCTTATGTTTTGAAGCTGTATCAGGTTTGAAGATGAACTTAGCCAAGTTGGAATTGGTTCCTATGGGAAATGTTGATAATATGACTAGGTTGGTTGGAATTCTGGGTTGTGGGGTTGCGTCTCTGCCTTTGAAGTATCTTGTTCTTCCATTGGGGGACTTCCTATAAGGCCAAGCATATATGGGCTAGTGTTATCGAGAAGATAGAATGCAGGTTGGCTAGTTAGAAAAGGTTGTACTTGTCTTAGGGTGGTAGGATTACCCTTATTAAGAGCACCCTATCCAACTACCTACGTACTTCATGTCCCTATTTCCTCTCCCTACGAGTGTTGCAAAATGTTTTGAGAAGCTTCAACGTGATTTCTGATGGGGTGGACTAGGTGAAGATTTCAAAATATCACTTGGTGAGATGGTCTAAGGTTTGTACGCCAATCTCTGAGGGAGGGTTGGAGATTAGGAACTTGCTGAGGTTCAATTATGCAATCTTAGGTAAATGGCTTTGGCGCGATGGGCTTGAGAGAGAGAGGCTTGGTAGAGAGTAGTGGTGGACTCTAAATATAGAAGTTCATGGGGAGGGTGGTGTTCTAGTGATCCTAATTGGGCGTTTTATGGAAGAATATTAAGAGGGTTTGGGGGAAGTTTTGTAGTTGTACCAGATTTAAGGTGGGAGATGGCTCCCAGGTCAGATTCTGACATGATCTTTGGTGTGGGGATACGACCCCCTTGAGGAAGCCTTTCTAGTTTTATTTGGTATTACTTGCACAAATGATGCTTCTGTTGCGACTCGTGAAATTTTTTGGTCAGGGTGTCATGATGGTTTTTGTTCCCTTAGAAGAGTGTTTAGCAAGCCAAGGTTCTGTTAATGGTGGCCTTTTTTGGTTGGTCGGTGACCTTAGGAAAGATCCTTACCATAGACAATCTTTAGAAGCAATGTCATTGTGGTTGATTGGTATTGTATGTGTAAAAATAATGGGGGTCTGTGGACCATTTTCTGCTTCATTGTGAGGTTGCTTGTGCCGTTTGGAATTTTTTTTTAGTCGATTTGGGTTGTCTTGGATTATGCTTAGACGAGTAGTCGATTTGTATGGTGCCTCGTGCCTTTTTGTGGTGTTTTTGGAGGGAAATAAATGAAAGAAGTTTTGAGGTTGCGAGAGGACTTTGGAAGAGATTAAGTCCTTACTTTTCAATACATTATATCTTTGGATAGCTGTTTTTGTTTCTCCTTTGGTGATTAGTTATCATGATTTTCTTGTTCTTTTTGTCCCCTTCTAGCTATGTGGCTTTTCTTGTATACTTCCTGTGTACCTGAGGGAGCTTTATGCTTTTAATGATATCTCGATTAGTTGTTAAAAAAAAAAAAGTCTCACATAGAGTTACTTATAAGAAAAATGTCTCACATAGAGTGATGAAGTAGATTTGTAATGTATCATGGATTGCTTGATGATGTGGGTGATTATTCTATAGGATAGTGGCTCTCTCAATAAACCATGATGTTGTAATTATTGGGGAAAATACTGTAGAGGTCCTTGAGGTTTGATCTTGTATGCTCTGCTATCAAATCACTCTTTCTGTACACCTGGTGTTATAGTTTTTTCTTTTTTTAAATAACCGGGATATATCAGGTTTTGCCCCGACTAGATCCTCGGAACACCATACAAACCTTTTTAACTGAAATTGTGACCAATGGTACCGTCGATTTAACAAACCTTTCACTCTTACTACCTATTCAGGCGCTGATATATTCAGTACCCTTTCTTCCACCTCTGAAGGATGGAGGGTCGAGCAAGAGATGATGGGTATTGGAGAACCTTCGGTTGCCTTTGTTATGCTCGCAACATCAACATTTGATCTTCTGCTTGGGTGTGTGACAGGATTGGCTGCAAGCAAGAAAGCGGTTGCGCATTAGACGTAAGACCATGTCATACCCAATAAAGTAGTTTCCCATGTACAGAAGTACCATCTCAACTTGACACATGAAAAAAGGAAGAAAAAGAAACCAAAAACAAGAAAAAAAGAAAACAGATGGGAAAAAAAGAAAAAAGAACAAAAAAAGACTCCACACCTTTTTTTTTCTTTCCCTTTTTTTGGTCTTTTCATTTATTTTTAACTTGTTTTGCCATGTGTCAAGCTGATGTGACACTCATGTACGCGTGGAGCTATTTTATTGGGTTTGACATGGTCTTATGCTTATGTGTCACAATTTCCATTAAAAACCCTTGTGGCAATGTATGGAAGGAGTGGCTTGATAACATAGCATACCTTAGGAAGTGATTTGATCAATTTTAAACCTTAGGAAGCGATTTGATAAAAGATTAAACTCCGAGACATTTACAGTATTTTAGATAAAACACTGGTGTAGTTAAGAGTGAAATGGATAGACTTTTAAAGGATTCGAGTTTGCAATTCTCATAATGTGGTCGTGTAAGATCTCTACAGAAATATATATATATATTTTTTTGATAAGTAAGAGAGGTTTTATTTTTTTGATAAGTAATGATAGTTTTATTGAAAGCGTAAGGCGCCCCTACGTACACTAGAAGTATACAACAGGAAACACCTAACTAGAAAGCGAAAAAGAAGCAAGAAATTCAGCAAAGCTGATAGATAAAGGGTACAAATAAGCCATCGACCAGACATACAAGGTATGGAGAAACAACTCTAGCACCTCCTCTAGGGAGCTTTCTAAATTCTCAAAACACCTAAGGTTTCTTTCTCTCCAAATACACCAAAAAAGGCAAATAGGCACCACCTTCCAAGAAGTAGCACTCCCAGATCTCCCAGACTTCCACCAACAAGCAACTAAGTCAAGCACACTCCTAGGCATGACCCACGAAATACCAAAGCGGGAGAAAATGTTGTTCCATAGAGCTGAGGCCAGATCGCAATGCAGAAGAATATGGTCCACTGATTCCCCATCCCGCTTGCAAAGACAGCATCTATCCACAATAATTAAGTTCCTCTTCCTAAGATTGTCCAAGTTCAAAATTCTGCCTAGAGCTGCAGACCAAGTGAAGAAAGCTGCCCTCGGGGGAGCCTGAGACCGCCACACACACTTCCATGGGAACCGAGTACCTCCAGCACACATCATAGAACTAAAATATGACTTCACCCTGAACACACCTTTCTTGGACGGGACCCATTTAAGACAATCTGCCCTCTCCAAATTCACCTTGGTAGAGCCCAGCACCTGGAAGAGAGAGGTTTTATTAAAAAACGCAAAGCGCAATCAAGTACACAGGGGGTATACAAGAAAGGCAATTAAGAAGAAGAAGAAAACAATAAAAGGAAATCGTTATAGCTAATCAGAGGTGCGAGATACGCAGCTGTCCAAGAGTACAAAGAATGAAGAAAAAAGGAAATGAGTTCCTCTATGGTTCTTTCTTTGTCCTCAAACTGTCTATCGTTGCGTTCCCTCCACAAGCACCACATAAGGCAACAAGGAACCATTTTCCACATGACCGCACTCCGAGAGCGTCCACCCGTCCACCAGCAGGCGAATAAGTCTATCACCCGAAGAGGCATCACCCAAGACAGACTGAAGCGACTAAGGATGGCATACCAAAGAGCGCGTGCAACCTCGCAATGAAGAAGAAGGTGATCCACAGTCTCCCGGTTCATTTTGCACATGCAACATCTATCAATCACAATGACACGCTTCTTGCTGAGATTGTCCAAGGTAAGGATTTTTCCTAGCGTTGCCGTCCAAGCGAAGAAGGCCACTTTCAAAGGAGCCTTGGTCCGCCAAATGCTTCTCCAGGGAAAAAAGATAGCATCTTTGCAAGCAAGAGCCTTATAGAAAGAACTAACATCAAAAGACCCTTTGTGAGAAAGAGACCACCAGAGCCGGTCTCCCCCATCATGAACAACTCTGGAGGAGTACAGTAAAGAGAAGAAGGAAGCCATGACGTCCACCTCCCAGTCGTGGACCGCTCGAAAAAATCTGACGTCCCACTGATAGGACCCACTAACCACTACCAAGTGGTTTGCCACTAGAGCATCCTTGACACAAGCTATGTCATACAAAACTGGAAAAGCTTCCTTGAGGGACATCTCCCCACACCACACATCATCCCAAAAACGGATCCTGGACCCATTTCCGAAGATAAGTTTGGTATAGCTACAAAACAAGCTCCACCCCTTCCTAATGTTCTTCCAAATCCCCACTCCGTGAGACCCAGGGGGGTCTAAGGAACACCAACCAGCCCCAGTAGAACCATACTTTGCATCCACAACAGATTTCCACAAAACCTCTCTCTCATAAGCATAACGCCACAACCACTTCCCTAAGTGCGCCTTATTGAAAATCCTCAAGTTTCGGATGCCAAAACCACCTTCAGAGATAGGAGAACAAACCTTGGACCAACTAACCAAGTGATATTTGAATTCTTCGCCTATGCCACCCCACAAGAAATCTCGATGCAACTTCTCTATACGACTAGCGACACTGGAGGGAATAGGAAAAAGGGAGAGGAAGTACGTAGGAAGATTGGAGAGAGTACTCTTTATAAGAGTAATCCTACCACCCTTCGACAGATACAATCGCTTCCAGCTAGCCAACCGCCTCTCAATCTTACCTACTACCTCATCCCAACAGGTCTTAGCCTTAAAAGGGGCCCCCAACGGAAGACCAAGGTACTTTATAGGAAGAGAGGAAACTCCACAGCCCAAGATGCTAACCAAATCGCCCATATTATCCACATGACCCACAGGAACCATAATAGACTTAGCCAAATTAATCTTTAAACCTGAAACAGCTTCAAAGGACAGAAGTAACAAACGTAGATAATGAAGATGATCAGAATTAGCCCCGCAAAAGACTAAAGTATCGTCTGCGAACAATAGATGAGAAATGTTAATCACTTCACTGCTGCCAAAACCCACAGAAAAACCTGATAGGAAGCCCCTTTGGACAGTAGCAGAGAACAACTTACTAAGAGCCTTCATCACAATAACAAACAAGAGAGGTGACAGAGGATCACCTTGTCTAAGGCCACGAGAGCTGCTGAAAAAACTAGTTGGGGTGCCATTCACCAAAACAGAGAACCGCACCGTAGAAATACAATGCGCTATCCAGGAACACCATCTCTCCCCAAAGCCACATCTTCTCAACATATACAATAAGAAATCCTAGTTGACATGATCATAGGCCTTCTCAATATCCAGCTTGGAAAGTAACCATGGTTCACCGGATTTAATGCGACTATCCAAGCACTCATTAGCTATAAGAACTGAATCAAGAATTTGCCTACCTTTCACAAAAGCATTTTGAGGGGACGAGATAATCCTCTCCACAACCTTTTTAAGTCTATTTGCAAGGACTTTTGCAATGATTTTGTAAACACCACTTACAAGACTGATAGGACGAAAATCCTTAAGATCCACAGCCCCAGACTTCTTCGGAATTAAGGCAATAAAAGTGGCATTAATGCTTTTGACAAACTTGCTATGAGAGTGAAAGTCCCAAAATACCCCCATGAGATCTGTCTTGATCACATCCCAGCAGTCTCGGAAAAACGCAAGAGAGAACCCATCAGGACCTGGTGCCTTGTCTCGATTCATACATTTCACCACCTCTAAGACCTCCATTTCCTCGAAAGGAAGTTCTAAGGAAGAGGCCTCAGCTGCATCCAGAGTGTCGAAAGCAAGGTTATCCATCCTAGGCCTCCATGGGAGAGGTTCTGTAAAAAGAGACTCATAGAATTGAACAACATGATCCCTGATGACCTGGTCAGAAGAAATAGAGCCATTGACAGAGAGCGACTCTATGGAGTTAGACCTCGTATTCGAGTTGGCTATTTGATGAAAAAATTTAGTGCATTTATCACCCTCTTTAAGCCAAAAAATCCTAGACTTCTGTCTCCAGCTAATCTCTTCCTGAAAAATAGAATTCTCCAGATCTCTGATGACCCCACATTTCCTCTCCTTTTCTTCGGGAGATAAACCATGTTGTTCCTCCAACCTATCAAGAGTACATAATTCTTCCATGTGCATATTTTTGCGAAACTCCACATTACCAAACTCCTGTTCGTTCCATCTCTTGAGATCAACCTTTAAAGCCTTAAGCTTTTGAGAGAAGATGAAGCTAGGAGAGCCTTGAAAGCGATTAGACACCCACCAAAGCCAGACCCTATCCACAAACCCTTTAGCCTTTAACCACATATTCTCAAACTTGAACGGTCTGGAACCCCAATGAATGCCCCCACAATCAAGAAGAATAGGAAAATGATCAGAACACAATCTAGGAAGCCTTTTTTGTATAGAACCTGGAAACTTGACCTCCCAGTCTGGAGAAACAAGAAATCTATCAAGACGAGACCAAGAGGTATTCTCCTGATTATTGGACCACGTAAAAGTCCCTCCTGCAAGAGGGAAATCCATGAGGCCCTGCTCGAAAATAAAGTCTGAGAACTCCATCATAGCAGCGTTAAGACGAACTTCCCTAGATCTTTCAGCAGGAAAGCGAGTGACATTGAAATCACCCCCAATACACCAAGGCAACTCCCACCAAGAAGAAAGGCCAGCCAGCTCATCCCAGAGAGAGCTTCTAAAAGAGTCGAAGTTAGGACCGTAAACCCCAGCGAAGGCCCAAGAAAAGTTATCGGCAACGCTCCTGAAAGAGCAAGCAATAACAAACTCACCCACATACTCGTCTAACTTCTCAACAATCCTCCTATCCCACAAGATTAGGATACCACCAGAGGCCCCGCAAGAGGCTAAGTAGCACCAATCAACAAAGTGACATCCCCAAAGGCTTCTCACTAAACTGTTGGAAATAAACTCCAATTTAGTTTCTTGCAAGAAAATAATTTCTGCCTTCCATTGCCTAATTAAGTTTCTAACTTTCAACCGCTTACCACCATCGTTTAACCCTCTGACATTCCACGAAAGAAATTTTGGCTTCATAAAAAACCTCCAAGCGCCCTCCCTTTGCACCTACTCTGAGAAGTGCTTCCGCTACGTGCGTCATAATTAATAGAACATGATAATCTGTTTAGTTCCCTAGAGAATTTATTGCCCAATTTCGAGCAAGAACCCGTTCCCTTCTTATCATTATCGACAAGGATAGCCTCAAACACGGCTGAAAGCTGACCTTCATGGCCATTGCACGTAATCCCCACCGAATGGCTGTACTCCAGAATCGCCTTCAAAACGTCCTTTGAAGATTTCTTACCAGAAAAACCCCTAACCTTGTCACTAGGACAGCAAGACAAAGGAGACGGCTCTTCCTCCGGGAACAAAACTAGCTCCAATCCATTCCTGGGCCCCAAACCGAAGGGGGGTAAGAGGTTAAAAGGGACAGTCTCCAACATAGAAACAAAGGAAGAAATACCCGAGGAAACCATAGAGTCCGAAGAACCCCGACCAGCCCAAACAACCAGCACATCTTCTGAATCCGTCGGGACTTTGGCAGGAACTATCGGGACTATGGGTAATACCTCCAACACAGAGATGGACAGCTCAGTCCCAGCACTAGAATCCGGTTGGGGAGATGCACTTGCCGGGGCAAGGACTACAGGGGGAATAAGCGGACCTCCGACGATGTGGGGAGATGGGCCAGGGACATTGACCACTGCGTTTATGGCCTCAGAGCCAGGAGCTGGGATATCTGGCCCAGTGCTCAATTCCGGAAGAGAGGCAAGGCTTACCGGTGCATGGATATCGATGGAGGGGCATAAACCACCGGTGACCTCTGTGCTTCCCGTTATCGGACCCATCAACCCGGCCAGACCCATTTCTTCCCTCACAGCCACTGCGGCGATCTCTGGTCGAGATCCCCACTCGGTTCTGGAAGAAGACGCAACGAACTGGTTCTCCGAAACAGGGACACTGGACGTCAGAGGTGGATGACCTATCCCGCCAGAAGTCACTGAGTTCTCCGGAGACTTCTCTGGACCACCGAAACCCGACGCCGACGACGGCCCTACTTCTGGAAGCGCAACCAGATCGGCCGTGGAATCACTTGAAATGGGCTTAGGAGCTTTCGGAACCCATCGAGGTCTCCGATTTTTCTTCTTCCGGTCCTTCTTACTCTTCCGACTATTACCATTGGGCTTAAAGCCCGGCCCAACCAAAAGGAGCCCTTCACGAACCCTACTCAGGGCTCGGTCCATGTCAACCTATAGCTTCTCCAACTGGCTTTGCCAGAGCAACAGAGAGGAAAACGTGTCTTCCCCTCCAATCAGCTGAAAGCTTGCATAAGTTTCACCAAATGAGCACTCTAACTTGCCTCGAACAGCAGAGTGGGACTGTACGTCCAATTTAGGCAATCGTCTGACACCCTTCACGTTCTCAGAGACATAACGGTCATGAAGGTCCTTACCCATAGGATGCACCGGCTGAACCTGCTTCGACCCTTCCTTCTCCGGTCGACAAGAGCCTGTGCACAGGACTTCCACGTAAGATGGTGCACCGTCTGAGCCATTAGAACCAGTAGCAGCACCAATGATAGCTCCATCACCATCTATCCGTTCCTTCACTGGCAGAGGTCCAAGCCGAACCAAACCTTGCCCAGCCGATTCTTTGAGGAAATCCTTGACCTTACCCAACTCAACTAGGAATCTACTCCATCCCCACCCATCACAGCCTTCAGGAATGTAAATAATCCCTCTCAGACCACCCAAAGCATAGGCTGCCACTTCAAGGAATCTTCCAGCTACATTACCACCTCGTCTAACGATGATAACCTTGGACCCCTCCCTGAAGGACCTAACAAAATCCTTCCCTGAAAACCGCAGCACACTCTCCAAGGTCGAAAACAGCCACCCAATGCTTTGAGCGCCAAGCAGTACCAGGCCTGAGAAATTCCTCCTCCTTTCTTCCACTCTCACCACCGAAGCTCCTTCTACCACCGTAAACACAAACGTCTTTGCTTCCACACAACACCACCTCTCCATTAGAAACAGCTTCTCTAGCATGTATTGTATAGAAATATATTTCTTCTATTGTTTCTTTGAGTTCAAGGGACCTTTCCTTGTTTTAATTAATTTGACAGTCTCCATCGAGTTGGCTTGTGTAGTTAACTATAAAATTTTGTTTCTTCTTCTTCTTGATAAAGTAGATTTTTTAACTGTAAAATCATATATAGGTATATGTGTTCTCACAGGAAATTGACCATTAACTAGATGATTTTTTTTCATGGGGTTTTTCATGATAGATTTTTCTAGGTGGTGCTCAGATCTAAATATACTAGCTGAAAATTAAGGGGTTATAGGTATTGTTCTGGGACAATGGGGATTATGGTGAGTTTCATTCAATCCATGTAAAATTTATGCTGAAGCAAGGAGTTTCAGATCTATTCAATTGAGTTATTCATTATATTCACAAACCAGTTTTTTTGATCATTTCAGGAACTATAGATATCGATATTTTGTACCCGATTATAACAGAGCCATTATTTGGGAATAAAGTAGGAACTAATATGTAGTGATGTAACCAAAAATTGAATTGATGCTTTAGTTTTAGTTGGACAAGTTTGTTACCTGAGAAAGGTAAATCAATTACCTGATGAATAGCATTGTATCTCTTTAATTGGGATCTGTATTGTAGATAGCACAATTTTATCCTTTATATATTGTTCATTGACGACAACAAGCTGCTAAGAGTATGCTTGGCTCGAATCATCCTGCTGTTAACTTTAGCTAGAGGTTTTTACTTTCACTTTAAGTTTTTGCTATCAGTATATAGTTTAACTGGTCTAGGCTCAGTTTTGAGGTAGCCTTCTATATAAATTTTTTGATAAGTAATTGCAAATTAATTAAAAAGCATAAATGCACAACCCAAGTACGAAGTATATAAGAGAGAAGTCTAACAAGTAACGGACAAGAGATCTAAGAAAGCATGAAAGTTCGAAATACTATAATTTGAGGCAGCAATGAAAGAGAGTTTTAAAGAATAAAGCCTTTAATTTTACTAAGGTCCTCTCGTGCTCCTCAATGCTGCGATCGTTTATTTCCCTCCATAAACACCATAATAGGTAAGTTAGAATCATTTTCCAAACTGCATTAAGCTGAAACCTACCCCCTGGCGCTCTCCAGTAAACAAAGAGATTTACCACCTTTCTAGGCATAACCAAGACCAGCCCTACACCGCTAAAGGTAGTATACCAAAGAGCACTTGCGATCTCGCAATGGAGTAGAAGATGGTCCACTGACTCTCCATTGTTCTTACACATGTAACACCACTTAGCCATAATGATATATCGTTTCCTTAGGTTGTCCATGGTGATGATCTTTTTTGAGGCGGCTGACCAAGCAAAGAAAGCTACTCTCAAGGGAGCCTTATTCCACCAAATACTCCCTCCAAGGGAAAGGAGTGTTATCATGGGGAACAAGAACCTTATGGTAAGATCTAACATCAAACAACCTTTTTTTGAAAGGAATCCAACAAAGTCTTTCCTCACAGCCTTGTCTCACTCTAACGGACACAACAAGGTGAAGAGTGAGGTAAGGTGGTCCATCTCCCAATAATGAGCCGCTCTGAGAAAATTAATATTCTACTAATGGGAGGCGCTAGAAAGCTCCAAATGGTACGCTATAGCAGCGTCCTTAAAATGGATAATACTAGACTAGTCCGGAAAAGAGGTCTTGAGAGTTTGAACCCCACACCAAACATCATGCTAGAAACAAGTTTTGGAGCCATCCCCCATCTCAAATCTAGTGTGGCCAGATAGTTCCTCCTAACCCCTTGCTAATATTCTTTCAAAGCCCCACCCCATGCGACCCATGAACCTCATTAAAACAACACCCACCTCAAGCACTGCCATATTTAGAATCCACAACAACCTTCCATAAGGCCTCTCTCTCATGAACGTATCACTACAATCACTTCCCTAGAGAGCTTGATTGAAGACAAGTAAATTATGAACCCCCAACCCTCATTCAGCTATCGGAGTACACACCTTAGTCCAGCTAACCAAGTGAAATTTGAACTCTTCACTCATACCACCTCACAAAAAATCATGCTGCAACTTCTCTAGGCAATTGGCTACACGACCTGAAAGGGGAAAAAGAGACATGAAATAGGTAGGCAGATTAGTTAAACAATGCTCTTCCACCTTTTGATAAGTACGTCCTCTTTTACTAGTCAAACGATGCTCTACCTTCTCAATGATGTCATCCTAAATATACTTGGCTCTAAACAAAGATCTCAATGGAAGACCTTGGTACTTCATAGGTAAGGAAGATACCTTGCAACCCAAAATACTAGCCAGACCTTCAATGTTCATAACATTGTCAAACGGGACTAACTTTGATTTAACCAGATTAATCCTTAGACCAGAAACCGCTTCAAAGCATAAAAACAAACTGCGCAAATTGCGAAGGTGATTTGGATTTGTCTCGCAAAAAATTAAGGTGTCATCCACAAACAAGAGGTGAAAAATATTGATAGTACCACTACTCCTTGCCCCACCATAAAGCCCGATAAAAGACCCCCATTTACTAGGGCTAAAATCATTTTACTTAACACTTCCATAACAACAACAAAGAAAAGGGGAGACATTGGATCTCCTTGTCTTAGGCCACGGGAGCTAATAAAGAAACTTGACGGGGTCCCATTCACCAAGACAGAGAAGCGCATAGATGAAATACAGCATGCCACCCATTTACACCATCTTTCCCCAAAACTGCATCTCTTCAACATATACAAAAGGAAATCCCCAATTGACATGGTCAAAACCCTTTTCAATATCCAGCTTACATATTATATTTGGAACTTCAGATTTAAGCCTTCTATCAATGCACTCATTGGCAATGAGAACTGAGTCAAGGATTTGCCTACCCTTGATGGAAGCGTTATGAGGCTTATAAATGATTTTCTCCACAACCTATCAGCAAGCACCTTCTCTATATATTTATATATTTGTGCATTGTCTTTTTATCTTATTTTGGTGTAACTGACTTCCTTTTGCCCACTGATTTTGGTGCCTCACAAAGCTTACATATTGAGATCTCATTATTAAGGGATGGAAATATGTTTGAAATAGTGTACTTTCCAAAAGGAAAAAGAAAATAATATTGATTGAATGGTGGAAATAGTTAGTTATGCGAAGATGTTATTGTGTAAGCTCATCAAGTTTAAAGTCGTCTGGCATTCAGTTGGCCTATCACAATAATTATTTTCTTATTACTCTATAATGTAAAATGTTGTTTTTTAAATTGTTGATCTGGTTTCGTAAGTGCAACAGTTTATGACGTAACAAGGCGAGAAACCTTTACAAACCTCTCTGAGGTGTGGGCCAAGGAAATAGATCTGTACTCGACAAATCAAGACTGCATCAAGATGCTTGTTGGAAACAAGGTTGATAAGGTATTCTTGGCGAGATTTACAGATTCAAGTGTTCTTTATCTTATTTTTATTTTTCAATTATTCGTTCTTTACTCTCTATGTTACTGTGTGAATGGATATTCCCAATAAATTTTGGCATGAAAAGTAGCAAATGCTATTTGTAATAAATGATATATCCTCCCTCCTTTGACAAGGGATGGAGGGTGAGATTTGTGGGTTCAGAGTATGGTTGCAAGTAGTGTTTGCCTCTCTCTTTCTTTTTCTGTTTCTTAGGGAAAAGAAAAGAAAAAGGAATACTGGAAGAAATGGCGGGAAAAAGTATTATAGTTTTCCATTGAAACTGGAAACGCATAGTGAAGGCAAATAGTTAAATAAGCACTGTGATCCCCCTCTCTCTGTAAGAGTTTGTATGTGTATGTGTATGTGTATGTGCATGTGTGGGCGCACATGCCGTGTGTGTGCATTTGTCTGTCCTTTTCTTCCCTTTTCATAAAGAAAATAGACATTACGAGAGAAATTGTTGGCCAATATGTTGGGATTATTCACTACTTGACATTCAAACTCAATTATCACCAAAACATGCTTGCTGGAACTCCTCTTTTTTTTCTTTTTCCAAAAAATTTCTCGATTTATTTTGCAAAGCAACCACTGCAGAATGGTTCAAGAGTCCGTCTTTTTTTTTTTTTTTTTTTTTTTTTTTTTCAACAGAAACGAAACAATAGAGGAATGTTTAATTCCAAAATTTGGTAATCACAGTGGGTTGACCCCCGGCCTCTACTTTTGTAAGGAGAAGCCCCCACTGTACCAGGCCACGAGTAGGACTGTAGGGGTATCATAATTTTGTATGATTTGTTCCAAAATTCAAATGACCGATGGTTTTATACTTCACTATACAAAATGCTACATCACAAAGATGCCCTGTTTTAGGCGCTTCTTTTAGAGCATAAAGGGCAACTTTCTTGGCACCCTGGCATCTATAGGAAGCATGGGATACGTATATGGGATTCAAGAATGATATGATACTAGTCTTGCGAATTTCAAAAGAGTAAGTTATGGTATAGAATAGACACACACAAGCACGCTAAAAACTCAGTGTATCAGTTTAATCACTTATGTTTCCTACAACAATATACTAAAATAGGTCATATCCTAACGTTCAAATTATATATGATACTTTATCAAGAATATCCAAGAAAACTATATGCATTTTGATAGATCAGATTATCATTCTGATATTTGAATATGTATATGAAGCGGTGGATCTGCACCAAGAAGTATCCGAGAAGTATTCTTATATGATTCCCCTCTAGAAGTATTCATGCTAAATAGCCTGGCATGCATATCTATTGGATATGAGCTTGCTTTCATGTTTATGGTGTTAATTTGTATTATATCACTTGTTCTTTGCCATTCGTCAGCCAGAAGTAAATATATAAATAGAGCCAAATGAAAATAAACATTTTTATGCAATATTTGAGGATTTCATGCATGTTGTGACTCCTTTTTCTTTTTCAGGAAAGCGATAGGGTTGTAACAAAGAAAGAGGGAATAAACTTTGCTAGGGAATATGGATGCCTATTTACTGAATGCAGTGCTAAAACTCAAGTGAATGTAAAGCAGTGCTTTGAAGAGCTTGTTTTAAAGGTATGGAGGATGATAAACTTGTTTTATCTTGTACTTTTTAAGAAAAATGGAAGTTGGGAAGCTTGTTTATGTTTACTATGGTTTGTGATTTGCCAGTGTCGTGTATATTTGCAAGTATGTTATGGTACCTAGGTATTTGAAACATATTTCTGATTGGAAGACAGAATATATATATACATATATATATATATATAAAGTTTCTTTCTGTATGTGTAAGTTGTCTGTGCATATAGGCTATCGAAATGGAACAGAATATTGAAATTTGCTCAATGCTTGAATAATTATGTCCTTGTACAAATTAGCATGTTAACAACATAACGAATGACGGCATGAATGATGATGGCAATCATATGCAGGTATTGGATACACCTAGCCTCCTAGCTGAGGGCTCTAAAGGGACGAAGAAGAACATCTTTAAAGAGAGGCCCCCGCAGTCTGATGCATCCACAAGCAGTTGTTGTTGATGCTGATTATCTGCCTCTCGTTTCTCCAACTTCCGGATCTCTAACCAGTATTTCGGTTCCTCTTCGAATCGTTGAAGAAATTGTTTAATTTTATTTTATTTAAAAAAAATGATTATTTGACATGAATTGTAAGTTACGTGTAAAATAGTGTTGCGATTTCTGCTTTGGAGACTATTTCTATGAAATATTGAAGTATTCTTAATATAAAATGTCTAGGCCTGGGAGGAATCAGTGATCGAAATTGATTCTAGGCGATTGTACAAAAGAGTTGTGATTTGGGTTGATGATACTGGTTCCATTCGTCAAAATCAGTTTCAAGGATGATAGCTATTGCTATTACTCGTGCAGAATGTTGAATACGCCATTTGCACAGAATGTTGGCCAACCCATAAGCAAATGTACCATTATATTTAGGTAATAACTTCTGTCTGGTCGTGGTAGAAAGGAAGGGATTTTTGCCTACCAATAAAAAATTGACATGTCAACTAAAAATCAAAAAATGAAATGCTCTCGTTGTACAGGATCCCTCTCACAACTCTTCATTTTTCCCTTCTAAAAACCCTTCCCACCACCCAAGAATTTCACGATCCAGCCTGAGGAAAAAATTCCCCAACCGGAAGAGTAGCATCACCGCCCCACCATGGCACTGCCTAGGCCGGAAAGCCGCCGCCACCGATTGGGCCGAACGCTACTGCCACTGACCAGACTGGACCACGCCTCCAACGGCTAGGTCGAACCCCAATTCCACCGAACGCTGCTACTTTGACGGTTCAAGTGTCTTCCTCCACTGAGTGTAATTTATGGCGTTCAAGATCTTCTGATCTTCCACAGACGGTGATTTTGGGTGGATTGGCGGGCGGACGGGCGGATTTGGGGAGGACGGATCGACGGGCTGCGTGGTTCAGTCCAGGTGGACGTTCAGTGATTTGGGGCGGATTAGGTGCGGGCCGGCTGACGAGCGGATGACGGACCGGCGGATGTGATTTGGTCTGTGGGGTTTTTCCTTTTTTTTTTTTTTATGGAAACGTGGGTCGTGGGGTTCTTCAAAAGAGAGTTGTGGGAGGGATTGACCATTTCACCAAAATTTTAATTTTTTGCTTTTAGCTGATGTGTCAAGTGGTTATTGGTGGGCATAAACCCACTGGTTTTTGCCACTACCATATAGAAGAGGCTCTCTTATATTTATATGTCTAATGAAAACAAAAGTTACAGCTGAGCAATTTATGGAGAGACCTCTTTTCCGGCCCCATTGGTGAGCGCTGGCGAATATTAGGACTCTATAGGTGTACCGGTTAGCCCACACCGCCATTTGCTGGCCCGCCGGCATTATGGGCGGCGGGCCCTTCCCACTATCCGCCATAGAAGTCGGATAGCGAGGCT
Organism: Alnus glutinosa; assembly: GCF_958979055.1. Classification (NCBI taxonomy): domain Eukaryota; kingdom Viridiplantae; phylum Streptophyta; class Magnoliopsida; order Fagales; family Betulaceae; genus Alnus; species Alnus glutinosa. The sequence continues at coordinate 14,992,255 of NC_084899.1, read as the reverse complement.
TAGTGTAGGACGCGGCGACTACTCTCCACTTCCACCCACCTTTAATATGTATATATATAATTGCATATGCGTTGTTTTGTATAAGGTATTATACTATAACCTTCTTGACAAGATTTATTTCAATTGAAGAAAGCAAAGTTGTTAAAAGTCTCTTAACCTAACTCTTCACCTGCCGCCCTCTCACCATACTCCTGCGTCCCTCTTTCATTGGCCACAGTAGCCTATCACCACCGCAGCTCCAAACTCCCATCTTAGGCGGATGTGGATAAATTTGGATCCTCTCCATTTAGTGTAAAAAAGAGGGCATAGTTGCTTTTTTACATTTCTGTAAAAATGTAAAAAGATAACTATACCCTTCCTATTTAACTAAATAAAGAGAGTCTTCTCCATTTGAAATGGAGAGGATCCTTGTCCGATGTGCATGCGTGGATAGGACTAAAAAAATTGCCCTCTCGTGGGTGGTGACAAGCAGTATCTGCCAACTTTGGACGGGTGGAAAGTGACTCAAAACCGCCCTTCGTCTATGGCGTGGACGGGCAATTTTGATTAAAAAACCAAAAACCACCCATCTAGGACGGTGTACACCCATAGCGTAAATACTCTTCGTTGGAGCTCATTTGTTAACCTTAAAACTTGATATATTGCTTCAAAGTTCAAATAAAACTAATATACTAAGATTAATTGAACTCGTCCGAGTGAAAATAATAATAATAATAATAATAATTATTTTTTTTTTTTTTTTTTTTTTTTTTTTTTTTTTAAAAAAAAAATTTTACTTGGCCTTGCGACCAAGTATTAAGCAAGAAAACCGAGTTTTGGCACCAAAAGCAAGCAAAGATGGTTGCTTCTAAAGCACCCATTATCAATCTTCTTCTTCTTCTTCCTTCGTATTCTTCACATCGGAACTCCAACACCATTAACTCAAACGCTAAACACCTAAAACCCATCTTGAAAACCCCATTACCAAACAGGCGCTTGTTCCTCTTCTCTCTCTCCCTACCTACTCTCCTCCTTCAACCCACTTCTTGTTATGCTATCGCCAGCTTCGACCCGGTGACTTCCACCGAGAGAGAAGCAAGTGCCGCGATTTCTCGGAGAGTATCGGAAGCTGTGGATTTGTTGGATAAAGGGAGGGAGTTACAGGCTAAGGGTGACTTTAACCAAGCTCTTGGATATTATACTCAGGTACCTGCGCTGCGCTCTTTGCTTTTATGTTTTTCCCTTGTCTTCAAGATGTTTCTTAGCAACCAAACAGAATTTTAGGGTTTGTCCAATTTTATTTCATTTTTCTTCTTGAAAAGATTTGTTTACAAGTTTTATACTGATTCACTGAGACTTTTTGGTAACGATTAATCTGATTCAAACTGACATAATTTGTGCTGCTTATATAATCAAGAAACATATGTTAGTTCATTATTCCCTCTTGGGTTTAGTGATGCCACTGCTGACTTTGGATTGCTTTCCCAAAACATATTAGTCGAAAATGATGGTCACTATCACATTTAACCTTTGAGGCCAAGTGATCTTTTCTACCAGTAGCATGTTTTTTGTAACATTCTGGCTGAGAATGAATTGTTCTGTCCCCACTGTTCTGATGAAACGATCGGCAATATGTACAATATAGTCTTTGGAGACAGGACGGCATATGGCAATTTTTGTTGTCAGTAAGAATAGGTCTGGCATATAAGATTGGTAATTTTAAAGGCAGTTCTCACCTCATATTGCTGTCTGTGTTTTTTCGTCCCCTGAAATTGAAGCAACTAGCGAGGTACTGCCCGCTAATAGCCAGTGATTGTTCATATCATGATAACCTAGAATCATCAATATGTTGATTGGCCTCCATTTTGTTCCTTTCATTTTTAGTTGTGGGGTGGGCTGGGGGGCTGTTACTTATATAAACTTATCCCACTCTATGGCACAAATACACCCATTGCATGGTTCAAGACATCCATGAATACAAGTGCCACGTGGCATAATTCATTCATAGGTATGATGGATACAAGGAACTTTGTGTTAGTTTTTCCAGTGCACTTCTCAGTTTTTCAAGGGACTAGCTTAAGTAAAGGAGGTCTGTACTTAGGTGGAGCAAGGCTCCCTCACATCACCTTCTCTTGCATGAGGATTGTACTGAGTGCGCCAATCTGACAACATTATTGGAACTTGATGTTAATTTTGCTTTTGCATTTATTCTATTTTGTTTTACTTAGCAGGATTCCATTAGTTTCAATAGAATGAAATGTTTTGAGATGGAGAATTTTGAAATAACCAGGAAAACGAATTTTGTTATGTTACAGCACCTTTTTTCTGCCAGGATTATTGTTAAATGATTTTGTAATGATATTTAAATTCTCTAGCTAAGGTTTTATGGCATTTACTCTAGCAGATGATGGACATAATTTATAAGTATATACCTGTCCTATGCTTGGAAGATGCTACTGGTGTGCAAAGCAGAGAAACATATAGCTATAATTAGTTGATGCATTTCTTCAATATTTTGATGTTGTAGTATATTGAAATTTTAGAAGAAATAACTAATAAGTACATCCTCAGAAATGCCCATACTTTGAGTATGAACTATTTATGTAAGCATCTACAGAAGTTGGGTATGGATCTTTATGACAGGATAATGAAATTCTGTTGATATTCTATGTGAAATATGATTCAGAAGCATGTCTCTGGAAGTTAGATGATAATTTTGAAAAATTTCCTTCGAGATGTCTGAGGACAATTGTATGCTTCATTTTTTCATGAAATGGAGTCTACCACCTGTCTCTGTATTCTTGATTACATTAGCTCATATAACACATTTTCTTCAGATATAAATCAGATCCTTCCTTGTGCTCCATCTTCTGTGCTTGTCACTATAGTGCTTCTGCTTATGCATCTCTTGCTACAAGCTCATCTATAACAGTGTAGTTCACCCACTCTAGTTTTCTGTATCTACAGAATCGTTCCAGTCTACACGGTTCAGACATGAAATAACTGAGACTTCTTAGTAGTCAGTAATGGTATTATAATGGTATGAGTAATTTAAGACAGATCTTGCTTCTACTTTATGGTTAAGAATCCAAATCATCACATCTTTATGGATTTTTCCACATTTGAAATTGATACGCTCATATTCTTCATTATGTTAATAGTGTTGCTAATATGTGCACACCCACCCCCCACCAAAATAAAGACTTCTGATGCTCCACCAAGAAGTGAAGGTGCCATCTCTTCTGTGTATCAACATGTGCCTTCATTGCTAATTGGAAAATAAGAAAGTAGAAATTGAACCAATATCCCTTATTGACTTGTCTTAAATATGTTGGTATAGCTATGTAATTCAAGGTCATTAACATAGAAATGCATCAATTAGTGCTTAGGTTCTTTTGGAATCCCATTGTCCGTTATCATCTTTATGCATCATTCTAGTTCCACAAAGGCCTGCCTAGTAGTGCATCATATTTCCATGTATTTGAAAAATTAGGCAGAAAAGGTTATAGAATCTTAAGGGAATATGTAATTATTGTTATTATTCCTTTCTCTTCTTCTTTTTAAAGCCTGAATATAATTGAGAAATCTGATCTTAGATACATTGAGAAGCCCAGTCACATAGGGTGGCTAGTGCATAATAGCCACAAGTTTGTCTAGTCTAGTTAGGTTTTAGGATAGCATCCTCAATGATGATACCTTTAGCTCAATCATGTACTTATGATTGCATGTATCAATTGTGTTTTGATGAAATTGTTCTTTGGGGTCTTTTACTCCTCTCTCTCTCTCCCACCCCAACCCCCATCTGTGTGCGTGCGCGTTCATTTTGCGTCATCCTATAATGGATACTTGGAATTGCTTGCTCCTATAATAGATACTTGGAATTGCTTGCTCTCTGGGAAAGAGCAAAATATTTAAGGGATGAGAGAGGAATTTTATCCCACTATTGGTGTTACATACTCAAAACATGTAAATCGTTGTTATTTGTAGGACACTTCGCTTGCAAACTGTCAGACAATCGTAAACACGACACTCGTTGTCTGACGCTTGTTTGGACACGTCTTACTATCCACAGTTCTTAAGCCATGCAAATTAATTGTCAAGACATTGACCTTACATCCATCAGTAACAAACTTATTTTCAGGAACACCTTTAAGCCAGTGTGGACAGGAATGTATCTTTTTTTTTTTGGAATTACTGATATGAGATTCTAGTGGTTCTATTATCCATGGTGCATCGGTGTGGTTCATATGTCCTTGTCTTTCTTTTATGAATCATATAAATATGATTTAATCAGGTAAAATTTGTAGTTTGCATGACTAGCACTTAAAAAATGAGTGAAATTTCAAATTGAAATGCTATTAGAAAATTATTTTACTTTAACCTAATCATTATACAAGAAAGGGGCAAGAAGTTTCACAATTGGCATCATTACCATATCTCACTTCAGGTGGTTGAAAAATACAAAGACTTGGCCTTTTCAGACTATGCAAGAGTGGGAAGAGCATTGGCTTTGTACGAGGTTGGTGACAGAGAAGAAGCAATTGCAGAAATGGAGGATGTGTCCATATCTCTTAAGGGATATCCAGGTATTTCTGGTGATATAAGTTCCCGAAATATTTGAGAGGAGAAACATGTTTGGTCTAACATTCTTTTGTTGTTCTATATGTTTGTTGGGGTATTCTGCAGAAGTCCATGCAGCTCTAGCAGCAGCCTTGTATGTGGACAAGCATGCTCTACTGCTGGCGGAAAACCAATTCACTATTGCAACTCTACTTGACCCTCACTACACAGACGTTTCTTATGTAAAAGAAACAAAGCATTGGCCTCCAAGTTTAGTCAGTTCTTTGCAACAGTTCATCACTCTTTCCTAGGGTTCTGTATTATATCTTATACAACTTGTTATCAAACAAGACATACGGTGTGGCCACATTTAGATTTTTTGGTCACTTTTACCTGCTAATTATCTTTTTCAAATTACTCAATAAAATTATTACAGTGAAGAAATGGCGTATGGGAATGATGCATCTTCCTGAAATATATTCTGTTTGATCATTTATTTATTTATTTATTATTATTTGTTCTTTTACTAGGTCGGGAGGAGGGGGAGGGGGAGCTGGGTTGGTTCCCCCGTTAATTGAATGTCTGCAGCTTTGCTGGAAAGCCAACAATTTTATTTCTTAGAAAATATCACACTAACCTCAATAATTTTCATGTTTTATTATTTATTTATTTTTATTTTTTGTAAGTACATAAGGAGAAAGAGAACAGAAAACAAAAAATCAAGGAACAAAGAAAGTGGAAGGGGAGTCTTCTACATTACATAAAGGAAAATATGTGGAAAAAAGGGAGAGGATGGGAATGCAGCCAGAGTGAGATCTTGCGGCCCAAGATGCTATATGCTGGGCATATTTGCAGGTTAACGTGTCTAGCTTTCCAACTAGCTGTTGGGGGAATGAGGGAGAGAATTGAAGAGATTGTGGAAGAAATTCTCCAATCAGTAGCAATGTCCAGATATTGTAGAGCCGTAGTAACAGTAAGAGAGTCTCCTTCTAAGATGAAAGAGAATAACCCCAATAGAATAGATAAACAAGTTGCCAGAAGAGCAACAATAGCTTCACCGATAAGAGCAGCACAAGGAGGACTACTCAGTGAGATGCAACCAATGATGCTTCCTGTGGAACTTCGACAAACTGCAACTTGAGCAGAAAAGGAAGGTCTAATTACTGTATCATAATTTATCTTGAAATAAGGAGGCACAGGACGTTCCCAAGCTTCAGGAGATGGATTGTTGTGTTGTTTCCAAGCTGAGAAATGTTCCAAAGCTAGCTTATTGATAGTTGTTGAAGTAGCAAGAGCATATGGAATAAATTCATCATGATAAGCTTTATTTCTAGTGAACCAGAGAAAACCACAGGCAACTGCTGCAAAAATTTGGAAGCGATGTATCTCTGTTTATGGAAGTCCAAGGCGACGGTCTGGATGAAGAATAATGTGTAGCCAATCTGTCATAAACAATATCTAAAGGCCAAAAAGAGTGACGCCAGACCACACACGCAATAGGACAGGTGAAAAATAGATGAGATAGGGAATCTATATGGTAGGAACAAAGAGAGCAGTTTGTATTAGAATTGAAATTGGGAATAGATTTTGAAATACGAACTTTTGTAGGTATGATGTTCCAAACCATTTTCCAAAGGAAAAGTTTTAGTCTATGATTGAGTTTTAGTTTCCAGAGAGTGGGGGGGGGGGGGGGGGGGGGGGGGGGGGGAAGAAGTAATGAGGTGGTGAGCAGATTTTGTGGAAAACCTACCATTGGAAGAAAGGGTCCAGATAAGGGAATTCGAGTGAACACCAAGTTTTATTTTTAAAATTTCAGATACCGAGGGTTGATCAAATAAGAAAGTAGGGTAGGTATATTCCAAGACATACTAGAAGGGAGAATAGGTTGGAGATACAAAGGGGGTGATGAGAAGGAATGGACTGAAGGCGAGGGATAAGAGTAAAAGATGTGGATGTGGGTATCCAAGGAGAGGACCAAGTTGGTAAACTTGAATTAATAGAAGGATTAAAACAAGTACTAGCAGAGCTAATAGGGAGGGTAGCCTTGATACCATTCCAAATCCAAGAACCTGATGTAAGATAAGAGGATAAGAAAGTTCCTATACTTGATATACTTTTGTGAAAATGTACCCATAATTTGTTGTGACCAGAAAGCAGTTGCCATCCTAGTTTAGAAATCAAGGATAAATTCACATCCTTCATTTTTCTAAAACCAAGACCACCTTGATTTTTAGGGGAATAGAGGGAACTCCAAGATTTAAGGGTAAGATTGCGAGCTTTATCTTTTGGGAAACCCCACCAAAAATTTTAAAAAATCTTATCCAGTTATTTACAAAGACCATCCGGTAAGAGGAAAGTACTCATAGCATATGAAGGGATGGCCGGAACTACTGATTTGATAAAGGTTGTTTTGCTTGCTTGGGATAAGGTTTTAGAATGCCAACCTTCAATTTTACCATTAACATCATCAATAATATCAGAAAAAGTAGCTGTCTTGGATCTATTGAACAGAAGAGGGAGTCCTAAATGTTTAGTCGTAGCTAGATGTAGCCGTATTTTTACTTAACAAAATATTTGATTTATCAGCATTAACACTTTGCCAAGACCATAAAGAATATTTCTGAAGACAATCCTTTATAATATGAGCTTCACTAGAGGTAGCCGTGGTAAAAATAATAAGATCATCGGCAAATTAAAAGATGATTTAAAGGTGCAAAAGATCTAGCAATTTTAAAACCACGAAGATACTTTTGAAAAAGTCTGGAAATAACTTCAGTACCAATAATAAATAGGAAGGGAGATAGTGGATCACCTTGACGAAAACCCCGAGAAGGAGAGAACAAACCGAAGGGGCTACCATTCAAAAGAACTGAAAACGAGGAAGTAGAAATACAAAGCCGGATCCAGTTGATCCAAGTTGAATGAAATCCCATCTTTGAGAGGATGGCTAGCAGGAAAGACCATTCCATCTTGTCAAAAGCTTTATCTATATCGATGTTGATAGCCATAAGCCCTCCCCTACCCCGTTTTGATTTCAAAGTGTGGAGCATTTCATGAGCTAAAATAGAATTGTCCTGTATATGGCGGTTAGGAACAAAAACAGTTTGAAAGGGAGATATAATATTATCCAGTAAAGGTTTTAACCGGTTAGCTAGCAGCTTTGAAATGATTTTATAAATAATATTACAGAGACTAATAGGACGATAATGATGGACAGAGGTCCCATTTTTTTTGGAATAAGAGCAATAAATGTGCGATTTTGTTCATTTAGCAATTGATTATTGCGAAAAAAATTCCAAACCGCATGTAAGACAGTTGCTTTAATAAGATCCCAATATTTCATATAAAACAAAGCAGTGAATCCACAAGGACCAGGGGCCTTTGTAGCCCCTAAGCTGGCTAAAGCAGCATGGATTTCAATTTTAGTAGGAATAGCACATAACAAGAGATTATCAGAATTAGAAATAGTGCAATTAAAAAGATTTAAGAGCTCAGGATTAGAAGATGGTTAGTAGACACAAATAGATGCTTGAAATTGGAAAGAAAACAATCACCAATTGATCTTCTATCATTAATCTATCCACCAGTAGAGGATTTAAGAAGATCAATAGAGTTTCTTCATCTATGGATAATAGTGCCAGTATGAAATTTTTTTGTATTTAAGTCTTGACAAGTAAGCCAAAGTTCCTTAGATTTATTTTTCCATAGAGATTCTTTCTAGATCAAATATTCAATTAAAAGGGATTTTAAATGGAGTTCAAGAGCTAAGTTGGTGTCAGAAGGAGTATCTTGTTGAGTAATATCTAGAAGATGCATAGTATGACTTAGGAGATGTTTGGCAAGCAATCCTAAAATTTCCAACACACTTTTCACTTCTCTCAAAAAAATAAATAAAAAACATTCTAACTTTTTTACACTTTTTACATCACATCAATAATTTTTTATTACTATTCAAATAAAAAAAAACTCACTACAAAACAAAACTTTTTCACATTTTTTATAAAACATTCTCAAATTTTATATCACATCAATCCCTTCTTACTACTATTCAAATAAATATTCCATTACACAGTTACTTACTAAACACCTCCTTAATTTACGATGCATATCACCAAAACGAAATTTATTCCAATGTTTCAGAGCATGCTTGGTGTTTTTAAGCTTTTTAACTAAACAATAAGCAGGAGAGCCTAGAACAGGGAATGACTAGGCTTCCTGAACAACTATACCACAGGATGGATCGCGAGTCCAAAATTCTTCAAAGCGAAAGGGGCGCGGCAAAGAAGGGTAACTAACAGAAGTATCTAACATCAAAGGATTATGATCCGATGTATGGGCAGGCAAATGGGTAACAGAATAAGAGGGGAACTGCTGAATCCACTGGATAGAAGCAATACCCCTATCAAGGCGTTCTTTAATCAATCTGGAACCTTAGCGGTGATTAGACCACGTAAAGGAATTACCAGAGAAACCTAAGTCAATATGCCAAATTGATTCATAAATTGAGAAAAATTATTAAAGCAATAGCTATTAAAAGATCGACTACCCAATTTATCAATTTGTGAGGTTATAGCATTAAAATCACCAATGCATAGCCAAGGAAGAACACAATTATTACCAAATTTAGACATAGCATACCAGAAATCTGAAGTGGATTTATGATAAAGGGGCCATACACAAAAGAGATCATCATTTCTACATCAGGAGAGTTTAATTTACACATAGCACAAATAATATCTAAAGACAGGTAAAAGTTAGTGAGCATAATATCATTTTTCCAGGTAGCCAAGAGACCTCCACGAGTACAAAAAGGGAGGAACCTAGACAAATTGAGCAAAACCTAACTGGTGCATAACAGAGGTAATAGTAATAGGAGTAGATTTAGTTTCAGACAAAAACAAAATATCAGAAGTATGTTTCGTGATCAAGGCACTTAAACTACAAATTGTAGAGGAATGAGCCAAACCTCTACAATTCCAAGATAGTATTTTCAGTGTTTTGGAGGGGGCATGGTCAAGGTAGCCGCCTCAATTTGTTTTTGTGATGAGATAGAACCTGCAGCCCTGTCCTGCTCATCAACCAGAACTAGTTGAGTAACATTACGAGCCTTCTTTGCAGCTGAGTACACCTTCCTAGTTGCTGGCAGTGTTGGGGAAGAGGAGTCCAGAGGAGTATCACCTTCAACCCGAGAATGTGTGAAATGGAGATCCTCACTAATGGTGGCAGGTTCCTGCTTTGCTTCAGTCAAAATATCATGGATGGTAGGAGAAGAGACCGAGCAAGGGAGAAGCTCATGAGCCATAAGAGGCAGAGGGGCTTGTTTTAAGGAAACCAGAGAGAATGCAGCCATTTTCATTTTTTTCCGGGAAGCTCCTAGTAGGCATTGGAGGAGAGTGTCTTTTCTTTGGTGGAGGGTGATTTGTTAGTTTGTGATTGGCTACATTCTGTTGGAAAAAATCACTTCTATGTAATGATGCTTATTATACGGGGGATGCTATTTTATTCAGAGTCTACACTTTAGCTATGAATTCAAGAAGACTCTGTGCAGAATTCAAAACAGTTAGTTTAGTTCTCTTGCATCCGTCCGGACGACGTGGTATTCCGTTCGGACACTCATCTGTCAAGTATCATCCATCCGGACGACGAGAACTTTCCGTCCGGACCTTCCATCTGTGTCCAAAAGCTTCGAACTATTCTCGGTTACATCCGTCCATACGTCTTAGCAACACGTTCGGATGCCATTCAGTGTTCGACAAGTAAAATGATTTCTTTCCAAAACACAGATATGGAAAGACAGCTGCAACCGTCTGGACGATGTTGTGTTCTCGTCCGAACGCTATCCTTGATAAGGCAAGACGTGTAGAAGATGTTCAACCATCCGGACGTTAGACTCCATGGTCCGGACGCTTAGGCCTTAATATGAAAATTGCATTCAGCAAAAGTACAACCGTTCGGATGCTAGAGCAACACCTTCTGGATGTGGCCCTATTCAGGAAAGAATTTTAAGCGAATTTGGAAAGCCGATTGCACAGTTGTCTGTCCGGACACCCAGCTACCGTTCGGATGCCGCCTAGGAAAATCGTATCAGATGCGATTTAGGTTTCTATAACCTATAAATAGAGGCCCTTAAACATGTAATTTGTAAGAATTCGGTATTGAATTCCGTTGAGTTTAAAAAGTTTATTTTAGGAGTTGTTTAGCTGATCCGCTCACTCTCTAGCCGTTGCTGTTGTGTGATGTTGCTGTGCTGAAACTGAAGTCTATCTTAGGGGTTGGTCCTAAGGTAAAGGATTCCATTGAAGACCCCTTCAAGTAGGTGACTTGGTTGGGAGATGTTTGTATTGGGTTACACGTCAGAGTTTAAGGTACGACTACTGCATATGGGTATGTGAGTGTTACTGCTTTGTAGCTAGCTTTGTCTTCTGAATAGTGGATATCTTGCGTTTGGTTGCCCCAAAGTGATTTTTCTCTTAATTGAGTTTCCATTTCGTTGACAAAATTCTTGTGTCATTTAAATTCTACTGTTATATTATTTTGTTAACACATTGTGCACACACACACTGTTAAAATAGAAGTCATCTATTTTTCAATTGGTATCAGGGCTAGTATACTCCATTTAAAGGATTTATTTCTTGAGTGTGAACCTTATCTTCTTGTGACTTCTATTTTTTGTTAACATCTTTTATCATGAATTTTTCTCAGTTATCTGAAGATAATTCTGATATTGAGCTCTCTAAGGTTTTTGATAAATTGAGTAAAACTTCTAAAAGCTCCAATAAAGAGCTCAAAAATGTGAAGTAAGAAAAATAGTCTTTGATTGTTCAGTTATCTGAATCACATGTTTTAATTGATTCTTTGAGATCTGAGAATACCATGCTGCTTAATACTATTGATGCACCTGAGAATAAATTGGAAAAATTCTCTAGTGATAATTTGATAAGTATGCTTTGTATTCATTCAAATATTTCTAACAAGCCTGCTTTAATTGTTGATGATATGAATACTTCTACTTCATATGCTTCTGATTCTGAATTAGATTCTATTGATATTAAGCCTATGATAGTAGATACAGCTTGTTTAGAAAATTCTTGCTTAAATAATCATGTGATGCTAAAGTCCAAGGAATCAAGAACACAAGGTAAGTTTGTTCCTACTTGTCATAATTGTGAGAAACTTGATCATATTAGACCAAATTGTTATTTGTTGAAATCCCATAAGCTTTGGATTAAGCAGGATGCTCCGAGGAAAGGTAAAGTTGAAAATTCTTCCTCGTCTAAATATGTCCCTCCGCATAGGAGACATATAAAAGGTAAGGACAATATTATGAGAATACTAACATTAAATTTGCAGAGACTGTCAAAAAGCATTCCAACAAAAGAAGCATGTCTACTTGTCATCACTACAGCATCACTGACCATATCTGACCCAAATGTCCACATCTCTAGGCTCATAAGTCGAAGGTTCAGAGGGAACTGCCAGCAAGAGCTACATTAGGCACTCTACCTCCGACGGCACATCAGGCTCCACGGCATCAGCAGTAGGTTGTTCCTGCCAATCAGACTGGCAAATCAAAGAAGAACAAATCAAGGCACTACAAAAGAAAGCCATAGAAGCCCATTAGCAACCATGGCTATGAAAGGTTGCCGAGCCTAATGCAAGGTATGCTAAACAGAATGGACAAGACCCGCAAACCACCGCCATGGGTTAAGCAAGTATAGGTTAGGAATGATGAAACCATTCAATCCTTATAGGAGAGTGGACTCAGCTAGTAGAGGTGCAGTCTCATCATGCCTGAATTTTGATTCCTAAATCCTAGTGCATGTCAATTATGTTTACATTGCATTGTTTATCATGTCATATCTTATTCATGCCTTGCATTCTGTTTGAGGAACCATTTATTCTATCCCCATATTTTCTCTTGTTATCTTGAGAAACTTCAGCAGATATTTTTTTTGGGCATGACAGTTAAAAGCATGTTAGGCAGCTGCTTTTCTGTCTTGGTATTTTTAAACCTCTCCCTGAGGATATATTTGATTTTACCTTACATGCTGGGATTATATGTTATTTCCTTTTCCATAAGCATGTCATTGTTGTTTTTCTGCTTTATTGTTTTCAACATTAAAATAATAATAATAATAATAATAATAATAATAATAATAATAATAAAATAAAATAAAATAAAAGCGGGGGAGAAGATACAGAACTTTATTATTTTTTTTGATAGCTTTTCAGATATTGTATGTGTTTTTGCTTGATATCTTAATTCATTGTGCATTAATTGAATATGCTTATATATGATTGAAAGTTTATGTCTGATATCTGCTAAGTTTTCTTGTGCATCTTAATGCCAGATAATTGCTTTTCTCATACGATAAAAAATTGTACACTATCCAAAGCTCTCCTAACGTACATTTTTTTACACTCTAATTTTTAGCTTCTGAAAATTCTGATAAGAGAGATTTTTTGCTAAGAAAGTCAAACTGACCAACTCGCTAGTTGAACTTAGAGCTTAAAAATTCTAGCATTCTCTTTAGGTTGCAGCACCAAGTGATAAAAAACATTCAAATGAAATGGATATCAAGGTTTGTAAGGATGATAACGAGAATGGTGGGAAGTATGACTAGGGGATTTACGGGTAGGGGGATTAGGATCAGATATGGGTGGCGGGGGGGTAAGAAGTGGACTGGACGGGGAGGAAGAGGGGAAGAGAAATGGATATCAAGGTGTTAGTATTTTATATTGACAACATTCTAGTTGACAAAAACACTTTATGTAAATGTTACTTTTTAACAGGAATATTGGTTTAATTTAGAGTCTTCAAGTAATATGGACAGTGTCTCAATTCATGCCATCTGTCTGTTCACAAGCTTCTAGAAGATATCCATGAAGATTCCATGCCATTTCCAAGTCAGAAACAGCCGGTTTTGTTCAACCGTCTGGATGAGCCTTTGAAGGCGTCCGGACACCCTTTAGTGTCTAGAAGCTTCAGCCATTGCAGCTGTCCGGACGACATGGGTTACACGGATTTGGATTTCAGAAGACACTAATTGAGAAGGTTCTGCCAAACGCCTGGACGACATGGCAACACGTCCGGACGCTACCCAGTGTTCCAGAATATTCCGGGTCTCCTTTATGGATGCGGAAAGGAGTGACAACGTTGACCGTCTGGACGCTCGGTCAAACCATCCGGTCGTGGTTCTGTTTTGGGAAGAATTGAATTATTCTAAAAAGACGGTCACAAAAGACTGTTCAGACGCAGCTAAGTGACAGTCCGAAAGCTATTTTCCGGAGTCCGAAATTGATGACAGGTTTGTTGAAAAGAGGGGAAGCCAGACGTAGGCTATGAGTGGGTGATAAGAGGGTCGGTTGGACAACAGTGGAGGTTGAAAAGTCAGCAGAAATGAAAAGATCTTTACCCTTTGCAGACGACGTGGGAGACAGAAAGGCTATTGTGAGATGTCCTGAGGGTGATGTGTCCAAATCAGAACCAAGTGAGAACAAATTTGAGACAAAGGTGGAGACGTGTTTCAACCCCTGTGGTGGAGATGCTGTAACAGATATTTCTAGAGAAGACGAAGCTTCAATTGCAAGCTTTTGATGCATTCCGTGCAAAACAAGTTGCCGAGGAGGACCGCTGCCGGTGATAGTGATGAGAGCAGAAAAAAGCAGCGAACCTTTGATGTTCCAAGGTCCTTGAGAAAGGATTCTGTCAACATGTGCTTCATCATATAACGTAAAAAGAAGCTTTTCTGCAGGTAAATCAACCACCTCGAAAGGGAGAGCAAATTTCCAGGCATGAACAAGGATGTCTCTCACCCAATACGCAGAAGATGGCCTTTGAGATAAAAGCCTTCCGATTAAACGGAAAGTCTGTTTGTCTGGAGATACAACAGGGACGACCTCCAAAGGGTTTGGATCTTCACAATTTAGGGTAGCAATTTCGGCAATAAGAGCTTGTAGGTTTAGTTGAGAATCATCCATTTCGGGAAAGAAAGAAAGAAAAGGAGATGTAGAGACAAAGAAAGGTGATGGGGACGGAGATTTGGTAGAAGGATTCCTCAAAAGAGTGATTTGAGTGATGACAAAAGGTTTGGTGGGGATTTTTCTGAGAAGGGAAAAAAGTATTGAATAAAACTCTCTTTTAATTTTTAGAGAGAAGTCATAGTTTCTCTCACAGGAGTAATTTCTGCAGCATATGTTCGAACAGCTGGCAAAACGGGTACTCGACATGACCCGTTAAGACTCGCGACTTGTTTAAGCTAGACTCAAACACGATTCGTTTATGCTAACGGGTCAGGGCTCTAGACACGACACAAACACGATAATTTCACGGATCACCTGACACGACCCGTGAAACTCGTTTAACATAATGGTTCGAATCGGGTCGACACGACCTATTTGACCCATTTGACCCATTTAACTTAAAAGTGCTTTTTTTTTTTTTAATATATAATATATATATTTTTTTGGGCGGGGGGAGGGGGGAGGGCCAGAATCACCCAGATTTTCAACACCCAATAACCAATTCATCACAACCAAACACCAATTCAAGAAACAACCCACAAGCAACTACATACACTGCCAAACACAAGAAAATATATCACAAAATATTCGGTTTTGGTCGGTCCAACCCCAAACACAGCTCAACAGAAAACCATACCCAAAGCTAACAACAATGAACCCAAAAACACCCCAACCGAACTCAACACCATCACAGGAACCTCTAATCTTCGCAAAACAGTGGCACCACAAAATAAGGGTAATTGGTTCAATCTTCAACACAATCAGTCCTAACTCTAGAATTTCTGAACAGATTTTGAACAACCAGGCAAGCATCACGATTATGATTTTAATACCCACAATAATGAGGCTATAAAAAATTAAAAATGGAAATCAACTAACATACCAGCGGACCTGGCGGTACTGGATGCGACATCGGCCCAAGAGAGAGAGAGAGAGAGCGGTAGAGAGACTGGGAGAGCAGAGATGTCGGTAGTTGGCAGCGAGCGCCGAACGTCGAGCAGAGACTAGAGAGACTGAGAGAGAGAGCATCGAGCGGGTCTAGTTTCCGATTGGGCCTCGCGGGAGGAAGAAGAAGGGGTGGCGGCGCAGAGCTGAAGAAGAAGAGAAGCGTAGCGGCGCGGCGACTCGGCGAGGCTGAAGGAAAAATCAAAAAAGAAAAACTTAGGGTTTTCACTTTTCCGGTTTTGTGTTTTCACTGTTTTGATTCTTTTAAATCTTTTGTTTTCAATGTGTTTTCATTGTTTAGATCATTCCCCCCAATTTCCCATTCGGCCATTCTCCTTTTTTTTTTTTTTTTGTTTAAAAAAAAAAGTTAATCGTGTTTGGCGGGTTGCTACCCGACCCGCCAGACCAAGATAAACGAGTCGACCCGTTTATGGTAGACGCAAACCCGCTAATGTCGTGTCGGGTCGTTTCAAAATTGCCAGCCCTAATTCAGACCAAACTCTTTCAAGATGAAAGACCATGTAAAGCTTTATTTCATGTTTTATTTTTAAGTATTTCATTTTGTTCAGTTTTCAATTCATTTTTAACTGAATTCATAAAAATTACAAATTTAACCCCAAAAATTTGAAAAAAAACAAAAAAAAAAAAAAAAGAAGAAAAAGAAAG
The DNA here is from genome assembly GCF_958979055.1 of Alnus glutinosa. Classification (NCBI taxonomy): domain Eukaryota; kingdom Viridiplantae; phylum Streptophyta; class Magnoliopsida; order Fagales; family Betulaceae; genus Alnus; species Alnus glutinosa. The sequence continues at coordinate 14,976,082 of NC_084899.1, read as the reverse complement.
AAGAAAAGAAAGAAAGAGAGAGAGAGAGAGAGAGAGGTGATGGGAAGTGGTTGGTCGTGTAAACTTTGCTAGTGGGTTGAAGGTCACCCCACCTTCCCATAAAAGAGGAGTCCCGCTCCCAATAGAGAGATTAGATGCCCCACCTACCCTCTCTGTTGGGGGGTGGACCCCACTAATGGAGGACGGTGAGGCGAATTCACCTATTTATAGAAGAATATGCGTAGGTTCGTTCCACGAGCCAACAGAGGGCAGAGTGTCGAAGTGTGTAATACTACCCTGATAATTATACCTCTTTATAATCACCACGAGGAACTACTACTATTCCCTTACTATAAATGCACAACGAAAATTTGCTATATAATTCTTTTTTAATCTATAACATCCATACATTCGTCTATAACTATTTACATTGTGTGTTCAAAATATATACCTTGCTTACATATCAATGTTAATATACATCTAAATAAGTTATATTTTCATACAGGACTGTGGGTGGCCCCATGCACCTATCATCAACTCTCTTGTTTATTTTATAATATATTTTTAGTTTTGTTTACATGGATTTTGTTAGAAAATAGACAAAGAAATGGATAATATGATATATTTGAAAAGATAGTATAACTTTGGGAAAAGTACACATATCCCCTTAAATTACTATCCAATTATTAATATGCCCCCAAACTTTCAATTGTGTCAATGTACCTCCCTAATCTACCAAACAATATCAATGTCTCCTCAATGACAAAAATGTTCTTCATAAAATTAAAAAAAAAATCTTAAAATTATATAAAAACCAATAAAATAAAATAAAATAAAATAGAAAAAACTAAAAAAAAAAAAAACTAAGGGTTTTCATTTTTTTTAAAAGATTTTGTTTTATATAATTTTCAGTTTGGGCCACCCCCTTGGATTTTTTTTTTTTAAATTGTTTTCTTTAATTTTAATTTTTTAATTTTTAATTTATAAAGATATATTTGTCTTATTGAACCTTTTTTAAGGTTATTTTTATCTTTTTGTTGGATTTAGAAGGGACATTGACATTTTTTGATAGTTAAGGGGAGTGAGACATTGACACAATTGGTAATTTGGGGGACATATTGACAATCGTGTGTTAGTTTGAGGGAGGTATGTGATTTTCCCTATAACTTTTGTAGGGACTTTACTCAAACCATGCTCTTTGTGCCCTAAAAAAAAAAATGACACGTTTGTGCGGAATACCAAACTTAATAAAAATCGGAAACACCTGATTTTTCCTTATTATCTTCAACTCATCGACAAAATCCCTAACAATCGAAAGTCCCCGCCAGCATCAGATTGCTCACCAGATCCTGCTTCACCGTGTCCCACACCAGCTTCGTCAATGTGTTCGCAACAGGCCCGAACCCATTCATCTCTTTCAGCGTGTTTGCAGCTTCATATTACTCACTCCTCCACTGGACGCCACCATGAACAACGACCCCTTTCCTCCTTATCCGTGCATCTCTTTCACTTCATTGAAACAATCCACAGGCATGGATGGCTTCACCAATTAGTGCATGTGCATCAATCTAACCTATACATAGCTGCTTTTGATTAATATTGTACTGACAGACCAATATATAGGATCACCAAAGAAGTAAAAAATAACAACACAATCACATGAGATAAGATTTGAGTGGTTCGGCTTAACAAGCCTACATTCACTGGCGGAGACAATCCAAGAGAAATTCACTATCAAAGAAATGGAGTACAAAGAGCAGTACAGAGAAAATCATTTAGACCCAATAACCCCAATACACCCTTATCTCACTCTCACACAAAAGGAGAACTAAATACAAAAGAGAAAACCTCTCATAGTTCCCTTACTTCTCGGCACACCAAAGAAAAATAGTGAGAATACAAGTGAGATAAACTGGCTTATCTCTCTTCCAAGTGCACTTCCGTAACACTGCAGCTCAGTCTCTCTTCTTCGTGTCTGAAGAAAAGCTTTTTCGCACACCAATAACAAAACGTTTGAATGTAGCTTTATTTCTTTTTAACCAAAGCCTTTTGTTCCAAAGCTTCTAAAATAAGCTCAATAACTCAAGTGTCACACACACACACACACCCAATTAAGTTTTTTTGCCTTAACCAAATAAACCTTAAAAAAAAAAAAAAAAAAAAAAAAAAAAATCCTTTTACAATCCACAGATTTGCTATAGACATCAAAAGCCACCGTCAAGCCCATCACCACTTCTGGATTCACCATTTTTCCCCCACTCAAGAATTGACTGATCACAGGCATCAGAATAGAGAACAGAGTCAACAGACCCATCGCCCATCGGTGCTTAGAGCCAAGGAATTAATGGCCGACTTGTGCTTCTTCTCTAACCTAGCCAACACAATATCGCTTTGTAAGTTCTCAAATCTGAAATCCCTAAAAAAAAAAAAAAAAAATCATATTTTTTTTTTTTTTTTTTTTTTTTTTTTTTTTTTTTCTGGTCATATGGTAAAGAACTGAAAAAAAGAAGAAAGAAAACTGAAAACGTGTTTGGGAAAAACTGAAAATGTGAAGAGGAAGACAAGAAGAGTTTAGAAGAGTCTAGAGAAAGAGAAGAAAACAAGAAGTTAAGGAAAGGAAAATAATTTGTATCTGTTGAATAATTGCATTTGCCTTTTTCTCCATCTATTGCAGTAAACCGATGCACAAGCAAGTCAAAAAGTGTTTGCATTACTCAGGCAATTTATTTACCCCATAAATTTCAAACCTCACGCCCACAGTAAAAGAATTAGGAGAAACCAAAAGTTCAAAACCCTTGATTTTACTCGTGAACCATGAGAAGTTGAGAACAGTGAGAGTGAGACTGATTATTTGTGAGATTAATTTGTGTTATTGATAAATTATAATAATGTTTAAAGTTGGGGATTGGAAAAGTGGTCCAAATAGAGGTAATGGGTTAATTAAAAAAGAAAAAATGGGTAAGGGTGAGAATTATTAAATAGCTTAAATAGTTTGTTTAGTTATTATTGAATGTTTTGTTGACGATTTTTTTTTTTTTAATTATTATTAGTTTTTACTTTACAGTATTATAAATTTTGATTTTGGAAATTGTCGATTTAATTTGATTTTTACGACACGGAACAACAATTAATTCGCAACACAGAAGCAGTGAGAAACCACTCTAAGCAAGTCGCACTTTTTGAGGTTAGTTTTCTAAGCTCGATTCCTAATATAAGTGGTATTGTAATTTGGATACTATTGTTATTAAATATTGAGAATATCGGTTATTATAGTTTATAAGTCTAAACAATTAATTGAAGAATTTGACACAAGAAAGCTATTATATTCAATTTGTTTTTTATGTGAGTTTGTTAATTGCTATCTTACAAATATATTTTCTAACTTTTCTAAAGACTCTAATATAACCATGTAAATTTATTTGTAGATGATAGGAAAGCCAAATACAATACTTGACTTTTTCAAAAGAAAAAATACACAAAGTTCAAATGCCAATGTTGGTGATGCATCATCGTCAACTTCTGATATAGTAGTTTCTGAAAATTCTTCTAAAAAATCTCGAAAAGTTGACGTCAATGAATTTGATTTTAGTTCATTGGAGTTTGATCCTAGATTGTGTTGTCAGATATGGGAATATAATGTTAATCAACGGGATGAAATTCGACGAACTTATATTAAAGCTGGTCTGTACCAATTTATCATCAGAGAGTACCCAAAATCCGGATATCCAAATCATCTTCGTAGCTTTCACCCTTAGTGGTTCAATCTATTTCCTTCATGGCTTGAATATTCATGCAAAAAAGATGCAGCATTTTGTCTACCATGCTTTCTCTTTAATAAGCCATTTGGGCATCCTACGCAACGTGTATTCACTATAGATGGATTCAAGAATTGGAAGAAAGTTAGAAATGGAAAAAAATTGTGCTTTTCTCAATCATATAGGAAAATATCCTAATTCATTTCACAGAATTGTTGAGAGGTCATACGAAAACTTGAAGAACCAGTCTCAACACATACAAAATGTGTTTGAAAATTTCACTTCTGAACAAATTGCAAACAATCAACTACAGTTAAAAGCCTCAATTGATGTTGTTCGAGTGCTTGCATTTCAAGGTGTTGCTTTTAGAGGTTGAGATGAAAGTGTGGATTCAATGAATCATGGAAATTTTATTGAAATATTGAATTTGATGGTTTCATATAATGAACAGATTGTTGAAGTGATAGCTAAAGCTCCAAAAAATGTCTCTTACACATCACCAATGATACAAAAAGAAATTTTACATATTTTTTCAACCAAAGTGAAGGAGGCAATTCGCAAAGAAATTGGTAATGCAAAGTTTTGCATAATCATTGATGAAGCTCATGGTGAGTCAATGAAAGAGCAAATGACTATAGTTTTAAGATTTGTCGACAAATATGTTTTTGTGTGGGAACGCTATTTTGGGGTTGTTCATGTCTTTAATACTGCGACATTAACCTTACAAAATGGTATATATTTTGTACTATCTCAACATAAGTTAGCGATTGAAAATATTCGAGGGGAAGGATATGATGGCGCAAGTAACATGCGAGGTGGGTGGAATGGGTTACAAGCTTTGGTTTCAAATGATTGTCCATATGCCTACTACATTCAATGTTTCACACATCGTTTGCAATTGGCATTAGTGGTGGCATCAAAGGAAGTTATTCATGTTCATCAAATTTTTACTAATTTGAGTTCTATTGTCAATATTGTTTGTGCATCGTGCAATTGATTTGAAGAATTGCGGATTGCCCAAATTGCTGAAATTGCTTACTTGATTGAAATTGATGAGATGTAGAGTGGAAGGGGACTTAAACAAATTAGTAATTTACAACGGGCTGGAGACACTCGTTGGAGTTCTCACTTGAGATCAGTTTCTAGCTTGATCAAAAATTTTAGTCCAGCTTGTGAAGTTATTCTTAAAATCATTGATGTGGGAACTACTTACTCCAACTAGCAGAAACAGATTTATTTCATCAGGTAACGATGCAGATCACCGATCATCTATGTCAAGAATTACAATCAAAATCTCAAGACATTTTAATTGACATGTGTTAGTATTTTATGTTGGCAACATTCTGGTTGACAAAAACACTTTATGTAAAGGTTGCATTTTAACAGGATGGTCGGTTTTCAATTCAGAATCTTCATGTATTCAGACAATGATCAAATCAAAGGCAATAATTGATCACAAGCTTCTTAAAGATGTCCATGAAGAGTCCTTGCAAAATCCAAGACAAAAATAGTTGGTTCCTGTGCAACCGTCCGGACGGGCCTTTGAAGGTGTTCGGACGCCCCTTAGTGTCCAGTAGATAACAATGAAGACGTCCGGATGTCAGAGCAACACTATCCGGACATTAGGTTAATCAGTATTCAACAATGAGTTGGATTTCAGAAGTCGACATTGTTTGGGGAGTCTCTGCAAGCCGCCCAGACGACGTGGCAACACGTCCGGACGATGTCCAGTATTTCATAATATTCCATAGTTCTGTTCGAACGCGAAAAGGATTTTAGCGAAGACCGTCCAGACGCTCAGTCAAGTAGTGGACGTGATCCTGATAAAGATAAAATTGCGCTGTTTCTGAAAGGATATCGCAAAAAACCGTCCGGAAGAGGCTAACTTCCTTCCGGACGCTCACCAGCCATAGCTCGAATCTCTGTAGTTTTAGGTTTCCTGTAAGCCTATAAATAGAGGGCCTTAGGCTTGTGTTTTGTACAAAATTCGACAGTGAATTCCATAGTACTTAGAGAAGGTGTTTAGGGAGAATCGAAGATCCGCTAGTTCTCAAGCGGTTGTCGGTGTCTGCTCAACAGTTCGTGTGAAGTCTGTCTTAGGGGTTGGCCCTAAGGTAAAAGAATCCATCAAAAACTTCTTCTGGTGGAAGATATGGTTGGGAAGCGTTCACGACGGGCTTTGTGTCAGAGTTAAATGTATGATTACTGCATAGGGTTATGTGAGTACGAGTGTCTTGTAACTAGCTTTGTTTTTGGATAGTGGATTTCCTGGGTTTGGCTGCCGCGGAGTGGCTTTTCTCTTAATAGAGTTTTTACTTCGTAACAAATATCTTGTCTAATTTAAATTCCGCATTTAAGATATTTGTAACACACACACTTGGGTTGTTTAGAAGTCAATAATTTATTTTCAATTGGTATCAGAGCGGGTAAACTTGTGTTTGGATTTATTTCCTAAGTGTGATCCATGACTTCTTCTAACATAAATCTTCCTGAGTTCTCTGAAGATAATTTTTATGATTTCTCTAAAGATACCTTTTTGATAGGCAAACTCTTTAAGAAATCCAATAGAGAACTCTAGAAGATTAAGCAAGAAAAAGAGTCTTTGATTTTACAATTATCTGAATCACATGTTTTGATTAACTCTTTGAAATCTGAGAATACCATGCTTTTTGATACTGTTGATGTACTAGAGAATAAATAAAAAGAATTAGAGGATCTCTTGGAAAAATTCTCTAGTAATAATTTGAAAAGCATGCTTTGTATTCATACAGATATTTCTAACAAGCCTGATTTAATTGTTAATGATTTAAGTACTTCTACTTCACATGCTTCTGATTCTGAATTTGAATCTATTGATATTAAGCCTATGATAGAAGATACAGCTTGTTTAGATAATTCTTGCTTAACTAATCATATGATGCCTAGCTCCAAGGAATCAGGAATACAAGGTAAGTTTATCCCTAAGTGTCATAATTATGGGAAGATTGGTCATATTAGGCCAAATTGTTATTTGTTGAAATCCCACAGGCCTTAGATTAAGCAGGATGCTCTGAGGAAAAGTGAAGTTAAAGATTTTTCCTCATCAAAATATGTCCCTCTGCATAGGAGATATATAAAAGGTAAGGGCAATATTGTTTGAGAGAATGCTAACCATATTTCTGCAGAGAATGTCAAGCAGCATTCCAACAAAAGAAGCATGCCCACCTGTCATCACTGCGGCATCACCGGTCACATCCGACCCAAATGTCCACAACTCCAAGCTCAGAAGAAGAAGGCTCAGAGGAAGTTGCCTACTAAGACCACATCAGGTACTCTACCTTCGGCGGTACATCAAGTTCCATGGCATCAATGGCAACAACATCGGTCTGTTTCGAAGAACACATCAAGACACTACAAGAAAAAGCCGCAAAAGCCCGATAGCAACCATGCCTATGAAAGGCTGTTGAGCTTGTTACAAGGGATGCTGAGGAAAATGGACAATATGAGCAATACCTGATCACATCTACCATGGGTACACCAGGGTTGGGTCAGAAAGGATGAGACCATTCACCCCTTGAGGGGGAGTGGACTCTCCTAGTATAGGTGCAGTCTCACCATGCTTAGGATTTTGGTTCCTAAATCCTAGTGCATACCAGGTATGTTTGCATTGCATTGATTGTTATATCTTATATATCCTATTTTTGCCTTGCATTCTGTTTGAGGAATCATCTTTTTTATCCCTAGATTTTCTCTTGGTTGCTTTGAGAATTTTCTGTAGGTACATTCTAGGGATGACAGAGAAAGCATGTCACTGCTTTTCTGTCTTGGTATAGTCAAACCTCTCTCCCTGAGGACAGGTTTTCTCTTACCTACATGCTTTGTTTAAACATATGTTCTTTTCCTTTTAAGCATGTCTTTGTTGTTTTTTCGCTTTTATTTTAAAAATAAATAAATAAATAAAAAATTGGGGGAGAAGATGCAGATTTTTTCTTTTTTGATAGCCTTTCAGATATTGTATGTGTTTTTGCCTGATATCTCAGTTCATTGTGCATTAATTGAATATGCTTATATATGATTGTGAATTTATGTTTGATATCTGCTAAGTTTTCCTGTGCATCTTACTGCTAGATAGTTGCTTTTCTCATGCGATAAAAAATTGTACACTATCTAAAGCTCCCCTAAGGTACATTTTTTCTCTCTGACTTTTAGCTTCTGAAAATTCTAATGAGAGAGATTTTTTTTTTTTTGCCAAGATGGTCAAATTGACCAACTCGCTAGTTGAACCTAGAACCCATAAATTCTGGCATTCTTTCTAGATTGCAGCACCAAGTAATAAAAAGCATTCAAAACTGAATAAATATGGATAAATAAAAAGATCCACTGCTTTTGTGCTATAAATCTGTTCTTAAACTTGTCCCTATAGAAACAGTCAGTGACCAAATCATTGTGGAAATAGACGGTCACTAAAGGACGAAGTAAAAGAAAAGTGCTACAGCTTAGGGGGAGTGTATCAGATGAGGGTGGCTAGGCCCTGGTAAAATAAAGTTTGACTTTTGACTGATCTAGCATTGATTCTCTCTCTTATTTAGAAAATTCGGTTGCTTTAAATCATATCAGTGAACTTCATACCTTATTGAGAAAGCTTTCACACACACACACACGCATTGCATGAGTTAAGTTTACTATTGAAAATTTTCTATCTGCAGGGAAATTTTTGTGCTTATTGACTCTTAACTCTCAATTATATCTTGGTATATTTTTGAAATGCTATTTGACTATTTTATCAGTTATTTATACAAGCGTGTTCTGAAGCTAACGTTAGGAAAAAAAATTTATGCATATTTCCCTATGTTTTTCAGCTTCTAGTGTGAAGCGTCTGAATGGACATGTTCTTGTGTCCGGATGTGCTCGGCTCTGTCGATCTCTTATCTGACAACATGCCGTCGGGACGAGTATGTACCACGTCCAGATGAGAGCTTTTTGCTTTCTCTGCCAAACACACACACACACACACTACTTTTTACCTGTTCTATCATGTTGTGTTGTGTGTGTTTTCTCTCGAACTGATCCCAAGATTTTGGCATTCTCTGCACATCTTTTCTCATTCCCAGGTATTTCCTTTGACTTTCCTTATTCTCTTAAGCTTTGGTTCTTTTTAGAATATTGGAATCCTTAATTGATTATGATTTGAGAGATTGTGCATGAATATCTTTTTTTGTCTTTATGCTGGATGGATATTACTAATCTGTGCCTTTTGTATTTCTTTATGCATCCAATTAATAGCCATCATAATACCACAATCTGTTTGAAACTAACATGATCTAATATTTATTTTCATTTGGTTTCATTGTGGTGTTATTTTTGGATAGATTTCTGCTTAAATATTTTCAGGAATATGTTGTCCAGCGGCTTCCAGCATAGTGTCAGACAGAGGGCTAGTTGGTAAACAGACCAGTGTTGAAATCATATGTTCCAGAGATCTCAAATTTTAGATGAGCTCATTCCCCCTGCTTCATACAGAGCCTTCCGTAACCTTTTCCTCTAGATCTGCACCAGCTAGAGATTCAATGGTGAATCTTCTTTTCCATCTTCCAGACCACTTGTATAAAGGATTTCTTTCTGCGGATGATCAGTTTCGGGCTAGAAGACTCAAGTGACTGAAAATTTTCAGTCTATTGTTTCCCGGCTTCAGGAGCAAAAGCTGAAGTGGCTCAAATTCAGAAAATGTGATTTCTCGAGGTTTTCGTTTCCTTTTATGTTGTTTTGAGTTTTTGTTGAGACACTTTACTATTATTTTTGTTTTTTTTTGACTTTTTGTAATTGTGGTTTTCTTTATACTCTGTTTACCCTTTGTCCTTTTGTGACAAAAATGGGGATTATTTTTTGTTTTTGGACCTGAATGTATTTCCAAACCGGTCAAGTGTTTTTTGTCCCAGAATGGCCAATGGGAGAGTTTGTTAGTATTTTATATTGGCAACATTCTGGTTAACAAAAACACTTTATATAATGGTTGCATTTTAACAGGATGGTCGGTTTCAATTCAGAATCTTCATGTATTAAGACAATGATCAAATTAAAGACAATAACTGATCACAAGCTTCTTAAAGATGTCCATGAAGAGTCCTTACAAAATCCAAGACAAAAACAGCCGGTTCTTGTGCAACTGTCCGAACGGGCCTTGGAAGGCCTCCAGACGCCCCTCAGTGTCCAGCAGATAACGATGAAGACGTCCGGATGTCAAAACAACACTATTCGGACGCTAGGTCAATCAGTATTCAACAAGGAGTTGGATTTCAGAAGTCGACACTGTTTGGGAAGTCAATGTAAGCCGTCCCGACGACGTGGCAACATGTCCGGACGATGTCCAGTATTTCAGAATATTCCAGAGTTCCGTTCGAACGCAGAAAGGATTTTAGCGAAGATCATCCAGACGCTCAGTCAAGCCGTCCGGACGTGATCCTGATAAAGATAGAATTGCGTTGTTTCTGAAAGGATATCGCAGAAAACCGTTTTGAAGAGGCTAACTTCTGTCCGGACGCTCGCCAGCCAGAGCCCGAATCTCATTAGTTTTAGGTTTCCTGTAAGCCTATAAATAGAGGGCCCTAGGCTTGTGTTTTGTATGGAATTCGACAGTGAATTCCATAGTGCTTAGAGAGGGTGTTTAGGGAGAATCGAATATCTGCTAGCTCTCAAGCCGTTGTCGGTATGTGCTCAACAGTTCGTGTGAAGTCTATCTTAGGGGTCGGCCCTAAGGTAAAGGAATCCATAAAAAACCCCTTCAGGTGGAAGATCTGGTTAGGAAGCGTTCACGATGGGCTTCGTGTTAGAGTTAAAGGCATGACTACTGCATAGGGTTATGTGAGTATGAGTGTCTTGTAACTAGCTTTGTTTTTGGATAGTGGCTTTCCTGGGTTTGGCTGCTGCAGAGTGGTTTTTTTCTTTACAGAGTTTCAACTTCGTAACAAATATCTTGTCTTATTTAAATTCCGCATTTAAGATATTTGTTTGCACACAAACACACACACTTGGGTTGTTTAGAAGTCAATAATTTATTTTCAACATGCATCTTGTTTAATCCACTAAAGCATATATCCAACAATATAGAGATAATAAATGGGATGATTTACTTACCAATGTGAAGTCATTTTGCGAGAAACGCAATATAGATGTCCCAGATATGAATGCTCATTTTGTCGAGCTCACCATCAACAAGCCGACTTTACAATTGAGCAACATTATCGAGTGGATATTTTTTGTGCCTCAATAGATTCTTAATTGCAAGAATTAAATTGCCGATTTAATGAGCATGCGGTGGAGTTACTTATTCTCAGCTCGGCTCTTGATCCTCGAGCCGCACGTGAATCTTTTAAAATTGATGATATTTGTCAGTTGGTGAACAAGTTTTATTCGCAAGACTTTCCTGATCTTGAAAATGAATAGTTGGAAATAGAACTTAACCATTATAAGCATAATGTAGTTCAACATTCGAGTTTCCAAGCACTATCAAATATTTCTGAATTGTGCCAATGGTTGGTTAGTACTAGAAAATCAACTATCTACCAACTTGCTTTTCGAATTATTGTACTTGTGCTTACTTTTCCCATTTCTATCGCAACTACAAAACGAGCATTTTTAGCCATGAATATTATCAAAAAAGTAGCTTCGCAACAAAATTGAAGATGAGTTTCAGACGGATTCTCTAGTGGTGTACATTGAAAGAGAAGTTGTTACAACAATTAGCATATATTCAATCATAGATGATTTTTGGAATTCAAAAAAACGACAGGTTCCATTTTGATAGGTGTTTTGCCTGAAATTTAATGTATTATGAAACACTTATTTTGTTTATTTTTTTTTTCAAAGCTAAAATGATGCTAATTTCGTCTTTATATATTTATTTCATCTTCAATCTTTATATAATTCTTATTCATACTCTGACCCTTGCCCCTATTTTAATATATTTGTAATTTATGCCTTGACGGCTTGGCCCTTGCCCAAGATACTTGCTGGTTCCGTCCTTGCTCCTTGCACACACACACACACACACACACACACGTGTGTGCACTAAAATAAGTCAAAAAGTTGTGGGACCCACGGTAAGGCTTGAGAAAATCAAGTCACCTACTTTGACAAATCTCCACCTTGACTTGACATCAAGTCCTCAACACAAATCTCCTAATTGCGTCTCCTTCAACACCCCCTAAGGGTAATTACAAGTTACAAACACCAATTAAGTCCAAGCAATGCTTGAACTTAAGAATTGGAACTGGCTTAGTCAACATGTCTGCTAGATTTTTTGGATATCTGGCATTAATGTGCTTGGTTCTCTCATGATACATTTGATTTTGGTCCAATGTATTGCGCTCTGGCTATCACAAAACACAACAGTCTCATCCTGCTAGAAGTCCAAACCATTAACCAAATCTCTCAGCCACATTGCTTCTTTCACTGCCTCTGCTGCTACCATATACTCTGCCTATGTAGTGGACAAAGCAACCATTGACTGTAAAGTCACTTTCCAACTGATGGCACATCCCGAAAGAGGGAAAACAAAACTTGTCAGAGATCATCTCTTATCTAGATCACCAGCATAATCTGAGTCAACATATCCAATGACTCTGGAACCTATACCATAGCCTCTACCATATACTAAACTTACTCTATAGTTCCCCTCAAATACCGGAGTATCCATTTCACTGCCCGCCAATGAAGCTTACCCGAATTCGCCATGTAGCGACTAACAACACTGATTGCTTGTGAAATATTTGGACGAGTACACACCATAGTATATATGATGCTCCTAACTACACTAGAGTAGGGAACATATGACATGAACTGCTCCTCCTCCTCACTCTGCAGTGTTAACACTGTTGAAAGTTTGAAATAAGCAGAAAGCGGAGTACTCATTGGTTTAGAATTTTGCATACTAAAGCGTTCAAATAAGTTCTCAACGTACTTCTTCTGGGATAAGTACAACTTTCCTACTTTTCTATCCCTATGGATCTCCATCCCTATAATTTTCTTCGCAACACCTAAATCCTTCATTTCAAACTCATCACTCAACAGAGATTTCAATCTCTTAATCTCAAACATGCTTTTAGTAGCAATAAGCATGTCATCCACATAGAGTAATAAATAAACAAAAGAACCATCTGACAATTGCTTGTAATACACACAATTGTCATGGCTACTTCTTGGGTAACCATGCCCGACCAAAAAGCTGTCAAAGTGCTTATACCACTGTCTTGGAAATTGTTTCAAACCATACTGTGATCTCCTTAACTGACAAACATAGTCTTCTTTACCTTCAACAATGAACCCCTCTGGCTGATCATGTAGATGGTTTCTTCAAGCTCACCATGTAGAAAGGTCGTTTTCACATCAAGTTGTTCAAGATCCAAATCAAATAGAGCAACCATGGAAAGCAATACATGAATAGAGCTGTGTTTTACAACAGGTGAGAAAATTTCATTGAAGTCCATACCTTTTCTCTGACTCTAGTCCTTTGCCAATAAACGTGCTTTGAACCTTGCATCTTCAACACCTGGGATTCCTTCATTTTTCTTGAAGATCCATTTACAACCAACAGTCTTAGCTCCCTTAGGCAATTTCACCAATTCCCAAGTCTGGTTCTTATGAAGAGACTCAATCTCCTCATTCATGGCAACAAACCATTGTACAGACTCGGTACTTGTGACAGCTTCTGAATAAGCGGAAAGCTCTTGAACTGTAGTATCCTCTGCCACAATAAGTGCATATTCTACTAAATCTGCATAGTCATGTCTCTGGGGTAGCCTAATCTACCTCCTCTGTCTACCAGCAGCAATACTGGTTTCTTGCTCTTCTTGTGGATCATCATCAGAACTGGAACCATGGCCATCTGTAACAGGCTGATCTTGAGTGCTATCTCACACCCTTTGTGAAACCTCCACCTCCTTACTAGAACCCTGCTCATTTCTTGTAAAAATAACAGACTCCTTTCTCGGGTAAAGCATGGTAGATTCATCAAATACAACATCTCTACTGACTAGAAACTTATGAGATTTAGGATCAGAACACCACAATCTATATCCTTTCACCTTATCCGCATAGCCTAAAAATATACATTTCTTTGACATAGGCTCAAGCATACCATCATTCACATGACAATAAGCAAGACAACCAAAAGTTTTCAAAATTGAATAATCAGCAAGAATACTAGACCATACCTCATAAGGAGTTTTACAATCAATAGCTGTTGATAGAGAACAGTTGATCAAATAGCAAGCAATATTAATCGCCTCAGCCTAAAAGTCTTTAGACAACTCGGCATTCGAAAGCATGCAACGTTCCCTCACCAAAAGAGTCATGTTCATCCACTCAGCAATCCCATTCTACTGTGGAGTATGACTAATTATTCGGTGTCTGGCAATGCCTTCATCCTTGCAGAATTTATGAAATTCACCACCACAAAATTTCATGTCATTGTCTGTTCTGATTCGCTTGATTTTCTTTCCAGTCTGATTCTTAACTAATGTCTTCCATTGCTTGAAAGTGACAAACACATCACTTTTCTTTTTCAAAAAATGCACCCAGACTTTTCGTGAAAAATCATCATTAAATATCACGAAGTACCAAGCACCACCCTTTGATGGAACCTGGGAGGGACTCCAAAGATCTGAATGGGTATAATCCACTATACCACTTGTTCTGTGGATACCTGTACTGAACTTGACTCTGCATTGTTTTCCAAACACACAATGCTCACAAAACTCAAGAGATCCTATTTTCTAGTCACAACGCAATTTGCTCAGGATTGTCATACCCCTCTCACTCATATGACCCAAACGCATATGCCATAATCTAGTAGTGTCTGAATCTAGATCATCTGAAGAAGACACAGCAGCTAAACCTGTAACTATACTGCCCTGAAGAAAGTACAGCCCATCAACCTTGTTACCTTTCATCACAACCAATGAGCCTTTGCTAACCTGAATGCCTCCCCCTTCACCGGAATACTTGTATCCAAAAGAGTTCAAAGTGCCCATAGAAATGAGATTTTTCTTCAAATTTGGCATGTGTCGAACATTTGTCAAAGCTCTCACAATCCCATCATGCATCCTTATTCTAATTGTACCAATACCAACAATCATGTAGGCGACGTCATTTCCCATCAAGACTAAATGTAATGTCCAAGAAATTAATAAGATATTAAAGGACTTGAATTAGACTAATTAAACAAGAAATTAGGCAAAATGCACAAGAAAAGCACTTAGAGTTGAAATTCTATGTTTGGCATTCGGACGAACCATTTATGGGTCTGAACAGGTTAACCAATGAGTCGGTAGTGAGTTTCTGTGAAGTGTGTCCGAACGGACCAAGAGATGTGTCCAGACGGGATTCGCAAAAACCAAGTCTCTGCTGATGTGTCCAAATGGATTTGCGGATAGGACTTCTAGTAAGTTACGAACCACACGCGTGCCCGAACAGACCAATATCATGTCCGGACCAGCCTTTCAGAAAGGTTGGGTTTGCGAATCGTCTTGCGCCTGTCTGAACTGGGCACTAACATATTCAGATAGGCCTCGGTTGAAAATGCCTCCGCGAGCTTTCCTACTTATTTTTCCAAATGTCTCTCTCTCTCTCTCTCTCTCTCTCTCTCTCTCTCTCTCTCACGATTCCACACTCTCTCACTTAGGGTTTTGTCTAAAACCCTTGATTCTTGAAGATCTAAGCCTCCGATCTCAAATCCGACTCTAGAAACGTGATCTAAGAAGCTAGATCTACGTTTTCACCGTTCGATTTAAGGTAATCCGAAAACTCATGTCTCTTTAGATTTGGGTTGATTCTTGAGAGATTGAGTTTAATCTCCCTTTTTTCTTTAGGTTTTGAGTATTTTGGAGCGTTCCAATGATCTCCAAGCTTTGGGTCTCATTTTGGTAGATTTTAAGGTAAAACCCCAAAACCCTAGTTTTTGTTTAAGTAGTTTAAGTTGGGATTTTTTGGTGTATAACCCTAAGTAAATCTTATGGGTTAGTAGTGTTGGTTAATGGGTAGTCAAATGGAACCTTCTAAATTCTATGGGTTTTCCATGGGTAAAACCCTTTCGAGCAATTGATGAGTTATTTGAGAGTTTAGAGTTAGAAATGTTATGTTGTTGTTAATGTATCATGCAATGTGTTAATGCAGCGATACACTACAAGGCTTTCGTTGAAGGTTCTTCTTTAACCCTTATACTAAGCAGCCAAAGTGAGTATTTTACTCACTAAGAACTTCTTGTTATTTATGCTAATAAAATGATATGTTTTAATTACTCCAAGCCAATGTTATTTTAGATATATGCTTGTGATGTTTTCAATACTTTCAATTATGTTAAGGAATGCTTTGAGAATAATTATGTGTTTTGAAGTATGATATTGGAATGATGATTTGAGATATGTTTTCAGAAGCTTTTCGTGAAGTTAAGATTACATGATGTGTTGGAAAGAA
Organism: Alnus glutinosa; assembly: GCF_958979055.1. Classification (NCBI taxonomy): domain Eukaryota; kingdom Viridiplantae; phylum Streptophyta; class Magnoliopsida; order Fagales; family Betulaceae; genus Alnus; species Alnus glutinosa. Next base: position 14,959,901 of record NC_084899.1, on the reverse strand, counting down.
CATGATGCTATTTAAACATAAAAGCATGAGCATGAATGTATATATATGTAATGATTGCGAAGCCAAAGTTGCCTCCAATGTGAAAGTCAAAGTAAAGAGAGCCGAAGTTGTCTCCATAATGAATAGTATGGGCTGAATTTGTCCCCTATTATGATGCTAATATGAGCTGAAGTTGTATCCTATTATGATGGTATGCATGACATGAGTTTTAATGATGTTTTATGGGATTTTGTACTAGACGTATTGATATGCCTATGTGTCTTAATGGAAGAGGATATGTATATTTCTATTCGATTAATTTGCATATGGTTTGAATGATGTCTAGTTTAGATGTGCCTATATACGTATATTATCCGGAGTTGTGGAATATATGTATGCTTGTATGACCAGGTTATGATGTCAATGGTTTTCAAATATGATTGATGTTATGTCTTGATGTGCCTGTATACTTATATTCTTCGAAGTTGTGGAATATCTATATGCTTGTATAATCGAGATATAATGTCGTTGATTTTCATGTCTAGATGCACCCGTATACTTATATTCTGCGAAGTTGTGGAATATCTGTATGCTCGTATAACCAAGCAATGAGGTCATTGATATATGTTTATGTGTGTATAATGTAGCAAGACTTTCATGTTTATGTGTACCTATGTTTACTCTTATCTGCTACAAAACCTTTTTTTTTTTTTGAAAAAAAAAAAAAAACCAAAAGCATCATGTTACTGGTAGCTGTTATTGTAAACGTATGGTAAAGTAGAAATCGTTGGCTCATTGTGAAAATCAGTGTTTATTATACTCCTAAGTTGGTAAACTCATACTTTCACCTATGCGAACGTGACTACCACCACGATCGTTTAGATGCTGATGCTTTGGTTACAGGTACCGCAGACGTTGATGAGGACCCTGTGGCTATGTACTTGGGATACTATGACTGAAACCCGTTGAGATAGTTGTATGTCACGGACTCAAGGGTAGTCCGTATTTTGTAGACCTTTGTATTGGCTGGTGTCGCTTATGACATATTCTTTTTGTAAAGCCATTCTTTTGATATCTAATTAATACTTTTATTAAGCCTTAAACAGATAAACGATTGTTGATGTAAATAACATTTGATAGTTTTATAAGATTTGATTTTTCGCTGCATAGATGTTATACTCTGATATACCAAATACATATTATGGGATGTGTATTATGTGTTGGCTTAGTGATTAATCGTCATGCCATTGTGCGATTCCATTTGTTATATAAAAAAAATGGGTCGTCACACTGAACCATCATTAACTGACTCATAGGTAGTAAATCAATCTCTTTTAGGGGACATATGAAATGTACAAGTAGTATCAAGGACACACTTGTCATTAAAACGACCATTAGAAATGGTAACAACAAGGACTATGCCTGAACCCTCAGACTTTCCTTTGACAACACCAGCCAGAGAAGAGGAACTTTGATTATTACCATCCTCTTTATTTTTCAGCTTTGGACACTTGGATTTATAATGCCCATTTTTTTACAATAATAACACTTGACTTTCTTCTTCGACTTGGACTACGATTGGCCTCTTGATTTTCCTTTCCCTAAATCCCTCTCACTGGATCGACCTCTAAAATTTGAGAAATTTTGTGAACGACCCTTAACAAATAAACCCTCTTCTTGATTATCACTACTTTCCCATTCAATCTTTTCCTTAACTCCATAAAATTCAAAGTAGATTTAACATCCGCTAAGGAGATGGTATCTCTACCGTACAATATTGAATTAACGAAATTATTAAAGACATTCGGTAGTGAACACAACAAAATTAGGGCTCGATCTTCATCATCTACTTTAATATTAATAATTTTTAGATAAAAAATAATTCTATTAAAGTCATCAAGATGATCACAAAAAGGCATACATTCTTTCATCTTGAGGGTATATAACCATTGCTTCAAATACAATCGGTTCGTGAGGGATTTCTTCATGTACAAGCTCTCTAGCTTTTTCCAAAGTCCAGCAGCAGTTTCTTTATCAGCAACTTCTCTCAAAACACCATCTGAAAGAGACAAAAAATTGCACTGTAGGCTTTTACTTCAAGTTCCACATATTCCACACTTTCTTCAATTGCTTAATACCAATTCTTTCCTCGAATGGTTCTAAAATCTTTGCCAAACCTTGTTGTCATAACAAAGCCCGCATCTTGATGCGCCAAAGACTGAAACTATTCTTACCATCAAACTTTTCTAATTCAAATTTTGCAGTAGCCATCTCGCAAAATAAAGATCCAAGCTTTAATACTAGTTTGTTGTGAGAGACAAATATTCCAGGATCACGAAAGAAGCAGAAAATTATAGAATAGAAAATAATAATACAATCACATGAGACAACAAGATTTAAGTGGTTCGGCTTAATAAGCATACATTCACTAGCGGAGATGATCCAGGAGAAATTCACTATCAAAGAAATGGAGTACAAAGAGAATCACTTGGACCCAAAAACTCCAATACACCCTTATCTCACTCTCACACAAAAGAAGAACTAAATACAAAAGAGAAAACCTCTCATAGTTTCCTTACCTCTCGGCACACCAAAGAAAAATAGTGAGAATACAAGTGAGACAAACTGACTTATTACTCTTCCGACTGCGCTGCCGTATCACTACAGCTCAGTCTCTCTTCTTCTTGTCTGAAGAAAATCTTTTTTGCACACCAACAAAAAAACGTCCGAATGTAGCTTCAGTTTTTTTTTTTTAAACCAAAGCCTTTTGTTTCAAAGCATCTCGAAGAAGCTCAATAACTCAAGTGTCACACACACACACACGTGCGCACTAAAATAAGTCAAAAAGTTGTGGGGCCCACGGTAAGGCTCACTTAATTTGACAAACATAAATCACAATTTTAATGAGAACAGTTGTCATGTATATCTTGGAAACTGACCATGCTTAATTGACATGTTGTATATATGTAGCAACTTTGTATGGTCCCCATGCCAAAAAGAGCCTCAAACTGGTATGTTTCCTCAAGTTGTATAGTAGCAATTTTCACATTGACGAGCTTTGTGGATGGGTTAGTGGTGGCGCTAGAATTGGCTGAAAACAGAGGCACTTGAATCAAAAAATGCAATTAAGAACGGCTGTTTGGTGATTTAACATATACTCTCTACTCTCTTCTCTAGTGTGGTGGTGCAAAAGATTGTGCCATCTTGCCGAAAACATAGACCATCGAGTGCATGCCTGCAACCTTTATTCTTAAAGGTGGAACACCCTCAATTGCCCATTGACTTGTATGCCCGTTTGTGGGTCCTCTCCCAAAGCCACAGCTACTTTCTTCAGTTTTCCTTTGACATATATGCCTCATTTCTCTTCTATGTAATACTGCTGTAACAGGAATCGGGAATTATTCATGCACTATTAGTACATAACTAGTGCACAACTTCAATATGTCTTGAAGTTGTGCACCAATTGTATACTAGTAGTATTTTTAGCATTTTCCATAGGAATCATCAATCACCCTCTCTCTCTCTCTCTACGTGTGACCGACTGTGTGTGATATAAATGTCAAAAAGACAAGCGAATGTCCATACTACGACCCAAGAGTCCTATCGGCCTGCATCTCAAAATTCCAGCCATTGGACAAAAGATGCTGTCGCCAAGAAGAAGCTTCTTTCCAGCAATTTTGGTGGGTCAGGGGCCCTATGCCTTTTTCTTGACTAGACATCCACAACAAGATGGAGTACTCATGCAATGTGTATCGTATATGAATATAAATCTACACATTTTTACGTCAGAGATAAAGTTAAATGAGGTAGTTTCCGTAGTCCATTTTTACTTTATACAAGTTCAACTTAATCTTCAGTTTTGTGACTCTGATCTCTTCGTTGTGTATACTTCACATATATACCCTTACGAGGGACGAACACATTCTTAGAGTGCGTTTGACATTACAATTCCGCACACTAATAGTATAATTTCAAAGCAAATCGCAGAAGATATAACGGTTAAGAGTGCGGTTTTAAAAATACAATTTTAAAAGTTAGGGTAAATGTCTAATAAATCACTGAGTCGGAGCACCATTTGAATTCGATCCCTCACTTTTTCAAAATCAGTATTCGGTGCTTAACTTTTTCACGAATTTGAAACAGGTCATTCAGTGATTTTTCCGTTCATTTTTGCAACCTCCGTTAGTGTCACGTTAGCATTTTTGTAAAAATGTTAAACACCGAATACTATTTTTCAAAAAGTGAGAGATCGAATTTAAATGGCACTTCGACTCAAGGATTTATTAGACATTTACGCCAAAAGTTAAACTGTAATTAATTTACCAAATTGAGATTCTACATGAGATAGAAATTAATTACATGATTGGTTGCGGTCGCTTCCCAGAATGATGATAATGATGCATGCAGCTGCTGTTTCAACTCCAACCAATCTCTAAAAAGAAGGATTAGAGTGACAAAGTTTGCTCCCGAGGAATTATATCTGCCTTAAGAAAGTTTGTCTAATAACTTTAAAATGATTTAATGCCATCAAAACACCCAACACATCCATTAATTAATTAATATGCTTTTAATTTGAGGCTACATAGAAGGCTTCTACTAGCATTACCTCTACTCGTTTGCCTTTTCTTTGAATCATAATTTCGTCACTGAAATTCCAGTATGGCAATATATAAACGGACCTAAAATCATAATATGAAATGGCTTTATTTGTTACCATGGCGAGCAATGAAAAATGAGATCCAACTCAAGTAGTGGATGCTTAATTTTAAGGCTTGTGAATTTTCAACGCCTGATGAGCTAACATGTGTTGATTCTTCTGTACAAATTAATGCTTGCTTACAGGAAACCCAATACAGCACAGAAAATAAGACCTCACATACTTTTGTTTTATACAAGACAAATATTATTTATTATTTAGTAGACTGGTATATGCATGAAAAAACGTAGCAGTAAAAATCAATCTTTTTATCTTTTACAAATTTATATTCATTTAAAAATTGATTTTCACTGCCACGTCATTCCAATCGTACAAGAGTCTAGTAAATAGCATTACCGTTTATATAATTAATCTACACATCATCATGCTTTGAATCTTCAACCCACTTGGATCTTAGCAGCTTGAGCAGCATTCTGGCCTTGGTTTTGGTCCTACCATTACACTGGCTTTGGAGAAGCAACAGCAACTGAGTCAAAACTCCAGCTGCAATGGCTTCTTCCCGTGCCCGTAGGGAATCAGAACAAATGATCGTAAGCAAGCTAACTGCGCTCTCGCTGCCGTCGTGATCTGATACCCTGAAAACCATCCTGACAATAGCATTAACGCCATTTGGGTTATTCACCAATGCTTCTTTTGCACTAGTTGATGTTTCTAAGAGCTTCTCTAGTGTTGCCATTGCCATGGGTGCCAAGCTTTTTTCACGTCTTTCAGCACCCAAAATGTATGTCACGAGTCCATCCACGGCGCCTTCTGCGACCAAATTCTCTCGATTAGATTCCAAGGAAGATAACGCTGACAAGGCTCTGATTCCAGCCTCAGAAGCCTCGGAACCTCCATTGCCAACAACAAGAAGAGCCGCTTCATGCAAGAGTTGGCGGGTTTTTCCAAGCATATCACAAAGCTCTTTTGTCTCTGTGGATGATGATATTGCGTCTATAAGATGACACAAGCTTATCTTGACCATGAAAGTGCCGTGCTGAAACAAATCTAGGAATGAGGCTAATTTAGACTCTTGTTTTAGCATATTCAGAGATTCCAGTTCACCGAAAGGCAGCAGTCTTATAACACATGAAAGTGCCTGGTCAACAAACTTGACGTGATCATCTTGGGAGACTACTAGTTTGTCTTTTACTTTTCCAAAAACCAGTTCCAAAAGTAGAGGTAAGAAGCGTAATTGGATCAAACAAGAGTTTGCGGTCGGCGATTCTTCGGATAATACTCGAATCTTCTGGAGTGTTTGGAGCTTGTCTTGTATGGTGGCTTGATGACATTCAAGGTTCTGTTTGAGTGCAGCTAAGGAATCAACGGTTGCCAAGTAATCGGGATCAAGCTGGTGACCCATTTGAAGCCACTGATCAATCAAGTGGCGAAGAGTGTGATTAGGAACAATGGATGGATCATGGAGCTTCAGCATTGTGACAGGACATGTGAGATTGCCTGCCGCCAGCCATTTTTCTATGCTTGATCTGTCATACGTTTGGCCTGTGCACAAAGTGACCGGATCTTTGAACAAGTCTAGACTAATTGGGCATCTGAACAGATGGGGAATGGCCATGTGATCAGCTTCTTTCATGGAAGAATATATATAACACTACTGATGATCCAAGAACAAAAACGATATCTATATATAATATATGCTGAAAGGTGTGGGATAAATTTAGAGGAAGAACCTTCGAAAGCACTTGTGACTAAAAAATGAGGGAGTTATGGTGGTGAAAGTGGGTTGTCGTTTCATTTCGATAGAAGAAATGGAAGGAGAGAAATTAAGGGGAGGAGTACTTACAGTCCACAGTCCACAGTGGGCAGAATGTGAGAAGCAGTCCCCACTGACAGACAACACATGAGGAATGGAGGGAGCAATCTTTGTGTTATGTTGGAGGAATCAGACCAGAGAACACCAAGATACAAACACTAGAGTAGGCCTTATCCCCCAGAGAACACCAAGATACAAACACTAGATTAGGCCTTATCCCCCTATTCGTATTTCCTACTCAAAGGGTAAAAGATTGCAACTAATATTATAGAATCATTGTGGGTCGGATGGCCCCCCCTCCCCCCTCACTCCATCAATTCAGTCAAACTGTCCCACCTTGGAAAAAAATAATTGTTTCTGTCTTTGAACTTTGAATCCACCCGCATAAGTTTCAAACCACCTCCCCCCCCCCCCCCCCAAAAAAAAATAAATAAATAAATAAATAAAAAATGGTGTGTGCTTGCTAGCTAGAGCCTAGAGAGAGGGAATTGAAGTGGGGGCTGGGATAATAATGAATGATAGTCACAGGGCTCATGTGAATAGCTATCATAATTTATAAATATGAACATAGTATATATATTTAAAATCTCTCTGATTCTACGAGAACAGAGTGTGATATTACATCAGAAACCACTTTGAATAATACAGGTGAAGTTTTGAAAAGTCAGTCAATCCAAACTAGTTCCGAGTTTGGCTGCATCACTACAAAATTTTTCAAATATATATAAATATATATTTGGTCGAATTATTAAAAGAGATAAAGCTAATTTTCTTACGTATGCTCGAGTTTTCTAGAATAAACGGCCGGTTTTCTGGTAAAGTCGGAGGCCTACTGCCTACTTTTGTCTGAAATCTTTTTTTTTTTTTATTTTTTTTATTCTTTTCTTTTTCTTTTTCCTCAAAGTCAATTAAACCTTTCTCGCCGAATCTGAATTCCAACTGTGATGGCACTTCATCTTCTTTTTTTTTTTTTTTTTTTTTTTTTTTTTTTTTTTTTTTTGGTAATTAATTGAGTGGATGCGGGCTCAATGTAATTAACATGTGCATGTATTAAAATTAAGCTTGGTAATTTTTAATATGACTTATAAATTCAGCACGAACACGATACAAAAATACAGAGTTTAAGTTTGGGGTAATCGGATTCTAGTCATAATCAGGTTAACCCGATTATGGCACAGTTATAATCATGTCTGGTTGGTCAACTCGCGAGTTGACCAGCTAACACGATTATAACATGTTTATTTATTTATTTATTTTTAAAAAAAACCGAAACAAACTCTGGCGGCCGCATATTTTCTTTTCAGTTTTCACTTTCTTTCATGCCTCCTCTCCTTCAGCCGTTTCAGTGGTTTCACGCCTCCTTCAAGTCTTCAATGAATCGATCTTCATTGTCTTCATACTTTCACTTCACCGTCTTCATGCCTACTTCACCAGTAAAAGAATACATTCTTTTCAACGAATCGATGCAATGGGCTTGGATGCGATGAAGTGCATGTTTCGAATCTTCGATTTCTCGGTTGGCTTTAGTTCACAGCCATGGCTTGCTTAGATGCGATGGGCTTCAAGCTCATCTTCTTCAAACGAAGAGTCGAAGACGATCCTTCTTCTTCTTCAAACGATTCGAACAAAGTCACGAAACTTCTTCACTCTTCAGTTCTTCTTCTTTATAACGGGTTACCCAGGTCGTGTTCGGGTAATTCGATTAACAATAAAGTTGTGATCAGATTTAAAGACTCAACTCAATTATTAATCGGTTCAAGTTCTTGTTAGACCCGATTGTGTAATCGAATCGATCAAGTTAACACAAACCTGACTCGTGAACTAAAATTGCCAAGCCTAATCAAAACTCAAAATTGCTAACAATTGCATTCCCCTCCTTTCCGTCATAGTCTACTTGCCATATATTCTATGGACTTTTTGACTGCTGCCAAACTTTTAAGTGGTCAATTTATGGCAGCTCCTGGGGCCCGCATCTCTCCAAACGCCATCCATTCGCGATCCACCGGTCCACAATACAAATATGTACGACGACTTCCTTCCAATTGGTTCATCACCACCACAAGCCAAATGACCTCTTCATCCTTTCTCCTTTTTTTTAAAAAAATATACTTCGTTTCATCTTATTAGTTATTTTACCACCACAATAGAGACTTAACAGACAAATTTTATCATATTATTATAAACACTAGCTAATGCTTTTTTTTTTTTTTTGATAAGACACTAGCTAATGCTAAAGACAGCCTAATTGATTCTTTTCATTAAATTATTAAACCCATAATATGTATATTTATGTATCCATCTCTATCAAATGAGCAGGGTTGGCTAGCTCTTTTTCTATTAAGAGAATTTTACGGTCACTTGTTGAAGGCCCCGAATAAGAATAATATAATTATAGCTCAATTTTTTTAATTAAAAAATATGTTTAAAGTCTTAATTATGACAAAAAGATAATAATTAGTTGGTACTCTCTAATTAAGGCCCCATGATAAAAGATAATCATTGAAATAATTTAATGCGCAGAATATTAAGATGTTAAACAGAGAGAGAAAAAGATTGAAAAGAGAGAGAGAGTAAGGTCCCATTTATGGTAAAAAAAAAAAAGATAATTAATGTTCTCTAATTAAGGTCCCAATTATGGTACAAACAACGATTATCAATTAAAAGTACGGAAAGAATTAAGTATTAAAATATGTGTGAGATTCACATGAGTTGTTGATATCCAATTGTGATTTTAAAAATTGAGAAAACGAAAGAAAAATCAGTGGATGATGTATAGCAAGTCTTAAAAAAATAAAAATAAAAAAATAAAAAAATTGCCTTGATCTTGAAAGTTTTCTCAAATATGATATTTACTTTGATATTGATTGTCTAGATTTATTTTCAAAATAAAAGATTTAAAAAAGAAGTTTTACAAACAGGAGAAAGTACTCAAATTAGTGTACTATATTATATAAAAAGACTAAATTCTTTTTTAAATGTATGTAGAGTTTACAGAATTTTATTGACAATGTGGTTAAAGTTGCTTTATAGAAAGAAATTTTTAAAAATTAAAATTCATAAAACCCTACATAAGATTGTCAATGTTACAAGAAACATTAATAGATTAACTATTGTTATAAAAACTTAATTAATGATTTTAAAACCCAAAAAGCAAGAAGTATAATTTTTAAATATAAAAATTAAATTATTTAAATATGTAAAATAAATAAATAAAATAAGCCAAAGTTCTGTCAGAAAGTAAATTTTTGGGATGGGTTCCATAAAGTGCAAATACTTCTACTAATTGGAAAACACATACCCATCTTAGAGTTATTTTAGAAGTCTTTTTTGTGTCATTTAAAAAATAAAATAACTTTTAAAATTACAATTTGATTAAAATTTAATATGCTCAATTATAAGGCCAATAATGATTTTAAAAGTCACATTATTATTAAACGGACACAAAAAAAGACTTCTAACATTACTTTCTATATTATGCTATTGAGATATGATCTTTTGCCATCCCAAGACACAACTTTTAATAACCTTGTTCATGTACAAAGGTAGTCTCCTAGCTAGTTTTAGGGTTTGTTTTTCTAAAAATAAAGAATAAAAAGAAAAGTAAAAATTGTCAAGTGGACAAAAATATTATGAATTTTACATCTTGGAGTAACAATGTATCATATCTGTATGGCATTAGTAGGCTGAAATTTGATAGAAAATTGTGGCTACAAAAAGTAACATTAGCAACTCATTACGTTTATTTTGTGCTTAGTTTTGTCAAACGTATCATGATAATTAATTAAAGGTAAGTTTGGCAAAAAGAAATTGTAAAGGTCTATCTTATCAATTGATGCCAAATTCCAATGAGAAAGAGGGGGGGAGAAAAAGACAAAAGAGAGGCCAAAAAATGAGACTTTACAAAACTGTGATTAATGCGAAGAAATTGTGGGGTTTGAACACTATCTTGTCTGCCACTACAACGTAGTAGAATTGGATGATGCTCAATCATAAGCATCTATAAATCAAAACAAGAATATTAATCACCCATATATATAGAGAGAGATCCTGGCAATTCATACAAATCTAAAACAAAACTTAGTCACAAACGGGTTTGGAGTTAATTTTTATAAATCAGTCTGATAAGAGTAATTCTATAAGTCACTCTTGCGTCCCTTCAAGAATGATGCGACTTTTAAAATCACAATTTGATCAAAATTTAATAGTGATCAATCACAAGCTCAATGGTAATTTTAAAAGCCACATCATTTTTAGAGGGATACAAGAGTCACAAAATGACTTCTAGCATCACTCGTCTGATAAACTGACATGTGTGTTATTAAAGCACATACTTTTTTATTAATACTATTAAAAAAAAAAAAAATCCTATTAAAAAAAACTTGTGTTTCTCACATATTATAGAACAAATATGACTTTATTGGACTATTTATAACTAATTTGTGTTTTTTTTTTTTTTTCTCCCTCCATTATTTTTTTTAAAAAAAATCCCATAAAAGTGAGTTAATTAATTTCCTTTTCCTTGTATTTGTTGGTGGGTTTCCCACTGCAATCATCAACCCACGTGTTTGGACATGCTAAATGGGCAACCCTTCTTTCACAAGTTTTCCCACATGTATAATTTTAACATTATTTTTAACTAGTAATGTCCATTAACTAAAAGAACAAAAAAATTACAGCAAAAGTTGGGACCATTAACAAAAGGAAACATGTTAACTTGTCTCCATGGATAAATCCGAAAAGCAAAGTTTTGAAGGGTCGTTCAACTTAGATTGTTTAGCTGATTAGCGGATGTAGACGGATCGTAGCAAACGCACCAAAAGGTAAATTACAGAGGGAGGCAGAGACGGACCCATGGGACCACGCACTGTCCGTCCCATTACGTGAAGTGTTCCACTTACTAAATTTTTGACTAATGCTATGTATATTATTTTTGTATTTTGTCATTTTTAAAATTGATGTGACTCTTAAAATTATCATTGAATGTATGATAAATCGCTATTGAATTTTGATCAAATGGTGATTTTAAGAGTCATATCAATTTTAGGGATAAAAGGGAGACACAAGGGTGATATGTAGCATTTGTGCACATTTTCTCTTTAAAAGTTGGTTCTCAAGTAATGTTTCGACCATCTCATAAGATGGTGACACATTTTCTAAAATAATAAATCACAAGGAATGGTGACACATTATTTGGAAAGCAACTTTTGGGAAGAAAATTTGGTAAGCATATTATTTTCCTCCCACTATTGTTTTCTTTTGTAATGGTTTTGGGATTTTGTTTTTTTTTTTTCGGAAAAGAAATGTAAAATTGGTCATTGTGGTTGTCTTAATTTAAAAATCATTTTTTGTGGTATAAAAATTAATTGAGAGGTCCCTGTTGTATGCGAAATTAACAAATTACTCCCTGAAGTCAATTTCCATTCACTAACTTGACAGAAACCATTAAGTTGCCACGTCATGCCCAATAAAAACGTGACAAGTGTCACTCTTAATAAAAAAATATTGTAATATAATAAAATTAAAACTTAATATATATATATATATATATATATATATATATATATATATTTAAAAAAGGGGTGGGGGTGGGGGGAGGTGGTCTACAAGCCACCCCCATGGGCCAAGGCCCAAGGTTGGCCACGTGCCACCCCCAGTCCCATTTGGGTGGCTTGCGGGCCACCCCAAGTGAGGGTGGGCTTCGAACTACCCCTAGAGGTGGCCGGTGCCACCTCAAGGGTGGCTCGCATGCCACGCTCGGCCTATGGGGTGGCCACGTAGCCACCCCCAGCCTCCTTTGGGGTGGCCCATAAACCCACCCTAAATGGGGCAAGAAGTGTCTTGCAGGCCAGCCTCTTCCCCAATGGGGATGGCTGTCGAACCCCCCTCTTTTTCTTCTTCTTTTTTTTTTTTTTTTTTTTTTTTTAAATTTTTATTAATATATATATATATATATATATATATATATATATATATTTGTTTTTTTAATATTTAATATATTAATATATTTTTTTTATTAAAAATAACACGTATCATGTTTTTATTGGGCCTGACGTGGAAACCTTACGATTTCTGTCAAGTAGTGGACTGGAATTGACTTCAATGAGTAATTTGTCAATTTTGCCTACCATAAGGACCTCTCAGTTAATTTTTATAACATATGGAGTAATTTGTAAATTATGCCAACCACAGGGTCCAATTTTACGTTTTCCCCCCCTTTTCCCCCTTATATTGGTATTTATACATTATTATTAGTTAGTTAGTAGTTTTACGCTTATATAAAACATTAGAGCATTTATATCCAGCTCAACAAATGTTTAGTTGAAATTTAGCTAAATGATCTTTTTTTTCTTTTTCTTTTTTATTTTTAACTACTCACTTTTTCAAGGCACTTATATCTGGCTTAACATTTTATCTATCCAATTTTACTATTCCATTTAAATATTATTTCTTTATTCTTTTTCTAACAATCATATTTTTAAAAATATGTATTTTCCTAACGTTCATATCGTAGATGATTCTTTACATTGTTTAGTTAGTTTTCATAACTTAGTTTATTGTTTTGTTAGTATGTCTAACTAGTTTTACATCCTTGCTTAATTTTTTGGTTTTAATTCTAGATTAGTGTTTGATTAGTAGGTTTAACGTATTTAGTACTGCATGGAGATGTTATTAGATGTTATAAAAAAAGAAAAATGAGTAATTACTTTTTCCTCCTATGAACTACCAACAGAGACGGAGAAAGGAGGGGCCGGTAGGGTAGGGGTGTAAACCTGGAGCCGGTTCCTAGTTATTGGGTAATAACCGAGAACCGGCTCTGGGGTTCCCGATTATTGATTTTCAACAACCGGCTCCGAAACTAGGTACCCCAGTTATCCGGATGGGGGGAGGGGGGGGGGGGGGGTTTAAAAAAAATTACTCTTTGGGCTTACTTTTTGTGTTGGGCCTACTTTTTTGGACTTTATTTAAAAAAATTTGGGTTTTATTTAGCCCATTTTTTAAGGTATTGGACCTAATTCAATTAAGAAATTTCAATTACTATAACAAAGAGAAAAAATTTCTCATTTGTGCCATCCTGAGACACATACATTATGCCCATCAACTGCAGATTTGAACTCGAAAACTCCACATCCATACATAATTACATATTAAAAACCTAAAAGTTCATAAACATATTACATATTAAAAAAGTTCAAACCTAAAAGTCCATAAACATATTTAAAAAGTTCATAAGCAAAAGTCTATAAACATATTAAAAAAGTTCAAACCCAAAATTCCATAAACATATTAAAAAAGTTCATAACCAAAAGTTTATAAACATATTAAACATATCCAAGCATGGTCCGGTTTCATAACTACAATAGAAGAAAAAAAAAACGTGGAATTAGTTAAATGAATGAATAACTAAAATGAATTAATAATAATGAAAACTAAAATGAATTTATAACCATTTACCATGCTCATCAAATATTTCAATAATATTTTCATTCTCCAAGTCTTCATTGTTCTTTAACTAGTCTTGTGTGCAAATCAAGGCATCAACTGTCAATGGAGATAATGAACTCCTAAAGGGATCCAATATACGTTCTTCATTGCTGAATGTGGACTCAAGTGCAACTGTAGAAATAAGAATGACCAATATAACACACCAATTGGTCCAATTGTTCAAATCCAAAAAAAATCAAGCAAGAAAAAATCCAACAAAAAAAATGCACTGGTATGGATAGACAAATAATTGGATTCGGACAGGCTGAAAGCTCAATCCATTAACCATTATTATTACACTTGGTAGAGGAAAATAAATAAGGACAGAAGCTGGTGTATTTACCATATACATTACAAACATCTTAAATAATTAATCATATTGACACTTCGAAAATTATTTAAGAGTAAATCATTACTTATCGCAAAAAAATTCTAAAGGTCTATCTTATCGTTTGAAAGACACACATAGATACAAACAATTCCAACCTAGGAGTTAGAATAATGTATAAGGTTCTTATCCAATTCATTTCAATTTCAGATATCTGATTAACTAAATCTGATAATTCCATAGAACAGGACAGTTACTGGCACTGAAAACGCACCAGGAAAAACGGAATCAAGCCAAGGAGGCTTCATACAAGCTGCAGAAATCAAAGAATCAAACACACCCCATTGATCATTCCCTTAGTTTCACCAAACCCACTTCTCAGAACCCCAAAAAAAAACCCTAGCATCCGAAAGGAAAGCTAAAACAGTGCCAAAAGTTAAATCAGTTCTGTTAGTTTTTGTGTTGGCTGCATTCTGTTGGACAAAATCAATTCTATGTAATGTTGCTGCGTTCACAGGGATGCTACTTTATCCAGAGTCTACTCTTCAGCTATGTTCTTCGAGAAGATTCTGCAAAGTTTTCAAGGATTTATTTCGGTTCCTTGGTAGCCGTCCGGATGACGTGGAATTCCGTCCGATGCTCATCAGTCAGCAACATCCGTCCGGAAGACGAGAACTTTCCGTTCGGACACCCGTCAGTGTCTAGAAGCTTCGAACAGTTCAAGATTGCATCCGTCCGAACGTAATGACATATCGTCCGGACGCTCTTCAGAGTTCGAGAAGATCCCAGTGTTCCAGCGCATTCGTCCGGACGACGTGGTTATACCGTCTAGACGCCATTCAGGGTTTATATGGAAATTGCGTGCACCAGTTCAACCGTCCGGACGTCACCCTTCAGGGTCCAGACGCTCCAAAGCCTTATTATGGTAATTACGTGCAGCAAAAGTGCAACCGTCCGGACGCTAGGGCAACACCGTCCGGACGTGGCCTTGTTATAGGAGCTTTCAGTACTATTTTGGAAAGGCGATTGCAGCTGACCATCCGGACGGCTACTAGAAGCGTCCGGACGGAAAGTTTTGCCCGTCGGGACGGCCCTACAGAAAATTCAAGAATTACTTTCCGGACAAGAAAAACTTGACCCGTCCAGACAGGCCAAGGCTCCCGTCTGGCGTGTTTCAGACTTCGTTTTGGACACTTTTTTGGGTTTCCTAAGCCTATAAATAAGAAGCTTGAGGCATGCTTTCAACACAGAATTCGGTGGTGAATTCTCCACAGCTTAGAGAGAGTGTTTAGGGATATATTGAAGATCTGCTAGCTCTCTAGCTTTGCCAATGTGTGATTTGATCAGCTGTGAAATCTATCTTAGGGGTTGGCCCTAAGATAAAGGATTCCATTGAAGACCCCTTTAGATAGGAGACCTGGTTGGGAGGCACTCGTGTTGGGTTACACGTTAGAGAGTAAGGTACGACCACTGCATCAGGGGTATGTGAGTGTTACTACTTTGTATCTAGTCTTGTCTTCTGAATAGTTGATATCCTGGATTTGGCTGCCCCGGAGTGGTTTTTCTCTTAATTGAGTTTCCACTTCATTAACAAAATATTTGTCTCCTTTAATTCCGCATTTAATATTTTGTTGCACACTGTTCACGCACACTTGTTAAAATTAGAAGTCCATTTAATTTTTCAAGTTCATAACAAAAATTAAAGAAGAACAACATTCCTAATCGTGATTTGCTCATTCTGCTTCAAAAATCACCAAATCTGTAGAGAAACAAAGAAAGACGAAGTCAGTACTCAGTAAGGGTGAGAAAAGAATCAAAAGAATCAAAAGATCAAAGATCAGTGATCAAATATCAAAAATCGTAGAGAAGAAGAAGAAGAAGAAGAAGAAAAGAAGAACTAAGAAGAAGAAGAAGAAGAAGGTTGGTTACCTAGTAGGCGGTGGCGGCAAGTCAAGGGCGTGAAGAGAGAAGAGTGAACTTCAATGAAGGCAAGCAGTGTGAAGAGAAAATGAGAAATAGAAATCAAGATTAGGGTAAAAGGGTAGGGGATAATTATTTTTTTTAATAAATTAATAGACCTGGAGCTGGTTGTCTGGTTATAACCGAGGTTTTTGAAAATCAATACCCTGCTCCGGATACCCGGTTATAAATAAGCGGGTACCAACCCGGTTTCTCAGAGCTGGTTAGTGCTTAGAGCTGGTTTTCCGGCCAGTTATAACCGGTCCGGATTTACACTCCTACGGTAGGAGCTATGGCCCCCCTTAATTTCTTGGAGAAAAGAATTTTAAGGTTGAAAAACAAAAAATTCTAAAAAAAAAAAAAAAAAACGTATAGTAAGCTACATGAACAGTACATATCCTCCCCAGAATCTTTAACTATAAACCATACTTTGCACTTCCAAAGAACAGGAAGCAAATAAAGGGGTAAAAAAACATAACAAATAAAAGAAGAGGCCTTTGTAAATTGTTGAAATTGTGACATTTCGACCCTGGGTATCTGAGGAGGCAATAAGAGGAGGGTTATTCAGCTTGCATGAAGGTTTGTAGAGATGGGTTTTTGTTATGAAGCTCTGGTTTTGAGGAAGATGTGGAGTTGAAGGCAGCTGAAGTGGTATTTGAGGAGGCAGAGGAAGCAGCGCTGGGTATAGTATCTCTGGTACTGGCTCTGGTTCCGGTTGTTGAACCCATACTAATTTGAGGACTGTAGTAGCTAATGCTGAACGGCAAATGAGGGACACCCGAAGGGTCTGGAAAAATCATTGGGTTTTGGAGCGAATTCGTACTTACAGTTAGTTTTCAAGGATAGTGTGTAACCATCTGATCGGTTTACTGGTTGTTGATGTGGCTTCGTCCAATTGGCCATCCATGTGTGATGTGGTTGGTCGTTTCATGCATTGAACGACATGAAAATTTTTACATATTAAAAATGTGACATGTTAACAATTTGTGTATATTTTTATCAAGTTCTTATACTTTAAGTTGTATAAAAAGTTTTAAGCAAAAAAACTGTCTTTTAATTTAGTAAAGAAAAAACTTCTCTTCAAAAGTGAAGAAAAATCATATTGGATTGATTTTTTTTTTTTTTTTTTTTGTCTCGATAACATGTCCTCAAGGACAAATTTAAAGGGGGCCGGTATAGGCCGTGGCCTCCCTCAATTCCAAACCGGCTCCATCCCTAACTACAATATGCCCTCATAAACTGACACCCTCACCAAAAAAGAGAATTGAATTACCATTTACTTACCAAAATTTCCATTCCATTAGAGAATGACACAAAACACATCCCATCAATTTTTATAAAAATAAAAGGTATTGTCAATTTCTTTAACTTAGCTCTTTTGTCATTTTTCTCTTAAAGTAATTTGTAAATGGACAATGAAAAGTAAGAACTCTTTTGGAAAAGGAAATATAAATAAATCATATTAGATGAACATGTATAAATAATTTTTGTCATTTTTATTTGCCCCCTTACAATTCAGAAATTTAACAACTCACCTATTTTATTCACACGGTAAAAGGTATTTACTTCTCTCTTTTTTTCATATTTAAAAACATGTATTTATTAATGCCTAGAATCTTTGTCCGACACGAGCGCAATGTAAACCTTGGACTATTTACATTGCTATTTATGTTACAAATGTTTTATCTTTTCCGAGTTATCTTTATCAATTAATGTTTACCTGTAAAAAATTTGAGAAGATTATTATTCATCAAGAATACCCTACTCCACTGCTCACATATTTTCATGGATGGAACTAATGAGGGTTAAAGGAGGAAAAAAAAAAATATAAAAAAGCTCCCTAAGCTAGCATCCAATTTTATAATAGCCTCCTAAATTTTCAAGTGTACTAATGTGACACATCAAACTACCAAAGCATGCCAAAAATGCCACTTTTATCGAAATATTCTTATAATACCCTTATTCTCTTAAAAACTAAAATAAAAAATTAATAAAAAAAAAATATTTTTTTAGACGAAAGAAATAAAAAAATTTAAAAACTAAAAAGATAAAGAAATTAAAAACTTTAAAAAAAAAATTAATTTAATTAAAAAAAAATTAAGAAAAAACAAGAAGAAAATGGGTGGTTTGGCAGCCACCCCTTGGATGGGGGTGGCCTGCGATCCACCCCTAGAGGTGGCTCGACAGCCACCCCTTGGCTGGGGGTGGCCTACGAGCCACCCATTTTCTTCTTGTTTTTTCTTAATTAAAAAAACTTTAATTTTTGAAGTTTTTAATTTCTTTAACTTTTTAGTTATATATATATATATATATATATATATATATATATATATATATATATATATATATATATATATATATATATATATATATAACAGTAATACGTGTCGTCGTTTTATTAATGCTAACATGGCACACTAATGGAATTTGTTAAGTGTTTTGATGGAATTTGCATGCAGGGAGTAATTTAGTTTTATAGATGTATATTTTTAATATGTTGATTTTTTTTTTTAGTAAGAGTAACACAAGTTATTATTTTATTCGTGTTAATGTTAACACTAACAGAATCCGTCAAATATTTTGACGAAATTTGACTACAATGACTAAATTGTTATTTTTTGCCTACCTTGAAGACCTTTGAATTAATTTTTATTCTGCAATGAGCGATTTGTAATTTAGGCCAACCACATGAAATGATTTTGCATTTATCCTCTCATTTTTTTTTATTTTTTTTTTTTTTAAAAAAAATAGTTTAGTTTTTTATTTTTTATTTTTATATTATTTTTTTTTAAGAGAATAGGGGTATTATAGGAATATTTCGACAAAAGTAGCATTTTTGGCACACTTTGGTAGTTTGATAGGTCACAGTACACTTGAAAATTTATAAGGCTATTCTAAAATCGGCTGTTAGTTCAGGAGGTTATTTTATATTATTCCCTTAAAGGAGATTGTATTTTATAATTATATTCGACCTCCCTAAATAAAAAATTTCGGTTCCATCCCTCGAAGGAGATGATAGATATCCACGATGATAGGCCTAATTGACCATTTGACTTTCAAGGGGCCATTTCGAATAGCCTCAACAATTATTTAAGTCAACCTCGAGGATGATATGAGGGCGGCTCGAGCTTCCCTGACTTAGGCCACCACGAGAGAAGGTGAATGGTCTTGGCTTAGTCGGAGAACCATGGTGGCCACGATAGAGAGATGCCACTATTGTGAAGTTATAAAAATTAAGTTTGTGGAAGACTAGGGAGGAAGAGACAGGTTGGAGACCAATTAAAGGACTCTATGTAACACCCCGAATTTTAATTCATAAATAAGGAGGTTTAAATTTTGAGGATAAAGTTTGTAATATTTTACAGACGAAATTGAAACGCCCCTAAAATTAAATAATTAAATTTACTTAATTTGGAATGTTACTCGTAGCACATCCATACTAATTAACTGGTAGACTAGGTAGAGCCACTACTGTAACGCCCCAATGAAACTAACTAATTGGTAGTTAATTTCATGGTTCGTCTATCAGCCTTATTCTAAGAAGAACAAGATTACAGGGATCTCATCTTATCCGAAAAGAGTCTGCAATAGAAGGCTTTCACTTAAAGGAATAAAGATAACAGTTTAAAATTCACAATCACATCAAGAATAGACAGAGTAAACTGGAACATCATCATAATATAAATCAGCCAAAGCTCTCAAAATACAGTCAAAAGACCAGTCATCAAAATAATACAGATCCAGAACCAAAGGTCTAAAAGTCAATAACAATAGTCAAAGCTTACACTTAAGTTAAGCGGATACAACATAAATATGATATCTGTCATATCATGGCGGGATTCACTAGGTCCTTTCCACATCTGCGCCAGCCAAATGGGATCTAACTCCTCAAAAATGATCCTGAGCTCTCCCTCCAACAAGACCAAATGCTGCCCCGAACCCTTTATCACAAAAATTATCTATAAAACAATACATGTTTCATAGGTGAAAAGATACAAGTGTAAGTCTATGACTTAGTGAGTAATAATACACATGATACACAAGTTATCATTTGGCGAACTCTGTTTAAGTTGAAAACACATGCAAGAGAGTATTATTTCATTGTACAAGATGATGATGTATGCAATATAGATATAATGTATATATGCTTATAACAAGAGTATCATGTCATAGTTCAATTTTATATGGTCTACCCAAGATATTAGCACCTTCCCGACATGGTTGCCACTGTCCCGAAGGACCTATAATACACCACTGGTGCCTCGGATATATACGCTACTGTCCATCTACTAGTAGCCCAACCGAGTTCAACCGAGGGTGGCCCACACTACTAGCAAATCCGTAATCGTGACCCTCATCCAAGCATGGTGTGTCGATCAAAAAAAAAAAAAAAAAAAAAAAAAAAAACTATTGGCTCCAAGGCCCATCACAAAACATTATAAACTTTTGACCATAAAGAATAACCCGTATAAAAAGTAAGCTCATAGCCATTTTTCCGCACGAGGCGGTGTACCATGTCATACGATACAATTTAGTCTTCACCGTATTTTACATGCATGCTTTCATAATTTCATAATTTCATTATCTTGCCATTAATCACACATTATCACAAAAATAGAGTTCACAATAAAACAATGACATTTCATGTGAGTTGTAAACATGTATGTTTTGATACACAAAATATTCGTACTATGTTAAAACATAACAATAATAAGTATCCATGTGAGTTTTACTCACTTGTATCGCACAACTCTTCCAACAAATTTCCTTGAGGCTCCACAATCTCAAAATCTGAGAAAAACCTAACATCAACCTTAAACTCGAGGTAAAATAAGTCTAAAATCCTAAATAGCTCAAATTATGCTTTCTGCCAGTCTGGCAATCGTTCGTTTAGCGAATGGCAAACGTTCGTCTCAAAAGTCGTTCGTTCTTCCAGTGAAGGAAGAACATTCATTGCTTGGCAGAATCCCAAATTTGAACCTCAAAGCCATAAAACTGGTTCTAAGTAAGTTCTTAGGTCTTAACATGATCTTTAATAAAATCCTAACCTCAATAACATCTCCATGCAGTACTAAGTATGTTAAACCTACTAATCAAACACTAATCTAGAATTAAAACAAAAAACTAACCAAGGATGTAAAATTAGTTAGAGATACTAACAAAACAATAAACTAAGTTACGAAAACTAGCTAAACAATGTAAAGAATCATCTAAGAAACAAGTTATATTAAGGAGGTTACCTCTCTTTAAGATGAAAGACCAAGAGAGCTCATTCTCTCTCTTCAAAACTCCTTCAAAACACTCTCGCACTCTCCCTCAATGATTTATTGACGAAATGGGTAGAAATGAGGTGAAGAAGGCGAGGGTAGGGGTTATGTATCAGTGAAGAGGTCAAAGTGGATAAGAATCAACTGATCTGGCTATTGGTGAATGTTTGCCAAGCGTATCGTGAACAGTCGTGTAATATCTAGGGTTAGACGATCGTTCGGCATACAGCCACGATCGTTCGTGGTACAATCTGACACACTCGCTAAAGGCATGAGATGTACTTTCCGACACACAATACAACGCATCAAAAATTGTTCGTAGTGGGGACCACGATCGTTCCTGGGAGGAAAACCACGAATGGTCCTGTTGGGAACTGCGAACGTTCCTGGTTTGGTCAACTAAAAAGTCAAAAGATCCAAATTTCCCAATTAGGACCTAATTAACCATTGATAATTATATGGGGCACTACAATTACACAACACTAATCTATCATAGTATACTATAGCGGAAAATAGAAATAAATGATCTGAAACAAACTAACATAAAACCATACATAGCGCCATCTATCATCAATATAAACTTAGAGCTTCCAAACAAACTTTCTAATAACATTGACAACTAACTTCTAACTAAGCAAATCTTACAATGTGAGCCATTTGTTTGGCATCTTCATCCCAGCGAATTTCTCACTCTACAGCCTGGCAACCTGCTAAACTGCAAAACACCAAGGTGTTCCACAGGTGGAAAAAGTTACTGTGTAAGTCTACGACTTAGTAAGTAAATTTTTATGGAACTTGTTTATGTAAAGAACCTTTAATAACATTTCACATTCTCAAAATTGGTAGCTCAAAAATATCATGATATTTTACAAAATATGTTGTTTTGCCTTTGTTATTACAACAGTATAATGAAATTGGTTTCACTAGGGCTAGGTGTGATGACCCATTTATTTATTTTTTATACAAAACGGAATCATCACAGTGGCATGACAAATTAGTCATAACCCAACTCAACCTACACAGCCCATAATATGTACCTAATACATCAGAGATAATAAACAATGCAGCATAAACTATTTTCATAACCTAACAAGTGTAATTACAACATCAGAGCTATACACTGTATATCTGTTTAAGACTTAATCAAAACATTATAGACATCAAAGAATGGCTATACAAAATAAGTTTCACATGCGACACAACCTATATATAAAAGTCTATACAAATATACGGACTATCCTCAAGTCCAACCCATACGACCGTTGCAACAAGCTTCGGTCGTAGTACTCCAAATATAACGCCATTGGGTCTTCGTCAACATCAACGGTACCTGCAGCCAAAACATTTGTTTGTAACTAATATTCTCATCATAGGGCTCATGTACACTGTTACGCACCGTGTACTAAGGTTGCGTGGTCCTTGTGTTCATGGCAACGCATGTGGCCGCATGTGTGCTTTTTAGCCAGTCAATTAATTTCTTGGTGCACTCAGCATGGTAAAAATGATGGAATATTACCTTCCGGCAAAGCCTCCTTCAGTGCTTGCGCTTCCATTCTAGTGTTAGTACGGAGCCGTGCTTTTTCTTAATTCTCTTGGGCCAAAATTATTTCTTCTACACATGTGCCCTCATTTTATGAACTTTTCTCATTCCTTTTACTTCTTTTGGTGCATCTTAGGGCAATGTGTAGGAGGGTTTTCCATATTCATACTTCTCATAATCGTCACCTTCTAAAAATAATGCTTTCACAATTTGGGAGCTTTTCAAAAATAAAAAATTACTATATTTATAAAGTATTTCATAATTAAGAACTTTTCAATCTATTGTCACAACTTTTTCATTTTAAAAGCTATATAAAAGCTTTCCATGTAGGCAAAGTCATTTTATAATACATAGATGCAATAATATTCACATGACGTATTTAGTACGTGCGTGTACTAAAACAATGGATAAATTCACATGACATAAAATAACCTTAGAAGGGGTAGGGGATCTACTTTCCTCTTATTTGCAACTAGAAGTTGACGGCTAGCTAGTTACCTAAATAAAGGTTCACACATATTACTACGTACTCTCATTCTACTAATTCAATTGCTACTCTATTGAGATTAATAGACCCATTAAAGCATTTTAAATCATCTTGGCATGCATGGCCATAAATTAAAATTCCAGAACCTGGAATTTTCTTAGTTGGTTAGAAATCTTGTGTGCAAATCATGAAATTTCCCTAGTAATAATTTGGGATTAATGTAGTAAACACATATTATTAATTGGTATGATATCGATGTGAAAAAAGGGCTACAAATTAAGTTTCTATCATCACTAAACTTTATGGCTACCATGCATTTTCTAAAAATTCTTCCATGAAAATATAAATCCTATATCTTACAAATAAAAGAAAGTAAATAACACAAGCAAAGAGTTTTTTTATTCGGACTAATAGTAATTAATAAGTGGCCAGTCTTTGTTATTGAAGGAGTGATAATTAATAAGCCATGGGATGAGATTATGATGTTCCAAGATATGAGAATATGTGAATGCATGGGTGGGGACCTACACACACACACACATATATATATAGATAGAACCATTATCTATAAAAAGACGAAAAAAGAATAAAACAATTAATACGACAAATTAATTTTGAGTGCAACGTGGTTTTATTAGGTTCTTAATTAATGTTCCGTTTGTTTCGAAGTAAAATGGTTTTCGTCGTAAAATGATTTCAGGGAAGTCATTTTTCTGGAAAATATTAATTTTGAGTGCAATGTGGTTTTATTAGGTTCTTAATTAATGCTCCGTTTGTTTCGACGTAAAATGGTTTCCATCGTAAAATGATTTCAGGGAAGTCATTTTTTTGGAAAATATTCTTCGTTGAAAGCATTTTTCGGTGTTTGGCGTGTACGGAAAATCACAAATATTTTTAATATTTGTATTCAATCATATTAACCTATAAAAATCAATTTTTATTCAAAACATATAAATATTAATGTAAAATAATATAAAAATTGCCGAAGACGAGATTACGTCACTGACCGACAGGATTCCGACCACTTTTACCGGATTCTGCCATTCCGGCTATTATAACTAGAATCCAAGATAAAGGTCGGAATCCGAATAGTTTCGTCGGAATCTGGGTTGGCTGGATTCCGGCAAAAGTGGCCGGATTCCGGCCAAAACTACTGAATTCCGGCACAGAACGGGTTGGCAGGGATCCGACCGTTCTGGCCGAAATTTTCTGGCCAGATCCGGCCGGTCGGCTGTTCTGGCCGGGATGTTCTGGCCAGATGACCGGAATACGGTCGTCGGAATCTAGGCTGACCGGATTCCGGCGACATTGACTGGATGCTGTCGGATTTCGGTACCGGCAAGATTTCGATGATGGTAGACTGCTTAAAGTGAAGGTCGATTGTGTCATTTAATAGGGGTTGAATGCGTCTGACGTCTTCGAAAATTGATTTACGCTTTTAAAAAGCGTAAATCATTTTCCGAAATTACTAAGCATTTTTGGTCGAACAGAAATTATTTTCCGGTTGACTATTATTTTCGGCCCTACCAAACACCGGAAAATGCCGAAATCATTTTTCATAAATCATTTTACGCCGAAACAAACGGAGCATAAGAAACAACTATCATTACAAACGGATATACGTACTTGCAGTATTCATGCTATCTCAATCTATCAAATGAGTAGGGTTGGCTAGCTCTTCTATTAGGCCTCAAATGATATTAGTACAATTAAAGCTTATTTCATTAAAAAAAATGTTTAAGATCCTAATTATGACAAAAGAAAAAATAGTCAATACTTTCTTATTAAAGCCACATGATATATATATATATATATATATATATATATATATATATATACATCATTGAAAATGAAAATTGAAATTTGACTTCAAATATAAAGTGTGTGCATAAGTGTCAACAAAAATTAAAGCACAGCGGAAAGTAAATGACACAGATATTTTTGTTGACGAAGTGGAAACTCAGTTAAGAGAAAAACCACTCCGGGGCAGCCAAACCCAGGAATTCCACTATTCAGAAGACAAAGCTAGATACAAGATAGTAACACTCACATGTACCGATGCAGTGGTCGTATCTTGATCTCTGACGTGTAACCTAACACGAACGCTTCCCAACCAGGTTCACCTACCTGTAGGGGTCTTCAATGGAACTCCTTACCTTAGAGCCGACCTCTAAGATAAACTTTGGTTTACAGCACAGCACACTTGAAAAACGGCTTCAGAGGAGATATCACGTCTCTGAGCTCTAATGGAATTCACACCGAATTCTTGCAGCTCTAAGTGCCCTGAGGCCCCTATTTATAGGCTGGGAGTCAGAATGGGCGTCAGGCTAAATAAGCTTGTGAGCCTTTCGGACGGTGGACCATGACCGTCCGAACGGACAACTGTGTGACAGGATTTTCTGAAATTTTCGCGGAGAAATCTTTCCTGTATAAGAAAATCGTCTGGACGGGATGGCTCGATCGTCCGGACGGACGCACGTCCGCTGCAAGTAATTTCCATAACAGGCTTCGCGCGTCCGGACCAAGGGGCAGGAGCGTCCGGACGGCTAAACTTCATCACACAATTTTCCATATCTGATACGCGTGCGTCCGGGCCATAAGGGGGAGACATCCGGACCGTTGAAGTGAATCGTCAGTTACCATATACGATGCACCAGCGTCCGGACCACAGCTGTCAGATGTCCGGACGGTTCATTTTGAATTGCGATTCTTGCCTTACGGAGATACGCATCCGGACGGGATACCACATTGATGAGTGTCAAATATTGCATATGTGGACCCCTTAATTTGCATTTACTAAACCTTTAGTTTTGTTATTTTCTAATGTTTTTGGTTAGTTTTGGTATTTTAGTATTTTGCAAGTCATTGAGAGAAAACAATAGCTTTAAGGTGAAAGAAAGCACACTTTGAGAAGACCTAGAGAATGTGGGTATGTTCAACCAAATCAAGGAAAGGACTAAATCGGAATTTCTCTAAACGGAGTCAAAATCGGATTAGAATTCAGATTCTGCACATGTCACAGTATTTTAGTCATAACTTTCAGCTCAAGTATCCGATTAAGGTGAATTAAGTGGCGTTGGAAAGCTAACTCAATTTTCTACAAATCCTTATGAAATATGATTTTCCTAATTCGGATGTATGCTATGCCAAAAGTTTCCTGAAATAAAAGGCCGCAAATCTGGACGAATTTGGAGCCCTTTTCCTTCTTGGATTGTGTTTTGAGTCTCCTACTCAAACTAGGAGACTAACCTCCGATTTTTTTAGGAATTCTAGGGCTTCTAATATTTGTTTTCTCCCTATAAATAGACCTCTAAGGCTCAAGATAAAAAGGGGAGAAGCTAGAGACCAAATCTATTCTTTTCTTTTTAGTTTAGTTTTTCTTTAGTTTAGAATTTATTTTTCATAGTCATGTGTAGTTAATTTTTCAACTAAGGTTGAGGATGAAGCCTCACCATTGAAGAGCAACAGTATTTTCATGTAAGTTTATACTATCCGATTTTATTTGGTTTAATTTTTCCAATGTTTTACTTCTTTTCAATTTGTGGAATGATTCTTGGATATCTATTGTGATTTACGGATACATGTGACGATTTGAGATAGTTTCATTGAATTGATTGCTTGGGTTTTTATTTATCAAAACGTTGGATATTCATTGTGTTTCGTTCTACGGATACATTTGATGATTTGGTTTAAACCGGATATCTTTTGTGATTTGTGCAAAGAACGGATTCATTGAATGATTTAATGATTTTTTTAAGCATAGTAAAGCATACATAAGATTTGTATGGTGAGAACTTCGGATGTGTATTGATAAACATGATAATATGTTGCTATGATTTGGTGGGTGTGGATTCCAAAACCTTAGTACCTTTTCTTTTGTTTTATTTTACTTTATTTAGTTTATGTTTTTTTTATTATTATTTATCAAAAATCAAAATCTCTTAATTTTTGGAACTAGGTTAGGATTTGATTAATTTAGTCATAAATTTGTTTTCAAGAACACAATTCCCTGTGGGATCGACCTCGCACTTGCAAAACCCTTTATTGCAAACGATTCGTGCACTTGCGAGTACATTTAAAATTCACATCACACATCGTCCGGACGGTTGATTGATCTTCCCTTTCTTGAACTTGGAAAGAATCAGTGAACCGTTCAAGAACTGATAGGCGTCCGGACGTGCTGCTGAAACGTCCAGAGGGAGCAAGCTGGCACAGAAGCTTCTCGATACGATGTAGGTGTTCGGACGGAAGAAACACGTCGTCCGGACAGATGATGCTTGTCTGTCTGACGTCCAGACAGAAAGACACGTCGCCCGGACAGATGGAATAGTAGATAGATGGACGTCCGGACGGGATGACACATCGTCTGGACGGCTGACAGGGAACTTTGAAATTCTTCTGACTTCACTCTGAACAGTGGAATCCCTGTTTGCAGCATCCTTACATATAAGTGATTTTGTCCAAACACAGAATGAGGCCAAAATACTAACAAACTCCCCCTTTGGCTATTCTGGGACAAAAATCACTTGACCGGTTTGGAAATACATTCCCGGTCCAAAATAAAATTACTCCCCCTTTTTGTCACAAAGGGACAAAGGGTAAACAGAGTAATAAAAATGAACTGTCATAATAATTACTCCCCCTAACGGTCTCAGAAGAACCCGGGAAACAGAGTAATATATATCCAAAGTGTTTTAACCAAAAACAGAAATTGTCTCAAAATATCCAAAGATATAAAAAAAATCTACAAAAACATAAGAGGGAATCAAACATCCTCAGTCATGGGTAAAATCCCATCTGCACCATCCTCATCATCACTGCTGTTAGGATGATCATACTTCAGGCACTCCTGAAGGTCCAGCTGGTTCTGCTCCACGCGCCTGTCGATGGAGTGCACAGCAAGCTGCAAGGAACTCATAGACTGCTGCATGGAGGACATAGACTCCTGCAAGCTACTCATCCCTCCCTGAAGTGCAGCAAGAGCCTCCATAATCTGAGCATAATTTACCTTTGGCTCAGATGGCGGTACAGTATGTGAGGATGAAGCCATATCTAGAAAGTTGACTGGCATAGCAGCAGGTGGGGTCGCCTCATCATCATCAGAGTCATCTCTCCGTAGCTGCACATTAGACTTCATCAATGTCTGCTTGCTGATGGGCTGCTGGATTTTCTTCTTTGGTTCGCCATTGACATTGATGCCCGATTGAAGGATAATCAAGGCAGCCAAAAGGGAGACCAGCAGTGCTCTCATCACGGCCTTCTAATATAACCCCCAAAATGTGCTTGCATAGGCAGAAAGGCAAGCGGAGGTGGATAGCATAGACAAGCTGGGCCCGTTTCAGGATCAGATCATTGCGCCGGGCAACCGGCCAAATATTCTGCTGAACGATCTTGGCCAACATGAGGTGGGAGGATGACAGGGCACCAATCCTGATGGCAGTAGAGCGCTCCTCACCTTGGGGAACGGCACAGAAGAATTCCCTGAGATCATCCAAGGATGGAGGAAGCACCGCCTCATTGTAGGGGCTGGCTGAAATCTCGAGCACTGGGACTCGGATGTTGTGACTGATGACCTGAGGATCAACAGTGATGAGATGGCCTGCAACGGAGGACTGAAGTACTACTCCATGATCATCATCCTGCACCACCTCCAGGTTGGCGTAGAACAACTTGACCAATCTGGTGTACACCACACAAGCACAGCTGTGGAGATATCCCCAGTTGTACGTCTGAATGATGTCAAGTATGTTGTCCAGTGGTGGCACCATGATATCAGCCTGAAGCACGTTCCGCTCAACAATGACGGAGCGGTCCATAATTTTGGCCTGGATTGCAGCCCTATCTTCCACAAGCCTCTGACGGACCCTGCGGGGTGGACTGCCGGCAGACATGATTCTGCAAAAGATCCAACAAGAATTTCCAAAGAAAAATATTCCAAAAATATTCTTGTTAGGATAACACAAATTTGGCAGAATAACAGTAGTATAAGGACTTCAAAAACGATATCAACTAAGTCCAAGAAATTTCAGCATGGCAGATATATGCATCTCATATTCCAAAAATAAATACCATTCTAACAGCTTTAAAGAAAACTGAAGAGAAAAAGACTAGAAAAATACCTGAAATATGAGAGATATATGCAAAAAGCCAAAAACTTAAAGCCAACCTTACTCACAAACAGCCCAAAATTCTGATTTTGTGGGGTATGAAGAGAAATCGGTGATCTGGGCATTTTATAACCGCTGTGGGGTCCCCGTCCGGACGGTGGATTGATGACGTCCGGACGCTCGCTGCCTCGGAAAGGAGCAGAAAGGTCGCGCGAGTCCGGACGATATAAAAAGACCGTTCGGACAATGATGACATCGCGCGTCTGGACTCCGTCAAGTCCTGTCCGGACATGTGGGCTCCATCTCCGTCCAGACTCCAAGGGAGAACCTTCCGGACCACCAGTCCGTCCGGACGTCAATGTAGACCGTCCGGACGCTCCACACTGAAACACCAGAGAAACTGAGAAGAATTTACAGAGATCAAATTTTCTCAAGTCAGTGTCAGAATACGCATGCATAATCAACTGATAACACAATCAGAGAGTATCTCAGAAATACACAGAGATATAAAAGGAAGTTGAAATTTCAATTAGCACACATAATTTTTCCTAATCATATAAAAATCAAATAGGCAACTCAACTCAAGCAATGTGTGTGTGTGTGTGGAGACTCTTTTCCAACAAGGTAAGACTATCCAAGACATGACAAAATGCAACTAGATTTTCTAGACATGAGAGAAAATCCAAGACAGATTAGCCAAAAGTCAAACCTTATAGCTTGCTAGGGCCTAGACACCCTCATCTGATACACTCCCTCTAAGATACAGCACATAATTTTTTACTTGCTCATAGAGGGCAAGGAAAGTTTAAGGACACAAGCAGTGATTAAGCAAATTTAAAGCACATAACCTTTTATGAATTACTGCTCGAATCTTATGGTGCTGCAAAAAGTAGGGAGTGCCAGAGTTTATAGATGCTAGGTTCAACTAGCCTGTGGTCAATTTGGCCATCCTAACAGGGACTTCTTCTCTTATCCAAAATTTCCAAAAGCAAAGAGTCAGAGAAGGAAAGATGTACATTTAGGGGAGCCCGAGATAGTGCACATTTTCATTGCAAGAGGAAAGAAGCTATCCTACTTTTTCCATAAACAGGAAAAACACTTGGCTAGTATAGTCAAAACTCTTAATTATATCTAGGTATATTTAATCAATGCAAACCGAATTGAGATATCAGGCAAGAATGCATGCAATATCTAATAAGCCAAGAGAAATAAACTCCTGCAAATTCTCCCCAAATTTTTTATTTTTTTTATTTTTTTTTATTTTTATAAAAGAAATAAACAGCATAACTAGCAATATGGAAAGCAACATCATATGCTAAGGTACAATCAAACCTGTGTGCGCTCAATGATGCCACTACAAAAAAACAGTCGTTCGACCTGCTTTTTCTGTCTTCCCCAAAAATGTACACCTGCAAAGTTTTCTCAAGAAAACACAAGAGGGCACAACAAACTGGTTCCTAGATAACTAGCACAAAAATATGACAAGGGAAATATGCTAGCAATCAAACCTGATGCCTTAGGATTAGGAACCAAATCCTAGGCATGAACACCCGAATCCGCTAGGTGCGCCTATTCCCCCTCCTGGGGTAACCGTCCTTCTCAGCCCAAGTTTGCCTTCTAGTGGGTGGTGGCTGACAAGACTGCATCATCCACTCCATCATGTTTTGCATCCAAACAGGAGGCTCACCGATGTATTGCTCTTGAAGCCTTCTCAAATGTCTGGGTTTGCTCTTGTAAGTGCCACTCTGATTGGCTGGTACAAACCGCTGTTGAGGTCGCTGATGTTGAAGAGCATGAGACCAAGGGGCTTGGAACTGATGTCTCGGTGCTTGTCCCTATGGTGCCTGATGCCAAGGAGTCTGATGCTGAGCTGCAGGTACAGTGCCATAATGAGCTTGTCTTGGCACTTCTTTCTTGGCTTTGGCCCTTTGTGCTTTCAAGAGGGAGCACTGAGGCCGTACATGCCCACTGAGACCGCAGTGATGGCAAATAGGAGGTCTTCTGATGGAATGAGGCTGCTGGGTGCCTGGAACATCATCATTGACCTTTTCCTTCTGTTTTTCTTCAATAACTGGAGGAAGCTCTGGGACTGTAGGAGGCACAAACACAGTCTTTGAGGAAGAAGGAATATCAGAAGAGAGAGCTACATACCCGAGACCAATCTTGTCATGTGGGCTCTTCTGGATGGACAGCATACGAGTCAACTTCTCATCAGTGACTCTCTCTAGCTGGAGCTGTGTCTCAAGTAGCTTTTCCTCGAGCTCATGTATCTTGAGCAGTTGTGAGCTCTTCTCAGCATGCAGACTGTTCAGATCATTAACTTGCTGCTTTCGGCCTTCCCTCAGCTTCTCAAACTCTTTGTAGAGAGTTTTGTATGCTGCCTTGAGCTCTACCTCATTCTCACTATGCTCAGAGTAGTATGAGTCTTCTTCTTCAACATATGGGGCCACAAAGGCCAGAAATTTATCAGACTCAGGTGCATCGTCTTCGGACTCATCATTGAGAGTCACATTGTAAGCCTTCCTTTTGCCTTTCTTGAGATTCCCGCAATCGGCCCGGATATGCCCATAGCCTAAGCATTCAAAACATCGGGGGTCCTCTGGGATCTTTCTCATCCTCTGGTTCAGCTTCTCTGAGAGGTTTCTTGGCTTCTTCAGAAAACTTCTTCTTGAACCGATCATCTTTCATTAGTCTTCTAAAAATTTTGGCAAGCATTGCCATAGCCTTTTCTTCATCCTCAGATTCTTCTTCAGAGGAGGCTTCTACCTTCTTCTTGGAAGCCTTAAGAGCAATGGTCTTTAATTTCTTGACCAGGGGTAGAGACAGCTCGTATGTTTGAAGAGATCCAACCAGCTCTTCAATCTTCATTTCTTCAAGATCCTTGCTTTCCTCAATAGTCGTTACCTTAATCCTGAAACGCTCGGGCAAAGATCTGAGAATTTTTCGGATGAGTTTTACATCCGAGATAGGTTTCCCAAGACTCACCATTGAGTTCCTTAGGTCACTTATTTTGGAGTAAAACTCTCCAAATGTCTCTTCCTCCAACATCTTAATTTCTTCAAATTTTGAAATCAACATCTGAAGTTTGGCAGATTTTACAAGTTTTGTGCCTTCATATGTTGTTTCCAAAATTTGCCATGCTGCTTTGGCTGATTCGCAATTTGAAATTTTGGCGAATTCAGATGGAGAAAGTGCTTGGCATAAAGCATGGAGGGCTTTGTCATTTGAAAGACGAGCGTTCTTTTGAGGGACTAGTTCAGGTGTTGTATCCTCTGGTTTAGTCCAACCAGTCTCAACAATACCCCAACAGTCAATAGATTTCAAAAAGAAACGCATACGTGCCTTCCAATAGCCATAGTTCGAGCCATCAAAGGCAGGAACAGAATTAAGAGTTTGAGATATAATAAAGATAGAAATCAAATATAAAAACACTCAAGAAATTAATCTTCTCAGAGTGTACCAACCTCTGATACCAATTGAAAATTGAAATTTGACTTCAAATATAAAGTGTGTGCATAAGTGTCAACAAAAATTAAATCACAGCGGAAAGTAAATGACACAAATATTTTTGTTGACGAAGTGGAAACTCAGTTAAGAGAAAAACCACTCCGGGGTAGCCAAACTCAGGAATTCCACTATTTAGAAGACAAAGCTAGATACAAGATAGTAACACTCACATGTACCGATGCAGTGGTCGTACCTTGATCTCTGACGTGTAACCCAACACGAACGCTTCCCAACCAGGTTCACCTACCTGAAAGGGTCTTCAATGGAACTCCTTACCTTAGAGCCGACCTCTAAGATACACTTCGGTTTATAGCACAGCACACTTGAAAAACGGCTTCAGAGGAGATATCACGCCTCTGAGCTCTAATGGAATTCACACCGAATTCTTGCAGCTCTAAGTGCCCAGAGGCCCCTATTTATAGGCTGGGGGTCAGAATGGGCGTCAGGCAAAATAAGCCTGTGAGCCATCCGGACGGTGGACCATGACCGTCCGGACGGACAACTGTGCGACAGGATTTTTCAAAATTTTCGCGGAGAAATCTTTCCTGTATAAGAACATCGTCTGGAAGGGATGGCTCGATCGTTCGGACGGACGCACATCCGCTGCAAGTAATTTCCATTACAGGCTTCGCGCGTCCGGACGGCTAAACTTCAACACGCAATTTCCATATCTGATACGCGTGCGTCCGGACCATAAGGGGGAGACGTCCGGACGGTTGAAGTCGAATCGTCAGTTACCATATACGATGCACCAGCGTCCGAACCACAACTGTCAGATGTCCGGACGGTTCATTTTGAACTGCGATTCTTGCCTTACAGAGATACGCGTCCAGACGGTTGATTGATCTTCCCTTTCTTGAACTTGGAAAGAATCAGTGAACCGTTCGAGAACTGATAGGCGTCCGGACGTGCTGCTGAAACGTCTGGACGGAGCAAGCTGGCACAGAAGCTTCTCGATACGATGTAGGTGTCCGGACAGAAGAAACACGTCGTCCGGACAGATGATGCTTGTCTGTCTGACGTCTGGATGGAAAGACACGTCGCCCGGACGGATGGAACAGTAGACAGATGGACGTCCGGACGGCTGACAGGGAACTTTGAAATTCTTCTGACTTCACTCTAAAAGTGGAATCCCTGTTTGCAGCATCCTTACATATAAGTGATTTTGTCCAAACACAGAATGAGGCCAAAATACTAACAGAAAAGAATTTAATGCACAAAATATTAAGACGTTAAAGAGAGAGAGAGAGAGAGAGAGAGAGAGAGAGAGAGAGAGAGAGAGAGAGAGAGAGAGAGAGAGAGAGTAAGATCCCAATTATGGTTAAAAACAAAAGTTAGTCATACTCTCTAATTTGGGTCCCAATTATGAAAAAAAAAAATTATCAATTAAAATATGAAAAAAAATTAAGAGAAAGAGATAGAATAATAGAAAATCAACACACACTTATATATATATATATATATATATATATATATATATAGAGAGAGAGAGAGAGAGAGAGAGAGAGAGAGAGAGAGAGAGAGAGAGAGAGAGAGAGAGAGAGAGAGAGCCCCAATTATAATAAACAGAAAAATGTGAAATCAATATCTGTAGTTGACTTAATTTACAAATTGCTCCTTGTAGTATCAAAGTAAATTAAGAGGTCCATGGGGTATGCCAAAAAACCAATTTAATCCTGGTCCTTAGGGTATACCAAAAAACCAATTTAATTCTTGGAGTCAAATTCCGTTAAAACTTTTGACAGATTTCGTTAGGTGCCATGCCAGCGTCAATAAGATGACGACATGTGTCTTTCTTAATAAAAATAAATAAATATATTTTTAAAAATAAAATGTATAAAACTAAAACATTATTCTAAAAAAAGAAAAAGAAAAAGGAAAGGGGTAGCCACACACCACCCTTGACCATCTCAAATATGATATTGATTGTTTAAATTTATTTTCAAAATAAAAGTATTAAAAGAAGTTTTACAAATAGAAAAAAAAAAAAGAAAAAGAAAAAAGTAATCCAATTAACCTACTATATTATATAAAAAGACTATATAATATTTGAAAGTTTCGAAATGATTTGAAAGCTGGTGCTTACTTGTTTTATTAGGAGAAAATAATGAAAAATATTTGTTGGGAAGTTCAGTCTCGCATTGTGAGTGGAAGGAAGTTTAATTCTTGTGCTAAGAATGAGGCACTATGTTTGCTAATCAACAAAGAAATTCTAAAAGGACATCTATGTGAAGAAGCATTGTTGCCCTTTGAAACATATGCTGGAGAAGCATCGTTGCCCATTAGTGAAAGTTTATTGTAGCAAACATTTTACTTTGAAACATCTGTTGGAGGCTCAAAACGGCTCATATTAGCTAAATTTAGTTAATATGAGCCCTTTAAAGCATATGTTGGAGCTGTTATGAGAAATTCTACACAATCTCTCAAGGTTACTATGGATCGACCTCTACCATTGGGCGAGGAAAGAGACCCCATCTTCCCTTCCACCAAAGTTTATCAAAAGTTGTTAGTCATTTTTTGCCGTCATTGGCCATTTCCCACAGTCACTATTTTTCGTATGAGCCAAACGCCCAAAAATGTTTTCAAGATAAAATCATTTCTTAAAAAATGATTTCGCCGAAAATATTTTTTAATGAAAACATGTTACGTTGAAACAAATGAAGCCTACCTTAGTATAGGACAATAAGATGCATTAAATAATTTTTATTAGCTTGTTTTCTTCAAAAAGTTTTCTCCCCAAAGATAATACAGCCTATGCTTAGGGCTGTTAGAACAGATTCTGGTATGGTAGTTGATGAATGGAAGAGGCCGCCTCCAATGTCCTATAAAAGAAAAAACTTCGTCGGGGGGAATCCGACAATCCCACTCCGATACTTTTGTCAGTATTATCTCAAGTGTATATTACTATTAATCACAGTGAGCAATCTAAAGAATACATGTCTAGTTGCGAGGCATTTATAAATGAAATGTTGAGAGCGGTCCGGCTTTTCCATTGGACCACGTGTCAGATCCGGAGTGCTTGTCGACTACTCGGATCGTGGGATTGAGGTATACTCTCCACGATTGTTGCCAAGTTGGTTTTCAACCGACTTGAGATCGTGGAGTCGTGGTTCGTGCTCCGCGATTATTGCGAAGTCAGCCCTCAACCGGCTTTAGATCGTGGGGGTATTTTCCTATTGTGCGGATCGTGGGACTGAGGTACTCTCCACGATCGTTGCCAAGTTGGTCTTTAACCGACTTGAGATCATGGGACTTCATGGTCATCGCAAGGTCGGCTTTTAACCGTCCTTGATCTTTACATAGAGATGGCAAATCACCGAGTCTGGACATGACAGTCCTGGTAATTAGCTGTTGGTCTTAATGGGCCACAATCCTAGCCCACTGGGCAAGATCGGGATTATTCCCGTACAGTTACCCCCCTAATTCCTTTCTAATGAAGTAGTTTCAGTGAAAGGAATTTTCTTGCGCGGTTCTGCCAGGGTTTGGATGCGAACTATACTGGCTCGCTTTTCTGGAAAGAACCGAGAAATCTTGTATTGCAAAATTTTTGAATTTCAAAATGTTTGAATTTAAGCGCCTTTGGAAACGGAAACGCCCGAAATAATGACTTTGGCCATGATGAGATTTGGAATCTATTGTCAGGTCAGTCTGCATTCTCGAGGGGTGCAGACATTATTAGGTTGATTCGAGCTTGTTGTATCGCGTGTAGTCACGCTTGATAGCCTTTTGGCCGTGGAGTCTGTATCACGCGCTGAGACGTGCGTTTGGCTTGTCTTTCGAGGCCTGTTATATGCCCGACGGTTGCAAAAATTTCTAGCTCGGCCCATTCAATGAACGTTTTTTCAACTTCTTGCTGAGGCATTATATAAACCCTCAACCCTCATTTTTACTTTTCACCATTCACTGTTCTGTGAAAAACCTTTGAGTTTTCCGACCAATATTTTCCTATTTCCCGTTCCTCTTCAAATTGCTGACCAATCTCCTTCAAACTTTTGACCGATCTCCTTCAAACCATTGATCGATTTCCTTTAAACTTTTGACCGATATCCCGGACTCCATGACTTTCCACTTTCAGGAGCCTGGTCAACTTTCCATCGCAGGCGGCGACGTGGCAATTACCGAGCGAATGCTGATGGCAGGATTTCGATTCCCTTTCACTGGGATAGCCAGGGAACTGCTATTGCAGCTGGGGGTGGCTCCATCTCAGATAAAACCGAACGGATGGAGATACCTGTTCGCTTCTTTCATCCTTTGGAGGATCAAGCTTCAGAAGAGGATGTCTGTAGCCAAGTTCCTCACAATTTACCGAGCTGGCTTCCGAAGAGATGGTATGGTAGAGTTTACCGTTCACAAGAAACTGTCCTTCATCCACCTGACTTGGAGATATTCTAACAACAAAGAATGGAAGGAGCAAATCTTCAGAGTCTCCGGCTAGTGGGAGAGAGCCGGGTCCTCAACGTCCTTGGACGAAAGGGTACCCCGGGAATGGGCTCGTATGAGAGTCGGGGCTGCAGAAGCCCCTGAGCTAACTGATGAGCAGGTTGATAATGTTGACGCCATGCTTGCCTTTGAGAAGGCTACGCCCGCCGAAGAGGCGTCGGTGTTGCTGGACTTCAACCACCTTGTAACAAATGAGAATATGCGAAATATTCTTGGTTACGACATCCCTATTTCCGATCTTCCTTTCTTGAAGGTGAGGAAGGGTAAATCCTAGAAACCAAAGGAGGATCCCGTGTCTGCTACCCGGAAGGGTAAGGAAAAAGTTCCCGAGGGACCGAAGAAATCTAAGGAGCATGAAAAGGCTCCAAAAACTGTCAAGAAGCTTCTTGTTAATGCCCAACGGATCGATGCCGAGCAGGA
This sequence comes from Alnus glutinosa, assembly GCF_958979055.1. Classification (NCBI taxonomy): domain Eukaryota; kingdom Viridiplantae; phylum Streptophyta; class Magnoliopsida; order Fagales; family Betulaceae; genus Alnus; species Alnus glutinosa. The sequence continues at coordinate 14,921,915 of NC_084899.1, read as the reverse complement.
AGCTAAAGCCAAGAAAGCAGCCGAGAAAAAAGCCGTCGAGAAGAAAACTACCGAGCTGAAGGCTACCGAGAAGTTGGCGGGAAAATCAAAGGCTTCCCATGAAAGGCCTCAGTTGGGCAAAGAGCCTGAGAGGGAGCCTGTTAAGAAAAAACCAAGGATTGAGGCGGCACGGTTGTATCTCAAATCAATTGGTTCTGTAGTTAAGGGTATTCCCATTCGCGCCGAACCCTTGTCGATGATCACCTCCGAACACTCACTTCAGGATGCCGAGGAGGAGGCTACGCCTCATCATCTATCACTAGGCGGAGTACCAGTGCTCCGTGATGAAGATGTGCTTAGCGCGCAGCCTGCGGGCCAAGATGTGACTCTTACGTCCATGGCTGGGGAAGAAGTGGCTCAGACCGCCCTTCCTGAAAGTCATTCGGCCTTACCCCAGTTGCTGACTGCACAGGTAGAAATTGAGGTCGAGACCCGACAAATATCGCAGCCAGAAGTGGCGGTTGAAGTCAGTGATGATGCGGGATCCATCCCGGCCGAAGCTGATAGCGCGGTCGTCATGGTAAATAACAGGCCCTCAGTGTATCCTGTGGTCGAGGAAGCAGAGCCAAGTTGTAGCATGCCCTTTGTCGGCGTTTGGACCGACCAGGTCGGGCCAACGGCAATGTCTACTTACGATTCCATCGGGTTTTTTAGGCCAGCCCGGGAATACGAATATGATAAGGCCTCACTGGAAGAGCGCTTGGCTGGGCTGATTATGGATGTAATACGGGCTCTGACCCCGGCCAATTACTTAGGGCAAAGCACCGCTGGGTTCATTCCAACTGAGGATATGATTGATGCATTGGTCCGACTTCAGACCATGGTGAGTTTATTTTGATCTCTCTTTCCTTCTTTTTTTTTTTTTTTTTTTTTTTTAAACCTTTTCCTTGCTCTGAAGCAATTGGTGGATACCCTTGCACTGTTCGACCAGCACGGGAGTTTCCACCGAGACCAGGTTCCGGTCATAGCCGGGCTTCAACAACAGATTTCCGAGCTCGAGCTCGAGTTGGCTCGAAGACAATCTCTTAAATCAGAGGTGGCTAGGCTGAATAAGCTTCTTGCCGAACGAGAGTTGGAGTTGGCCAAACATGATGAGTTAGTTGCTGATGCCGAGCTCAGGCGAAATGCGGTCGAGGAAACTAGCTGAGGATTATCCGCCCAGTTGGATGCGAGGACTCGCGAGATGTTCGCACTCAAGACTCACACTGATAATGTCGAGGTGAAGTATTCAGCTACATCATGCAGTAATACAACTTTGGGGGCCGATCTGAGCACTGCAACAACACAAAGGAAAGTCGCCAAACAAGCTCAGCGGAATGCCGAAGAAGCTCAAAAAGCTGTTGAGGAGAAGCTAAAAGAGGTTGAATCGGGTTCACAAGTAGCTCGGGCAGATTACAAGAGGTGAAATCCAAGTGTCATAAGCTTCGGAAGAAGTCCAAGCACTATAAATGATGGCCACTTGCTACAAAGCGAGGGCAGATCGGTTTCATAGTCAGATTCTTGCATTTACCAAGGTTCGAGATCAAACTTGGGTTAACGGGTTTAGGTGGGGTTTTGTTTCCCTTAAAGAATTTGTGGTTAACCCTTTGACGCCTTCTCCAAATTTTTTCGAGCTGAACTATACTGACTTTATGGACGTTCCCGAGCAATCTATCTTAGAGCTGAGAGGAATAGGCCGAGACTTGATTCCCGATGTCCCGGATCGGGTTGGTGATGACGCTGAACCTGTTGGTGAGGTTACTGAGCCGGCGGATTTAAACGCTTCGACTGAGGTCGTTGATATTGAAGCTTCTGCTGCTCAAGTTTCCGAAGAACCGGATACCGAGAAACCTTAGCTAGTTTTTTTTTTTTATTTTTTATTTTTTATTTTTTATTTTTTTATTTATTTATTTTTTTTAGCTTCGCCGTCTTAGCTTCAGCATTTTTGTAAGACTTTGCATTTTCTTTTTTTTTATACATGACATTCGGCATTTTTGAACAAAATTTGTGCTAGTGTTGTACCTTTTTGTACCCCTTCTTTTTTTTTTTTGTTATATATGTGGTACTAATACTGTCTAAGTTTTACACTTAGTCAATTTTGGCTAAGTGTAGATTTTGGTATATCTAGTATCATCTAAGTTTTACACTTAGAATTTTTCCGATTTGAACCTTCTCAACGTGGCTCAAGTCTCGACATTTTTCCGACTTCAACCCTCTCAACGTGATTGAAGTCTCGGCATTTTGCCGATTTCAACCCTCTCAACGTGATTCAAGTCTGGGCTCAAATTCCCTCAACGTGATTCGAGTCCTATAATTGTTCTCGGCTCGAATCCCCTCAACGTGATTCAAGTCATATAATTTTTCCGACTGGAATCCCCTCAACGTGATTCAAGTCTCGGCTTGAATCCCCTCAACATGATTCAAGTCATATAATTTTTCCGACTTGAATCCCCTCAACGTGATTCAAGTCTCGGCATCCCCTCAACGTGATTCAAGTCATATAATTTTTCCGACTTGAATCCCCTCAACGTGATTCAAGTCTCGACTCGAATCCCCTCAACGTGATTCAAGTCATATAATTTTTCCGACTTGAATCCCTTCAACATGATTGAAGTCTCGGCTCGAATCCCCTCAACGTGATTTGAGTCATATAATTTTTTCGACTTGAATCCCCTCAACGTGATTCAAGTCTCAGCTCGAATCCCCTCAACGTGATTCAAGTCATATAATTTTTTCGACTTGAATCCCCTCAACGTGATTCAAGTCTCGGCTCGAATCCCCTCAATGTGATTCGAGTCATGTAATTTGCGAATGTTGTCTATGGATGTAATATGATGTCTGAATCTGCATTTCATTGATAAATGATAAAGTTAAAAAACATGCAGATTACATATAATATTTTCGGAGATGCTCGGCATTCCATGGTCGTTGCAGCTTCTTCCTATTTGGATCTTCAAGATGGTATGCTCCCTTTGGGTTGATTTTGATAATTCAGAATGGTCCTTCCCAAACTGGCCCCAATTTCCCTTCTGTGGGGTCTTTAGTGGCCGAAGTTATCCTCCGAAGCACCCAATCACTGGTATTGAACGATCGGGGCTTTACTTTTTTGTTATAATACCGAGCTGCTTTTGCTTTATAAGCAGAAGTTCTGACTCTTGCTTCTTCTCGTTTTTCTTCCAGAAAAGATCAAGGTGCAGCTTTAATCCTTCACTGTTGAATCCGGGGTTATAATACTGAATGCGAAAGCTCGGGGAAACTATTTCGACTGGGATCACTGCTTCGACTCCGAATGCTAGCGAGTAGGGAGTTTCTGAAGTTACTGAGCTGGGTGTTGTTCGGTACGACCACATGACTTCCGGAAAATATTCCACACATCCTCCCTTACGTTTCGGGAGTTTTTTCTTTAATATCTTCACCAGAGTTTTGTTTGTTGCTTTGACCTGCCCATTTGACTGAGGGTGATATACCGATTAGGGGTGTTCAAACGGAGCGGTTATAACCGCTTATAACCGCTAACCGCTAACCGCTATAACCGCTAACCGCTTTTAAAAGCGGTTATAAATAACCGCTAACCGCCTAGGCGGAGGCGGTTAGCGGTTATAGGGTTTTAAAAGCGGTTATAAATAACCGCTAACCGCTTTTATATATATATATATTAAAAAAAAAAAAAAAAAACTAAAACTGACATGAGCCTAAAGGGGCGTCGTTTTGGGCATTCAGCAATGCCCAAAACGACGCCGTTTTGGGCATTCAGCAATGCCCAAAACGACGCCGTTTTGATAATATATATAAACAATCTCATCTCAGATGTTTTAGGTTTAGGTCTCCCCATTCCATTTTCATTTTTGTCGCCGCCCCCTCGTCTGCCCAGTGCCCATCTCGTCTCAGCCGTAAGTCGTCTCTGCCCTCTCATCTCTGCCGATCTCGTCTCAGCCGCCTTGTCGCCGCCCCCTCGTCTGCCCAGTGCCCATCTCATCTCAGCCGTAAGTCGTCTCTGCCCTCTCATCTCTGCCGATCTCGTGTATATATATATATATGTCTATTGATTGTGAAATCCACGTGTTTGACATAATACATATCCCAATTTGAGACCCATACTTGTGCACGTTCCCTTTTCACTGATCGTTCAAAAATATGGGTGGTGTTGTTGTGCTTTTTTTTTCTTTTTTTTTTTTTTTTTCTTTTTTTCTTTTATATATATATATATATATATATATATATATTTATAGGCAAATAAGAGAAGAAAAGATTTTCTCTCAAAAAAAAAAAAAATGAAGAAGAAAAGAAGATGAACGATCAAGCTCAGATCAAAGAACCAGTTTAATGCATGGGAGGATAGAGCGGAAGAAGAGAGGATGGAAATGCTACTGGTGAAATCAATGATGAAGATAGTCTACTACTTCTATGATTCTAAAGTTTTTTTTTTTACTCAGATTATATATTTGCTTTGTAAATGAGAAAACGAATTAATATCAATGATGATGGGGAGGATGTTCCAATTTAGGGAGTGATATTTATTACGAAATGCTTTAATCACTTTTAAGGAGTTACCTTTGGAATTTAGAATATGTTTGGATTAGTAATTTTTTGGTTTTGAATTTGGTTATTTGGATTTGAAAAATTAGATTTGAATTTGGTTATGTGTTTTGGATTTGTAATTTTGTATTTAGATTTATTAATTTTGTAACAAAGGATAAAAGGCCCAAAAAGTATTAAATTTTTTTCTTGAAAAAATTAAAATCTGTACAAAAAATGGCCCAAAACCGGCCCAAAACTGGTATAAAAAGTAGCCCAAAACTGATTTTAACCCGGCCCAAAACCGGTCTAAACCCGGCCCAAAACCAGAATTTGAAAGCGGTTTCAAACCGCCGGTTATAACCGCTAACCGACGGTTATAAAAATAACCGCCTCCGCCTAGGCGGTTAGCGGTTGCGGTTGGTAAAAAAAAAATAACCGCTAGGCGGTTAGCGGTTAGCGGTTTTAGCCAATAACCGCCGGTTATAACCGCTTGTACACCCCTAATACCGATGAGAAAAAATGTTGGATTTTGAGCTCGGCGCACCAGTCCTGGAATGGTTTGCAGTCAAACTGCATTCCATTGTCAGTTACTAAGGTGTAATGTATCCCGAATCTACATATGATCGCCTTCCAGAGGAAATTTTTGATTGCCCCGATTGTGATAGTCATTAAAGGCCCCGCTTCTGCCCATTTGGTGAAGTAATCTACTGCGACCACTAGAAATCTGCAATTCCCTTTTCCTGTAGGCATGGGCCCTACAATGTCAACCCCCCATTGGGTAAACGGCAATGGTGAAGAGACCGAGCTGAGTTCTGTTGGGGGGTTGGTGTGTAACTTTGCAAACCTTTGGCACTTGTCACATCTTTAGACCATCTCCATCGATTCTCGATTCATTATTGGCCAATAGTAGCCAACTCGTACAGCCTTGTGCGCTAACATTCTACTCCTCGAGTGACTGCCGCAGACTCCCTCGTGAATTTCCTTCAATGCATATTCGGCCTCAGTCGTTGAGAGGCATTTTAGGAGTGGGAGTGTATAGCCTCGGCGATATAGGGTTTCACCAATTAGAGTATACCGCGCTAACTGCATCCTGATTTTCTGAGCTTTTTTTTTATCGTTCTGCAGTTGCCCGTTCTTCAAATATTCAACCACATTTCTTGCCCGTTGGGGAATTACATAGGCATCATTGATCTGCATCACCGATTCAGGGTCATCCACAGAAGGCTTGTCCAGAACGATTACTCAGTGTTTCGAGGCTGAAATCTTTTCATCCGTTGCCGACCCTAGTCGAGCTAATGCATCAGCTCGTTTGTTTTCGGTTCTTGGGATCTGAGTGACCACCACTCGTTCGAAGCTGTCCCAAAAACTCAAAACCTTGGCTAGGTATTTTATCATTTTTTTCCCCTTTGGCTTCAGATCCACCTTGGATGTGGCCGACCACCGCCTGCAAGTTTTTCAAGGTTTTTTGCCCGAGATTTTCTGCTAGGCTGAGACCTGCTGTTACTGCTTCGTACTCTGCCTCATTGTTTGTGGTTTGAAAATCTAACTTCAATGCCACTACAATTTCCTCCTTATCCGGTGTTATCAAGGCTACCCCGGCTCTACTCCGGGATTTCATGGATAACCCATCGACATACGCTATCCACACTTCTTTTTAGAGTATTTCTTGACTTTCAGGAAGATTTCTGAATTCTGCAATAAAGTCTGCCAGAACTTGAGCCTTGATGGTGGTTCTCGGATAGAATTCTAGGTCAAATTCTCCGAGTTCCACGGCCCAATTTACCAACCTACCCGAGAGGTCGGGCTTTTGCAATACTTTTTTCAAAGGATACTCTGTAAGCACCCTTATAGCATGTGCTTGAAAGTATGGTCTCAACCTCCGAGTTGAAGTGATGAGGGCGAAGGCCAACTTCTCAATCTGGGGATACCTTCATTCGGCTCCGTGTAGCGCCCTGCTAGTGAAATATACTGATTTTTGCACTCCAGACTCTTCTCGGACTAGAACCGAGCTAACAGCTGATGGCGACACTGTTAGGTATAGGTAGAGAATTTCCCCTTCTTCTGGTGAGCTTAGGAGTGGTGGGTTGGCTAGGTATTCTTTTAGCTAGCAGAAAGCCTCTTCGCACTCGTTGCTCCAAACAAACGTCTTCCAAAGTATCTTGAAGATGGGTAAACATTTGTCCGTTGATCGAGAGATGAACCGATTCAAGGCTGCAATCCTCCCGGTCAATTGCTGCAGTTGTTTTGTTGTACGGGGAGCTTGCATTTCCAGCACAGCTCGAATTTTCTCTGGATTTGCTTCGATCCCTCTACTCGAGACCATGAACCCCATGAACTTTCCTGATGAGACGCCGAAGGCACATTTCACCAGGTTCAACTTCATCTGATATCTTCTTAGTGTGTTAAAAGTTTCTTCGAGATCAGCCAGATGGCTGATCGCTTTCCGACTCTTAACCAGCATGTCATCCACTACTTCTACATTCTTCCTGATTTGGTCACTGAACATTCTGTTGACTAGCCTTTGGTAGGTTGCCCCGGCATTCTTCAAACCAAAGGGAATCATATTGTAACAATATAACCCTCGGTCAATGATGAAGGAAGTTTTCTCTTCATCGACCTCGCTCATGTGGATCTGGTTATACCTCTAGAAGGAATCCATAAAACTTAGGAGCTCATGCCCCGAGGTGGAGTCGATTAGGACATCCATCCGGGGGAGAAGGAAACTATCTTTTGGGCATGCCTTGTTAAGGTCGGTGAAATCCACGCACATTCTTCATTTCCCGCTTGACTTCTTCACTAAGACAACATTGGCCAGCCATTGAGGGTAGTCCACCTCTCAGATGAAACCTGCTTTCAATAGTCTCTCCACTTCTTCATGTATGGCTTGGTTTCTTTCTGGAGCAAGGTTCTTCTTTTTTGCTTGACAGGTCGGTAGTTTGGATCGACATTTAGCCTGTGCGAAATTACCGAAGGATCAATTCCTGGCATATCGTCATGGCACCAGGCGAACACGTCAGTATTACTTCGAAGGAAAGCTACCAAGGATTCTTTGATGTCCGGAGATAACAGAGACCCGACCCTTACTCTTCTCTCTTTACCCCCTACTTCAAATTCTTCCATCTCCTCGGTTGGTTCTCCCGGCTGTAATTGCTATTCCTCTCCTCTCTCCACGCAATTACCCCGTGAAGGGGTTCCTTTCATCTTTATGTTGTAGCACTAGCATACCACGCCCTATTCTCCCCTTACTTCCCCAACCCCTCTCTTGGTCGGGAATTTGATCTTCAAATGTGATGTGGAAGTAATTGCCTTCAGATCGTTGAGGGTTGTCCATCCGAGGATCTCATTGTAGGCCGAGGGTCTATCGATCAACAGAAACTTAACCATGATATTTTTTGTAACCTGATAATCTCCGGCCGTTACAGGGAGTTCGATAGAACCGACTGGCTGGACTTGCTCCCCGATAAACCCCACCAAAGGGCAGGTAGCCAGGATCACCTTTTCCGGGCTAATCTCAATGTACTGAAAGGCCGACCAATATAGGATATCAGCCGAGCTCTCGTTATCGATGAACATTTGGTGGATTCGGTGGCTAGCTACCTGCAGCGTGACCACGATCGCATCGGTATGAGGAAGTGAAACTTTTGCATAATCTTCATCTGAAAACCCCACCACCATGGACTCCCTTCGGTGGGATTTGTGGGGTCTTTCTACAGTCATCACCTCCTGATGTTTCTGGTACCGAGTGTAGGCTTTTCTATCTGCGCTCGTTTCTCCTCCTCCGCCAAAGCCTCCGAATATAGTTCAGATGTCGGCGATAACCGGTTCATTACGTGGGTCACGACCCCGTGTGCCTCTGCTGTAGCTTATGCTTTTATTTCGTCAAGGTTCTTCCCGACGGGGTTCCTCCCTTCGTCTGTCTTGATGATTTTCTTGGTGCTTCTGAGGGGAGCAATCTCTGTGTCTCAGTTCTTGGTCTTGATGCCTCCGAGACTCCTGATTCTACCGAGGCTGGCCCTGGTTAGCTGCTATGAAACGGAGTAGTTTCTCGTTTTTGATGAACTTCTAGATCAAGATTCTGAGGTTTCTGCATTCCTCGGTGATGTAGCCTCATGCATTATGGAATGCCCAGAATTTGTTTCTGTTTTCTTCTTTCACGTACTTCTTGTGAAGTGGATAAAGCTTCTCGTACTGCGGGTCCCTCTTGATTTCCATCAACACCTCGTTAATGGGAGAATTCAACGGAGTCCACTCATCTATGGAAAACTGGTAATACTTCGCAGGCTCTTTTTTGGTCTCAGTCCATTTTTCTTCCTTCCGAGCTTTTTCTTTCTTCCCGGGGTTGCTTGACTCCTCAATCTTTTGCTTCTGCAATTCCCTCAGAGCCGCGAGGATTTCTTCTTGGTTTACATATTTCTCAATCACATTCGTGAGATTGGCCAGATTCTCAGGATGATTGAGAGCAATCTCGGACATGAGGGGCTCTTCCACCCATAATCCTTGGTAAAGAGCAGCATAAACCATCTCCTCAGTTGGGTTATCAACCATGAGCTTTGGTTGATTGAACCGAATCACATAATCCTTCAGAGACTCGTCTCCCTTTTGGCGCATCGCCATCAATTGATCGGACGGCTTCTTCCATTTTCACCCAACTAGGAATTGGGTTATAAATTTCGTCCGAGATCTTCAAAACTTGTGATGAAACTCGGTGGAAGATTTCGAAACCAGTCTCGGGCAGAACCGGACAAGGTGAGTGGGAAGGCTCGCCAGGCCAGTTCCTGCGGAGTCCCCTGCAGATCCATGTGCGTTTTGTAGTTGTCCAGGTGCTTGGTAGGATCCTCAACCCGGGTATAAGTTTGGATAGCCAAAATTTTGAATTTTTCTGGCAGTTGGACTGCCATGATACACTCAGCGAATGGGGAAGACCTGTTCAAGAGATTGTCTACTCGAGAAATTTTCCCCTGCCCTTTTGCTGGATTTCAAGCTGCAATTGGTTATACTTTTCTTCGTACTTATCATCGAGCATGGCAATGGCTTCATTGAGCCTTCTGGACACCATCCAGTGTTCGATCAACTATGGGATTTCTTTCCAAAATACAGATATAGGAAGGCAGTTGCAACTATCCGGACGATGTGTGTTCCTATCCGGACGTGATCATTCATAAGGCAAGTCGTGCATTCAAAATCCAGACGTCCGGACGTTAGTCTTCATGGTCTAGATGCTTGAGCTTCATATATGGAAATTGCGTGCATCAGATCAACCATCTGGATGACAGCTGTTTTGGTCCGGACTCACCAAGCCTTGATATGGAAATTGCGTGCAGCTAAAGTGCAACCGTCCGGACGTGGCTCAATTTAGGAAAGAATTTCAGCGAATTTGGAAAGCCGATCGCACAGTTGTCCATCTGGACGCCTTATGTCTACCGTCCGGACGGGGCCTAGGAAAACCTAATCAGACACAATTTAGGTCTTCTGTAGCCTATAAATAGAGGCCCCTAGGCTAGAGAATTGTAAGAATTTAGTAGTGAATTCCGTAGAGCGTAGAGAGTTTATTGTGAGGATTATTGTGCTGAAGTGTTCTCTCTCAAGCCGTTACCAAGTGTTGTTGCTGTACTGAATTGAAGTGTATCTTAGGGGTTGACCCTAAGGTAAAGGATTTCATTAAAGACCCCTTCAAGTAGATGACTTGGTTGGGAGGGGTTCATGTTGGGTTACACGTCAGAGTTCAAGGTTCGACCACTGCATAAGGGTATGTGAGTGCTACTGCTTAGTTACTAGTTTTGTCTTCTAAATAGTGGATTAACTAGGTTTAACTGCCCCGGAGTGGTTTTTCTCTTAATAAAGTTTCCACTTCGTCAACAAAATATCTGTCTCTTTATTTTCCGTATTGTGATATTTTGTTGCACACTTTTGCACACACTTGTTAAAATTAAAAGTCCTTTAATTTTCAATCAAGTTTCATTAAAGATGGAAAATTTACGTGAAGTATCAAAAAAAAAAAAAAAAAAACTGCCGAATCTACAAAATAAAAGAAGCTAAGGCTCCTTGGCACTCGGGTCATCAGAGTCTCGGCTAGCCCCAGAAGCCCCAACATCAGCAGTCTTGGCCGGAGCATCTGAATACGCCTACTCAACATCCTCTTCGACCCAATTCGGGACGTCTGGAATCAATTCCTGGCCTATCCCCCTGAGCTCTTCGATAGCTTCATTGGGAACGTCCATAAAATCCATGTACTGCAGCTCGGTGTAATTCAGGCAAGGGGTCGAAGGGTTAAGTACAAAGTTCTTAAGAGAACCAAAACCCCAGCTAAAACCATTAACCCAGGTTTGGTCTCGGACTTTGGTGAAGGCTAGAATCTGGCTATGATACCGATTGGCCTTCTACTTATAATGTGCAGCCTTCGACTTATAGTGCTTGGATTTTTCCAATGCTCCAGGCACTTGGACTCAGCCTTTAGCAGATCTTCCAGAGCAGCCTACCTGCCGGACTCGGCCTCTTTTAGCTTCTCTTCTGCTGCTCGTTGAGCTTCCTTTGCAACCTTCCAAGCCTCTTTGGTGGCCCTTTTCTGCCCCGCTACAATGCCTAATTCATACTGCAATAGAGTATTGCTGGACGAGATGTCTGAGTACTTCGCTTCAACATTATTGAAAAGAATCTTAAACTCCGACAACTCCCAAGCCCTTGCATCCAGCTCGGCAGAAAGTCTGCGGCTAGTCTCCTCGTCCGCTTCTGGCCTCAGCTTGGCATCAACGATCGACTCATCTTATTTAGCCAACTCTAGCTCCCGCTGAGCAAGGAGCTTGCTCAACTTGGCCACTTCAGACTCCAGGGACTGTCGTTGATCGAGTTCAAACTCAAGCTCGGAAACCCGTTGCCTAAGCTCAGCTACAACCGGAACTTGATCCCGAGAAAATCCCCTATGCTGGTCAAAGAGAGCAAGGTTGTCCACTAGTTACTGCCGAACAAGGGAGTCATGAGAAACTCGCCATGGTTTGCAGCTGAACCAAAGCTTCGATCATTTCCTCGGCGGACTACACCCAACTGTACTCCCTCTAAGATAGTCGGCAAGAATGAGGGCCTAAATCGCGTTCATAATGGGTTCGGCCAAACGTTATTCCTCCCAAGCCCCTCATACTCTTGAGCCGGCCTGAAGAATTCGATGGAATCGGGAAGAGACCTGGCTCTTGGCCCGACTTTGTCAGTCCAAGGCCAACAAAGGGCCTGCTGCTCGGACCGACCATGTCAGCTCCGAGGCTAACAAAGGGCCTGCTGCTTGGCCCGGCAGCTTCGCCACTTGACCCAACTTGGGCATCTAGGGACCTCGCCACCCCACCAAAACTAGCAGCCGCATCAGATGTCGGTTTCTCCTGAGCCTCAACCTCGGCTTCAACACAAACAATCAGCGACTCTGGCCGATCTAATTCAATCACTGGGATTGAATTCACTGTAGCCTCAGTCTCGACGGTTGGCAGGGTAGCTCCACCCTTGTCTGAAGCATTTACCTCAACCTCATCTTTATCACGTAGCTTCAAAACTCCACCTATTTCATGGGCCCAAGGCACGGCTTCCTCAGCAGCATTCTGAGTCGGTTGGACCTCGAGAATAACGACCGACAGGGGCTCAGCACGAATCGGAGCATCTCGGACCGCTGAACCCAAGACGATGGATTTAAGATATGACCCAGCGGCCTCCATCCTCCTTCGGCTCCATAGACTTTTTTGATCCTTCCTAGTCCTTTTCTTTACCCTTTCGGGTAGCAGCGTCAGAGCCTTCCTTCGGCTTCTGAGACTTGTTCTCCCTCACTTTCAAGTAAGGGACATCCAAAATCGGGATGTTATATCTAAGAACATTCCGCATGTTCTCATTCGTCACAAGCCGGTCAAAATCCAGCTTGTCTTGATTCTCCTCAACCTTGGAGAAGGCAATCATGGTGTCGACGTTGTCGAGTTGCTCGTCGGTAAGTTCATGGTCCTCGGGGAAGAATGATGACTCGACCACTTCCCACTGGATGAAGACTTTGAAGACTTGTTGTTTCCACTCTCTATTGTTCGAGTTGCTCCACAGTGTCATCTCGCTTCAAAGAAACATGGTACATTGTGAGGAACTTAGCAATAGACATCCTCTTCTGGAGCTCGAGCCTTCATTAGAATGAAGGAGGCGAATAGGTACCTCCATCCGTTTGGCTTGACTTGAGAGGGGGCCACCCCCAAATACACCACAAGTTCCTGAGCTATCACCGAGAATGGAAACCGGAAGCCAGCCATGAACATCCGTTCAAGAATAGCCACATCACCGCCTGCGATGGAAAGTTCGCCGAGCTCTTGAAAATGAAGAGTTACCAAGTACGAAATGTTGTAGCTTCGGATAAGATGATCTTCATCAGATGCTGGGACCAATGTCCTATATTTGTTCTTGTGGGGAACGAGGTTTGGAGCACCACCACCAACATGACCGCCGTCTGAATCGGAACCGGATGCCATTGAAAGTCTTTGAAGGAAGTCGATGAAAGTTCTCAAAGGAAGTCGGTAAAGTACTTGAAGGGGCTCGGTGAAATCAAGAAAAATAACCAGAAAAGGTGAGTATTTGCCGGAAAATGAAAGAAATTGCCAGAAAGATCAGAGAGTGTGAAGGGATTCGAGAGAGTGAAAAGTGAAAGTAAAAAGTGAAATGCGAAGAGGGGTTTATGTAGGCCTTCCTTCGGATACCGAAAAGACGCACGTTAAATGCGCCAAGTCGAAGGGACGATAACTGTCAAATTGATAGCTTGCCTAAAAAGACAAGTCACACGTGCATCTTCACACGTGAGATGAATATCAAGACCGAAATAACCGGGCGTAACCGCACGCGCCGTATCGAAAGTCGAACCGACTTGACAGCGCTGTATCAGAAGTCGAACCGACCTGACAACATCACCTCAAAGCTCATCATGACCAAAATAACGTCATTTCGAACGCTTCTGCTTCCAAGAACATTTGATTTCAAATTTTTCGATATTCTCCAAAAGAACGGTTAGACATGTTTCAAATTTACGAAGTATCTCTAGTGAACCAGCGTAACCAGAATTTGACTCGGAAGCTATTGATCTCTGGGGGGTAATTGTCGGGAAATTATCCCAATCTACCAAATGGGCTGAGCTTCTTATCAACGGAGCCCAGCAGCAAGTCATAGGAATCAGATCCATTGGGCCCTTCAAAAGTAAGGCCCAATGGATCTATAATGATTTTCTATCGATTCCACCTCATCCAGAGTCGATAAAACACCGACTCCCCGATTATTGTGGCATGCACCCCATGATCCAAAGTCAGTTATTTAACCGACCCTTCGATCATCACGGAAGATACCCCATGATCCAGAGTTTGTTAAAGATCGACCTACGATCATCGTGGCCCATGTACCGCGATCCCACGATCCGGATTGTCTACAAATGCTCCAAGCCCGACACGTGGCCCAATAGAGAAAAAGGGATTACTCTCACCACTCCACCTATAAATACCCTCACTAATACGCAGGTATGAAGGGAGATTGCTCTCTGTGATTCCAAAAATATATACACTTGAGATAATATTGATTTAAGCATTGGAGTGGAGTTGTCGGGTTCGCCCAACGCAATTTCCTTTTTTACAGGTTAAAGGCTCTTGCAGATCGACAAGCAACCAAACCGGAATCTGTTTTAACAACAAACTATTTTGTTTGGGTAAAAGTATCAAGATATGTCTTCTCTTCGTATTATTTATGTTTATTGAAGAAGGAATTGAATTTTGAAAAATTGTTACTAATGTTTTCTACTCTGTATTATGTATATGTGATGTATGTAACGTAAGTTTCCTATGGCATGGATTTCCACTCGATATTAAAAGATGAAAAACAGAAGAAAAAAACATAGTTAACGATCACTCCTTCATGATTGCCATAATTTCTTAAATGTTTCTATGTTGCAGGCTGTGGCTAAAACTACACTTCACTTGGCAATTGGGTGGACCAACTCCAACTTCTAAGTGTATGCCAGTATGAGGTCCGTTTGCATTTGCGATTTCAAAAAAATACGATTTAAAATAATAATTTTAAAATGTGCGATTTAAAAAATTAATTTTAAAATGGTAAAATTGTATTTTTACCTTTAAAATCGCAAATTAGCTTTTAAAATTATGCGTTTTAAAAAAAGTACTATATTACCTGCGATTTGAAAAAGCAGATTTTTTTTTGCGTTTTCAAATAGCAATTTTTGAAAATGCAGTTCCAAACGATTTATGTTCTGCAATTTGATTTAAAATTGCACTTATTGTCTATAAAATCGCAATCCCAAACACCCTGGCCGGAAGAGAATGAAATGAAAGCAGCATTATCATCCTTGCTCAGCTCCAAATCTTTGAGTCTCCACCACTCCCCCTCATCTTCTCTCTTGCTCTATTTTCCACTCTAAATTCTTCTCCAGCCCTCTTATTTCCCTCTACCCCAAACACCGCGCTAATTCCACCAATTTCACCAAGATCCACACCGGCTTTGCTCCGATAATGGCCGCCTCTTACAAACCGGAACATGCCAGTGCCCCGCCTGCCGTTTCCTTGCCCACTCCCCTCGTCACCAAGGCAAGGCTCTTTCTCTCATTTATCCTTAATTTCTGTTTCCTTTTCGACAAAACGAAAACTTCAAGTGTGTTTTCTGGTGCCCTGCGATTTTAGTTCAAGATCGAGCTGTGCCAAATTTCGGTGACGCCTGATAAGGAGCGGAATATCGCGCACGCTCGCAAGGCGATCGAGGAGTCCACTTCAAAGGGCGCCCAGCTTGTTCTTTTGCCCGTGAGTACACGCCCAGATTTTGAAAATTCAGATTTTTCTAATCTTATTTTATTTTTATTGACATGAAAGAAGCTGACAAAATCTTATTTGAACATACATAACTGTTGATACAGTATTCCGGTAGGTGACGTGTCGATTAGTAATTTGCCGATGTGCTCCTTCCTCAAAACCTACAAGCAAAAGCTGCGTCGAGGGGTGCCGGCAATCCCACTCCGATGCTTAAGTAAGTGTACTGTTTGAGTGTAAATGATCAAAGTAATGTTAAGGAGATCAAAAGTGTACCTTAACATCTGAATGGACCCTGATTATTTATAGAGATTGAGGAGCAGTTAAGGTAGCTCCCGGTATATGCGGGGATCTGTAGTTGAAGAAGACGTGGCCTCATGATTACGGATATTTTGGGTTGCACGACCGCCTATCTCGGGCACACGATCCTTTATGGGTGACATGTCATTCGAGAAGCTTTGGGCACACGATCTAGCTTTGTATTGTGCGTCGTGCCCCTTAGATCCCAGGTAATCCAGAGATATACGCGGCGTAGATGTCACTAGGTACCCGAGTCGAGTAGTCGGGTCGGTTGAACCAGTTGGGCCCTAATGATCTTGACGGGCTTGGATAGATTACTTTTTCTTGAACCGTTTTGACCTGGTCGGGTGGACCCAATGGGCCTGGAGTTCAGGTTGGGCCTGGTACCCGAGGAGGCCAGTATTTTCCCTAGCAGCTACCCCCCAATTTTCTTATGTAAATTTTTATGCGCAAGGGAATTTAGGGACAATCAACCAATCTTAACTTGTTCCAGGTTTCAAAATGGGTTGGATGCATCACATCGGGGAGGTTTCATTGGTCTGTCATTGCTCTACCTGAAGAGTGTCAACCCGAGGGTTTCCGGATGTCACCTTTTTTTTTAGAAGATCCCGCACTTTTTCAGAAGTTTCCCGCACTTCTTCAAATTCGAAATTCAAATTTTACTTTTAAGATCCCAGGTTTTGAGGTTTGCTGACGTAGGCGATAGGTACATTTAATGCGACTCGACACCTGTTCGGCTTTTGAGGTGTATTGCGGCTGTCAAGTACGAAACTAGAGACCTTTCGGCTGCCGGTTTAGAAGGACGAAAACTGGGCGTGTCCTTTTAGCTCCCGGTTACGGGAGACCGACTAACCTGGATCACCTCCTAGTATAAATACCCATCCTTCTGCATTCAGCCTTTCTCATTCTCGACTTTTCTCGAACTTTTGAACTTCTTTCTCTCTATCTCCTTTAAGACTTTTCCACACATCCTCCTTTTCTTTCTTACAAAATGTTCAACGCGGAAGAATTTCAAGTGGTCGACGTTCTGGAGCTTGAAAAAAAGGAAGTTCTGTCCAAGGAGGATGATGTAGCCAATCAAGATGACGATCCGGCTCAGGGAGAGGAGGCTCCCCGGCCCCTTGTGCCTCTCAACCGCCGAGGGGCTTCTAAGATTCGTGTTCGAGACGAGTTTCGTCTCAGGAACAACTACAACATTCTTCCCTCAGTACTCCTTCACTTTTAGAATCCGACTACCCAGGAGATTCATGGTGGCGACTTTATTATTCATGAGCGGATGCTACTGGTTGAGCTTCGATTTCCTTTTCCGGACATTGCTCGGGAGCTAGTGTTGTATCTCAAAGTCGCCTCGAGTTAGATTGCGCCGAACGCGTGGAGATACTTCTTCGTATCTTTCATTCTGTGGCGCACGGTGCTGGAGGCCCGAATGACAATCCCGGAGTTCTTCAATGTGTACTGGGTGAACTATAAAAGGGTAGGTGTAGTGGAGTTCACTGTCCGAACAAACCCAAGCTTCATCTTCCTTTCTCCAAATTACTCAAACAACCGGGGGTGGAGATCCGAATTTTTTAGGTCCTCGGGTGAATGGGAGTCGGCTGCACCAGTGGCAGAGGATCAGAGGATGCCCCGGGAGTGGAGACCCCTTCAAATCGATTGGAGGGAGGCCCTGGCCCTTAATGCAACCGGGAGGAGGAGGGTTGCTACCATGTTGACCTTCTTTTAGACCCCGACAAACGTGTTGAAGATCGACTACGATAACATTGTCACAGACGAGAACATGTGGAGGGTTCTCAAATACCGAATTCCCACTGGCAAGGTTTGGTATGACCGGAAGGGGAAAACAATGGTGAGGAAATTCGGGAGCGAAGCAGCTGCTACCCCTCGAGTCAAGGCCCCAGGGGTTGCTCCCGGGCCAAAGAGGAGCGTTAAGCTGAAAACAGACGCTCCCAAATCGAAAAAGGTCGGCAAGTCGACCACTATCCCAAGAGTGATGGCTATGCCTCAGAGTGACCGTATCCCAGGCGTCCTTGCCAAAGTAACCGAACCCGAGAGCAGGACAATTGGAGCTTCTGGAAAGGAGACCCCGACTGCTTCTGCCTCGACAACGGAAGCGTCCAAGAAGAAGGCTCCAATTGCTTCACCAGGGGATCGCCCGACTGGAATTACCCCTGCACCCGGCTCCGATGTGATCGAAATCGAAGACGAACCTGAAGAATCGGTGAAGGGGGTTCCCCTGAATCGGAGTGAGGCCAAGCACAAAGGGAAGGAGAAATTGCAAGGGTCACCGAAGATGACTTGCTTCGCCTCGGATCCTCGAGAGTACACGCTTACTCGGGCCAGTGAAGCTGAGCTTCTCTTTGGTTGTCCGCGCATTGTATTGCAACCGTGATGGTTACACAAGAGATCCCGACAAAGCCCTCCCTTCCGGACTCCACCACTTTAGCCGCGCCAATTACTGGGAAGCCCTCGGATCGATCCCCAATTCCAGAGACCGTGGCTCGCTTAGAGTCTGGTGCTGGTTTGGTACTCGGAGACCAACCACCAGCGGAGCCTGAAACGTCCCTTAGACTCGAGGATGGCTTGGGGACCGAGGACCGCATGGTGATGGAAACCAAGGATCACCTAGAAACTGAGGCCGCAGATTTGTTGGAACCGTTAAGGCTTAGATCCAGCTGCGTTGATAGATTCCCCGGGAGCCGAGAGGCTTGAGAAAAACCAGCCCGAGACTCGAAACACTTTGCCGGGTTGCGGGGAAGCTAGTACCTCCCGACCAGGAGCATTAATAGGCTCCCTAAGGGAGGGTTTATTGGCTTGTCCCTTGGATACTCTGATGGAGATACTCCCAGAGGAGTCTTCGTTTGTGGCCGGGACTGGTTCCTCGGGAGAACTCGTGGAGGCGATACTTCATGCCCAGCTTCAAGTAAGTTTCGTAAGTTAAAAATAATCTCTTATACACATTATTTTTCTTCTTACCCTCTTTTTTTTTGTAGGGTATAATAAGGTCGGTTGCCTTGTGGAGAAACCACCAGGGAGATACCGCGATTCAACCATCTCTGAAAGCCAAGGTTACCGAGATGCAGTTCTGAATTCAGGAGCTGGAATTTAAGGTGTCCCGGGCCGATGATTTGGAGTCTGAGATCGAGGCCTTAAAGAAGGACATTCAGATCCGAGATTAGACCATTGAGGCTCGAGACAAAGATCTGGTTTTAGCTCAGAAACAGGCGGAGGAGGCTTGTGCCCAGGCTCTTGGAAGTGAGAAGACCCTCGATCGGGTGTTGACCAACCTGACTAAGGCTAACGGAGGCAAGGCCGCTCTGACTGCCCGGGTAGTCGAGATGGAGTTGGAGAAGGACTCGCTGGTAGGCGACAAGCTAGCCCTCACCGAGAAGCAAAAGGAGGCTCATGCTCGATACAAGAAGCTTCAGAAGAAAAGCCACCATTACAAGTCTAAGTCCAAGCGCTTGAAGAAGCAACTTGCTTTGGTCCCGTAGCTCCGAGGCCTCAGCTGGGGCCGGGGATCAAACTGGGGATTCGAGAGCTTGAGAACTATACTTCTCCACTCGGAAGTTTTTGAGGTCAATCCGGAGACCGTGACTCCTGATCTCATCAAGATGCCGGAGACTGCCAGCGATGAGCTTCAGACTTTGGGAGTGGAGTTTTTCCTGGATATGGAAGACTGGACCGAAGATGCTCCAAATCCTTATCGAGATGACTTGACATCCGGGCTTTCTGTTTAGGACTATACTCCCGAGAATGAAGAAACCGAGGAGGTTGAGGCTAGTGACAAAGTGGACTCGGTCGGGAGCCCAAACTTATTATTTTTTTTTTAAACCCGATTGTATTTTGAACTTAGATTTTAAGTTTTACAACCGAGTTAGCTTGTAACTAGAATTACTATTTTGCAATTAAAATTATTGCTTAATTTGAATGTGTTGAATTGCTGCTTGCGCTACCGAGCTACCCCCAAATGACTTCCAGGTTCAATGCTTGATTGCAGTTGATTTGATCTGGTTTGATGTGATCCGAGTCACCCCCCAATGACTTAGACAAATTTGGGGATTTGTCTGAGCCATTACCGAGGAACATGACCTGTGCGTGTGTTCCGAGTCAGTTGTGTTTCAAACCGAGGGGAACAACACTTTGATTTGATCTGGTTTGATTTGAACTGAGTCACCCCCCAATGACTTAGACAAATTTGGGGATTTGTCTGAGTCATTACCGAGGGACATGACTTGTGTGTGTGTTCCGAGTCGGTTGTGTTTCAAACCGAGGGGAAGAACACTTTGATTTGATTTGGTTTGATTTGAACTGAGTCACCCCCCAATGACTTGGACAAATTTTGGATTTGTCTGAGTCATTACCGAGGAACATGACCGGTGCGTGTTCCGAGTAACAACACTTTGATTTGGTCTGGTTTGATTTGAACAGAGTCCCCCCCCCCAATGACTTGGACAAACTTTGGATTTGTCTGAGTCATTACCAAGGGACATGACCGATGTGTGTGTTCCGAGTCGGTTGTGTTTCAAACCGAGGGGAACAACACTTTGATTTGAGCTGGTTTGATTTGATCTGGTTTGATGTGAACTGAGTCACCCCCCAATGACTTAGACAAATTTGGGGATTTGTCTGAGCCATTACCGAGGAACATGACCTGTACGTGTTCCGAGTAACAACACTTTGATTTGATCTGGTTTGATTTGAACCGAGTCACCCCCAAATGACTTGGACAAATTTTGGATTTGTCTGAGTCATTACCAAGGGACATGACTGGTGTGTGTGTTCCGAGTAACAACACTTTGATTTGAACCGAGTCAATAATACGGATAGAACGATGTGCAAATTTCTAAGCAAATTGAATGTACTGAAAGCATATTCAATTACAGGTGATTCACATAAAGTACTTCTTCAGATGCTCGGCGTTCCATGCTCTCGGTAGTTCCTTGCTGGTTGTATCGATCAGATGATATGCCCCTTTTTCATGACATCGTATTTCTTTGTAGGGACCTTCTCATTGAACTCCGAGTTTTCCTTTGGTTGGTTCTTTAGTAATCGGGCTTACTTTTCTCAAGACCCAATCTCTGAGTTGGAACTTCCATGGGTTCACTGTTTTATTGAAGTAACGGGCGGCTCGGTCCTGGTATGCTGCCCATGTGACCTGTGCTTCATCTCTTCTTTCTTGTAACAAGTCCAGATTGAGCTTTATTCCTTCGTCATTGAGTTCTGGATTGTAATGTGAAACCCAGAAGCTTGGTGATCCGACTTCTGCCAAGATAACCGCCTCGGTTCCATATGTTAAAGAGAATGGAGTAGCACTAGTTGGAGTACGTGTTGTGGTACGATAGGCCCATTGTACCTCGGGGACATACTCGGCCCAAGCTCCCTTCTCCCTACCGAGCTTCTTCTTCAGTGTTTTGAGAAGTTTTTTGTTTGTGGCCTCCACTTACCCATTTGTCGGTGGGTGAATCAGAGTGGAATAATAATTTCGAATATGAAGTTCGATGCACCATTTGCGAAACAGTCCGCAGTCAAATTGCTTTCCGTTGTCAGTAACAAAGGCATGCGGGATATCGAATTGACATATGACCGAGCTCCAAAGGAATTTTGTTACA
The DNA here is from genome assembly GCF_958979055.1 of Alnus glutinosa. Classification (NCBI taxonomy): domain Eukaryota; kingdom Viridiplantae; phylum Streptophyta; class Magnoliopsida; order Fagales; family Betulaceae; genus Alnus; species Alnus glutinosa. The sequence goes on along the minus strand of NC_084899.1, from coordinate 14,900,671 downwards.
TTGTCGGTTGTAATGGTGGCCAATGCCTTGGCTTTGGCCCACTTGGTGAAATAGTCTACTGCGACAAGAAGGAATTTCCACTTTCCTTTTCCCGGTGGCATGGGTCCGACTATGTCAACCCCCCATTTCGCAAATGGCTAGGGCGAGGTGATCGGGCTAAATTTTTCAGGGGGGTTCTTCATCACATAAGCAAATCTTTGACAGTTGTCGCATTGTTGAACTAGCCTGACCGAGTCCTTGTTCATTGTTGGCCAATGATACCCGGCTCTCATTGCCTTGTGTGCCAGCATCCGAGAGCATGAATGGTTCCCGTAGACCCCTTCGTGTATTTCCTTGAGCACGTATTCCGCCTCCGAGTTCTTGAGACACTTGAGAAGTGGCTCGGTATATCCTTTTCGGTAAAGTACTCCTCCAATAAGCACGTACCGGGCTGAGTGTATTTTTACCTTACGAGACAACAGCTTGTCGTCAGGTAAGGATCCGTTCCGGAGGTACTGAACAACATCTGCAGCCCACTCGGGATTGGTTGATCTTTCTTCGACTTCCATCATATCTAACTTCGGGAAGATTGAAGGTTCGGTTTGCACCACCACCTCGTAGGCAGATGTTTTGATGATGGGCTCGGTTCCAGAGCCCATTTTGGAGAGGGCATCAGCCTATACATTGTCCTCCTGAGGAATTTTTGTCATAGCGGTCCTCTCAAAGTTAGATTGATGTTCACGTACCTTATTGAGATATTGGATCATTTTTTGACCTTGAGCCTCGGAAAGTCCCTGCACATGGCTTACTACCACCTGAGAATCACTTTTGATTTCTAAGTTTTTTGCTCCCATCTCTCGGGCTATAGAGAGCCCGGCCAACACGGCCTCATACTTCGCTTCATTGTTGGTGGTAACAAAGTCCAACTTGATTGTATATTGGAAATTTTTTCTATTCGGTCATGCAAGAGTGACACCGACTCCGCTTTTCCGGTTAGCTGAGGAACCATCTACATAAGCTACCCAGGTCTCTTTCTTGGGCAGTTCTTCGCTCTCGGGTGTATTGCCGAATTCCAAATGGAAGTCAGCTAGGACTTGGCCCTTGATGGAAGTTCGGGGATGGAATTCTATGTCGAATTGCCCCAGTTCTACCAACCAGTTCAACAACCTGCCAGAGAGGTTTGGTTTTTGCAATATCTTCTTCATTGGATACTCGGTTAACACTCGTATGGCATGTGCTTGAAAGTATGGCCTTAGTCTCCGTGCCAAGACAATTAAGGCAAAGGCCAATTTTTCAATCTGGGGATACCTCTCCTCGGCTCCATGGATTTCTTTACTGGTAAAATACACCAGTTTTTGGATACCTGAGTCCTCCCGAACCAAAGCTAAGCTGACAGCCGAGGGAGATACTGCTAGGTAGAGATAGAGTATTTCCCCTTCATCCGGGCGGCTCAGGAGTGCCGGATTGGTCAAATATTCTTTTAACTTCTCGAAGGCTTCCTCACACTCGCTATTCCATTCGAATGCTTTTTTCAAAATCTTGAAAAACGGGAGACATTTATCTGTGGACTGGGAGATGAACCGGTTTAAGGCCGTTATTCTCCTGGTAAGCTACTGCAGTTGCTCGGTGGTCTGAGGCGATTGCATGCCTAAGACAGCACTCACTTTCTCGGGATTTGCCTCGATTCCCCTCTGCGAGACCATAAATCCTAAGAATTTCCTGGAAGAGACACGGAAAGCGCATTTGGCTAGATTGAGCTTCATCTTGTGATTCCTTAGTGTCTGAAAAGTCTCCCTCAAGTCTACTATATGGCCGGTGGCTCGGATGCTCTTGAAGAGCATGTCATCAACATAAACTTCTATGTTTCGTCCGATCTGACCTCGGAACATTTTGTTGACTAACCTCGTATGTGGCCCCAGCATTCTTTAGACCGAATGGCATCATCTTGTAGCAATATAGACCTCGGTCGGTGATGAATGATGTTTTTTCTTGGTTGATTTCGTCCATGTGTATTTGGTTGTAACCCGAGAAGGCATCCATGAACGTGAAGAGTTCATGCCCGGATGTAGAATCTACCAGTAAATCGATCCGGGGCAAGGGGAAGCTATCCTTGGGACATGCTTTGTTGAGGTCGGTGAAATCGACGCACATTCTCCACTTTTCGGTGTTTTTTTTTTAACTAAAACCACATTGGCCAGCCACTCGGGGTAATCCGCTTCTCGGTTAAACCCGACTTGTAGGAGTTTATGCACCTCCTCGGCTACAGCCTGATTCGTTTCAAGAGCAAAACTTCGTCTTCGTTGCTTGACCAGTCGGTGGCTCGAGTCGACCCTTAGCTTGTGGACTATCACGGAAGGAGGTATCTCTGGCATATCATCATGGCTCCATGCAAAAACGTCTTCATTTCGTCTCGGGAATGCTACCAAGGCCGCTTTCATTTCAGGGGAAAGCTGCGAGCCTACCCAGATCTTTTTCTTTGAGTCGCCAAGCTCGAAGTCTTCCAATTCCTCGACCAGCTCCCCCAACTGTGATTGCTATTTTTCGTCGTCTTTGGTCTTCTCTCCGAGACCCATAACTTCAGGGAGCTTTTTCAAGCTTGTGTTGTAGTATTCTCGAGCCATCCATTGATTTCCCTTTTCAACGCCGACCCCTTCCTCGGTGGGAAATTTCATGCTCAGGTGGGGGGTTAAGGTTACAGCATTGAGATCATTGAGAGCCGTTCTTCCGAGGATGGCGTTGTAAGCCGAAGGTCGATCTATTATTAGGAATCGGACCATTATTGTCCTTTGCCTCGGGTATACACCTGCCATGACCCGGAGCTCGATCGACCCAAGTGGGAGCACCTGTTCTCCTGTGAATCCCACTAGCAAATGCCTAGTCGGGACCACTTTTCTTCGATCAATCTTCATGAGCTCAAAAACTGACCTATAAAGGATGTCAACTGAGCTTCCAGTGTCTATCAGGATGCGATGTATCTAGTGGTTGGCAATGGCTAAGCTTAAAACCAAAGCATCGGTATATGGAAGAGATACCTATGCATAGTCATCGTCCGAGAACCCGATCACCTAGGCCTCGCGTTTCCGGACTTTGGAGGTTTCTGCATTGAGTATACTTCGAAGTCCTTCATTTGCCTTGCATATTCCTTCCGAGCCGAGCTCGACTCTCCTCCTCCTCCGATACCCCCATCAATTGTGTGTATTTCTGGAAGGTTTTCCTGTGGTGCTGTCGGGCTTGGCTCCTGCTTCTTTCTCATGCAACCCGAGGATCTGGCCTGCGTTCTGGTTCCCTGGCCCTTTCCCGATCTCTTTCTCGGTCATTCCGAGGATTGTTTTGATTCTGGTGAAACCGATTGTGATCTTCCCGGGGGCGGTTGCCGTGCCCTGGGTCCGGTAGAATCCTTTGATTTACAAAGAATCAGACAAGCTTCCCATTCTCTATGAAGAATTCTATCAGGATTCTCAAGGAAATGCAAGCTTCGGTGCGGTGCCCGGTGGTATCGTGGAAAGCACAATACTGGTCTGCATATGGTGAATTTGGGTTCACAAGTACTGGCCTCTAGGTTTTCAGTACATAGGGTCTCGCTTTATCTCTAGGAGAACATCCGTGATGGGAGAGTTGAGGGGAGTCTAATTGTGATCTCGGAGCGACTCCTGATCTCGCTTTGGTCTAGCCTCCTCTCCTTCCGGAACACGCCTATGTTCTTTTTTTCGAGGATCCTTTTTCTTCTTCTGACGCTCGGAGGTGGACGGGTGAGCCTGCTCGGATCCCAATAGGGCTCGGAGTGTTTCCTCCTGGTTGATGTACTTCTCGGCCTTACTCATGAAGCCGTCTAGATTCTGATGAGGCTTTCAGGCTATATCGGCCATGAAAGCCCCATCTTTTCGGATTTCCTAGAAAAGGGCTTCGTATATGAAATCGTCGGTTACTGTCTTAGCTTCGAGCCATGCCTGGTTAAATCTCATGAAGAAGTCTTTAAGGGACTCCTCGGGTCCCTGGTGCAATGACATCAAGGATCTGGACGGCTTCCTTCTGACTCTCTCGGCCATGAAATGCATTAGGAACATCCTTCCGAGGTCATCGAAGTGACGAATGGAGTTTGGCAGAAGTTTCCTGAACCAATCGCGGGCATTGCCCGAGAGGGTAAGAGGGAAGGCTTGGCGGGCTACCATCTCGGGTGTTCGGTGGAGGTCCATGTGGGCACGGAAATTATCCAGATGCTCCATGGGGATCTTCAAGGCCTGTGTAAAATGGGATCTCAGGGATTTTGAATTTCTCGGGAAGACGATTGTTGGCCACATCCTCAGTGAATGGAGAGGTAGTCTTCTGTAAAAGATTTTCGACTAGGGAAGCTTTTCCCTTGTCGTTTCGCTGGATAGCTGCGGTGAGAATGTTGCATCTTTGTTCCAACCGAAAGATCATCCCTTGCACGGCCTGTTCAGCCTCGGTTTGAGGAGGGGGAAGATTCCCAGGGATATCTTCCTCATGGTCATTTCTTTCCCCAGACCCTTCAACCCGGCTGCCTTCGTGTCTTTCTTCCTCTCGTCATTCACCGATGTGATTATCGTGAGCCTCTCGATTTTCTGGATTTGTGATTGTCCGATGAAGTTCAGGGACCCGAGCCTGGAGGATGGCATTCATAGTAGCCAAATCCTCAATACTTTTAGCCATATGTTCCATTCTTTTATTCAAGCGAGTGAGTTGGGGATCGTTTGAGTTTCCTTCCTCCCGGGCATTTCGGTCATCCTGGGGCATGCTGTTCGCGTCTGATCTAGTGTTCACCATAGCTGATTTTTAGTAGAAAAACGACACAAGTCAGTTCCCACAGACAGTGCCAAACTGTTGATAAAGTATTCCGGTAGGTGACGTGTCGATCAGTAATTCACCGATGTGCTCCTTCCTCAAAACCTGCAAGCAAAAGCTGCATCGGGGGGTGTCGACAATCCCGCTCCAATGCTTAAGTAAGTGTATTGTTTGAGTGTAAATGATCAAAGTAATGTTAAGGAGATTAAAAGTGTACCTCAACATCTGAAGGGACTCTAATATTTATAGAGATGGAGGAGCAGTTAAGGTAGCTCCCGGTATATGCGGGGATCGGTAGTTGAAGAAGACGTGGCCTCGTGTGTACGGATATTTCGGGTTGCACGACCGCCTATCTCGGGCGCACAATCCTTTATGGGTGACATGTCATTGAGAAGCTTCGGGCACACGATCTAGCTTTGTATCGTGCGTCGTGCTCCTTAGATCCCGGGTAATCCCTAGATATACGCGGCGTAGATGTCACTAGGTACTCGGACCCGGGTAGCCGGGTCGGTTGAACCGGTTGGGCCCTAATGATCTTGACGGGCTTGGATAGATTACATTTTCTTGAACCATTTTGACCTGGTCGGGTGGACCCAATGGGCCTAGAGTTCGGGTTGGGCCTAGTACCCGAGGAGGCCAATATTTTCCCTAACAATAGCATTTAGCAAGAAGCAAGATATTCCCTGAGATTAGAAATTTGAAATTGTGACTGGATTTTTGAATATCAGGAAATATGGAATAGCCCGTATTCGAATGATTGCTTCCCAGTCTATGCTGAGGACATTGATGCAGGCGGTGATTCATCTCCTTCGACAGCCATGCTGTTTGAAGTTTCTCGTCTTCTGAAAATCACAATAGTTGGTGGCTCTATACCAGAACGTTCTGGGGATCGAGTGTATAATACTTGTTGCGTCTTTGGTACTGATTGGAAAGCTGAAAGCTAAGCATAGGAAGGTACTGTTCGAGACGTACCCACAGTAGATGCCAATGTTGTTGTGGCAAGTACGGGTTCAACAACTCTTTGATACTTGGACTAATGATAGGGCAGAGAAAATTTAATAATTTAATTACCATCCTAATACTTTTTCTTCACTGGTGGGCCTAAACTCTCGCCCAATTAACAAAGTCCAATTAAAATAGGATAAATTGTATTCAAACTCAAGAACTGAAACCCTGATGAATTACCGATTATTCTAAAAACTTAAGCTGATACAAAACGTTGAATTTAATCATTTTATGTTACTCTGTTTGGGTTCTGCTATCCTTATTTCTCTTCTGTTCATTAGTATATCCCTTTAGGTTGTGATTTGTGATAGCAAATACTGTTTTGCACTGATCAATAGTCTCTGGTACGAAATTTCACGACATTTCTTACCATTCTAAAATTGATATTAAGGTGCATTGATAGAAACACGTTTTTGACATCAGGTGCTCACTTGCTATGCTATCCTGGGGCATTTAACATGACAACTGGACCATTGCATTGGGAGTTATTGCAGAGGGCAAGTTAGTGATAAATTTCACTTATTGCACAAACTTGTATCCCTCGAAAAGTTCTCTACTATTGTAAATCAATGTGATAGTTTGATATCTTGAGGCTCTTATCCCCCCCCTTTATCCGTTCCCCCCCTTGGTTATTTAGTGATTTCCTTTAAGTTCATGTATAGAAGTGTAATTTATGCTATCTTTTAGCTTTACATGCTATCCTGTGAGTTTATTCAATGATTACCGGTAAGTTTCTGTATAGAAGTGTAATTTATGCTATCTTTATCTTTACATGATAATTGTAATCATTCTTTTACTCATGTGTAGGGCTGCTGCCAATCAGGTATGCTAACGAAATCCACTTTTCTTGTTGTATATGGCAAGTCTTGTGGCATTTGGACAGAGAAGGTTTGTTGTTTTCTCAGTCCCCGTCTCTGAAGTTCGCATCTTTTAGAATGATTCCATGCCCACTTTATTGATATTTTTCAGTCGCTATATTCTTATTTTTAATAGATTGATCTCAACATATAAGAGAATCAAGAATGTTTTTAATGATGGTATTAACAAAGATAATACAATTTCTTTTTTAATAGAAAGCATACCTATCGATATGCTGGACAATACTAGCAGATTAGGGTGCCCACACCATATATAGCTAGGACTGGAGTTCTTGGAGTATTCTTTGGAACAGATTCTGTAATGATGTCTTTCATGCATTTCTATTCTAAATTTGGTCATAGTTGGCAGGTTTACAGAGGAAGTTTGGTGACTATTACCTAGCTTATTCATAAACTTCACAGCTGATGTTTGGCCAATAAACATGATTTAGCATTTCTTTTGAGTCTAGAAAGCCTTGCTGCTTCACATGTAATCAAATGACCAGTAATCTCTTGGGAGACATCAAAATTGATTGCGAGCTTGTCTTTTTATTTTTATTTTTTACAAACTGATGAGGAGTGTCTCATGCGTGTTTATTTTGTTGAAAATTTTAAATCACAGTTATATGTGGCAACCTGATCACCTGCCCGAGATGCTAGAGCTGGTTATGTGGCTTGGGGCCACTCCACTCTTGTTGGACCAGTAAATGATCCTTGCTGTCAATGCCCCCATCGATATAGTATGTTTGTTGAAAGGGCAACGGGATGTATGTAAGCTGACGAAGGATCGTTTGTCCAACAATTTGAAGACCAATTCAGCATTTTGACAAGGCTCAAACAAATAGCGTTTGTGCGTAACTACCAGAATCAGTTTGAGAAGTTGCGTAGCCACGTGGGTCGACTGTCAATCAAGAATCAGATAAATTGTTTTGTAAATGGCTTTGAAGGACCCTCTAAGAACAGATGTTCAAGCCACCAAGCAAAGCATGCTGACTTCAACGATGGTTCTCGCACATGTGTACGAATCACTTCAACTCTTTATTCAGCCGCTGCGTCCCCTGCACCATCACCCTTAAACATCCCGTCCGATGCTGTCTTCTCAGCAGCCACCATCGGTGTCACCCCCGAATAACCATCTATCGCCATAGCTCCACTAAACTGCAGGACCAACACAACCATGGGTTTTGCTCCAATTGCGATGCGCTGATTGAAAAGGGCCACCTTTGCAGCAATCTGTTCTTCAAGGAAGGGGAATATGCGGGAAACAGAGAGGTCAAAAGGGAGACCTAGATGCGAAGGGATCATCCCAGTGCGTCACTGTTCGCAACGGAGCGGAACTGTACGAGGTTGTCTGCCCGTGACTGTACGTAGTCGTGTGTTGTCAACCCAGGGGCTCCATCTGCACAGAACCGTTCGCCTTTTCACCACGGTGCAACACCGAGTGGGAAGCAGACTAGTGTTCGTAGATCACTGGAGATGAGTGGGCTGCGTGAGACGACGTACCGTGTGTTGAAGAGGACCCATGAGCTGCGATTTGCACCGCACCTGCCATCTGCTGAACAATGGGAGCAACCCAAGTTGCTTTCAAAGAGGACCTATGCACTGCGACCTGCTCCGCACCGGCCACCTACACAGATCTGGGTGCGATGTGGATTGCGCCAAACGAGCACGGAGCTCGTGGAGGAAACAGAGGCGTTGATGGAGATCCAACTACGGCCAAAACATATGTAGCTTGCGGAGACGGAAGAGAAGCCGACGGAGAGTCAGCCGTGACAAGTGTCTGAAGTGCCTGAAACCCGTAGCGGAGGAAGAGGAGTCGACGAAGATGCAGTGGCAGAGACTTGTGGGAATGAAGCAGTGAAGGACAAAAATGAAATTGATGTAGAAGAGCCACCGAGAGAGAACGCCAAGCCGATTGGCAAGCTGGCAAGGTTATTCGGGAGAGGGAGAGGTTGGAGGTGCCACGATGATGCATTTGAGCTCAATTGCCACTGTTATGGGTTGGGGGTGGGGGGTTGGGGAGCTCCTGAAAATTTCAAAGAAAAACGTTACGTGGCAATAATTAAGGATATTGCCTAGACCAAATCGGAGAGCAGGATAGTAACTTGTAGTGGTTTTAAATGCCTGAAGAGGCAAAGCGACAAGATGGTGGAAGCTAGGGCCGAGCATCGGTCGGGCGGGCGGGCGGGCGGGCGGGCGCGGGGGGGGGGGGGGGGTGGAGGGATGCCCCTTTTTGGTACCGCCCCGCACCCCTACGGATTACGAAAATTGTACCCGGAAACCACATAAAATGGAGAGAACTCGTGCAGTGTGGGGTGATGCGGGGCGGGAGGTGTGGGTTGTGCGGGGATATGCAGGTTTAATACCTAGATCTAGAAGTATGAAAAACCAAACCAAAGCCAGCTTTTCTCAGGAATCAAACAAGAAAATTAGATTCAAACAAAATCAAATTCAAACAAAAAAATCACAAACAAATCACAAAAGCCAGATTCAAACAAATCACAAAAAAGGGATGAGAGGTCACTAACCTCAAGATCGGTGACTCGGTGAGGCCTCTTGAAGCGAGCGTCAACGATCTTCCCGCCATTCTTGGTCTCCTCGTCAACCCTGATATGGAGCTTCATGACGTCCCCACAAAACCGGTGACTCGGGAAGGCCTATCAACTTCTATAATTCCATTGGAGCAGACGCAGCACGCAGGAAATCGTGAAGAAGAAGAAGAAGAGGCGAAGGTGTGCGGGGTGCAGCGCTAGGGTTTAGGAAGAAAAGAAAGGAAAATGTGAAGAAAAGGGGGGGGGGGGGGGGTGCGACACTGCTAGGGTTTTTTGTTTTTTGTTTTTTTAATTGTGTGGTGCGGGTGCGGGGTGGGGTGGGTCCCCAGGATTTTTAAAAACCCCAACCCGCAACCCACCTCGCCCCGCACTGTTATATCATTTTTGGACCCGTACCCGCAAAAAATCAACTAAAGCCGAAAATTTTAGGGGCGGGGCATGCGGGTTGGGGCGGGTCCGCGGGTATTTCATAAACCCCGGTGGAAACTGGCAATCAATTAATAGAAAAGAGCTATTTTATAGTTTTCATTGGATGATGTGCCGAGTTTGAAATGCACAAGTGTGTTGTGCATTTTGTTCCCATATACAAGCAACTACCAAGTCGCACAGAACACCTTGGTTTTATTGTACAGAAAGTGTACACCGTCAAAAGGAAACTGTGGGAACTAACTGATAACGACTATGAAGAGAACAAGCAGTAAGAGATTGAGCTTCTTCTTCAGAAAGCATGATCTCATTTGGGGAATCTTCTTGACATTAAGATGAAAGCACGTAATGGGTTTATTTGGGGTAGGTTCTTCAGAGAGAACCTGAGCCTCACAACAAGGAACGTGTTAATAAAATTTATCCATACTTCATTGATCTCAAACGAGTTCATAAATAGACTTCCAAATAAAATGAGATTAAAATTAATCCTACTAACAAACACTATCTAGATAAAATAATCACCATACTTAAAAGATAACTACCCTTGAATTATTTCTCCTAATCCAATCACCTACCCCAAATTGAATTATTAATGTTAATCCTAATCTTATCTCTGGGCTGAGCACTCAACACACCTATATATGAATTTGGTGAAGCTCTTTAGGCTGGTAAGTAATCTTATCAAATAAGTACTTACAAAACTGTGGCAGTTTGGAGAAGTCCTGGCAACCACCGAACACTAGGAGGCTATAATCATAGCAGAGATTGATTGTTCACTAATTGAGCTCAGGAGGTAATGCTCCTACGTAACAGACTGTTTTCCCCGTTACTTGCGGAAATGTTTTTACAGTGCTTTATAGTATTCTTTTATCCTAATTCTGTGATTAAAACATTCAGGACAAACCTCCCATTGTCAAAGCAACGGTGAGGTGATCTCTACCAAATGGTAGATATTCAGAGGCTGAACTCTCAGTGACTGGAGTGAGGAATTCTAGAGGACTGTTTTGATGCATGGAAGGATTTTCAGCCAGAAAGGCTACTGCAATGAAAATGGGAGACCATTATATTCGGAGACTCTATTGCACAAACCATTTCAGGTATTTGTATAATTGTATGTGGTGAGTTGGAACTTGAATTTCTGGTTATATAATAATATTGTGTTGGTATATCATCCAGCTCATAAATTTGCTTAAAAGCTTCAACAATGATAACTACCCATCTAAGTTTTATCTTTGGCTTATTATGGTTTAAGAATGAAATGACTACTCAGGCCGGGTTGAGCTGGTTTGGTCAAAATCTTGGGAAGACATTATATGATTATCTAATCAACTTAGAAATAAAAGGGGTAAGGATCGGATCAAATGAGGAGACCTTGAGTAAGTTAAAGAGAAATTTGGGAAATTTGACCATATATGGAGCCATATTGAGTAGCCATAATTCAGAAATTTTTCTGTGACATTGTCGAAGGGCCATATAATTTATTTTGAATGCTGTGATACTGGCTGGCCCTTGTTAGGGAATAATCCCGATCTTGCCCAATGGGCCAGGATCATGGCCCATTAAGACCAATGGCTAATTACCAGGACTGTCATGTCCAAACTCGGTGATTTGCCGTCTCTACGTAAATATCAAGGACGGTTAAAAGCCGACCTTGCGATGACCATGAAGTCCCATGATCTCAAGTCGGTTAAAGACCAACTTGGCAACGATCGTGGAGAATACCTCAGTCCCACGCTCCACACAATAGGAAAATACCCCCACGATCTAAAGCCGGTTGAGGGCTGACTCCGCAATAATCGCGGAGCACGAACCACGACTCCACGATCTCAAGTCGGTTGAAAACCGACTTGGCAACAATCATGGAGAGTATACCTCAATCCCACGATCCGAGTAGTCGACAAGCACTCCAGATCTGACACGTGGTCCAATGGAAAAGCCGGACCGCTCTCAACATTTCATTTATAAATGCCTCGCAACTAGACAGGTATTTTTTAGATTGCTCACTGTGATTAAGAGTATATACACTTGAGATAATACTGACAAAAGCATCGGAGTGGGATTGTCGGATTCCCCCCGACGAAGTTTTCTCTTTTACAGGACATTGGAGGCGGCCTCTTCCGTTCATCAACTACCATACCAGAATCTGTTCTAACAGATTGGCACCATCTGTGGGAAACGACTAGCAAGTGTGCGTCGTTTACTACGCAAAAATACATCTGAAATGGTACGAACAAGAGCCACAGCTTCAAGAGCAAATAACCCCCGTAATGAGGTGGGGGGTACATCTCATCAACATACGGCTGAGATGGAGACTCAAATAGCCCAAATGTCTAGAGACATGGAGGTCCTAACTCAGCAAAACATCCGTCTGCAGAGGTGGTTGGCGGATGATCGAGTTCCTGAAGTACCTGGAGGACATGAAAAAGGAGAAAGCAACACCCACGAGGAAGAAGACAGGGAGAGTAGAAGGCTCACGGAAAGAACTCAACCTGAAAACCGATCTGGGCGAGCTGAAGGAGTCGTGAACCCTCCCCCTAGCGAAGGGATGGTGGTGAATCACCGTTATGAAGAGACGTGCTGCTGAGACGTCCAAACGGATGCAAGCTGGAGCAGTTCAAAGCTTCTCGACATATAGGAAAGTCCAGACAGAAAGTTCTCGTTGTCCGGACGGATGATGCTTGGACAGTTGAGCGTCTGGACGGTTGCAAGGGAACTGTACTAACTGCTTTGAATTCTGCACAGAGTCTTCTTTGAAGGACAAAAATAAAGTGTAGACTCCGAATAACATAGCATCCCTGTATAACAAGCATCATTACATAAAAGTGATTTTGTTGAACATAATGTAGCCAATCACAAACTAATATTGATACTTCGTGTAAATTTTCAATATTTACTAAAACTTCAGAGTTTTTATCTTCCTTGGCTTGTGGTTGTTTTTGGCATTTTTTTTTCCGAGTATTTGAGTACCAAGTACCCCCCAACTTTTATACTTAGCTAAATCTGGCTAAGTGTAAAAGTTTAAGTAATGTATTTGAAAGTCAGTTTTTACGGAGGATCAATTGTATTGTTTGAAACAGTAGAAACTGTCAAAAAATTTACTAAGTAGGATTCAGCCTCAGATTTTTCTTTGTTTAGGAGACTTTTAGACTTTTGTGAAATCAATTGCTCGAATCAGGCCGAGACTTGAATCATCTTGATTTTTACCTAGGCTTGACTTCGAGTTTCTTTAGTACTTCATTCATCATGCTGATTAGCTCGAGGCATGAAGGAATTTTCCGACTCGAATCATCTCGGTTTCTACCGAGATATGATTCGAGTCTCATATGTACTTGTCCATCATGCCAATTTACTCGAAGCATAAGGGACTTCTCCGACTCGAATCATCTCGGTTTCCGAGATATGATTCGAGTCTCATATGTACTTGTCCATCATGCCGATTTACTCGAGGCATGAGGGACTTCTCTGACTCGAATTATCTTGGTTTCTACCAAGATATGATTTGAGTCTCATATGTTCTTGTCCATTATGCCGATTTATTCTAGGCATGAAGGACTTCTCTGACTCGAATCATCTCGGTTTCTACCGAGATATGATTCGAGTTTCATATGTACTTGTCCCTCATGCCGATTTACTCGAGGCATGAGGGACTTCTCCAAATCTAATCATCTCAATTTCTACCGAGATATGATTCGAGTCTCATATGTTTGTTGCCATGGCATTTTGAGCTTTGGTATGCTGTTTGAATCTGCATTTATTGATAAACAAGTGAGTTTAAAAATAATCAGATTACATATAATACTTATGAAGGTGTTTAGCATTCCATGGTCTCGGCAGCTTCTTTCCTCCGGTGTCTTCAAGGTGGTATGCTCCTTTCGGATTGCTTTTGCTGATTCGGAAAGGCCCTTCCCAAACAGGTCCCAGTTTCCCTTATGTTGGATCTTTGGCTGCCAATGTCACCCTTCGAAGCACGCAATCGTCGGGAGTGAACGATCGAGGCTTGACTGCTTTGTTGTAGTACATGGCTGTCTTTTCTTTATAAGCGAACGTTTTGATTCTTGCTCCTTCTCGCCTTTTGTTCAACAGATCCAAGTGGAGTTTTAGACCTTCGCTGTTGAAGCCAGGGTTGTAATGCTGGATGCAAAAACTCGGGGAGTCTATTTCAACTGAGATCACCGCTTCGGTTCCGAATGCTAGGGAGTAGGGAGTTTCTGAAGTTGCCGAGCGAATCATGGTTCAGTAAGACCACAAGACTTCCGGTAAATATTCTACCCATCCTCCCTTTCGTTTCGGGAGTTTCTTCTTCAGTATCTTCACCAAGGTTTTGTTTGTAGCTTCCACCTGCCCGTTGGACTGAGGATGGTACACTGATGAAAAGAAACAGCGAATTTTGAGCTCGGAACACCACTCTTGGAATGGCCTGCAGTCAAACTTCGTTCCAATGTCGATTACTAAGGCGTATGGTATCCCGAACCGATATACAATGCCTTCTAGAGGAAAGTTTTTATCGCCTCAGTTGTGATAGTCGCCAAAGGCTCGACTTCCGCCCATTTGGTGAAGTAGTCTACTGTGACCCCTAGAAATCTGCAGTTCCCTTTTCCCGAGGGCATGGGACTTACGATGTCGACCCCCCATTGGGCAAACATCCATGGTGCTGAAACCGAGCTGAGTTCTGTTGGAGGATTTGCTTGAACCCTTGCGAAACTTTGACATTTATCGCACCTTCTGACCATCTCCATTGAGTCTCGGTTCATCATGGGCCAATAATAGTCGGCTCGTACAGCTTTAAGAGCTAACATCTAACCCCCAGAATGGCTACCACACATTCCTTCGTGAATCTCTTTCAGTACATATTCTGCCTCGGTTGTTGAGAGGCACTTCAGAAAGGGCAGCGTGTAGCCTCGACGGTACAGAATGTCACCGATGAATATATATTGAGCCGACTGCATCCTGATTTTTCGAGCTTCCTTCTTGTCTTCCGGGAAGTCTTCCTTCCTTCACGTGTTCGACCACAGCCCTAGCCCATTCAGGGACGATGTAGGAATCTTCAATCTGCATTACCGACTTAAGGTTAGCTATAGAAGGGTTCTACAGAACCACCACTTGCTTTGAGGCTGCGATCTTTTCATCTGTAGCTGACCATAGCCGGGCTAATGTTTCGGCTCATTCGTTCTTAGTTTTTGGGATTTGAGTGATTACCAGTTGCTCAAAACGATCCCAAGAGCTGCAAACTTTAGCTAGGTATTTGATCATTTTTTCTCCCTTGGCTTCAGGCCCACCTTGGATGTGACTGACAACAACCTGTGAGTCGCTCTGTATCTCTAGGTTTTTCGCCCCAAGATGTTCTGCTAGGCTGAGACCTGCTATTACTGCTTCATACTTTGCCTCATTGTTTGTGGTCGGGAAATTCAGTTTTAATGCCACTGAGTTTTCCTCTTTGTCCGGGGTCGTCATGGCAACTCCGGCTCCACTTCAGGATTTCATGGGTGATCCATCGACATAGGCTATTCATGTATCCCCTTCGGGAAGTTCTTCTCTCTCGGGAAGTTCTTCTCTCTCGGGAAGATTGTTGAATTCTGCAATGAAGTCCGCCAGGATTTGAGCTTTGATTGTGGTTCTCGAATAAAACTTTAAATCGAATTCTCCGTGTTCCACGGCCCAGTTTACCAATCTACCCGAGAGGTTGGGTTTCTGCAATATCTTCTTCAAGGGGTACTCGGTGAATACCCTTATAGCATGTGCTTGGAAGTATGGCAACAACCTCCGAGCCGAAGTGATGAGGGCAAAAGCCAACTTCCCAATCCAATGGTATCTTTCTTCGGCTTCGTGCAGCGCCTTGTTGGTGAAATACACCGGTTTTTGCGCTCTAGATTCTTCTCGAACTAGTGCCGAGCTGATAGCCGATGGTGACACGACTAGGTATAAGTAGAGGATTTCTCCTTCTTCTGGTGAGCTTAGGAGTGGTGGATTGGCTAAATACTCCTTGAGTTGGCCAAAAGCTTCTTCACATTCGTCGCTCCAAACGAACGTTTTTCGAAGTATCTTGAAGAATGGCAAGCACTTGTCTGTTGACCGAGAGATGAAACGGTTCAAGGCCGCAATCCTCTCAGTCAATTGCTGTAATTGCTTTGTTGTACGAGGGGCCTGCATTTCCAGCGCAGCTCGGACCTTTTCAGGGTTTGCCTTGATTCCACTGTGCGAAACCATGAATCCAACATCGAATCACTCATAAATGGACAATTAAGACATCACATGTTCTAAAAAGTGTAGAGTGAAATTAATATACAATTATGAGGTTTCATTTTAATCTTAAGATAAGTATCTCAAAAATCATTGGAATCCCCATCAAATGAAACAACCAAGGCAAAATATGCAAATTATTTTATTTTATTTTATTTATAATTTATAATTTTTTATTTTATTTTATTTATTTATTTTTTTTTTTTTGTGTAAACTGTGCAATGCTCGACTCTCTTAAACTTTCTAATTGACTCATGTAACGAGTGTTGGGCTAGTGACTTCCAAACCAGATGGTCTTAGGGTACGAGATGTAGAAACATCACTAAGGGCTTAATTACTCAAATAAAAAAAGACTACAAAGCCAAACAAGTCATACAATCAACCAAATTGAAATTTTCACATTTTGACTCGAACACTCAATGCTGAGTGAGGCAAGAGGCCTGGTTACTCAGTGAAAAACTCAAAATGATCTTATTCTTTATATATATATAATAACCCACAGTTCATTTGTGTCAAAGTATACATGGTTGGTAGTTTTCTGATCAAATAATCAATGTAAAGGCCCTAGGTAGATCATAGCAAAATTAACATAATTATTACAACAAACACTTTGTACAAAATCAAAAGCCAACCTCTTTTTTCTCCTTAATAATTTGCACCAAACGACCCACACTCTCCGTTTTCTAATAATTACATACATCAATCACATCTATTCAAAGTTAAACCACAAATGAATACCCTAATTTTCATAAAGCTTGACAATAAAATAAAGCAAAAAACCCTTAATAAGGTGTTTGAGGGATTAGGGATTCAAACCCCCAAATCAAATCTGAGTTTCAAACCCAACTAGATTGAGAATAATGGAATTGAGATTCTAGATGCAAAAGCAAGTGGAAAAATGAGATTTTTTTGATAGAAAACTCAAAAAAAAAAGAAAAAAAAAAAGAGAAAAGAAAACCTTTACCTCTTTTGATGGCTAGTCTCGTCGACGGTGGTAGTGGCTAGGCTCGTCAGATCTATATGGTGGGAAATGATGGAGATGGGTCTTCGTGGAGGGAGATTGAGATGGATATGGGTTGTCGGAGATGGCGGCACAGTGGATGGAGACCGCACTTTACCTAGTGGCCGGAGATGGAGATGGACATCGTTGGTGGCGGTGGTAGCTAGTAGTCGACGGTGTTGGTGGGTGACTGTCGTTGGCGTGAGGGAGGAGGGAAAAATTGAGGGAAAGAAAATTTTGGAGAAGAAATCGAGTAATTCTAAAAGTACATAAGTGTCAATCAGAAATTAAGGTGACTTTTAAAATTACTATTTGATCAAAATCATCATTTGATCAATCACTTGCTCAATAATGATTTTAAAAGTCACATAATTTTTTAATGGACACTTGATGGATACTTAATGTACATGTAGAATTACTTAAAGAAATTATAAAGCTGGTCATAAAAAATTTTTGAATTTTTTTTTAATATAAAAACAATAAAACTTGTCCACGTGGGACAAGAGCCGGACTCTTGGCGCACGTATAAGAAATATTTATTGTATAACTTTTAACATAATTTTTGTATAACTTTAACAACCTTTTAACTTTTTTTTAAAACTAATCATTTGATTTGTTTTTGGGTAATTGATTTTAAAAAAAAAATTGTTGAAGTTTGTAAAATAGTTGGTCCTCTCCGCACGTATAGAACAACTCATCAGTCCTCTCCCATTTTCTTCTCCCTTTTGCCTGTGTTCCCTATGCTCATCAGCAAGACGCCGTCGAGCCCACCGTCACCGTCCATAGAGCCCACGCCATCACCGTCCGTCGAGTCTCTCTCTCTCTCGGCCGATTTTGGGCTTGGGTTCGGATGCCGATTTGATTTTTCTATTTCTGAGATGGGTTTTTGATTCCCCCCAGTTTTGTGGACATTGTAATCCTCAAGGGCTGTTTGTTTGTCCTTTGGGTTTTTGATTTCCACGTGTTTGTTTGTCTCCCCCCACTGAAGAAGCTCTCAAGAAATAAGAGACTGGGAGCTCCAGTAAAACGCATGGAGGCTGATTGGAGGGAAGAACAAACAAATCTTTCAGAGCTCCAAAAACCCACAAAAATTCAAGCAATTTGTACAGAAACTTTACATGGTATTAGACTCCACCTTATGGTTTTGTTGCCTAGGTTTATGGCCTGTGAATATAATCCTACAAAATTTAATTATTGCACACCACCTGTCTGTTGAAATGCCTCTTTAGGCTGTTCCCTCTGGTTGGTTATTTGCTGTTCAGTTCATTAGTAGGATATATAGCTTTGAAGTAATGGGTCTCTATGTTTCTTTGAAGCTAGGCTGATTCTAGTCTATGGGAGTTCATGTAGTCCGCGAGTAAAAAGAACAATGCGGCTCTTGGGGTTGTCAAGTGTTTGCAAAGCAAACTTGCTGAAAGGTGCCATACTGCAAAGCGTGAACCTTACTCGAGTCATTTCGTCATTCTCAACTAATATCGGTAAATTGTTATATGCCAGCTTGACAGCTATCTTTAAGGCGTATAAAACCATTGTATACCTAGGTGCTTCGCACTATAATCGCTTAAAGTTTGATATCATATTTTTTTTTTATTAGCAGCAATATAGATGAATTTGATATTTTCGCGTTTATAGTCACTTCTCGGATTTTGAGACTCAAAAGTGGTTTCAGTTGTATGAACTCCACTTGTGGGATGTTTGGAGTTCTATCTGTTAGGAAGCTGACCCTTAGGCTTAGGGATAGAAGGATTTCAATAAGTAAAAGCTTAGCAAACCTATTTGTATATGAATCTTGGGAATTTTTGGAATTCTCCCCAAGTAATAATGACAAGATTCTGTTGAGTTGAACTGAATAATGTTTTGTTTATGTTGGCTCCCATACGCCTTTCAGATTTTTACTCATCCTAAAAAATGATTATGGCTCGCGTGCCTGGAAATGTTGTGGAAACAAATCGCGTATATGTTCTCTGTGTATTTCTGTCCACCACTCCCCCTCTCTTTCATGCCATCATGTATAGTTTAGTTGACTTTGAACAGTTTAATGTGGCTGCCTTTCCAGGACCTGGATTGCTAAAATTTATGGTATTCTTGTTGAATGGGCTCCAACACACCACACAAAGTGATGGGATTTCTAGTATTTGTCTATGTAATCAGTGGACTCTAAATTTAAGAAATTAATTCGCTCCCCACCAAAAAAAAAAAAGAAGAGAAGGATTTGGTTAACTTCAAGTTATTAAGCTTCCTATGTTGTGAGAATATAGCTTCTTTTTTCTTTTCTTTCTTTTTTTTTTTTTTTTTTTTTGACTAAATGAACACATTCGTAACTTGGAACAGGTAAGTCTGCTAGAAGATTACAATCTTGCACGTATTATTCTTCTGCTGCAGCAACTAATGATGACACTGATAAGGGCACTGAAAAAATGACATTGGCAAAGAACTTGGCCTGTCTTGTCGAAGAATCTTCTTGTGTTGATGAGAGAAAGCCCAGGAGTAGAATGGGGCTGAAGAGGTCTTTTGAACTCCACATAAAGAAGAGGGTGAAGGAGCAATACATGAATGGGAAGTTTCAAAACCTAATGGAAAAAGTGATTGCCAATCCAGACACTCTTCAGGATGCTTACAATTGTATAAGGCTAAATTCAAATGTAGATATATCATTAAATAATGACAGAGCCTCTTTTGAAACCACGGCTGAAGAGCTTTGTAGTGGGAGTTTTGATGTCAATGCCAATACTTTCTCTGTCTCAACAAAGGGTGCAAGGAAAGAAACCCTTGTCCTTCCCAATATTAAGTTGAAGATTGTTCAGGAAGCTATCAGAATAGTTCTAGAAGTTGTTTACAAGCCCCACTTTTCTAAGATTTCTCATGGTTGTCGGAGTGGAAGAGGACACTCAACGGCATTGAAGTACATCAACAAAGAGATCTCTAACCCTGATTGGTGGTTTACCTTTCACATAAATAGAAAGCTCGATGCTTGTGTCCTAGCTAAAATCATTTCAACAATGGAGGACAAGATAGACGATCCCATGTTTTACGATATCATTCGCAACATGTTTGATGCTCAGGTACTCAATCTGGAGTTCGGGGGTTTTTCAAAAGGTCATGGTCTACCACAAGAGGGAGTGTTGTCCCCTATACTAATAAATATATATCTTGACCTCTTTGACCGTGAATTTTACAGATTGTCAATGAAATATGAAGCTCTGGATCCAGGTTTTCTTTCTAATCAAGATGGGTCCTATTCCAAGCTGCGCACTTGGTTTAGGAGACAGCTGAAGGGCAATGATCTCAACTGCAAAAGTGAAAAGAATGTTAGTATAAGAGTTCATTCTTGTCGTTTCATGGATGAGATATTTTGTGCAGTCTCTGGTTCCAAAGAACTTGCTCTCAGTTTTAAGTGTGAGATTCTAAATTACTTGCAGAATTCTTTGCTCTTGGATGTTGACAATCAAACAGAAGTATTACCATGTGAGGGGCCCCAGGGGATTCGCTTTCTGGGCTATTTGGTTAGAAGAAGCATAAGAGAAAGTCCTGCTATGAAGGCTGTTCACAAGTTAAAGGAAAAGGTTAATTTGTTTGCTTTACAAAAACAAGAGGCGTGGAATGCCGGGACTATTAGAATTGGCAAGAAATGTCTGGGTCATGGTTTGAAGAAGGTTAAAGAGTCTGAAATCAAGCATTTAGCTGATTGTAACTCTATTTTGAGCCAAATTTCCCGTTTCCGTAAAGCTGGGATGGAAACTGATCATTGGTACAAGCTCTTACTAAAGATATGGATGCAAGATGTTAAAGCCAAAACAGCAAAGAGTGAGGAAATTATCCTTTCTAAGTATGTTGCAGAACCATCCCTTCCCCAAGAACTGATGGACTCCTTTTATGAATTTCAGAGGCGTGCAGAAGAATATGTTTCTTCTGAGACAGCTTCTACTCTTGCTCTTTTGACAAATTTGAACTCCTCTAGCAAATCTGACTCCATCACTGAGATTATTGCTCCTGTTGATGCCATAAAAAAGAGGCTTTTACGATATGGATTGGCCACCTATGAAGGGCACCCTCGTACAACTTCTCTGCTTGTTTTACAAGATAAGGACCAGATTATCAACTGGTTTTCTGGTCTTGTCCGCCGTTGGCTTAGATGGTGTAGTCAGTGCGATAATTTTAGTGATGTAAAGCTCTTAATTTCTGATCAAGTTAGGAAATCTTGCATTCGTACTCTAGCAGCGAAGTACCGGATACATGAAAACGAGATAGAAAAACGGTTTGACTCACAATTGAGCAGGATTCCTTCTACTCAAGAAATAGAGCAAGAGATGGAAAATGAGACATCAGATACCCAAGCTTTTGATAATGATGAGGCTTTGATGTATGGGATATCTTATAGTGGCTTGTGTTTACTTTCTCTAGCAAGAGTGGTGACCCAGTCACGGCCTTGCAATTGTTTTGTTATGGGGTGCCCTTCTCCAGCACCAGATGTTTATACTCTTCATGTGATGGAAAGGCAGAAGTTCCCAGGCTGGAAGACAGGGTTCTCAAGTTGTATTCATCCTAGCTTGAATAAAAGACGGATCGGGTTGTGTAAGCAACATTTAAAAGATTTGTATCTTGGTCATATATCACTTCAGTCCATTGATTTTGGTGCCTGGAAATGAGTGCTTTTAGTGAATTCAGAATATTGTCAAGCAGCCGGTGCCTGGACTGTTGATCTCTCGATAACTTAGCAACAGAAGAAGCAGTCCCAGAGGGTTCAAGATGACAAGGGACTCTGCTGGTGTGCCAGTTTGGAATTGTCAGCATGGGAACATCAGATGTTTGACTTGCTACATGAGGAGAATGCGTTAAATTTGTAAAGAAGTCACCTTCTTAGGTTAGTATTTGGATAATATACTCTTAGAAGCATTAAAATGGTGTGTTTTATGACTATGATCTTTGTTAGCATTCAAGAGATTCCAACAATTTTCTCATTTTTGATAATTTGCCCATAATGTGAAGTAGAACATATATATTTTTTTATTTGTGACTAAAGTTTTTCAAGGTGTTTTAGCAGAACAGCGATGTGAAGCGAATGAAGTCATGATATATACTCCTTTTGGCATCAAGGTTTGGAGCAGATAGCATGCCATTTTTCCTCCATTATCTGTTGGGGAAGGGACAACAAGGCAAGTCTGCCAAGCCCCCTGTGTTGATGACTTTGAGCTTTTGAAGGATAAAAGCAGACATTGGGAATGATATAACAGAGAGGGCAGTGCCACGGGTGTAAATAGCCTTTTCTTGTGTTCCTTCTTTTTTTCGCATGCGCAAAATGAAGGAGAAAGAACTGTCAATGTTGAAGTGCGAGAGTGGAGCACCAACAGCAACGGTCATGAGACTCATGACCTTTTCAGTGAGCCAGATAACTTTATTGCCCATCTATATTCCAACCGTTCTTTTGACAGTAATCTGTATTGTATTGCGAACTATTGTATTGAGTCTGGAACTCCAGTGGTTTTTTGCCTAACACTAGCAGAATTAAAACTAAGGTATTAGTAATAACAGTAAGACTAGTTGGATTGATTAGACGATTGACAATTTTCTATGTATGTGGATGTGTTGGCATTCGAATTGTTTAAATTTTTTTCTGTTATTTGGGTGCTCCTAAATCCTTTGAACTTGATCATTAATAGAAAACATTCAAGACGGTTTGAGGAAGCCAAGTGTTAAGGATGTCAGCTATGTTTGGGTAAAAAATGGACCTAATTTTGGCCTCATCCCAACACCTAAGGTTTTGGGTAATCAAATCATTGACCCAATTAATGGAATCATGGGGCTTGAAGTCTTGATTCAGGTTTAGGCCTATGGGATTAGAGATTGGCAAGTCAATGATCATTCCAAATGGCTGGGACCTTACTGTCATTCATGGTAGCTGTTTATTGAACAGTTTGATAATATATGGAAATTTGACAAATAGTCTCTTTCTCCTCATAAGAGGTATATTTTTTTTTTTCGTTGAATCATAAGAGGCATGTTAAACTAACTTTAATTTCGCATTGTGGGTTATTGACCTCCAAAAAATTTCAAGCAGCTGGTAAGAGCTCTCAATTGCTAATCACTACTATGATATATATATGTTTTTGTGTTGCTTTTAGTTTTTGTTTAGGAAATAGAGATATTTGATTGGATCGTTCGTGTCTTGAGTTCAAATTATTTTCATAAGAACAAATAAAACGAAAAAGAACCCTTCTATTTTCATTCAAATTGTCATGACTTGCAGGAGTTGGTTGAGTATCTTTGGTGTTGTCATTATTGGTTCTGTTGTAATTTGAACTTGATCGTTAATAGAAAACATGGATTTCATGAGCTTGGTGTGCAATTCTTGTTGTCATATGTTATTGGTTTGCTGATAAATCAGACTTATTTGATGTACAAATTTGTTTTGATCAATTGTTGCATATAACACCGGACAATGACCTTTGCATTAGCAAATTCTTCGTCTGTTTTCTTGAGTGATTGGTAGGAGCTCTGGTTTTGATTAATAGAAGATTGGGTTGACCTACATAGTTGGCAAAGTAAGGGGTATATAATTGACATCGAAACATATATATTTCTGCATATTGCACACTAGCATAAGAGATGCGCATGTATATGGTATTAGAATTGATTATAGGAGTAATATTTTTATACATTAGTGTTAAATTGTTAATTTGTTGTTGTAGCCATATTTTTGAATTGATTGTTAAATTAGTTGCATTCTAACGGTTTATCATATATGTATGTTGATTAGAAGAATTGGTTGTCCTTTTCTCATTTTTGTACATGAGGATGGGAGTAAATCGTGGTGGCAAGTCTTGGATCTTGAGGAGTCCATATTTTAGCATAAAATTTAGCTGGTGTTGTTTGAGGTACTCCTACATTGGCCTTTGGGGAATTGTATGCATTCTCTTTGCACCTTGATTTGGACCACTTTGTCTAATAGACTAGCTGTTTACTTATTGGTGGCACTCTCCTGTAGTTAAATTATATCAGGTTAGCCTGAAATTGCACTTCCTCCTCAATGATGATTTGCCCAGTAAATGACTTTCTGTGGATATTACCGCATAATTTTTTTTTTAGATATTATCACAGAAATTTAGTCAACGATATGCAGGGCACTGGTCCTTGTGCTGAAATTAATGAAATGTAGATTTGATGTGAATTGTCTATAAGCTCTTTAGATTTGGAGCCATTAGCTGTTACATCATTCAAACTTAAAGTCTGAGGTATTAGAAGTGTATAAGTTTGTTGGTGGTACAGACCTAGGACCAGGTCTCCTTGTAGGCTTGAAGTCCATCCTTGCCAATGCTCTTATCCTACTTTCATACCAGAAAATTAAACTGGAAACACCACAAATCAATTCTCCTCTTTTTTGTTGTTTGTTATCTATTGCCTTGTTAAGACACATTTTGGCTACTGTAGCGTGTAGAAGTAGGTTGCTGTATGCTGAAACTTGTACTAATATCAAACATGTATTCCGGTCAGATGTATCTATCTGCATTCTTGTTTTCCATTCATGTCAGCAAAGTGGGTTGATTGATATCAATAATTTGTGTTGTTTGTAGATGGATGAAGAAATTTCAAGCCACAGTTACATCTATCATTGTTGTTGGGGCTGTAATCGTAGAAGATATTAGATCTAGGAGATTATTAAGTAGGAACCTTATGTTAATCGAGAGTATGAAAAAGAGATTTATATGAATAGTATTCTTTATGCCAAAACTTGATTGTAAAATTTGTGGTTAAACTTTAATGGTAATACTGACGATTGAACTTTTGTCGGTAGTTTGAATGTATTGTTCAATGTTAATTACCTTTTATACTATATGATTGGTAAGTTGAGGCCAAAATGGAAATCTTCACCTGTAGTTTATGTTTTTGGGGCATATATTTTGTTATTTCCTCAGAAGCTGCAAAAGGCACTCAGATGTCCAGTCAAAATGAGATAAAAGTCCTGTCACTGTGGCTGATTATGGTTTGTTGTCAAGTTCTCCTGTGCATGCCTTTCATTTATTAGTAATCTATTTATTTTTCTCTTCTGGAGGTGAATCTTGAATGCAAAAGGCGATTATGCCATTTTTTTTTTTTTTTAAATCACGTATGGGAAGTTACTTTTTAGTCCATAGTTTTGTTTATCGCATCGGAAGATTAGTGAGATAAATTACTTTTTGTTTCTCTATATCCGCAACCTATAAATTTTCTTTCCTGAAAGACTTTACCTTAAGACCTACCCAGATTCAGATCACCATGTTGTCCTAACTGCATGGTTATCTTAGGTTTTTTCTCTTCATGCTTTTGAAATTTTTTTTTTTTCAAAAAAAGGGAATCAGGTCAGACAAGTCGGGTTACCCGGTAAACTAGCAGGTTGTGTTTGGGTTTAGGGTGTCAACCCATTTAGCAAATCATGTCGGGTTCGGGTTGAATCTAACTAGTTGGCGGGATTAACCTAAACCCGACATGCCAACCTGTTTTGCCAATACTAAATTATTTTAGGTGTCAATAGCAAATAAATAATACATGAATTATCTCCTCCTTCCCTAATTAGTATGATCTAATGTTATTATTATTATTTTTTTACAACTAAAAACGTTTCTTCTAGATGAAGCAATTTAGAGATATAAGGAGAAATGGGAAGATAGAAAATTGCCGTATAAATAAGTAGAAATTGGTAATACGTGTTTATAATTGACTAGTTAATAGGGCGGAATATTAATAGTTAGGCCCCTAATGATTGTATTAGGTATCATAAGGATTATTCAGTAAAATATTTATTGAAGATTAACCGTTCTCAAATCAGCTATTTGGAGTTTTTGTTGAGCTTCTTGAATTGCCCTTCCTTATATTATTCATCATTCATCTTTCATATTCAATCATCATTATCCATATCAATTTCCATCTATATCCCAAATTACATATATAAATTCATTACATTATTCAATAAATGGGAGATGAAATCACTGTTTATACAACAATTTTCAGGCGCTCACAAAATCCCAGGATCTTGTCATTTTCAAGGAAAAAAAGAAAAGAAAATAAATATCGACTATCCACCTATCCAGTGAAATATATTTTGGTGAGCTCGGTCATCAAATCACTCGAAATTCAAGGAGAGAGATGGTTACAATAAATTGTTGGAGAGGTGTACCCAAAATCACAATTACTAAGCCCATTGTTTCTTCGCTCTTCTCCAAAAGGGGCTCTCTAGTAGTAACAGTGGCAGCAGCATCATTTTCCTCAATGTCTTACGACAAGGAGCTCGCGGCTGCCAGGAAAGCAGCATCTCTCGCTGCCCGGCTCTGCCAGGCATCTCTCTCTCTCTCTCTCTCTCGCTCTCGCTTTTCTTTCTTGTATGCCGTGCCCGTTACATGTTTGTACGAGTGTAAATGCACCCAAAGAGGCACGCAAAGTTACTCCTTTTGTGTTATCCTTTGGTCTGTATTGGGAGAATAGTGAATTTGAAGACGGGGGAAATGTTATTTTGGGAGAAACTGAGAAGCTAAAATGAGTATTTGAGTAAAACTCGGGATGACTATGTAATCTGAATGAAACCCAGAACTTGAAAATCATTATTTGAGCGAAATTTAGAGGATAATGTGTGCTTTGAGTGAAACCCTGAATCTGAAACTACTGTTTCAGCAACATTCTGAGCAGAATAAATTTGGGTGATACCCAGAACCTGAAATGGTTATAAATTTAGATGAATACGGGACTGACTGCTTGTTTTAGCGAATATTAGGACAGACATTATTGTTGCGTATTGTCTTTGGAGCAATAGGAGAACTGGAAATTGTTATTTCTACTTTTGGAAGGAAATTTTAAATGCAAAGAAAAAATAGGAAAAAAGAAAATAGATCTTTAATTTGATCTTGTGAACTTTATTCGACTCAGTGCAGTTAAAATTATTGGATATGTCTGCTTTAGGATGGCATTTATTTACCTTTTATAGTATATGATTGGTCAGTTGAGGCCAAAATGGAAATCTTCACCTGTAGTTTATGTTTTTGGGGCAAAAATATATTTTGCTATGTCAAGCTGATTCCGTGAGGTGTTATTATTTCCTCAGAAGGTGCAAAAGGCATTGTTGCAATCAGATGTCCAGTCAAAATCAGATAAAAGTCCTGTCACTGTGGCTGATTACGGTTTGTTGTCAAGTTCTCCTGTGCATGCCTTTCATTTATTAGTAATCTGTTGTTTTCTCTTCTGGTTTCTCATAATGAATCACAGGTGATTCTTGATTGCAAAAGTAGATTATGCCATTTTTTTAATCACGCATGGGAAGTTACTTTTTAGTCCATAGTTTGGTTTATCGCGTAGGAAGATTAGTGAGACAAATTACTTTTTGTTTGCTTTATATCTGCAACCTATAAATTTTCTGCCAGACAGACTTTACCTTAAGACCTACCCAAACCTTGCCCGCTCTTACAACCTGATGAAGGTTCAGGGGCATCTAATTTCTCAGAATTCTGCTTGGGTAGTAGAATCTGCTGAAATTGTCTTGCCAAATTTGTATCCTCTAAATGAATGGAAACACATCGGTTTGATATTATAGAAGAAGAGGTTGGCTTGAAGGCTATGGTAACTTTTAACAGTCATTTTATTTCAATCCCAAATTCTGTCTATTAGAACAAATTACCAAGGAAGTACCCCAAAAAACTGCACACCAATGTGAAAGCAAGCAGTTTAGCAAGTTAAATTCAACATGGTCGAGCATGGTAGGCTTGTAATATTGTGAGATTAACCTTTTATGAGCTTTACTTGAAATTTCCATCATGTAGTTTCCATAGGAAATATGTTTTGAAAGAGTGAACTTTTATCATATGGCTAACTGCAAATTTCTAGACAACTTTTTCATGTTAATGATCACACGGTCCAGATTCAGATCACCATGTTGTCCTAATGGCAGGGTTAACCTTGTGCATGACTTTACTTTTTTGATACATAAATCAATTTTAATGGAAAGCACAGAGGGGCACAACCCAAATATATAGGAAATATACAAGAGAGGCCCTCAATTAGGGAGAACCTTGTGGATGACTTTAGTAGTAACAATGCTTTGATATTCCAATATTTCATCTTGTATATTTCCTTTGTATTACAGTTGCGCCCCTCTGTGCTTTATTATTGAATTGACATTACTTATAAAAAAAAAAAAAAAAAAAAAAAAAAAAATCCTATATTTCAGGGCTATATTAGAAGTAAGCTCCTGTTTCATTGCCTGAAGTTTTGAGTGGATCTTTATGCCCTCCCTGCCAGTTCATTAGCTTTTATGTTGAATCTATATTGCCCATGAATTTTCTGTGAATGGAACATGTTACAGATATAGCTGAACCAGTAGGTCTACTAGAGGATCCATTTCAACCCTATTTGATTGTTCTCTGTTTTGAGTAGTAAAGTAGATGGTTACTTATCATCAGAAAAGTTTTTTTAAAAAAAGGTAGTAAAGTAGATTCTTGATATCCATTGTCCATTTTCATGTTTTATAAATTCAGTGAACCGTCTATCCAATTTGCTTTGGTGTGAGGATGTGGCACATGTGGTTTAAATTCAGTTTCAGCATCTCAATTAAAGGCTCTGTTATGAAGTATTTATACTGTTGGGGTGATTTCAATGATTGTTTCAATAATTGCAGCGTTTAGGATTTACATGAACTGCAACTAACTGCTATTCCATTTCTATCGATTAACTGTAATTCCCAGGTTCACAAGCTCTGGTTAGTTTTGTGCTGGAGAGGGAACTTCCTTCTGAATCATTCTCATTAGTGGCTGAGGAGGTGAGTGTGTATGCTTGTGCTGGACTTTCCAGAGACATGCAGGTGCCATCTCCTTTTCTCCTTTGAACTGTGAATCCAGTTAACAAATTTTTAAATCTTTCTAGGATTCAGGAGATCTTCGCAAGGAAAGTGGCCAGGAAACGCTACAGCGCATAACAAAACTTGTGAATGATACTCTTGCTAGTGATGGATCATTTAGCGTTCCTACTTTGACTGCAGAAGATGTGCTTAGGGCCATTGACTGTGGCAAATCTGAAGGTGGTTCTCATGGCCGGCATTGGGTTTTGGATCCAATAGACGGTACTAAAGGGTAAGCTTCAACTGATAATCTGACTAGTACTTATGCTTTAAGAACCAGGACTCTCAAATAGCATTTACTTGTTATATGCATTTAGTTAAACATAGGTGGAATTTTTTCTTGGATTCACGTGGAGTAGTTGATTGCTTGATTGGCTGTATGCTTATATTATTTTGACCATTTCATCTTTGCACCTATGGATCTATATATGTTGATGTCTCTGGAATCTATTGTTTCTTGCGTACATGCATCTAGACATGAAACAATGAGTCCACATGTTAGGGCTGATAGTAGAATGGGAAATATATCATTTATGGTATCTGATACTCTGCTTTGGTACATTTGATTTTCTGCATGTTAGCATGCCATAGTTGGCAATATGTAATGCATTCTTCTAAACTAATAAAGCCTTAATCCTTTCCTCTTGAGGATGCTGCAAAATTCCGTTTCCAAAATTGTTTCTATCCATTGTGATTTTCTTTATTCTTTTTAAATCATAAGCTAATATGCTTTTTTCATTGAATCATTCTTTTTCTTCTAACCCTTCCTGAAGTCTTTGTAGCGATCCAAATCACTTGTAACTTTTGGTGTCGCTTGTAACTAAGATGATGTGTGGAAATGTTGGATAGATTTTGAGTAATATTATGTCAAATTTAATCATGGTGATGTCACACATATCTGGTTATTAGGCATTGTGAAATGAAATGAAGTCTTTTCAGAAGACTTCTGGAAGTACACAAAAATCAGTGGCCTGTTTTGACCTATTTTTCTCTGCACCTTTTTCGGAGATGCTTGCAAATCTGGCTAAAAGAAAATGATAGACTGAAATTTTGATGCTTATTGTTTCACTATTTGCTGATTTATTAAATTTTATGATGCACCAACTGAGCGCTTCTTTTTTTTTTTTTTTTTAATCTGCATATGAGTGGACCATAATGAAATAGCTTGTGCTTGTGAGATTGCATAATAGATTTCTAAGAGGAGACCAATATGCCATAGCACTAGCATTGCTAGATGAAGGGAAAGTAGTTTTGGGCGTTCTGGCTTGTCCAAATCTTCCTTTAGCATCCATTGGTGGTGATAGTCGACATTCTTCACATGATGAAGTTGGTTGCCTTTTCTTTGCCAAAGTTGGTGCAGGAACTTATATGCAGTCACTGGATGGTTCTTCACCAATAAAGGTTTGCACTTATAGGAGGAAGTTATATCAGTGCATACCTTATTTCTATTGGTATTTGGCACATAAAATCAGTTGTCTCTCTATTGCCCTTCAGGTGCATGTCAGTACTACTGAAAATCCAGAGGAAGCATCATTCTTTGAATCCTTTGAAGCAGCACACTCCATGCATGACTTATCTAGCTCCATTGCAAAAGTACTGTGTTCTCTCTTGTCCTATATCAATTATTTTATCACTGTTATTCCTTTAAATTTCTTGCCATAAATATTATGCATGAACAGAAACTAGGTGTCAAAGCACCGCCGGTTAGAATCGACAGCCAGGCAAAGTATGGGGCACTGTCCAGAGGAGATGGAGCCATATATCTGCGATTCCCTCATAAAGGATACCGTGAGAAAATTTGGGATCATGCTGCTGGGTACATTGTTGTGACTGGTAATGGAACTATCTTTCCACCATTCTTTTTCTTCTTTCAACCTAAAATTAGCTGGGGGCAGTGACGAGGCCCGTCTGTTTGTTATTTTTCATGGGCTGGGTACACCTCTCTCTCTCTCTCTCTCTCTCTCTCTCTCTCTCTCTCTCTCTCTCTCTCTCTCTCTCGTGGTGGGGTTAACTGAGGTCAGGGTGCGTTTGATATTGTCATGGTGGATTCCAGATGATATAGTACTTTTTTATCACCCTTGTCTGACACCCCATTACAATACATATTTTATTATTATTTGATAATTTAAGGCTTTAAACAACAAGGCATTTGGCTAGGGATGATTACATAAAACAAACTAGGCATAAGGAGGGTCCTTATGCAAAGCTAGTGAAATAAACTAGGCATAGGGAGGGTCCTTAGGCAAAGCTAGTGAGACAAGAAGATACCAGCTCTATGGATTGATATCATTTACTCTTTTTTTTTTTGTTGCCTTCCGAAACTATTACTCTATCCTGGTTTAAGAATAAAATTGCATTACTACCAAGTACCAAGAATGAAAAAAATGGTATTCAATCCTCTATAATAGGAGTTCCATTTCTCCTTTGGAAGGGTGAAATTTCAGTCAATACGTGCTTTGGGTAGTCCCAGATTGAGATTATTCTAAGCATGGATAGGGTTCACCTGGCCTCATTATATACTATGTTCTGCCCTTCACCAGCCTACCTAATATATAAGGCAAGTACGGGACATGGTCTCCTTTTGCAAAATGCAGCCAGAGCAATGATTTTCCTGTACCAAACTGGACTGGCTGGCGACTGGGAAAATTTATTGAACATGATGGTTTCCATATTAAGGGAATCTTATTGCATCTTTTCTAAAGTTATTTGCCTCTATCTGAAGGCCGCATAACTACATTTTGTATAGTTTTGGCTCTAAACCAATTTTTGCCAATAAAAGCCATTTTGGTGGTGGGACGACATTCATTGTCAATTGAAACTAATTTTATTAACTTTTTTTTTTTTTAATATATATATATATATATTTAACATTGTATCTGATAAGTTTAATCTGTATCATTTTATTGTTTCATGAATCATTTTGATTCCTTATGGTTCCTACTGAATCACAATTACATATATATTGATGTGTGTGTGTGTTATTTTTATTTTTATAATTGGAGGAATTGTTGCTATCCACACCTAAATTATGCGGCCATTTGAAATGTCTCTCTTAAACTACAAGTTTTTGGGTTCAATACCTTGATTCAAGATTAAATTTTAATGCTTATCCAACCATCCAAATTAGTGTCAAAATTAACAAATTAGTGGACACATGAGGTGGTGGGGTGCACTAAGCAATTAACATCCTGCTTCCAGATTAATTTGTAACATTCATCTCGATGTTTAAACTAGTGGAGAGGTGAGATGGTGGGGTGTACTAATCTGTCAAAACTCACATAGTAATGTACATTAATTTATAATATGTGACCCCGCCAAACAGTAGAGTGGATATTGCAAATTAATCTCGTCTTAGGGTATTGATTGCAAAATTTTGTAGTTTTTGGGATCATTTTAATGATCTCATAATTTAGGGCGTGCCAATAAAAATGATATATCCCATTGCTCAATGGTAAAATTCTAAAGACTCCAAGTGCAAGTGCATGTATTTGAGTCTTGAGATTGATCACTTAATGCAAAAATGCTGAAGAGTGGGACCATATCCTTTCCAGCCCTCCCATATGACCCCACTTCACTGGGACCACTAGGTAATTAGCCTATTACCTTTTTGTTTCCATGCAATTTGTAGGCAAGTAGAATCTCTGAAGTATATAATCCTTACATGTACCAACAGTTCACCACTTGTTATAGCACTGATATACTATGATATTTTAGAATGATCCGAGACTATGCTTATATTCTATTGCATGTAAAATAATATACTATTCTTGGTGTGAATGCTGTGCAATGCTGACCTGAATCATGCCCTTTTATGATTATGGGTCACCATTAAACAAAACTAACAACAGTAGAATGCATCAAGGGCTCGTTGATGTACTTTAATTATTTGTCTCCCGGCTTTCATAGATAAGCTGCGTATGCAACAAAGTGTTAGGTCGAAGGAGGATCAAATATGAGTATACAACGGCAAATCCTTCGAGTATGAAAACATGTTTAGGTTCTATAACGAAACAAAGTTTTGCTTTTGTATGTGTTCAGTGAACATCCCTGCACGATTTGTGGATTACTTGCAAAAACCAAAGTGCATGAATGAGTTTTCAAATTAGTGACTGCCCGTTTAAGGGATATTTCAGAGAATCTATCATTTTCCATGTCAATTAGACATTTATATGATTACCAGAATAAGATGAGTGTCTCCTTGTTTGTGGTGATGTTAGTTAATTAAATTGCACATATAATACCTGTTGTTGTGACATTTCTTTAATGAACTTTTGCAGAAGCTGGAGGTGTGGCGGCAGATGCTGCAGGGAACCCTTTGGACTTTTCTAAAGGGAGATACCTTGATCTTGACACAGGCATAATTGTTACCAATCAGAAATTGATGCCATCACTCTTGAAGGCAGTTAGAGAGTCCCTGGACGAGGGAACTTCATCCTTGTGATTTCTTTTGTCACATGATTCAGTCATCTTCTCTGAGGAGTTCGAATAACAACTCAAATCGGTTTTACCTTTATCCTACTAAGTGTAAAATTTTTGTGATTTGATGTAATCAAGTATTTTGATCAGATCCTTAGCGAACTAACACTTGTCCAAAAATAAATAGTGATCCCAATTATCCCTTCTGAGCGGACCTTCATTTCCCTTCTAAATTGTTAGAATGGGGTCTAAACTTCTCTGAGTTGGTGATTGTAGTGGTAGGCAGCTTGATTTTATTTTATTTTTTCAAAATTCCCCAGAAACTAAACTGGAAAATGGGAAATATTGTTTGTTGATTGCAAAAGGTTATATACTCTATTATAAAATTAAATAAATAATATAATGAAACGCTCTTTCTAAAATACCTTTAGTTGGGCCAAGAGACTTGGGATTTGACAATTAAAGATTTGAATTTTGTTTATGTAACAAAAAAAAAAATCTTCAATCATTTTTTATCCAATTTTTAATGGAAGAAATATCAGCTGGTCTCTTTTTAACAAATGACTAATAAATAGTGTCATGTGTATCAAAATCATATCACGTATACAATAAACGAATATTTTTTTTTTTTAAAAAAAAAAATCACAAAAGATTAAAGAAAAGGAGAAAAAGAAAAACTAAAAGAGTGGAACAATTCTCGTCGTCCTTTTATGGGGTGGAACCACCCCCGATTACTCCCTTTACAGGGGTAGAGATCCACCCCTATGGAGGGGCAGGTGGCTTTGGTCACCCCCATCTATTAGGGGTGGCTCAGGGCTACCTTTTTAACAAAGGGATGACTCATAGATATTTCTTATTAATAATGTTATTTAGTAGACTATTATACGACTGTCTTACAATTAGAATGATGAGATAATGAAAATCAATTTTTGGATCAACAAAGGACTTGTTAAAATAAAAATTAAAGTTTGATTTCCACCGCTACGTCATCCCAATGGAATTATAAAGTAGTCGTATAACAGTATACTAAATAATATTTTTCTTTCCTAAATCAAGGCGGCATGTAAGCTAAATGTTGTCGAAGCTTGCCTACAATCTTTCAAAGAAGACTGTGATGCTGCCAGGGCGAGACTAGCCTCTACTGAGGATCAACTTGTAAAGTATTGATTAAATTTACTTCTTTGTATCAGCATAAACTTTTAGGACAAATGATGATTTAACATGGTATCAAAATCAAAGGTCTTGAATTCGAACATTGACTCTGTCACTCACCTCCTATTTGAATTAAATATTTCACGTGTTGAGCCACACCAAATAAATGGAAGTTTTAGCCCACACATGAAGATGAGTGTTAAAGTAATGATTAAATTTAGCTCTTCCTAGATATAGGGTTGTCATCACAGGGTATTGCTATTAAGTGGCATGCAACTTTCTTATCTAATTTCAAAGAGCAAGAGAATTGAGAACGTGCATATTCAGTTGGAAAGAATGTTGTGATCTGTATCACTAAGTATTGGACATGAACTACGCACCAACTCGAATCTTGCGAGAAGCATGGAATCAATATACATCTGTATAAACACGTAGTTGTCCAAGTCTAGGAAGGAACATCTGAAGGGTAATCCTGTGGGTGTCTCCTTATCGTCTCTTTCAGCAATTTCTCCTGCTCGTGGAGATTGGATGGAGGAAAATCATATACATCTGTGAACATGTCCGCCACCGGAGGTTTCTCAACTTTCTCTGCAACTTGAATTGCATGTAGTAGCTGTACTAAAAGCAAGATCAAAATGTAATACTCCTATTTGATTGTGACTATTTAGAAAAAGTAACCATTTTATCATATACAAATGTTGTCTTGAAGTTGCTTTGGAAGATATGTAAGTTTTACCTGCTCCCTCACGCTGCTTCTAAAGTCTGACTCAGCCTCACTGCTCCACCAACCATTGCTTTCAATCCATTTTCTAAATCTACTTACAGGGTCTCGAGCCAATTTCCACCATTCAATCTCATTGGCCGGGCGATACTTGGTGGAATCATCGGACGTCGAGTGGTGTCCCACTCTATATGTTAATGCCTGTAATGAAAAAGAACAGATCAAAAATCTTAAGTCCAAGTGTCTGAGATTCAAAATCATGCCTCTCAAAGGCCAGAAAGACTAAAAAAACCAATCCATACTTTACCTCAATTAAGATTGGTCTGTGTTCACTTATTGCCATTTCACGTGCAACTTGAACTGCACTATACATGGCAAGTGCGTCATTACCATCTACGCGGATACTTCGGACACCGTAAGCTCGGCCTCTGACAACTACACCATCACCTGCCAATAAATAGAAGAGAAAAATTTGTCAAGATACCAAGAGACTCTCCATAATAAGAATTGTCAAAGTACAAGAATTCACAAGAAAAAGAGAATACTTCGAAACTGGTCTGAAGTAGGGGTACTAATCGCCCATCCATTGTTCCGACAGATGAATATAACTGGGGCCTCCATAACCGCAGCAAAATTTAACGCAGCATGGAAATCTCCCTAACATTACTTGATGTATTAGAAAATAAACAACCAAAAGCAACATCCCCTTAATTGAAAGGGGTCTCTTGGACTGGTTCCCAAAATGAATCATTTCATTATGTCTTGCCAATTGCCATTGGAAGCTTTTGTCTGTTTTGTAACTCTAGAACAGAGTCCTCACAAAATGGAGTTGTTACCCAAAATTAAGAAGTCATTGCTAAAATAGATAAAAGAATGTCGATATATTGTCTAGCTATCTTGTTATCCTACTGATATATAGATCTATTAACGATATAGTTCGTATTCCATGCAGTGCTCAACTTCCCCATAATCATTCCCTTAGAATTAAACACAGAGAAAAAAAAAAAGGTTTTCTTAGGTTAATAGTGATTACATATTTACCTCACTTGTGCCACCATCACCAAAAAACGTGACTGCACATGCTCTTTTTCTATCCATCTTCAAGGAATATGCAGCACCAACAGCATGGGGAATTTGTGTACTGGAAAAAAAGTCGGAAAGATTTATGGCATGACTTTCATCATTTTTGCAGTGAAAACTGCACATAACTCCTTTCATAGACAATGTTCATATCTTACGCAATTGTCGATGATACGGTGAAGTAATTGTGCTTATTAGATCCGTAATGGATAGGCATCTGCCTGCCTTTCCCATAATCAGCTTTGTTTCCGAAACACTGGTTTGCAAATTCTTGTAGGGTGAAGCCACGCCATAATAGCACTCCTGGTTCTCTGTACTGCATGGCATATCATTGAAAGTTTCTTCTCACATCATTTTCAACATGGCATATGTCAAACTAGAAACAAGATGATAAATCAAAAGGATGGAGATGGTGATGAATATGTTTGTGCGTACTACTTCAAAGAATTGTAAGGGAAGTACATGTCTGTGAGTATGTGCTTGTAACCTGAGGGAAGACACAGTCATCGATGGTCAGCGCTGCTGCAGTTGCAATGTTGATGGCCTCTTCTCCAATTGTAGTAAGATAAAATGAAATTCTTCCTTGCCTTTGTGCTTCATAAAAGAGAGTGTCCATAGTTTGAAGTATAATCATGTCAGTGTACATCTTTACAGCAAGTTCCTCACTGACCTAATTAAGTTGGTCGCTCATAAGTCAAAACGATCTTTCTGTTGGATATATATGATAAGGAAAAAAAAAAAACCATCTTCTGGGAAATGTGGAGAGGGGAGGGAATCCAGATCAAAATACCTGTATAACATTGCTGCCCATAATCAGCTGTCCTCCATCATTAAGGATGCGGTAGCAGCGCGTCCGCTCCTCAGGGGATTCAGATATGAACCTCATTTCAGGAGTGAATCTAACCTTTCCTCCTGGAAAATCCAAGATCTGTAATTGAAGACAACTTCAGTAAGTAGCACGCCTGCATAACAGTATGATTTGAAATCCTGTTTAAACATTCAGGGGTTCGTTTGGAAGCAAACTTTAACATAAAACCTGCTGGGCTATAAAATGTTTTCGGGGCCCTGCCTTTCTATTAAAAAAATATATTATCAGAGAAAACGCCTAGGATGATCACTCAGAAAAGTTTGACAAGCTGAGTCGTTCATGATCTTTATTAAAACAGTTAAGGTAGAAGTCATTTTTCCCTCCATTCGCGTCCAGAAGACTCAAAAATCAAAATTAATGTGCATGTAAGAACATGACTTGAATATATACACATCCTGGGACATTTTTATCAAGGAAACAGGATTTTTCTCCCGAAAAGCATTTGAAGGATTCAACATGAACATGATGATCTTCCTGGTACACATGATCATCAATCACAATGAACCAAATTGATGGAGGGCCCATTTTGCCATAATGATTGAAAGGAAATGGAATACAAACACTCCTAAACATTTTTAAATACTAAATAAAGAATAATGCTACATACTACATTTTTATCCCATAATGATGACATGACAACTCTAACCAACCCTTGGATCAATTCTTGTTTAAAAATAAAAAATTCAAGGGTTGATTTTGGTTGCCATGTCATTATTATGAGATAGTTGTGGGATGAAAATTGTGGTATATAGCATTACTCAAAAATAATATACTCTTCCAAAATTTGTAATTATTGCTCTTAGTTTTCTTGGATTCCATTTAGCAACAAAAACTCTGTTTTATTACCTCTATTTTAGATACGGAATGCACAAGTCCATTAATAACATGTAATGTGTACACCAAATTAAAGTACATATGACAGTGTATAAGAGAAAAGTTTATAATGCATCTCATTACAATTCAATATAATTCTATAATTTAAAAAATAAATGTACTTGAGAATGTCTATATCATAGCCCGTCAAATGCATGTAAATCCGACATAGAAGCTAAACACCAACCAAATTAATGGGGACAGCACGATGCAGGTGTGTGAGTTCAATTTAACATCTTTTCAGCCAACAATCTTTTAGGCCACCAAAAGCCCTACTAAACTTCTAAAAGTCATGCCATATCTGTTCATCCAAAAACGTGAACTTTCTTCGTTCACTCATTGATGAAGTAAAAATCACAGCAGGAAAGTATCAAATAAGTTAATAATTATTATTAATTTTTATTTTATTTTATTTTTAAAGAAAAGCATAATTGATGATCAAACTGTCAATATAAATATAATTAGCCCTGCCAATTTGTGCTTCCTAGTAGCTCCATGAGGCATGAAACACAGAACAGTTTATCACATCTATGAAAAAACACCTCCAGAAAAATACAATTAAAAAGTTTCAAATTTGTTTTTATAAAATACCCGAGGATGGTGGGCTTCCCAATATACCTTGTTGTCATCAGCATCATTGAGAGAATTCAATTGTTTGTCGGTTTTTGTCGATTTGAAACGTCGAGAAGAGAAATGGGTTGCTTTGATACTCGAATCTGCGTCTGGGTTTCCTAGAGTCTGAGCAACTGGCGCTGTAACTGAAAATTCTTGATGATGGAATAAAGCAGAACGCCAAGGGCTCAGCAGGTTGATCATACCCACTAAACCCATGTTCGAGTTTAGATGGTTGATCACTTTTGCTGATTTTCTCATGCAGAGAGCCATGAGAGGAAATCTCTGAGATTGAAGAGAGAGAGAGAGAGAGAGCCTAATAATTATTTGTTAATTAATGCAATCTAATAAGAGCATACCTAGAGCTCTCTATTTCAAAATTGGGTAAAGCTTGGATGTAGCACTGCTCTTCAAAATTTTCATCTAAATTTGGTAAAAAAATTCAAAAAAGTCAATTTCAACAAACTCTCTATAATTTTTCTATTTTGGCTCTTGTCAGAATTTCACTCTAAATTTGATTCACAAATTTTATAAGCTATTGAATATTTAATCATTTATCTCTCATTTCACTTCACTTTTCACTTTTCATTTTTCATATCTCCTCATTTGTTAAAAGTGGTTGCTTAAAATAAATAAAAAATTAATATCTAGTTGAAATAGAGAAATATTTAGAGAGTTTGACGTAGAAAGTTTGTTAAAAGTAGTAGTTAAAATAACAAAAGTAGATTTTTTTAACTAAAATTTGGAGAGCTCGCTATGGATGCTCTATTCCATCAGATTATTATCTCCTGTTAAAAAAGGACGGTCTAGATTCAATAAAGCATTTCTACAAAAACAACCGAGTCAATCTCTCTTTCTGTAAAAAGAAGCACAACTCAGACTCTCAATGCCAACGCCACCTTCTGTTATGGGTCTGCCATGGTGATGCCATCTCAAGCCATAGCCAGGGAGTGGTGATGATGACATGGAGCATGATGACAGTAAGTCAGCTGAAGGGTGGTTTCCAGAAGTTCTAGAAGATTGTAGTTGTTGGTTCATTTACCATTTTATCCCTAGATTCTATTTCTGTTTATTGTTATTTGGTAAAAAAAGAGGAGATAGAAAGAATGCTATTCTGTTGGATATATTCCAACATTCCAGCCAAACCTTCCCTATCCAGAAGATTATAGCTACCCAAATGAAGGACCGTCGGGATAAAGGTCTTTGCTATTACTGCGATGACCGTTGGCTGGAAGGTCATAAGTGCAAATCACCCCGACTTTATTTGCTATCTGGGTTAACAGTGCCGTCAGACAACACTGGCGAGGATGTCTACTATGACTCCTCTGATGCAGCTGATCCTATTCCCAAGTTTGATGTGGTGGAGTGCAAGGAGCAAGAGATTCCCTCAATGCCATCTTTGGCTCTCTGGGTGCTAAGTCCATGCGCTTGATGGGCCGTCTGCAGAACCAGCAAGTCAGCATCCTAGTGTATTCAGGAAGTACCCATAACTTCCTGGATCAGGCCTTCTTAAACAAAGTCCAGCTCCAATTCACTTCCACTCCTCTACTTCGGGTTAAAATTGCTGATGGAACTACTGTCCAAAGTTTGGGGAAGGTCACTACTATCACACTCAAAGTTCAGGGCTATTCCATTTCCACTAGCTTCCATCTGATTGCTTTGGGTGGGTGTGACATGGTTCTAGGGGTGAATGGTTGAGCACCCTGGGACCGATCTTATTGGACTTTACCTTTTGACTCACCCCTAAGGCTCTTTCGATGGAAGCAGGGTTCAACTTCATTAAACCGTCCCCCTCTACCAACAAAGGGTTCTTCCTAAAGCTTGTAACCATTGAAACCAAAGCTGACCCAACCCCTCTTCCTAATTGCATTCAAACCCTTCTCAAAACTTTTGCTCATATTTTTACTGAACCCTCAGGTCTGCCCCCGTCTCGTGGGCTAGATCACCAAATTAACCTCAAAAACCCTTAACCCATCAGTGTTCACCCATACAGATACCCATACTTCCAGAAATCTAAGATTGAAAAAATCAATTGGCAGCTCTTACATTCAGGTGTGATCCACCCGAGCCAGAGCCCTTTTTCTACACCTGTCCTATTGGTATGGAAAGGGGATGGCAGTTGGCAGTTATATGTCGATTATCGGGCTCTTAACCAAGAGATGATTAAAGACAAGTACTCCATTCCCATCATCGACGAGCTGTTGGACGAGCTCCATGGCACAGTCATTTTCTCCAAGCTGGA